>NW_028277112.1:27250000-27875000 GCF_059951505.1 Python bivittatus
TTTCAGCCTGGCATATTCCACTAGCCTGCCTACCCCTTGTCTTCCCAATATTTTTCCTTCCTTACTCCTCTCCTTCCCCCAGCCTCCATTGCTAAGGCTGTCACAGCGCAGCGTAGTCTGCCACTCCAATTTTCCCAACACTTTCCCCTCCTTCCCTTCAGCCATCTTTGCTTGATATCCTTGCTTTTTTCATACTTTTACCTCTCCTACAAGACCCTTCTTCACAGAACAATTGTTTTGCCTGTATCCAGAATGAAAGAGCCCAATTTTGTTCCGTATCCAGCTGAACACGCATGAACCACCTGCAATTAGCTATTTTATGCCAGGAACAGTACATGCAGACAAAGTTTTGTATACCCCCATGCCAGAGTACCTCATTTTTTTAAAATTAGATTTTAGTGTACCCCCATGCCAGAGTACCCCATTTTTTAAATTAGATTTTAATTAATCATTTTTTTAATATCACTTCTTTAATAGATTGTGGGAATGCTATAGACATAATATATCTTGATTTCAGCCAAGCATTTGACAAAACAAGTCATTTTGATTGTAAGGTTTACCCCGCTCATCCCAGAGAAACTCTCGTGACACATGTGTTCAGCAAAGAAGTTTACTCAAGCGTAACATAAGTAAGTACAGACAAAGCCAGGGTTGGCTTGGCATAGCTTACATGGTATTTTATAGCTTCCCCATTCCCACACTTTTACCCGTTGCTTAGTTACAGATTACCCGCAGTAATCCCCCCTCGCCCAAATGGCAGATTCAGTCTTTGTCTTTCTGATTGCAGTCTATGGGTTGTGCTGTTGTTGCCTTTGTTGGGTTTGCCTGCTTGCGCGCAACGCTGGGAGTTCTCCATCGTTCCTTGATTGCTTCTGAGCTGCTGCGCTTCCCTTTGTTTGCAGCGCCCGAGGGAAGCTGCGCAGATACAAAGTATCCGCTTGCGGTTTTGAGTTAAGCGCCGCCAATCAGCAAAGCGTCCACTTGCGGTTCACTTCCCCTTTTTCTCTGCTCGCGCCTGGGCGGCGAAATTGACTTGGGTGATGCTGAGCGGTGCCTTCGCCATACCGGGCCGTGCAGGCTGAATCTGACATTGATTAGCAGGCAAGTTAAGTTGGGTCAGATAACATAACAATTAAGATACATAGCTGGCTTGAAAATCGTATTCAGATTGCTTATTAATGTTTCCTCATTAAACTGGAGGTAGATACCAAATCCAGTCCTTGGCTTTATATGCTTCAAAATTATTATTAATGTTGTTAATATTAATTATTAAAATTATTATTAATTAATTATTATTAACACAGTAGAGAAAATATTTATCAGATTTGCAGATGATACAAAAGCAGGTGAGATAGTTACACACCCTGATCTATACCTATCAATCCATCCAAACACACTCATCATATCCCCCCAAATTTTGCAAACTCCAGAAGCAGAAGGGATTGGGAGCACCAGGCTTTGGAGGCAAGGGGAAACCCCATTCAGTAGCCATGAATTCAATTCAGTGAGGAAAAGTTTACACTTTAAGTTAACAGCTTTCAGTGAGGAAAGTTTATACAACTTTCTTTTATGTAAACTAATATGAGAAATGGGGAAAAAAATGAATAATTCTAATACCAATCTGGATTTCAAAGAACCGTCTTCTTTGTAGGCAGAGCAACAGCTTATGGCTAGATCATGTGGCTGTTTTCCTGTATCCCTGAATTCTTGTATTTTCATTGCTCAATCCTTTTGCTAGCTCCTCTCCATGTCTTGAATTATTTTCCTTTCCAGTCTGCCTACCATTTCCCATTCTTTCCTCAAGTTTATAACCTTATGACCCAAGAATAAGGTACCCAAACGCTAATAGAACCACTCATGCCTTAGTATAGGATTGGTACATGGTTAAAATTACATATGTCAGTAGAACTACACCACACATTTTTCCCCTCCTTAACTTTGATATCTGCTGCCAGGGACTGTAAATTTAATGAGAGCACCTGCTGCCCTCTTGCTAGTTAATTCACAGTGATTTGCCTCAACGAAAAGAATTAAAAAAAAAAAACACTGTTCTTCAGTAATAAATTACCAGCCTATATTATAGCCTAAAGGGTCTTTGATTCATGTAATATTACATTTACACTAAGTACTCCTGGCAGTGGGGACATTTAGCTTCTGAGCTGAGGTGGGGGGGGGGTCTATTTAGTGGGGAAAGAAAGTGGCTGGTGAGATTAAAATAAAATGAGAAGATCAATTGCCTGACAGCTGACAGCCAAAGGGAGGGTTTTGTCCTCAATCTCCCAGGCCTGAAGCAATTATTTTCACAGTGCCAAAGCCCCCACCTAATACAGATTTTTACTATGCTGAGTGACAGAATACAATATGGGACCATTAAATGTATTTTTTTTAAAAAAAGAATGGAACAAATAAGGACTACAATATCATTTTCCTGGTTGTTGTTGTTGTCGCTTTCATTTCTCACATTTCCTCACAAAAGTCATCATTGCTCAGAAAGTCATGTAAAAAGAAAATTGTGCCTCTTTCTTTTGTTAGTGTTTTTAAAGGTTATAAAGTTCTTTTTAAAAAGAAGAAAGAGAGGGGATTCAATAAATCAGGATATGTAATAAGATCATTTGTAAAGGGAAAAAAAATAGAAATAGTGGTGAAAGTTAATGGGTATACCCCACAAAATAAGCTAGCAGATAAAACATACAAAGTTGTCATTAGAACTTTCTGTGAATTACTGGTTCTTAACATGGTACTAAAATTAAGTTAGCCGTGGCACCATCTAGAATACTAAAAGCAGGCTTAATGATGTAGCAAAATTTTGTTGCAAAAGTTATGTTTCAAAAGAAGGAAAAGCTCTTACCAAAGCCTTGTGGCACCTAAAGGATAGCGTGATTTAGAACTGTGTGTAAATGGCTTCTTTAAATTCTTTCTTGACAGAGAAATTTGGGAGTGAGGAACAATTTCAGCAAATGTCTTGAAAAGAAAGATAAATTAGGCAACAGTTAGCTCAGCCTTAGCAATGGGTGCCACAGTTTTGTTTTATATTATTATTTGTTTTTCTTCATCAGAATCAAAGATGTGGTCATCATTCCGCCCCTTCCTCAAAGCTTAGTACCTAGCAATATCACCAGGTATTGTGGGGAAAAGTGACAGTTGCCACACCGGGTGGGGAAATTATCAGGAAAAAAAATTTTTGCAAGGTGACTTTCTTATTTTAGAAGACACAACAAAAAGCTAAGGTACCTCCTTCCTTTAAATAAGAATAACAATAAGGATATATTAAACTTGTATGCCACCTGACTCCCAACGACTCTGGGTAGCTCATAACAATTTTCAGACAGATGTATTGGTTAAGCATGTTCTGTGCCTGAACAGCACCTTTAATTAGCACCCAAAGACTTGCTTAAACAAGCTAGTCTCTTCCTATTTGCTTACCCCAATTAACTAATTATTCTTACTTTTGCCTTAACTAGGTGCCTGATCTCTGCTAGATGCTTAACAATGTACCTATACCTCACTAATATGTAATCTTCCCTTGATGTTGCCTAAACTGTGCAATCATGGGATGAGGTATCATCAGTATGCTGATGATACTCAACTATATATCTCCATCCCTGGTGAGGTAAGTGACGCCATGACCGCCCTCCCGCGGTGCCTGGAGGGTGTGAGGGTCTGGATGGGGAACAACAGGCTCCAGCTGAACCCTGGCAAGAAGGAGTGGCTGTGGATTAATGGCTCCTCTGTATCCGGGACATTGTCATCGTTGGTCTTGGATGGGGTAGCACTGCCCCAGACAGACCCAGTGCGTAATTTGGGGGTCCTCCTGGATTCACAGCTCCTGCTCGAAGAGCAGGTGGCAGCTGTGGCGAGGAGGGCTTTTGCACAGCTTCGGGTTGTGCACCAGTTACGCCCTTTCCTGGGATGCCCTGCGAACAGTCACTCATGCCCTTGTTATCTCCCAGATAGACTACTGCAATGCGCTCTACATGGGGCTACCCTTGAAGAGTATCCGGAAGCTTCAGCTGGTCCAGAGTGCGGCTGCACAAGCAATTTTTGGGGCCCGAAGAAGGACCCATATAACACCTTTGCTCTGTGAGCTGCATTGGGTACCAGTTTGCTTCTGGGTCCAATTCAAGGTGTTGGTTATCACCTTTAAAGCCCTACATGGCATGGGACCAGGTTACCTGAAGGACCGTCTCACCCCCGTGATTTCAACCCGTTCCACCCGATCTCACAGAGAGGGCATGCTCCGGATCCCCGCAGCAAAAGAACTTCGATTAGCGGGGTCCAGAAGGCAGGCCTTCTCTGCTGTAGTCCCCGCCCTTTGGAACATCTTGCCCCCAGGGGTGAGACAGGCCCCCTCACTCCAGGCCTTTCGAAGGGATTTGAAGACCTGGCTCTGCCATCTGGCCTGGAGTGGGGAGGGAGGATATCAAAAATGGGGTTGGCTGGCCCCTTAGCAGCCTGGTGTGGCCTCTATCGGCCTCTTGGATTTTTTAGCTTTTTTATCTTTCTCTTTGTACTTTGGTTTTATAATCTTTTAATTATGTATTGTCGATTTTAGTTTGTTGTAAGCCACCCAGAGTCCCCCGTTGTGGGGAAATGGGCAGGGACAAGTCAAATAAATAATAATAATAATAATTTCCTGACTTATTTTCTGAAAAGCAAACTAAACAACTCTGAAGTGGGGGTGGGTGGGGATAGGGGGTAGGAGGAGGTTAAAAGGCTATAAAACTTTTTTTTATAGCCCCTTGGGGGGTGGTTTGCCATGATGGGCCTCTCCTGCTGCTCTCCCTACCCATTGGTGAGGAAGTGAATTTTCCTGTGTAAGTATCCAGAATTATTTCATAAAGTCTTGTTAATTGCTTTTATTCAGCATCTCAATGTCCATTCTCTCTCTGGTATCTGAACCTGTAGCTGCTACAGCCATCAACAATGCATATACTGTATCTATGACATTTACAGAATATTGACTTTTTTGGGGGGGGGGTGAGATACTAATAAAGAACCAGTTTGGTGTAATGGTTAAGGCAACCGGCTAGAAACCAGGAGACCATAAGTTCCAGTCCCGCCTTACACACAAAACCATCTGGGTGACTTTGGGCCAATCACTCTCTTTCAGCCCTAGGAAGGAGGCAAAGGCAAACCACTTCTGAAATCTTGTCAAGAAAACTGCAGGGACTTGTCCAGGCAGTCACCAGGAGTCAACACTGACTCAAAGACATATATACACACACACAAAAATCAGTACTAAAAATCAAATGGATTCATGTTTGGCAACAATGAAAAATAAAAATATCTACATTTTAGAAATACTTTGCTGGCTAACAAGAACCAAGATTCTTGAATTAATGATAAACTTCTTCAAATTGCTTATGAATTACTAACTCCGATCATAGATCTTGCACTTAGTATTAGTAATGTTTTATACAGATAGGTCTCAGTTAATGACCACAATAGTGGTTAAGTGGGATGGTTGTTAAGCGAGTCACATGACCGGACCTGATTTTACACCATTTTTACAATGGTCATTAAGTGAATCATGTGGTCACTAAGGGAATCCAGCTTCCCAATGGACATTTTTTGCCAGAATTCGCTTACCATGTGATTTGCTTAACGACTTCATGATTCACTTAACAACTACTATGATTCGCTTAATGACCATTGTAAAAAAGGTCGCAAATTGCAATCACATGACCAGGGGGTGTGATGGTTTGCAATTATCGTAAGCACAAGTACAGGTTGTAAAGCACTTTTTCCAAGGCCATCATAACTTTGAACCATTGTTAAACAGTCATTAAGTGAAGACTACCTGTAAGTATTTACTTAGAATAACCTATAGTTTTAATTTATTATTGTCAGGTATTATGTGAAAATACCTAAGTGTAAAGCTTAGTAATTATTTGTTTAAATAATAAAATCATAGTACTAATGATACCACAAATGCAATTGTATTATGTTTAATAATGAGATTAAACAAAACTATAACTGAATATGGATCTCAGGAGAATTGTTCAGTTACTCTAACTAACGTGAAAATAATATTATTAACTGAAGCGGTATACTGGTTTCTGGAAGGACAGGTGCATACATAGGTGAAAAGGAAGGGTAATTCCTTAAATCTAAGCCTTTGTAATAGCCTGAAATCATGCTTCCTAGACTTTTAATGTTCTATACCAGGGTTCCCCAAAGTGGTCAATATCAACCCCCAAGGTTGATGAGACTATTCAAGGGGTCAATGCTATTTTTTAAATTATTATTATTATTTGTAGTACTATTAGTTAAAGTACTATTTATTAAATTATTTTCATATAATAAATGTTTGAGGGTCGATGAACAATCCAAAACTTTCTGAAGGGGTCAATAAGCTGAAGAGTTTGGGGATCCCTGTTCTACACCATTTATGAATCTTACCACACAGGAAGGAATGGTGTTTTCTACAAGTGGTCACTGGGTCAAATTTAGAAAGAGTGCTAATGGCTACAAGGGGAATCAGAGGGCCATGTCATGAGCACAGCCAGTCACAACCAACCCAGTTTCTAGAAGTCAAAACAGCAATGTTTCCTGTCATCCTATGTAGCCCTCACCCCAAGATATCTTCTATGAGCTCAGCTTCCACTTTCTTTTCTGGGAGACAGGTGGACATACTTCCCAACAAGCCCAGTATTTATCTACTTTTTTTGTTTTTTTTTACAAGTATGAAGAAAAAAGAATGGTGACTAGGGAATTCTAGCAAACTGGCTAGGGAATTCTGGGAGTTGAAGTCCACACAGCTTAAAGTTGAGAAACATGACATTTAAGTCATCTGAACATAAAAAGAATCAGGCGGTCATTGAGCCTAGTGGGCCCAAGAGAGAGCATCACAGTGCAGGTTTGTTGTGTAACTGTTGATAAAAAGGATCATAGGAGGAAAAAAGTGTTAGGAATTCATTGCTAACCCTAGACAATTTACTAAAACCAGCAAAAGTATTTTAAAGGGGCTAATAATCTAATCAGTCATACTATATTGGTCTCACTAAACTAGCATTTCTAACAGTTTAGATCACTCATCCATTTTGGAAACAAAACTAAATTAAGACATTCCCTTTGGCATTCATATGTACAGCCTTGAACTATTTAAATGTTTAAATGCTTATGACAATGGTCACCCAGGCTGCAGACCAAACAAGATCTAAAATAGCTGTGACATGCAGTTCTGTATAAATTTCTCTTTGGTTTTTTTGTTTTGTTTTGTTTTGCTTTCTTAAAACCAAAGTAGCCTTGGGAGACAGGGACTTGGAGCAAAGGAATGATAAAAGGACTGGCAATCTTTTTTTTCCCCCATAAAGAATGAACGTCAGCTACTCAGAATCAGACATTGGAGAAAGCATTACATAATCTTTCTCTCCCCTTAACACTCTTATGGTACATCAAGTTTGGGCTTCAGCAGGCCACAGGTATAAACTTGCTGAAGTTACATGATTAGAACATCATTCCCCTGGAGATTAGACTTGCCCCATCCCTACTGGCTTTCTGTAAGGGCCTAAAGACCTGATTCTGTTACTGAGCCCAGGGTATGTGATTGAGTCCATATTGTGGTCACGTTGATTGGGTTGTTTGGTTTTATCTCAGCACCTATATTTGTTATTTATTATTTTGTTATGATGTTTTTATATTGTTTTTATTCCCTGTTATCCTCCCAGTCATATGTTTGAGATGGGCAGCCATATGCATTCAATTAATAAATAAATGATAAATAAAATGATAAAGAGGTTTAACTACCATCTGTCCTTTCTAAGTGGTGATCCTGCCTTTGGGGGCTTGAGAGACTCAATATTTATGTCATGTAAATCTGATCTTCTATTTAAGGATGAAATTATTCCATTTTAATAGGAGTTCATCTACATTTCCAATAAAGGCCAATGGCCCAGATGATTTTGCTTTCTGACGCAAATAAAATATGTCCCACCATGTAGCCTCAGTTCTCATCATCATCTTCCAGATGAAATGGTGCATCATTCTTCCAAATGGGAGGAGCCATTGCTGGGCATAACTAAAAATCCAATCTCAGTGCCAGAGCAAGTCCCCAAAATTCTGAGTGCAGCTCCAAGAGGTTCTTCCAAAATAGCCTGAATTGCAATTGTTATTCTGACAGAAAATCATTCAGTACATGAAAAGTAATCAAGCTAACTATATTTAAGTCATATTACTGAATTTAATTAAATGCAAATGAAATTATATTTGTTTGGCCACACCCATGTTTAGGATTGTTGCACCTCCATGCCATTCATTGATGAAAATAAGTTTTAAAAAAGTACTTTGCAACATTATTCTACATGGTTGAAGAAAGACTTTTGATTGAATCATCTCAGATACTTAGAAAATAGGAAATATTTTCCAGTTACACTGAATGTTTTATTTCATTAATGTTCTACTGTCTAGTTGAATCACCTCCAATGCCTTTTCTTCTTTAAGTGGAGGATGGGAGTACTAAACTCCAGACAATGAACAAGGGTGCCATCCTAAGAGTGTTTGTCATGTTGGCTTTTAGATAACACTTAACTGAACTGCTGCTCCTTGAACCAGGAGGTCTTTTGTACCACATGATGCAAGTGTAAAGACTAATCTTTCACATAATATCAAAGGACTTTGATCTTGCATTAACTAATTTACCAATCTACACAGAAGCTATAAAAGCCGATTTTTATCAACCTCTTAATTAAGTCAGAACTGTCACTGAAATAATGTGTTCTACTCTTAGATACTCTATAAATAGCATTACCTATCTGAAATTACCTACACTTTTCATGTAGTCTAGAAATAATCATCAAAGTGTTTCTGGCAACTAGTTGTGATGGTCTCATGGGGGATAGCCCCCGAGACCCATGCTATCTACATGGAGTCCTACAATAAGATACCAGTCGCATACTAAAATGTCACTTTTATAAAAAATGTGGCTACCAAGAAAATTACAGTGAGCCTAAGAAGCACTTCGCTTGCTACTGCATAGCAGCACGCCAATGACATGCCCAACAATCATGTTCTCACTGCAGCAGATTTACCTCTTCATAAGTAAAAAGGTTCTGTATAAAAGACACAACAGTCTTTCCCACATTGATTCATTCAGCTCTGTAGGGAGAAACTGCTCAGGAGGGGTTAGGAACCTATTTTTGAACATGCCTACCAGATCATACAGCACTAAAATGTCCAGATTGCCCTCAGAATGGGAAGGTCTACTGAGCCCACTTGTAACAGAATAATTCTAAGTTAGAGGGAAATTCTGTGACAGACAAACATCATTTCCTAAAAGCTCAGACTAACCAGGCAGAAATTGGCAGGGCAATTTTTTCACTAGTCCCATTGAGTTTTAAAATGCTTCTCTTGTTGACAACTGGTTGTGAAAATATATACCTCAGTTCCAGGGCTTTCATATATTCTCGGTAGTGGGCACTACAGAGAGGGAGGTCCACAGCACCCAATATGCCATCAGCTAAACTCACAAGGAGCATAGGTTTGCTCTTAGATGTATAATGAAAAAAATAGGGATATGCATATCAACTAAGGGCATATAATTTTAATTACCAATTTTATCTGGAGTCAATTCAGTTTAATTTGAAGACAATTTGATTTAACTGAAATCAATGATTCAAATTAATTTGAAAATTCAAATTGATAAATGGCTCATTCATTCAAAACTGCGCATATGAGCAAAACTGCATCAAATCTTTACATCGATTCAGAAGCATCTGTTTGACATATTCAGTTCAAAAGTTTAATTCAACTGAATTACTTTCAAAAAAATCTTTGATTGGGAGTTTTTATCAATTCTAGTAGAGAGGCACATTGCATCAGCATTATATCTCATTATCTACATATACACTGTACATCATGTCATGATGTAACTGTCATGTGTAACTGGAAGAAGACCTTAAACGTAGATCTCAAAAATTTATTTGGCTTAATATATAGTTCACATTTTCTGTTTATTAGAACTCCAAAATTATATTTTCAGAATCAGATGTTATATATACAAAAAAAAAAAAAAAAACAGTATTCCACTTGCTTTAACTAAAATAAATCTTCCCAAACACAATTTCATTGGTAAGATAATCTTTTAAGTAACTAGTTTTAGTTGCTGCAGAACAGAGCAAAATCAAAGAGAAGGATGTTTTGATTAAAATAAATTAGTGTGTTTATTACGATTTCCTGAGAACTGATTTCTTACTCTATCAAAACCATATCCTGCATAATAACTACTATAAATAATTCATATATGACATTAAGTACAAAATATGCATGTAAATAAATGCATAACATAATAAAACTCAATAATATTTTTATGGGATAAATGTAATTAGCAATGGGAACATCTATTAATCCAAAGCAATCTTCTTTAACTGCAAGGTATGCCAATAAAGTAAGATTTAAGGTAAGATTTTAAAAATATACTATATTCCCATTAAAGTAAGGTACTTAGTTTGAGAGTTAGTTTGGACATTGGTTCAGTGATTTGGAAAACAGCCGAATGTAAGTCTGAGCTCCACTCCTCAATCTTTAATCTGAATCCAATTCTTAATTTATAAATCTGAATCAGCATTTATGCCTTTGACTATCCACTGCAAATCAATCCATGATAATGCATTTTTTTCTAGTTGACAGAAATGGAAAGAAGTTCTTGGTGTGGTAAAACTGCATGACATGAACCAAATGATGAGAAAATAAGTCGGGTGCAGTGCAGTCTTTGGAGGATCAGAAGAAAAGTGAATGACTTCTCCTTTTTCATCTTTTGAGTGTGTTTGTTTGTTTATTAGAATTTCAATGAAAATTGTAGTTACAAAAATAAAAAGCAGTTCAAGACTTCCCCACACCCAAGTTGACAAATAGGATTGCAGTAGCTTTTGATATGAGGCAGATGTAGAAGGATCAATATGCAGGATTTTCCAAACAAAAATATAGTGCTACTCCCTCCCTGATATTACAAACATCACTATAGATGTAACAAATAACAACGAAAAGTGAATTAGTCCTGATAATTTAACATCCCTCCCCCAAATATTGTGATAGGGAGGCCCTGCGAAAGCGTTCACTGTGATTTGAATCTTGAGCTGTCAATCAACAATTCACCCTCGCATTTTTCTTATTTGAAGAGCTTCAGGAAAAATTGCATTGATTTTTGCAGGCAATTGAAGCTTCAGCAGGAACTCACTTCTATTTGGTTCTGTCCTGCCTCAGCCAAATTAGATTTGGTATTTAATAAATCTGAGGTATTCTCCTAATTCCTACCCATCACAATAAAATGGTTTTCAACCCATTTAATACTCAAAGCAACTGAACAGATTTGAAGAGCCGGTTTAAAACAAATATCTCATTATTCGTCATCTGCCATGCATCTCTTTCCATCCAAAAGCCATATATCTGTGTTGCACAATGCTATGGACCAGAACAAATCAATTTTATCACAACTACAATGAAGCAGATTATTATGATTCCCATTTAACAGCTGGTTTAAGGTGCTGCACATGGATGCTATCTTCATGCTCTCACCTTTTGTGCTGGAATCCAAAACAGAGCACAGCCCTACGTTGTCAATTCAAAGTGTTCCTCCAGCTGAAGGAGACTTTCTGTGATTAAAGGGTTCCTTCAGTCAGAGGAAAAATAATGTTGGCTTTAATTCAGAAGTCAATAAAAACAGAGGAATGAAGTAACATCCTTCTATCAAGAAAGGAAGGGAAAGAGAGAGAGAAAATATAGTGTGAATGTATATGTGTGGGGCTGCAAGTTTGTTATTATTATTATATACGTCTGAACAGAACACATCTTTATTGGGTCAATGGCCAGCAAATTTAAGAGAACAGTGACAGAGTGAAAGAAACTGAAACAACAATACACTAAAAAACAGATCACATAATATTACATTCACTCCTCTGTAACCATATTAATACATTAATTACCCAAGTAATAAGAAGTTTAAAAACTAAAAACTAATACTAAAAACTAAGACTTAGAGTAAATATCCCCTAGCAACTTATTAATTAAGAAATATTGATCCAAAAGTGATATTAGGAATAAAAATAAAAGTGATCTTCTTAAACCAGTTACTTCTTTAACCGTTTTTGCCATATATCCATTTCAGCAACACAGAATTTAGCTACTGCACAGATAATAGCAGGTTTTAAGCCCTGGAGAAGATGATTCAGATAAAATTTGTCTGATACCCCTGGAAATTTATCTATTAGAGGTAAAATATAAATAGACCTTATATCCCTATAAAATTTGCAATGTAAATTTAAATGTAAACATGTGAGGTGTTTTCAACTTCCTTGTTGCCACATAGCCAGGTGCACTTTCCGGATTGTATTATACCGGCCTTGAAGTACTTCTGATGGAACAATGTTGCATCTAACTTTTTAAAAAGCTATTCTCAACTTGGAGAAAGTTAGGGTCTGCAAATAACATGCTTGTTCCCATATACCTCTATTTATCCACATTCTATCATGTCGGGACAGCCTGTTAACTTCAGTTTGAAATTCTACATCCTTTATTCTTTGAATAATTAAATGCTTGGCTTGATCATAGCCCATTGATATCAAAGATGGAAGAGAGAGCCCATATGAGGCCAACTTATGCTCCACCGCCTGTTTCCAGGGAGAAGAAAAACTATCTGTTAAAACTAAGGGAGTCAGTTTGACTGGAAAGAATTGTATTTTAAGCCAGTAAATTATCATCATCTTCCAGGCCCTAACCTGAATTAATGGCATTCCTGCCACAAGTCTTAATTGGGCATTTGGAGTTCCATTGGGAGTGGCTAAAATTGATGGCAAAAAATTTGTTTGCACAGTTTCCTGTGGCTCCGTCTTCTCATAAGTTCCTGTTTGTGCTCCATAAAGAATTTGAGCCAATGCTTTGGCCTCAAACCATTTTAAAGCCGCAGGAACTAATTGTCCTCCACCCCTATAAAAAAAAGGGTAATGACATTCATGGACCTGAAGGCTGATTGTGTCACATGATTCTAATGAGCATTCCAAATGCCTTTTGAGTGGAAAACTACCCCCAAGTATTTAAATGTGTTCACCTGCTCTAATTTATGCCTTTCTACTCTTCAGGAACGTTGAATGGTTCTCTTACCGAAAACCAACATTTTCAATTTATCAAAATTTAGAACCAAATGATTTTGTCTGCAGTACCGTAGTGTTGCTGCAATTGCTCTCTTCAATCCAACAGGTGTTTGTGAGACACACCTCTGAATTTTTACAATCTCCTCTAGTACAGATATGTATTTCTTATTCTACTTACTGATGTATGTTAGACCCAAGGAGCAACTAATGGAGAAAGATAATTGGCAATTATTTTCTGATCTCTTTGGTGGCTGATGGCCTATGAGACATCAATAGGTCTCCACTAGTATGACACTTTATAAATGACAAAAGATCACATACTTCTTAACCAGATAAACTGTACTTTCCTCATAAAACAGACTGCAAACAGTTGAAGGATTTGACCCAATGCTCAACTTTACAAAGAAATGTTTATTAAATAATTCAATTGTACAGGTTGATCACACACATATACAATTTATTGCAGGTATAAAGCTTTTTTAGAAAAACCATAATGTTGATTTAATAATCCCTTAATCTTATACTCAACTTCCTCTGGAATTTTCTTATGCAGCAGCTCATAAATACCCATTTATCTTATGTTAGAGAAGCAACTAGAACAAACACTTCATGAGATTTCATTGGATTCATTTATTTTGTTGAGTTAACTAGAAAGAACAATGCATTCTCAAGTGGCACTTACCCACTGCCACATGCAGCCCCCGACCCCTCCCAAAACTATATCTGGCAGTGATAAGAACTTAATTTTTAATTTCCCTTTCAGGTTTTGCACAGACAGAGGCTGTTTGTGCACTTGAATATACAGTGGTACCTCGGGATACGAACTTAATCCGTTCCGTGACTCTGGTTGCAACTCGAGTTGGTCTCAAGTCGAGGTAAAGTTTCCCATAGGGTTCAATGTAAATCTGGTTAATCCGTTCCGCCCTCCGAATTTGGTCGCAACCCGAGACGAATTTCCCCATAGGGTTCAATGTAAATCCGGTTAATCCGTTCCGCCCTCCGCCCGAATTTGGTCGCAACCCGAGGCAATTTCCTCTTCAGAGCCTGACTCCCGCCAAGCCTGCTCTGCATTTTCTTTGGAGCCATGCTAACACGCACACCAAAAACCTTCACAAAACACCGCAAAACACACCATGAGCCTCACTGAACATCTCCTTGCTACCGCGACCTCGCCCACAGGAAGCCGCGACTGCGTGACAGCAGGGAAAATGGCCACGGATCCGGTTCGTAAGTAGAGGCAAGTTCTTAGCCCGAGGTAAAATTTTCCTGCTGAAGCTGGTCGTAACCCGAAATGTTCGTTAGTAGAGGCGTTCGTATCCCGAGGTACCACTGTATATGTTTCTGTGGTACATATATGTGATAGACTTATTGCAGGTACATAAGTACCTGATAAGAATTCCAGATATTATTATGGAATTCATAGTTATCATTTGTAAGTAATTCCTATTATTACTTCTAATATATAACAATATTAAAACTGCCTAACTTTATGAAATATGCTTATAAATCATGAAATTACCTTGACAAACAATAATGTGGTTTAAAATAGGTTAATATTTTCTATAAACAAAAAGAATACTTTTAATCTTTCCTAAATAAAAAATGGATTTTTATCAATCAGCAGTCTAAAACTATGCTGCAGACTAGCAACTGGAAGAGTAGTAATGATGGCCTTGGAAAAGGCATTCAGATGTGTCTATACCTATACAGATCAGAATCATGCAGGCAGTGCTTTTCCCCATGACCCTCTATGGAAGCAAAGGTTGGACTTTGAACAAACTGAATATAAAGAGTATTGATGCTTTTGAATTTTGGTGTTGGAGAAGACTCTTGAGAATACCATGGACAGGCCCAAAAAATAAACAAATGGATCATCGAACAAATCAAGCCAGAATTCTCACTCAAGGCACATATAACCAGGCTCAAATTATCTTACTTCAAACACATTGTGCAAAGACCTAATTCTTGAAGAAGGCTGTAATGCTGGGAAAGGAGAAAAGAAAGAGAAGAAGAGGATGACCAGCAGCAAAATGGATTCAGTTATAGTAGTGATGAGTGCACTGTTGGAAGACCCGAAAGGCCAGGTTTTGGAGACAGATCACCTATCCGTGTGATTGCTAAGAGTCAATACTGACTTGATGGCACATAATCAATCAATCACTTTCCTGGCATGGAAAATTAGGAGGGGTCAGCAGTAGAAGAACTGTCAAATGGGGGACAGTCTAAACTGAACATCTGACCAGTCACTAACATACCAATCCTGACAAAATTATCTTAAACTGGCTTTCAGTCCAGTTGGTATCAATACAAGACAGGAGCAGCTTAAGAGTACTGTGTAGATATGACCTTAGAGTACAGTGTCCAGTTCTGGACACCACGCTGTAATGAAACATGGAGAAGCTGGAGTTGATTGAGAGGAGAGATCCCAGAATGATAAGAGGTCTGAAAATCAAACTACATGATAAATAGTTAAATGAGCTCAGTATGTCTAATTTGTGAATAAGATTGAGGGCAGATATGATAGCAGTGTACTAATATCTAAAAGGCTTTCATCTGCAAGAAATATTGGCCATGTTTTCTGTTAAAAAAAAATGAGATTCAGATTGAAAACAGGAAGCCCTCTTTATCTGCCATCTCACTTTCCATGGTTTTGTGTATCAGTGATTAGTAATTAGAGACCAGACCGCAGTACATGCATATAGAGATCTGTGGTTTTGTCACTGTTCTTTTTTTTTTTTTTGATGCATGAGCAAAATTGCACACTCAAAACATTTTTAAAGGTTAGAATTAGGCTATTTACACAATTGTATTTGCTGCCCCTTCAAGCAAATGGTCTGTAAACATAATTAGCATTGGTGCAATCAAGAGACCCTATTGGACACTAGTGCTGTTTGCAGAATTCTCACTGTGATCATGTTCCTGGACTCTAGTGCTGCCCACAGACAGCTCACAGCTCATAAGGAGATTTGCTGCTGGCTGCAGCACTAGCACCCAGCATCATCTGGTCCTCCTCTTAAATCATGAAAGAACCAGAGAATAGAGAACTCAGTGTGTTTCTCTCACCATGAGCTGAGATAGCAGCTACAGAGAAAAAAGTTAGCTGTCATGTGGAAGCCATGTGAAGCCTTGCAATTCAGCTGACCCAACAAGACCTGCCATGATCAAGTGAGGAGATGGCTATTCTGAAAGAAAGAAACTAGGAATAAGTGTTTGTGGGAGAAAGAAGTTGACCATAGCTGACTTAATTCCCTGATTTCCACAGACCAAAGATCTCCTTACTTGTGATTTCATTATCTGAGGTTTTTATCATTATCTGAGTAATGATGGCCATCCAGAATTAGGGGGAATTTTTTTTTTTAATTGTAATTGCCATTAAACAGTAGATAGTCTGCTAGAACAGCGATGGACTCCCTCACAGAAGAATTGAAATGGGAGTTGGATTGCCACCTGCTGACTATGCTTTAGTGGAATCCTACAGGAATTTGGACTGTATGAGCTACATAATCCCTAAATCCATATATTCTAAGCTACTAAACTGGAAGCTCCTCTTCCGTCTTTGTTTTGAGTGAATTAACTACTGTCCTTACCTTAGTTCCCATGAGTATCTAAGGCTAAACCAGTCCCAGGCAACCTTGTGTATGACATATTCTAGCATTCAGAATAAATATAGGAAGAACTTTTCTTCTTCTGGGATATAGAGGCTTTTAAAGAACAGTTCTTCATTTTTACTTCTATTATTTTTGAGACCCTTGCTGATCAATTAATATGAAAAGAAATTGTATTAGATTATAAGTGGAGAAAGGTTTAAAAAAATTAACTCTAGACTAGATGGCTGGTATGCCTGTGCAAAAAGATGGCATTTTTACATTTCAAAAGGAGAAAATATGCAATGAACGAAGTATGAAGTACATCTGTTAATTCCATTGTCATGATTTATTTATTTTTCCAGAAGACAGCCAACAAATCATAACAGCATAACAATCATAACCCATCAAGTTATAATAACACCAGAATGGAATTTGAGGTATCCAATTCTCCATGCTTTAGACCTTGCTAGATTGTGCCAGACACTAAAGACTGACAGATGCACATTTAATAAAATATGGAATAATGAATGTCTGGAAGTGCTATACTGTTTGGGGAGCCAAAGAATGACTTATTTCACCCTGCAGTAGGTAAAAAGAATTAATTAAATAAGGAGCAGCTCTGATGAGAAAGTAACACTATATATACGTATACTTTATGCTCAGTATAGTGGTAAAAGTCCTTTGAGGGTGGAATTGGATGTGCTGGAAGGTTCCTTCTTCGAGCAGAATCTCACAGGATGCTGCAATTATAAGATTCCTGAATTAAACCACATGGATGATACGGACCTCTAAAGTCCCTTCCAATAGTAACACTGCATAGTCATAGCCTAAGGTGGATATACTTAATATTCCATGCTTATTCTTATGGACAATTTGGGAGACAATATAGTAAGTCAACAGCTAATTGCAAATGAATTGCTTAGACCCTGGGTGGAAATACACCTGATTCAAAATATCTAACTGTGGGAATAACGCAGCATGACCCTTGGAGAAATCAGAGTGCTCATAGCTCTTGAGATGTAGAGATACAACCATAGGTTCCACATCCTATATTCCAGCTCCATGTGTTTATCTGTTTGTTATTCTCCTGTTTGAATTTCAGTGGATCTGGTAAAGAGTAACAACTAGTCCTAATCATTTCTATATGACAAATGAGGCTTTCCAGGTTTTGCCTAGCATAAGCAACTTCATGCATTTGGCCTGGATGGTATAAATTAAGTTTATTGGACATAAATATCCAGGATCCCAAAATCTTCTGCAATTGAGAAACCTCTAAGCATTCAGGTAAGGCTTTAATTTAAAAAAAAAATTAGAAAAGTTCCATGTTTTTATTATCTGTATTAAGGACAGATGTGTTTTGTTAGTTTTACCATTTTTCAAATTTATTGCTGACATTTTATATACTATGCCCCAAGGTTCTTCCTAAGAATGAAATAAACAGACTGTCTCCTTTAAGAGGAATCTGAAAATTAAATGTAATCCAGATATACAGTACAATATTTTCTTCTTCTTCTTGTTGACCAAACAAGAACATTCCCCTTCTTTCCTGTACTTCAAGTCTCATTCTTTGAGATATTTTCCATGTAGTCATTAGAAATGTTATTGATTTCTATTGGCCATAGATCCAATTTTCATTCATTTGGCCTCTGTATAATCTCTAGGGGTGATGCAAACTTCTGAGAAATTGACAGATGTCACAACCCATAAGAACACTTTATTCTACAGAATTTTTTTTTCTTTTGTAGGGGTATGACTTTCAGAAGCAAACGCACTAAGTCTTCTTCTCAGTTCTTAATGTATGTTTGCTTTTACATTCATGTTTAATTTTTGACAGTTTGTTGTCTCCACTGTCCTCAGTGTAAACTATCATTAGCACAATTAACTTCTTGCTTTTCCCCAGAGATAGTAAGTGAAAGGATTTCTAGGAAGTGATAAAAAATTTTCTGTAGAATTCCAAGCAAGGGAAATATAGCATTTTGTATTATCAAAATCCCATTTTATAAACACACAAGTCTGATATATCTAGCCTAATGATATTGAAACTGACTTACAACAGCTAATCAGAATTTCAGACGAGCATATTTGGACCAAAACTGTAGGCTGTCATTTACTCCAGTGAAGATGTGGAAAGCAAATTGATCAGAAGGACTATCAGTTTGGATGACGCTGTTCTGGCAGAAATGGTCCTTTTCTTTTAACTGGATGACCTGCCCATAGAACCAAAAGCCTGGTGATTGAAAAATGTCTCCCAATTCTTTTCTTTTTTTATTTTCTGGCCAGGAATCTCAAAATAGAGACAATAATCATTAGTGACAGCAAAGTAAATATGTGCCAGGCTGTGAAACATGGCATGGGGCTGTCTTTTGGTTTCCAGGGTTGTGCAGATCATTATATATATCCATTCCACCTTACTGTATATGCTAACAGGTATTGTTGTTTATGGTTTCTTTTATGACTTGAGGGAGTGGAGGAAAGATCTATGAATAAAATCTGTATCAGTTTTCATTCACATCTTCTCATATAGAAAGCTTTTACAAGAATGTGATGGTAAGTCAATGAAGGAGAAGCCAAATTTATGTGGACAAAAAACAGAGAGAAAAGTCATGCAATGAGAGAAATTGGACAAACATGATATGAGGGTAAGTACCAAAGCACTGAAGAATACATTATTTTTAGAAATATCTCTCATTTAGAATGTTGGTATGCACATGTATACATGTGTGTATGAGAGAGACAGAGATGTTTTAACTAAAAAAAAAAGGATGGATGTTGTTACCCACCCATAAGGAAAACATATTTTTACTGAATTTGTATTTACTTCATAGAAACCCATGGCAAATTACTTTTGTGTCCCTTTTAGTTTCTTTGTCTCTCAATAAATCTAAATCTAAATCTCAAAAACTTTCTTGATGCTAAAGAGGACATGTATTGGTGCCAACTTCTGTCTTCTACCTATCTTTCCATTTAGGAATGAATAATGTAACATGAAAGTGTTATGATCATTGTGGTGGAGCAAAATTGCATTAACTAGATGATTCCAAGACAGAAGGCAATGTATGTGAAAGCCTGTTCCAAAACAGTAAGATGGTAGCTGGGTATTCAAGAGGCAAATCATCAAAAATCACAGCTCTGTCACTGCCCCCTTTCCTACAGTGGAAAGGTTGTACCAGTTATCCAGTTCCCTCAGCGCCACTAAAGAGCAATTATATTTGCAAAAGTCATATTTGGATCCAACCCACCTTTTACACATGCCTGTTACAGTTAATTAGGTGTCATCTGCATAGGGAGAAAGACTGAATTGAATAATGTTATACAAGTCATTTATTTAACTAAACACTACTAGGGAGATATATGAGGAAACAGACTTCAGCAGAAGCAACAGCTTGAAAAACATTCAGTTCAGGTGTCACAAACACTAAAATAATAGCCTTCTCTTCCTCAAGAAGCTCAGCAACAGTGAAGTGTACAACAATTTTCTCTTTTTCCAACAGTAGTAGAACTTGGGGACATTTAACAATGATTGGCAAAAGAAGATAGGCAAAAGGAAGGATTACAGTTCACAGTGAATTGTTGCCACAGCTTATAATGATGACTTTAAAAGTATACCAGTAGTAAAGAAAGACATTATGAGCATTATTACTCTCACTGGTTCCTTTTCTTGATGGCTCTGTGCTTGCTGATAGGTTAAATGCAATAGAAGCCTTCCAATAATTATCTTGTAGACCACTGTGGAAAATAGAAAGCTAGAGAAGATGTAGCTGATAGCACAATCTAGCTATACTACAATTTGTTCTTAATTTCACTGATTATGGATACACAATTACAAATTTGATTTAATTTTTGTTTCAGTCTGTAGGATTTCACATGGTCATATTTTGCTGCTAGTAGCATAGCAGCAGAGGAAAACATTGCTGAAGATCATAAGTTCCCAAGTCTCAAATGATGCAAAAGATGTAATTAATTCATGGCCAAAAGAGGGTCATGCTTGCACAGGAAAAATGGAAAAAGTACTAAGTTCACATCTTGAATTTAAAAGATAGTTTTGGTTTCACTTTATCATAATCTGCCTTCAGTTCTTGAGATTTATGAGGTGAAGTGGGACCCGCTCATTGTTCCTACTTTCTTCATATCACTGTTTGCTGAATCCAAATCTACATGTTAGAAGAATAAAATCTGAAGCAAGGAGTCTGCTTTATGAATTTATGCTCTCTGTCCAATTCCATTATTACAATGTGTCCATGGACACCTGAATAACACAAGATTCATACCTGCTGCAATTGTTCATTTCTTGAAGTATAAGGATATTCTTATCTGTTCTCCTAACCCTCTGTACCTTGAAGTTTTTCATCTATTTCTTCTTCTACTCAGAAGAACATTGCACAGGAAAGTTGTTTTCCCCACAACTAAGGGAGAATAGAATTATGGTTTATTTCATCCTTTGCCACAAAAAAACAGAACTATTTGGGTTCTGCGATGGAAATGATTTTATGGAGATGGCAGGGTCTCCAAGGACTGGACTGAAAGACCTTATCTGATGGAGTGGAGGTTTCTTTCTTTGGCTTTACCCTCATCCAGAATCAAAGAACTGGATAAAAAGACAGAGGGTTGCTCTCGACTTGGTTACAGCATCAGGAAAGATCATTTTTACTCAGAAAACAAGAGACTTGAACTGCTTCTTAGGCAGCTGGTCCTTGTCCCAAAGTTATTGAAGCAGTAGATAAGTAGGATGCACATAAAAGGAATTTGTTTTTCTCACAATCCCCTTATCACCAACATCTGGAAAAGGTTGACAATTTTCATTGAACAGTTTCTCCTGCAAATCAGAAATAATGTTGCAAACATAAGCCAAACAAATACCTTAAGCCCCAAGCTCAGCCTTTTTCCCTGGAGCTTCCCAAACAATTAAAAGCAACAGATACCAGTTCTGAGGGGGAAAAAACCAATAATCCTTACCATGAAGAGCAAAGTGGAGCAAGTATATCCTCATATTTCAGCTATGTAATTTATTGCTGTTAAAATGAACCTTCAGCCTTGGATGAGAAGGGGAAAAAAATCAATATTAATCCACTCATACTTGTAATGGAAGGATGTGGTCACATAAAGTACGGCCTGAGAGTGCCAAGCTGAAGCCAGAGCCTAAAGACAGATTCTTGTACATTTGCTATGGAAACAACAGACCATAACATTGTATTTGATATGGAAAAATCAATCACACTGTTACTAGCTAGAAACTGTTCTATTCTGAGACAAGAATATAAAGTACTTCAAGCAGTTGTTAAACAGAAGAGGTTTCATGATTATTTAATCACTTTAGAGGTCAAACCAATTAAAATATCATCTGTCAATACTTTTTCTGAGATTCATTTGCTGTGGGAATAAATGTTTTTGTGGTATCTATTGTTCTTGATTTAAAAGGTGTTGCTCCAGCATAATAAACAGTGAAACAAAACCAGATTTGCTGCATATTCAAAAAATTCATATTGCACACTTTCAACTTTAAATTCAACAAAGGTAATGCAGCAGAAATGTTTAGCAACATTCAGCCCTTTTTCTCACTCTGTCTCATCTTCAACTAGTAAATATATATGGGATTTCCCCCTCCCACTCCAAACAACTACAAGGAAAGGGGTACATAAACTGCTTTTATCTTCTTAAAGGAAAATTAGTAAATCCTTTGTGCTTATAATTTAATCCTGATGTTTATGTACATCCAAGAATTGTATAGAGAACTGTTAGTTTGACAAGTAGCAATTGGTTTGGGCTAGTGGAAAGCACTTCCTTTTTACTCTGAGGTTTGTAACTTTATTCTCAAATTCCAAATGGTCTTGCCAATTTGTTTAACAGAGCTGTGCAAAGCTTCACTAGTGATTTGTTTTAATCACCTTATTGAAACAGATCTGCTTAGTAACATCTGCAACACATACAGACACACATTTCTTAAAGCAAAGTGGCCTCCTTGCTTCATTTTCCATCACCTTGTAGCCTCAACAAGCATTGTTGGCTATTTGAAGTACCAGGTCAAAGGGGTAATGCAAGAGGCCTGGGCAATCATGTCTCCTCTTTGCCTTGTTGAAGAGAATTGGATCACCTCTGCAGCAGGAAGTGCACTGTTAAAGTGAACCCAAATTGCTTCACATGAGCCGGCTGATTAATTAGCAAAATACACAGGCCAATTCTGCTATACTCAACAATTCACTTTTTGTTTTGTTTTATTATTGTTGTAGGATAATTTGTCAGGAGAAATGAAGATGATCAAGAAGAGATAAGTAGGTGAAACTGAGATTCAAAATTGACAAATCTAATTCTTTTCATCTAACTCTTAATTTCCTCTTTTATTCTCTCTCTCTCTGTATATATATTCACATATATATGTCTCTGTGTGTGATTCTTCTACAGAGACATCTTGCAGAGTGATTTAATGCCAGTATAAATGTTGATGAGCTTGGGATGTTTACGGATCAGAAGGCTGATAGAAAAAGTTCCGTGTATGAGGCATTTATTAAAAGTGAATTTCTGTAATTGGCCAGAACATCAAGCTGTATGATTGCTTCATTTCATATAAATTTATAAGGCCAAAGAATGGCAGTGTAGAAGCACTGAGGGCTTTAGACACAGGAAAATATATATAGAATCATTGTCTTTAAAATATATCCATAGGATTTTCTTTTGCAAATCTTATGTGAGGAATCCATAGTAAGCAAATTACCTTCAGTCACATTAAAAATAAAATTTACAATACAATAAAATGTGATCAACCATTTCAAGGTCAGTACCATTACAAGAACAGAATCTTTGAGAAATGGGAATTTTTTGAAAACTACCATATAGCATATTTGATGGCAACACATTTAATCTGGTTTTTGAAAAAGACTATTCTGTATTTACTTAAATATAAACTATTCAGATATTTAAGGGGTTGAAAAGTATATCTGTAGTTAATTCCAGAGGTTACAGGTGAACATTATCTAATGCCAAGTTCAGATTATATTTGTAACTTGCTTTAGGGCCTCTTGGCTGTAAATAAAATTGATTGATTGATTGATTGATTGATTGATTGATTGATTGATTGATTAAAAACAAAAAAGAACAAGGCATATAGTTAAGTTTGAGCTACCACAGTGTTTTTCAAACTTGGGAACTTTAAGATGTGTGGACTTCAACTCCCAAAATTCTGCTGGCTAGGTAATTCTGGGAGTTGAAGTCCATACATCTTAAAGTTCCCAATTTGAAAAACACTGAGCCACAGCATACTATTACTGTTGCTTCTCCTTCTCCTCCAAATGAACTAGTTTCAAATGCTTCCATGAGGCCAGGGCTCTCTATGCTGAATGTTTTACAGTTCAGCCTTGCCTTTCTAGACATAAGCTGCCACAGTGGCCAAACAATTGATAGCCAGCAATGTTTTTGTCAGATCTGGACAAGGAAATCAATAAGAAGACACAGCAAGACTCAGTATGAACAGACTGGCCTTTGGGGACTCACAGAAGCATGGAACCAGTTTTTCCATGTTAATGTCTCTCCAGCACCCTTGGGCTATCACCTTCTTTAGCCTCTGTTAATTAAAAACTACCTCTCATTAAACCTCCTGAGAAGACATTTTCCTCATAGCAGCCCACGGAAATTGGAAGATGGGAGAGTTCTGCAATAATTCTCAGGAAACACTGCCCAAATTCTATTTCGTTGTCCCGGTTTCATAATACTAAGTACATTTTTCTTCTTCTTAACATTTACTGACATGAATTTGCAGAATAAATACCAAAAAAAAACCAAAAACATGACCCCATGAAAGTACATGCTGTTGTTTTAGAAAAATAGATATTAAAAGTGTAAAAGTCCATTTCCTGAGGGCATTTTTTATAATTCTATTTCTAAAAAAATATTCATTTTGCTACTCTTAAGTATGATGAAAGCATATCAAATTTAATTAGGACATTAGCAAAACATATTCTGAAGAACTTGAAAGATTATTCATTATTTAAAATGATAATATCCTATTGTGATATTAAATTTATCAAAATTCTGTTGTCTTGTTTCCCCTAAAAACTATTGGAGATAACTACAGTAGTGGTTTCATTTATATTTCTCTCATTTTATTTCTCAACAAGGCCTGCAGGATTTGCTAGTTATAGTTCAAAACTGACTTCCTAGTGATTTAGCCAATCTGCCATATTTTGGATCCATACTTTTTGGTAATACTTTTAAAATTAATCCACACCATATGGAACCCTCATCACACAAAGGCCTAACATTAAACCTGCTGCTGAAATCTGGGCCTATTATATTTTTAATTCTTCAGTGTATAATAAGTCTGATTCCAGAATGAATTTGCTTTAAACTTTGCACCTGCACAATGTGAAAGGCTGATACGACTAAGCAGCCAGACTAAGCTATCTTTGTGCACGGCCAGTTATTTGGTACTGAAACTTCACTATTTTCTAAGGAAAAATCCTATTTGCAATGGATGTGTATGTAATAATTATACTCAAAACTTTTTGTTATTCATTACTAAAAGACTCAAACAGTTTAAACCATCACAAAAACCACTTAGAAGCAGCATCAACATTTGAAATCCCAATGAGACTTGACATAGTCTTGCTGATACTGTTACTACCACAGGATTACTTCTGCCATCTCTGTAGCTGCCGCTGCTGCTTTTGGCTCTACACTGATCTACTAGACCTGCAGATCAATCAGGTGTAGTGTCAGCCAATCAGAGAAGCAACCCTGATGATGTCTACTGGTGAAGTGACGCATGTAAGGCATGCCACATTTTGAAGATGCACTTTGGTGACACGCATGTGCAAAACTCCTTCAAAATTTTGTAACGTAAGAGATTTTTCATCCAAGTGTATTGTATAGCTCATTAAGCAAATTGTGATGGATGGTCCCAATATAATACTTTTTTTTTTTTCAAAGCAGCGCTTGTGAATGATTTATATTACTGAGTTGACAAGCAAAATATGGGGAAGCACGCCACATGGATTTTACAGGATAGAGCTGTGAAATGGTGCTGGCTGAAATTCCACTTGTGTTTTAGTTAGGCAATCCTGTAAAGTGAGAAAAAAGAATTTTAGAACTGTCGAAGATCTCAATTTTCTTTCTTGGTATCATCCTAAAAAAATCTTAGACAGCAGCTGACAATATCTTACTAATGACTATGTCAGTGGTTTGAATTTTGTAGTTAAACTATAAGAAGTCCAGAAAGGTTTCAGTATGGTCAATTATACACTATATAATGGAGAACAATTCCCTTTCCAATATCACTGAACTCTATATATTCAACCTGGAGTCAGACGACACCAAAATAAAATTGTTGTTGTTGTTGTTGTTGTTTATATTATTATATAAAAAGAAAAGGGAATTGAATGTATAAGCCCTTCTTACTCTTTTCAGAGTAAAAATGTAAGCTGCAGAGCTACCAGCACCTACTGAAATGAATGGAAAGACAGAATGGTTGTACCAGAATTCATGTATCAGAACTCATATTCTCCCAAGGAAGAAAATGATTCATTTAATGGTGTTCCAGTAGAGTATTGCTCTATAAAATAAGCATCTGATTCATTAAAGTCCAAAATATTTTACAAATTACGAATTTGTGGTTTTGTTTATGTAATACATGTTGATCACTATATTATATTTTCTGAAGCAGGGAAGACTTTGACCATGATGAATGGAAGGAAGGAAGGAAGGAAGGAAGGAAGGAAGGAAGGAAGGAAGGAAGGAAGGAAGGAAGGAAGGAAGGAAGGAAATGCATTGTTCTGCAGTTCAGGAACAGACAAGCAAATCATGAGAGCCATTACTAATATACAAAACACATCCTTTACATCTTCCCCCACAAAACACAACGCTTTAATCCTACAATGTTTTATTTATTGTATCCAAATGTGTGGTAATAATGTACATAAAAAGAGGAAAGCCTCTTAATGTTTGTCATTTTCTTTTAAGCAAAATGAGACAGCACAACTAGGTTATCCACATGACAACTAGCTTCTTTGTCTAATTTTCATTTCTTTCTGTGGCAGCTAAAACACCTTGAAATTACCTTCTCCAGCGTAGAAGAATGATTTTCCCCTTGCTCTGACTGTCAGAGTGATTAGAATTTTAATTAGTAAAGTGGAGAAAGCGTCAAGGGAGGAAAATCACTTGGGGAAAAAAAAGGCACATGAAAGAACCACAGTTGCAGGGGAGACAAAGAAACATTTTAGAGCAGTCTCCCAGCATGACTGTTCCATCAGCAATTCAAGCACAGCATTAAATTCCATATGGTGCTAACACATTAGTGGCCTTCTGCTCCCCACCCCCTCTGACAGCATGTGTCTGCTAGGACATTAGAAAACATTCATATCAGTTGTTACCCTTAGTGAAGCAAGGTTGTTGGTAGTTGTGGTTCTTGTTTTTGTTTTGCTTTTTTTAAAACCCCCAGACTACAAAAGACTGTGATATCTATTGCAGTCCTTTGATCTCCTCCCTGAGATTGAGGATGATAATAAAAGGAAGTCCTATAGACAGTCATCTCCAATAAAAATCAGAGTCACTATTTCCTCTGTCTGTGTGTTTTAGAAAGATACATGTCTTAGGGTGCCCACTTGCCCATGGTTACTCCCAAAAGGAAGGCATAATTAAAAGTAAATACCAAAGAATTTGTATAAAATATGCAAATGCTAATGGATATGTGTAGGTGTTATCCACTTATATATAATTACTGCCGTTTAAATACAGAGATCAAACACTGAAAATACAGTTTTCTTGACAACCAGGTGATTTTTGTGCTTGCACTATTAAGCAACAGTCTAAGTTTTCTGTTTCCTGTTATGGCTTTTGGTCTCTCACTACAGAACCCATTCAAATATAGGTTGTCCACTAATATTTCTTCAAAGAGCTGAAAGTCTTCTGTAGAATCATAAAGACTTTGGTTCTTCTTGGTAATAAAAATTGTCATTCCCTGCTCATTAAAAGACCTCCTTGGATGTTCATTTATAAATACATGAAGGACCCAGGTGAACTTGTAGCTCTGCTCCATTTAGTGTAACTCACCATTAATAGACTTGGAGCTGGGGTGGGGCAGGGAGCAAAGTTTCCATTCAAACATAATCTCTTCAGAAGGAAAGTTCTGGAGTCTTGCTGGCATACAGGTTATCTTTAAGAAAGTGGAGTTAGCCTGCATTTCCTTCATACACTGATCCCCAGAGGCCTCTGGAAGTCTATAATGTTTTAAAATATATATTTCAGAAAATTTACACTGCCATGCAAGGCACAAGGCGCTAACACCAAAGAGCTCAGAGCTACCACTTTAAATTTATCACACTTCCCTGGAGCACTACTCCTAAATGAATATTTAAATACCATTTTAAATGTTTCTTTTTTCACTGAACACTGCAATTTCTATCTAAAATTCAGCAGTGTGCTTCTGAGGTTCTACACCTTTATGACTACAGAAGAAGGGGGGGAGAGCAGGATCTACTCTATGGAGAAAATAAGGAGATTTACATTATTTAAATAAACAAAATAAAACAAAAAATGACATCTATAAATCAGCAATAGTACAAATAGGAGATTCCTGGTGAACCTAGGGATCCACAAACTATAAACAAGAGTTTGTTTATCTAATGTCTATTTGGTCATTATAAAATGCGAGGTCTGCTTTCATCTATGTTTCCATTTAACTCCAGATATTCTAAAGATTGCTACACTTCCTAAAACATATACCAGTAGCCTTTCCCACTGGGTTGAAAATTTGCTTTTGGCAGGGTTCTGAATCTTTACATAGAGAGGCTTGTCCAGTGTATACTTTGTACTTTTTTAGAGATATCCAGTTCAATGAGTATAAGTAGACCTGGCATGTAGCCTGTTTCTTTCCCCTTATAATTTGCTCTGTGTACTGGAAAGGTCCAAAGATGTCTTGTTGCTTGAAGTTATGGCAGCTTACACTGCTGCTGAAATATTGATTAAAAATTTCAAACCATTATATCGTTTTTCCATGTCTAACCAGTCTGTTATCGTTTCCTGAAAGATCTTTGTCTACTTATGGACAAACATCCCTCTAGGGCAGCGTTTCTCAATCTTAGCAACTTTAAGATGAGTGGACTTCAACTCCCAGAATTCCCCAGCAAGCCAGGTCCACTCATCTTAAAGTTGCCAAGGTTGAGAAGCACTGTTCTAGGGTAACAAGCTAATTCCCTTGACCTTTTCTGTCAGATCAGAACAACTCTTGACATTGCAATTCAAGAGAAGGTGTTTATTTCAAGTAATTGGAGGCAAGTTTAAAATCTAAAGGAAGTTGAAAATGAAGATTTTGATGGCATATCCTGATTACGTTTAGATAAAAAATTTAAAACATTGTTCAAAACATTGTTCTATACAATAGAGTTCAGTTCCATAGTATGAAGATAATAATTATAACATTGCAACAAAATATTTTTAGGTTTGCAATATGTAACCATGTCCAGAATTCACATTTATTTCTAAATATGGAACACATCTGTTTTGCATATTCAAATATTTACTTTAATGCTTTGCACCCATAAAATAAGCATGCCATGGGACTCCCTTTGAAGAACATCTGGACGCTTTGGTTGGTCCAGTATGCAGCAGTACAGGCAATTATGCATGTGCCATGGCATGGGGCCATACTCCCATTGTTTCTACCCGTCCCACTAGGTTGACCCGGAGGGCATGTTCCAGGTCCCATCAATCAGGGATCTTCCTCTAGGGGGACCCAGGAAGCCTGCCGTTTGAATTACTACTCCTGCCCTCGGGAACACCATACAGCCTGAGGTTTAAAAATGATCTGAACTAATTTATTAAGCAAAATGAATATTAATTTATTTTCCCCCAATCCCTTATATATAATAGGGACATGGGTACATGCATATGCATGTTTTGAACATTAATTTTATTAAAAACATGGAAAGATAAAAAGAGAGAGTGAAATTCATCAGTACAATATAGAAAATAAACATGACATAAATTGTGGATAAAACGGTTTATATAGAAAACAACTACTGACAGGTAAAACAAAAGAAAAAAGAAAAAATATAATAAATCATCAGAGTTTACTTTAATAGTAACAAACGTAGGGTAGCTCAACAGAAAAAGGCTAAATCAATAAAACCTAAGAGTCTAAAGCTAACATTCTAGACTGGCCACTTCCAGATATCAGATATATGGGAGTGATCGCTTCCAGTCCCAAATTTTCACAACAAGAAGTTGGGGAAAATAGAATTAAACTTATAATTTGATTTACTTCATATATAGTAATAGATATAGATATAGATACACATACATACAAAAATACATACATACATACTGTGTGTGTGTGTGTGTGTGTGTGTGTGTGTGTGTGTATTATCCTATCCGTGGCTGGAAAGAGCTGGACTAAAAGACAGCAATTAGGCACTGATCATAGCAGCACAAGAACAGGCACTAAGCACCAGATCCATAAAATCAGGGGTCTTCCACACTAGATGGGACCCAAGGTGCAGATTGTGCAAAGAGGCCTCAGAGACAGTCCAACAGATAGTGACAGGGTGTAAGATGCACGCAGGAACAGCATATACTGAACGGCACAACCAAGTAGCTGGCATTGTGTACAGGAACGTATGCACAGTGTATGGGCTAGACCCTCCCAAGTCCAGAGGGGAGATTCCACAGAAGGTTGTGGAGAATAGCAGGGCTAAGATCCTGTGGGATTTCCAGATCCAGACGGACAGGCAGGTACTGGCCAATCAACCAGACATTGTGGTAGCAGACAAAGACCAGAAGACAGCGGTAGTGATAGATGTAGCAGTGCCAAGTGACAGCAACATCAGGAGGAAGGAGCATGAGAAGCTGGAGAAGTACCAGGGCCTGAAGGAGGAACTAGAGAGGATGTGGAAAGTAAAGGCCAAAGTGGTCCCAGTGGTGGCAGGAGCACTCAGGGCCATGACTCCTAAGCTCAGAGAATGGCTCCAACAGATTCCAGGAACAACATCAGAGCTCTCTGTCCAGAAGAGTCCAGTGCTAGAAACAGCTAAGATACTGCGCAGAACCCTCAAGCCCCCAGGCCTCTAGTAGAAGACTCAAGATTGAGGAAGACACGTACCACCAACAGGGTTGAGAGGGGATTTTTTATACTGTATATATATTACTAAAACCCTCATGCCTATAACCTTCAGCTGGGTGAAATAGTGCATCATAGGGCAACAATTTTTGAAGCAAAGTATCTCAAATGGGCTAATTTACAGAGTTCATCCAAAATCCAGGAACCATTTCTCCTGTGGGATTGAAATTTGGGAAATTTGTAGCTGCTTCAGCAGTGTTGTGCTGCTGCACCACCGTGGTCAGCCCAGGTTATATGATCATCATGGGCATGTCCCTGACCTCTTTCCCACCTCCCTCTGTCCCCTACACCCAATCAGCTGGTAGCAAGGCCTGACGGGCAAGTGGCAATTGGCTGCTTTGGAAATGAGGTAGAAATTTGAAATCTCTTAATGGCTGTGGGCATTGATGAGGGATGAGGGAGTGACTTGGATGCCTGCTGGTGAGGTAGGGTTGGCTGGGGGGCACCAATGGTAGATGGGTGAGCCCTCTTCTTCGAGGGAGGGGGCCCTTGGGGACACACCGGAATGGGGAGCAGGGTGCAGTATTCCTCATGGTCTGCAGCTCACTTTGTTCCACCTCCCCCCAGCAAAGTGGCAGGCAGTTCCATGCACTGGTTGAGGAGGAGAAGGAGAAGGTTTCACAGGGGCTCTTCTGAGGGTCATTAGGGAAGGGCAAATGATGCAAACTTATATGCAGGCAGGCAGGCAGGCAGGCAGGCAGGCAGGCAGGCAGGCAGGAAGGAAGGAAGGAAGGAAGGAAGGAAGGAAGGAAGGAAGGAAGGAAGGAAGGAAGGAAGGAAGGTTTCTGATGCTCCCTGCCAGTTTCCCGATGGGGAAACCGGCAGCAAGTCACAAGTCGCTGACTTCTGTTTCTGTTTCTCTGTTTAGGTAAGGAAATATCTCTGAAACGATGACCCAACAGGTTATCTAGTGAGTGTTTTGCTCAAAGCAGGGGAGGAGAGGGAAACTATCTTTGTGACTGAAATAAAGAGGGCATTTGTATCAACAACATACAGTAGAAATACTAATAATTCAGATTTTAGAGCATTTTACACCCTTTACCTATATTATCTCAATTTTCCTTCCCTCGATACTATGTTATCATCTCCACATTGAAGTCATCTGGGATTCATTAGCTTGTGGACTCTGAGGAAATGGATAAGGATCTCTGTAACATGAATTCCTCTACCTGTGGGCAAGATCCATACACCCATGATTCATTCAATCAACTGGGAGGTATGGGGTTAGATCCAAGAAGTGGCCATGATTCTTTGAGTGAAGGGGTGGTACCAAGGACCTTGATTCCCCCTTTAGGGGGAAGGCATTTGGAGGAGCTGCTGGAGCCTCAGTTGCAGAAAACCCCATCTTCAGCTGTATCAGTAGGGTTCAGTTTGTTTATTTATTTAAAACATTTATATAGCCTCCCATCTTATACCAAACTCTGGGCAGCTCCCAACCAACAGTTAAAACAACATCAATATACATATATTAAAACCATGAACATTAAAAAAAAAATCTGGCACCAAGTTAAACTTTCACATACAGTCCATCGCTAAGTTCTCTCATCAAGCTCACCCTATCCCAGTGCTTGGAGAAAAGCCAGGTCTTAAGTACTTTTCAGAAAGCTAGGAGGGTGGGGGCCTACCAAACTTCAGTGGGGAGGGTGTTCCATAGGGTAGGGGCTGCCACAGAAAAGGACGCTTCCTAGATTCCATAAGATGGCATTGTTTAAGGGAAGGGACTAGGAGCATGTAGATGTCCTTAGGGAGAGGGAGTCTTGCAATTAACCTGGTCCTGTGCCATGTAGGGCTTGAAAGGTAATAACCAGCACCTTGAATTGCACCTAGAAGGAAACCGAGAGCCAGTGCAGCTTGCACAACAGAGGTGTTACGTGGCTACACCTAGGGACACCCATCACTGCAAGCACCGCTGCATTCTGGATCAGTTGTAGGTGGGCACCAGCTGGTGGTCTTCAGGTGGTCTTCAGTTCTGGATATGGGCATAAATCACATTGATCAAGCTTCTTGGTGGTCTTTATTGGGAACTGGATAGAAGGAGTCCAGCCATTCTAGTCCGATTAGGCCTCTCAGTGGCATTTGAGCATCGAAAATGGTATCCTCCTAGACTGCCTGCAAGCATTGGGGGTGTTCTGATTTTTCCTGAGGGGATAGTTCCAGTCAGTAGCACTAGGCTGCCACTTCTTTGTGGGATGCCACAATATCCAACTCTCACCACCACATCACCATACACACTGTTTAACATCTATATGAAACTGCTGGGTTATGTCATTCATCGGTTCAGGGTGAGGTATCATCAGTATGCAGATGATCTCCAGTGGGCCAAGCTGAAGATATGATGCCTGTCCTCCTCTTGTGTGGAGGCTGTGAGAAATAGGATGAAGGGGGGAAAATTGCTGGGCAAAATGGAGGTTCTATTATTTCAGAAACCATCTGGCTCCTGGTCAGTTCCTACACTGGTTCTGGATAGGATTCAGATCTGAAGAGGCAGGTCCATGACTTGAGATTTTTCCTGGAGTCACAGCTTCTTCCAGATCAGCAGGTGGAGGCTGTGGCCAAAGGAGCCTTTCCCCAGCTCTAGCTTGTCGGTCACTTGTTGCACTTTTTGGAGCAGAAGGCACTGGCAGTATTTATTCGTGCCCTCATGATTTCAAGACTGGACTGTGGCAATGCACTCTACCAGTCTGCTTTTGAAGACTAGAAACCTTCGTCAGTACAGACTGTGGCAGCCCACTTTTTGGTGGGTGTGATATGCTTCAGCAATGTGACACCAATAGTGGCAGCTTTGCATTGGTTGCCAGTATGTTTCCAAGTACAGTTCAAGATGCTACTTTCGTTTTCTGAAGCCCTACATGGCTTGATCTTTTTCTTACCTTCCAGACTATCTTCTTTAAATTAAATCTGTCCATTCTTTGCATTCAGCTAGGTGGAAATGATTTGATTTGGAACCCCCACCCCCACATGAGTGATAGGGGATGGGAGTCCAAAAGCAGACAATCTCACTGGCTGGCCAATGTTGACAGAATAGTTTGTTCAGCCCCTACACTGTTAGCATCAGCAAAGCAGCGAAGCTGGCATTTTAATTTTTTTACCTATAATGAATTTTCATTTTTTTAAAAAATTTCAATATTTCCTAATTTAATTTAGTCAAATTTTAATGCAAAGTTCACATTGGTTAGTTCTGCTGCTATATTAGACTGATTAGAGGTTGTAAGCAGCCCAGAGTCCCTTGAAGTGAGGTGAGATATAAGTAAGGTAATAAATAGGTACATACGCATATTTAGAAATGATTATTACAGCAGGAATGCATCTCACAGAGTGAAATACTTGCTCAATCTACTGCTTAGGAGCGAACTACTAATAGGCAATTTCAGAAACACTGCTGTTCTGCCTTACACAGATCTGCTTTTTAATCAGATTTAAACTATGTTTTGTGAAACAGTGGATCTAAACTTCTGCCACAAATGAACCAGCCAATGCTATTTGTAACTCTTCTGTAAAATGAATTAAAAAATGTATATTTTATTTTATTTTATTTTATTTTATTTTATTTTATTTTATTTTAGCATGTATAAATGCAGATGCTAATTCCTACCTATTTATATTGCTGTGTACTTTTGGAAACCCAAACCCAATAAAACACAAACTCCTTCGAGACTGAATGTCTATTAAAGTATGAGAAATAAGTGGCCACAGAAGTATCATTCCAACAGAATCACAATAATCAATTCAAACAGTCCTGGTAGTTGAATTCAAGGCCTCCTGCAGTTTGCTAATGTGACCATGAAGCAATTTTCTGGCAAAAAGCAATATTTGCCACTGTTGACGAGTCCAAAATATACACACATAGGCAACAACTGTAGTGACTGCAAAGCCTTCCCCAAACTACACATTAATATTTCAGTACAGTCTAGGCTTTAAATAACAAAAAGTTATTGGAAAATGTATAAATATTACACAACGCAGAATACATCTATTTAATCTCATAAACTGAATGATAGACAGACAGGTAGATAACTCCACCTGTAATCTGCTTCAAATAAAAATGATAAGATAAGATCATTAAATAATAATACTAGGAATCTAAAACTGAAGACAAATGCATTTAAAGAAGAGTCACAATGGGATTTAAGCCTAGTCTTGCAATTTTCATTTTCCTTTTATTATATTTATATCTGCCTTTTCCACCGTGGACAGCAGCATGGGTAGCGGTGGCAAAACAAGCAGGAGGATGGTCACAGCATCATGATAGGGATCCCACCCTTTCTGAGCATGCATCAGTGTCACAGGCATGTACAAAGGGGCAGGGCAAGGCTTCCACTGTCCTGCTGCAACTGCCACCTTTGTACTTGCCTGTGACACCCATGGAGATGGCTGATCAGGCAGTTCAAGGGCACCTAAATGGATCTTTGCTTTTTTTATATGTGTCTTGTAACCTACCTGTAAAGTAGGTCTGGCTGCGAGTCACTGTTCAATCCTTTTAAATTCTACAAATTGATCTACCCAGGACCTCAAATAATAACACAGAGAGCATGTCTAAAGTTGCACAGATCAGCTTCAGAACTGATAGATGCTAGGGCACCCTCAGTCTGACTCTCAGATGTCTCCAGAGCATTATTTTCCTTGCCCACTCCCACTGAAGAATGTCAGTGGAAGACTGATGGTCGAGGAAGCTTCCACCTGTAATCCATGGAGCTCTGTGACAGCAGAATTTTGTCTACCCACAGAAAGGGAAGTATGCAATACCTTAACCAACTGGAATCTTCCAGGTATGACAAGTAAGATTCTCCAGCTTAAAATGAAGGGAGGGAGAATGGTGCAAAATGCTTCTGTGAAGAACTCTAGCTAGATTAATTGTACTTCTTTTCAGGTTATTACCATTCTCTTTTGCTTTCATCTTTTACATCTATTAAAGCCTACTTAGCCTTTTTTTTTTTTTTAGAGACACACACACAGAAAAAAAAATAGTTAAATATTTTTGTATCTTTTTCAGACCCGTCTTTCATTTATGGATAGTGTTGTCATTTTGCTACATAATGTTCCACAGTCAGAGGACGCGTTTGCTAATGGAATGCAGGAAATAAAGCCTTTGAATATTGTTGTTGTTATTGTTGGTGGCGGTGTTGAGCTTATTCAAATCTGCAATCAGATGTGGTTGTGAATATTCTGTTTTCTTCTTCTGCCTGGATGTGCTTTGAAGAAGAAAGAATCGAAAGAACTTTGCCCTGTATTCTGGAAAGGAGCGTAAACCTGTATAGAGCTATAACTAACACTGAAGCATTCAGAACATCTTCACAATGCTAATCTATTCCATATTCAGATATTCAGAATTCAGGAGACACTTCTGGATACAGATATGTTTTTCTGGACTTGTTTTGAGAAGCTACCGAGCAATGCGTTTCAAGTGTATACATTCAATATCAGTTCCACGTTTCTCATATCCATTGAAAGCTTGTATAAAGAATCAGTGTCAGTTCTCAGCGCTTCACTTTTTCATCACTGCTGCTATCTCCTGTGCAATACCATGCCAGTGGAGTGCCAGAGGGACCAGTACTGAGTTTTCTAAAGCAAACAGAGCACCAGGATCCTGGCTGGGTTACAATGGCAGTAATGGAAAAGGTGTACTGTAACCAAAGTCCTTAATAATGTTTGAATCATATTTATGTGAGTTTGCATGTCTGATGTTTTTAATTTTTTAGCTTGGATGAGGTCAATTGGACTTAATTCTGTGTATGGAAATACTAAAACATTGAAGTATAAAAGCAATGGGTTTTATTATGGAAAAGAAATATGACAGGAAATATGACAAATTTTAAAAAGGATTTACCCAGTGCAACAGTAACAACAACCAACCCATTGTACTAAGCCAGTGTTTCTCAATCTCAGCAATTTTAAGATGTGTGGACTTCCCAGAATTTCCCAGCCAGCATACTGGCTGGAAAATTCTGGAACTTAAAGTCCATACATCTTAAAGTTGCTGAGATTGAGAAACACTGCACTAAACTCCACTGCTAAACACGTGTGAAGACCTAGCATTCTTGAGAAGTGTATAATGCTGTGAAAGATGGAAGGAAAGAGAAGATGATGACCAGCAGACAGGTAGATGGACTCAATTGTAGCAGCAATGGGTACACTCTTAGAAAACCTGAAGGGCCAGGTTGGGGAGAGATCATTCTGGAGAAGGTCTGATTATTTGGGCGCTAAAAGTCAACATTGACTTGATGGCAGTCAAGCTCCATTTCATGCATATATTCATTCATTCATGCCATGTTGTTTAGTGAAGCCAGTTCCGTTTTAATTGCTGAAATAAAAATGGTCCCTTGCCATGGAAGAGTGTGGCACTCCTTTACAGTGCCTCCAGTCAAAGCATTAAAAAGCCCCTCTGCTTAGCTCAGATAGAAATATCAAATGCCAGTGAAGGAGAAACATTTGCAGGGGGGGGGGGGAAGAGTCAAGGTGGCAGTTACAACCATGTGATCAAAGCCCAAGTCCTTTTTTATATGCATCATGACTACCATATTTCTTACTTGATGGTAGCATGGAAGCTTCATTGCAAAACCTGGAAGTGAGCCTTTACAAATCTAATCCTATTGCTAAACTATACATTTACAAAAATCTGCCTGTGCTGATACTATGGCTCAGTGATAAATCTGACCTGGTATGAATTGTCATAATCTGGCAAACATGGCTTGATTTATTCATCACCATTAAAATTGCTTGAAAAGATCTGGTTGTTGAATGTGTCATCTGAATATCAGCATTCACATAAATAATTGCTACAGAGTAAATGTCAATTTCATGTTACTAAAACACTTTCAAAAGCACACAAAGAATATCTCTACATCACCACTTTGTGATTATTATCTTTGCAAGGAGTTAAAGCAAATCCTCTTATTGTGAACAGCAGCAGAGAAAGCAACAGAAAATAGAAAACTGACAATCATTGTAAGATACATTGATTTATTTAACTTACAGTACATTTCACCATGATTTAAAATACCTTATTTAGAATTAATCTCAAAGTGATAAAAAATTAAATGATGTATCCTTTGTGGATCTTCTTTGTGGATCTTAAGAGACAATAAAAAAGCTAAGAAGGAAACAAAAAGACCAGAATGCATCGTCTCCAGCAGCCAACACCCCAATAAGCAAGGATTAACCCCAGGAAAACAATCAAGCAGAAAACAGTACCTAATCAAGGAATTATCAAAGAGAAAACCACACCCCCACCAGCACTGGCAGGGCAAGCTACTGTATATAAACAGGGAGCAAACCCCACACTCACTTGCACTGATGATGTTACCTAGTTGGCTAATGAAACATCTGCAAGCAAACAACCAAGCTCAGAGAGCACCAAGGACTTCACAGTTCCCTGAGCTACATATATTCTATTCTGTTGGAATTTTACAAACCATCTACTTCGTCTCAAGATGCAAATCAAATTGTTTCAATATTTCCTAAAATATTATTTGCAGTTGGTTTGCAAATGTTTTGCCAAGGAAGAGGAAAGGGCTCACAGGTGATAGCACTGGAGACACTGTCCATTCTGCCACTGTGGTGAACTCTGATATCAGAACTATTGTGATCTGTGGAGTCCTTGGGGTTGTCTGAGCTTGGTTCTTTTCTTGCAAACGTTTCATTACCCAGCTAGGTAACATCTTCAGTGCTAAAATGGGATGGGGTTTGCTCTCTATTTATCTGCTGTGGCCTGCTTTGCCAGTGCTGGTGGGGGTGGGGGTTCTATTTTGCTCTTCTGGTAGTTCATTGATTAGCGTATGTTGACTGCTTGATTGTGTGCCTGGTGGTGACCTTTGCTTACGTGGGTGATGATTGCTGGAGATGGTTGCTGGTGATTGAATGCTGGTGAGGCAATCTTCTGGTCTTTTGTCTCTTTTGAGTAGTATGTAGATGCTGTTTATCTCTATGTGTCTGTTAATTGCTGCCTTGTCTGAATACCAGGCTTCCAAGAATTCTCTTGCATATTTGGATTTGGCTTGGTCTAAAATGCTGACAGTTTCCCAGTTAAAACTGTGCTTGAGTCTGTCCATGTGTTGTGCAATTAAGGAATTTTCATCATGTCTTCTGACTGCTAGTTGGTGCTCATGGATGCGTTCTAGACTTCTGCCTGTTTGTCCTACATAGTGTTTGTAACAGGCCTTACACAGTATGTTGTAGATGACTCCTTTTTTTCTTCTTGGGCAACTGGGTCTTTTGGTTTACTTAGGATATGTTGGAGTGATTTTGTTGGTTTGTGTGCTACAGAGATGCCATATGGTTGTAATAATCTGTTGGTGGTTTCTGAGATGTTTCTGATGTATGGCAGTGTGATCCTTTTCATGGCTTGTGTGGGCTGTGTTGTCGTAGGTTGAGTGGTCAAGCACTTTTTGATAAAATTACGTGGATATCCATTTTGTTGGAAGATGTTGTATAGGTGGTCTTTTTCCTTTTTCTGCTGTTCTGGGTTGCTGCAATGCGTTTGCGCTCACTTGAATAATGTTCGCAAGAAAAGAACCAAGCTCAGACCCCAAGGACTCCACAGTTCAACCCTGAGCCACACATATTCACCTCCATTGCTATTGTGATCTCCTAAATGCAGAGAGTGCAGCCTTGCATCTTCAGCAACACTTTGTGTTTCTTCTAAGAAACAATTACAATTTGCAGATTGCCATCATGCGCCATGGGTGATGCTCCCCAACTTGTCAATTATTATATTTTGGGAAAACTTTCTTGAAGTATATTTACAGTAAATGCATGATCATTCTTAATTTTTCAAAGAAGCAAGATGTCTAATATCTACCTACTTTTGAACTCAGGTTGACTTACATGAGTGTAGTGAATTAACATAATTAAGATGAACACCATCCTTCTTGTCCATGGACAAGTACTTAGGTCTAGTGTATAATTCAACTGGGAAAGAGGCCTGTCTTGAATAAGAAATAATAATCTTCTCATCTTCATAATGTTGTAATAATCTGTTGTTAAAATCAATAACCATTTTATTATTCATTCAGCACCTACTGCCAAGATGAAGCCTATTGTGTACTATAAATTTACTGATCTGTCACGTAACACAATATGATTTTGCAATATTGTTAATGTGCACAAAGGACTGAAATACAGAATATTGGCGTACCTGTGATTTATAGGAAATAAGGTGAGGATAAATTTCATCTCAGTTGTCATGTTACTTAACTTAGGTCAGAAATATAAATTCAGTACGATTCACTGTGTATCTGAGACATAGAAACTTGGAACATTTTTTGAGCAAACAATGATGCTTTTTTCATTTTTTTTTTAAATTTTCAGAACTTAGATATATAGAAAAAAAGTCAAAGAGAAGGCAAGACTGAAAAAATTAAGATGAGGCTGTGATCTCTGAAAAAGTATCATGGAACATTTGTTATCCTCCATCTGTTAACTGTCTAGCTGATCCTTCTTGGAAAGTTTTGCGAAATAATGTGGTTGTCATTCATGTTCCTCAACATATGTTGACTGGGAATTCTGGGGAGCTGTAATCGCATCAAAATGTAGTGCATCCCAGCACAGTGGCCCAGGTAACAAGCACACAAACTCCCAGTCTGACCTTCTAGTTCTGTGTGATGCACAAATGGCTGAGAACCTGCAGTTTCCTTGCTATTCATAGTTGTAACATTAGTTAGTATAGTTAATGTTTCATATTACAATATACAAATGTCAAACTTCATGTCAGGCATGACTATAAGTCTCTGTTCTTTCAGTTAGTCAGTCCTGTAATTAGGAACTAGCTAACAATGGAACTCCCCTTCATGGATCACTGCCTTGTCGTGGCGAAGGGGCTTGCGTAACTCAGTGAAGCCATGAGCTATACCGTGCAGGGCCACCCAAGACGGACAGGTCATGACAGAGAGTTCTGACAAAATGTGGTCCACTGGAGAAGGAAATGGCAACCCACTCCAGTATCCTTGCCAAGAAAACCCCATGGACAATGTTAAAAGGCTAAAAGATATGATGCCGGAAGATGAGCCCCTCAGGTCGGAAGGTGTCCAATATGCTACTGGGGAAGAGCGGAGGGCATTTCCAAGTAGCTCCAGAAAGAGTGAAGCGGCTGGGCCAAAGCCGAAAGGACGTTCAGCTGTGGATGTATCTGGAAGCGAAAAGAAGGTCCGATGCTGTAAAGAACAATATTGTATAGGTACCTGGAATGTAAGATCTATGAACCAAGGCAAGCTGGATGTGGTCAAACATGAGATGACAAGATTGATCGTCGACATCTTGGGAATCAGCGAACTGAAATGGACGGGAATGGGTGAATTTAATTCGGGTGACCATTATATCTACTACTGTGGGCAAGAAACCCTTAGAAGAAATGGAGTTGCACTCATAGTCAATAAGAGAGTGGGAAAGGCAGTAATGGGGTACAACCTCAAAAACGACAGAATGATCTCAGTGTGTATCCAAGGCAAACCATTCAATATCACAGTCATCCAAGTCTATGCCCCAACCACTGATGCTGAAGAAGCTGAAGTTGACCGCTTCTATGAAGACCTACAACACCTTCTAGAACTAGCACCAAAAAGATGTCCTTTTCATCATAGGGGATTGGAATGCTAAAGTAGGAAGTCAAGGAGTAATCGGAATAACAGGCAAGTTTGGCCTTGGAGTACAAAATGAAGCAGGGCAAAGGCTAATAGAGTTCTGTCAAGAGAACAAGCTAGTCATAGCAAACACTCTTTTCCAACAACACAAGAGACGACTCTACACATGGACATCACCAGATGGTCAATACCGAAACCAGATTGATTATATACTTTGCAGCCAAAGATGGAGAAGCTCTATACAGACAGCAAAAACAAGACCAGGAGCTGACTGTGGCTCAGATCATGAGCTTCTTACTGCAAAATTTAGGCTTAAATTGAAGAATGTAGGGAAAACCACTAGACCACTCAGGTATGACTTAGATCATATTCCTTGTGAGTACACAGTGAAGGTGATGAATAGATTTAGAGGATTAGATTTGGTAGACAGAGTGCCTGAAGAACTATGGACGGAGGTCCGTAACATTGTACAGGAGGCAGCAACTAAAACCATCCCAAAGAAAAAGAAATGCAAGAAAGCAAAATGGCTGTCTGATGAGGCTTTACAAATAGCTGTGGAAAGAAGGAATGCGAAAAGCAAGGGTGAAAGGGAAAGATATAAGCAGCTGAATGCAGATTTCCAGAGAATAGCCAGGACAGATAAGAAGGCCTTCTTAAATGAACAATGCAAAGAAATTGAGGAAAACAATAGAATGGGGAAGACTAGAGATCTCTTCAAGAAAATTGGAGATATGAAAGGAACGTTTAGTGCAAAGATGGGCATGATAAAGGACAAAAAAGGCAGGGACCTAACAGAAGCAGAAGAGATTAAGAAGAGGTGGCAAGAATACACAGAAGAACTATACAAGAAAGATCTTAATGTCCCTGATGTCCACGCTGGTGTGATCACTGACCTTGAGCCAGACATCCTAGAGAGTGAAGTCAAGTGGGCCTTAGTAAGCATTGCTAACAACAAAGCTAGTGGAGATGACAGTATTCCAGCTGAGTTATTTAAAATACTAAAAGATGATGGTGTTAAAGTGCTGCACTCAATATGCCAGCAAGTTTGGAAAACGCAACAGTGGCCACGGGATTGGAAAAGGTCAGTTTACGTTCCAATTCCAAAGAAGGGCAACACCAAAGAATGCTCAAACTATCGCACAATTGCACTCATTTCACATGCTAGCAAGGTTATGCTCAAAATCCTACAAGCTAGGCTTCAGCAATACATGAACCGAGAACTACCGGATGTACAAGCTGGGTTTCGAAGAGGCAGAGGAACTAGAGATCAAATCGCCAACATTCGCTGGATCATGGAGAAAGCACGAGAGTTCCAGAAAAATATCTACTTCTGCTTCATTGACTATGCAAAAGCCTTTGATTGTGTGGATCACAACAAACTGTGGCAAATTCTTAGAGATGGGAATACCAGACCACCTTACCTGTCTCCTGAGAAATCTGTATGCGGGCCAAGAAGCAACAGTTAGAACCGGTCATGGAACAACCGATTGGTTCAAAATAGGGAAAGGTGTATGACAAGGCTGTATACTGTCACCCTGCTTATTTAACCTATATGCAGAGTACATCATGAGAAATGCCAGGCTGGAAGAATCACAAGCCGGAATTAAGATTGCAGGGAGAATCATCAACAACCTCAGATATGCGGACGATACCACCCTAATGGCAGAAAGTGAAGAAGAACTAAAGAGCCTCTTGATGAGGGTGAAAGAGGAGAGTGCAAAAGCTGGCTTGAAACTCAACATTAAAAAAACTAAGATCATGGCATCTGGACCCATCAATTCCTGGCAAATAGAAGGGGTAGAAATGGAAGCAGTAACAGACTTCATTTATTTGGGCTCCAAGATCACCGCAGACGGAGACTGCAGCCATGAAATTAAAAGACGCTTGCTCCTTGGGAGGAAAACTATGGCAAGCCTAGATAGCATATTAAAAAGCAGAGACGTCACCTTGCCGACAAAGATCCGCATAGTCAAAGCTATGGTTTTTCCAGTAGTAATGTATGGCTGTGAGAGCTGGACCATAAAAAAGGCCGAGCGCCGAAGAATTGATGCCTTTGAACTGTGGTGCTGGAGAAGACTCTTGAGAGTCCCCTGGACTGCTAGGAGGTCAAACCAGTCAATCTTAAAGGAAATCAACCCTGATTGCTCATTGGAAGGATCGATAATGAAGCTCAAGCTCAGATATTTTGGTCACCTAATGCGAAGAGAGATCTCTTTGGAGAAGACCCTGATGCTGGGAAAGATTGAAGGCAAAAGGAGAAGAGGACGGCAGAGGATGAGATGGTTAGATAGCATCACTGAAGCAATGAGCATGAAACTGAGCAAACTCAGGGAGGCAGTGAAGGACAGGAAGGCCTGGCGCAATATGGTTCATGGGGTCACGAAGAGTCGGACACGACTTAACGACTAAACAACAACAACAACAATGGAACTTCAATGCTGCTACTTCATTGCAGACAAGAAAGTAGTTACATATCACACACACACACACACACACAAGTTGATCATTTCTTGAGACACAAGCAGAAGCTTAGCCTGTTGAAGGAGATAAAAACCAAGCACTATTTGCATGCCAGCCCCAGGATTTAAATCTTAAGCTTTTAATTTTTGTTTGTCTTAATGTTAATTGTACTAGTTTAATAAACTAATAAATTCATTAGAAGAAATATGAAATGAACTGTAGCATAAATCATGATGTGGGTTTAGGCAGGTAACAGTCTACCCAGGTTAGTCAGCAGTTTTCTGTTCTCTCTCATACCACAGTTGTCACTGTGATTCAGGTAGACACCCAAAGGCAGGACCATAGGAGCTCTCCTACCCATGGCAGTAGGAGGAGACATCACTACTGCTGTGGCACAGAGAGAGTTAAAGCAGTTTTCTCTTGGGGAGCAGGACATTGTGGAACTGGAGAGAATCCTAACTCTTGGCCGAAGAAAGGTGTCATCATCTCTTCCCTAGGCAGCAGTTAGAAGGCTTGCTGTGATTCTGAGAATGTAGAGACAGGATCAGCCCCACCAGCAAAGAATCTCCAAGTATGGCATCACTTCCATCAGGTAAAAGATTATCCCTGTTTTGCACCTAGCACAAGAATTGTCAGAGCAAGGATGTAGAGGATTTGAGCACAAGACCCATGATACTGCATGTGAAGAGGTAGCAATTCCCTTGTCCTAGAGCTTCCATAAACAGGCAGCCATTCAGATGTGCATAAGAAGTCCCTTATGCCTCCTCTACAGAAGTGAGAGATGGGTCTCAACAGCAATGGGTAATCCACAAAGAGGCTTTGATCAGGGAAATTGGTGTCAGGCAGAAGTGAGATGCCAGCTGTCAGACTGAGTGGATCATTTCTTGAGACCACCAATCCCATAAATGTTGACACTGCTGTCCTCAGCCTGGTGTTCCCCTTCTGGTTCTATCTGTCAGGAAGAGGGTAGCTCCTAATGACAAGACTGGGAAAGCCATCGGTCTCACCTGTGCAGGCTGTGGTGAGGATTAAGGAAGGGATCAGGTGGTGACTGCAGTGAGTGCTTGTAGGTATCAAGGTCATATGTATCAGCAGCATTGTGCAACCCTCACTTGAAAGTGAGTGGGAGGGAAAGCAACAGCTCTTTGCAGCAGTTGCTGCTGATTTGCTGCTCAGGATTGTCCAAGAAGTACAAAATTGGTGGAAGAGAAGACAGGCTTCACTTTCATCAGGCAGCAGTCATGACTGAATAGAGAGATAGCGATAGAGATAGATAGAGATAGAGATAGAGATAGAGGTAGAGAGAGATTGAGATTAGAGACAGAGACAGAGACAGAGACAGAGACAGAGACAGAGACAGAGACAGACAGACAGAAATGATGTTCATTCTCATAAGAAGCTAACCTTGCCAAGCTTCTAGTGCGGCAGCAAAGAAAGTAAGTTATCACTAGGGGAAGAGTGACTCCTATTATCTTTAAATTCTTGGCTTAAAAAAAAAAACCTGAGAGTTGCCTCTTTCAAAGAGCCATGGCAAGCTTTCTGCCTGCCCACACGAAGCACTGATCTCAGGGCGCTAACACGGGATTGGTTACATTGGCCTTGGATAGGTTTAACTTTCAAGTCAACACACAATGAATGGGCAGCCACACAACCCTAACAATAGTGCTTTCCTAAAATGTATATTGAGGTTGGGGTTGGGATCAGATAGGATATCACCAAATGAAAGAATTTCAGAGTGTTCATTAATGTTTCCAAGTGTTTATTATTGTTGTTGTTGTTGTTTATTATAAGAAACAATGTTTCTCATTGTTTATTATTAGTGGCTTGAACCTCTTTTGTCTCTCCAACGAATCAAGGCTGACAATGGGATGGCAGCAAGGCGAGCATTGTCTTGGACTTCATTCACTTCCTCAGCTCTTAGCTTCTTCAATGTGGCTAGCCCCAAACTTGAATGTAGATTTCTCTGGAGATAATGGTACATAATACTTTTGTGCGGATCCTGCCAACACAAGTGGGAATTCAATTCAGCTGTCAGCACTCTACAAATCTGACCAACCAGTAGTCTATACTCTTGAGTCAAATCTTATTTTTGCATCCTGCATGATTAGGTCTCTTCACATTACAATGGGTGAATACGTGCCAAGCTTACAGTGACAGGTGTTGATCCAAATATTTACTGCTTTTAAGAAGGAAATGGGGTGGGCAGGACCATGAATACCACTTGTTTGTGCCAGCTTTTTTCTCCGTGGCCTATCCCTGTGACGTTGTGCCTCATTTTTCCTCCCTCTTTGTGCTACCTCTGCTAATGAACTAACATAGTATATTGCCAGCAAGATGCAACTCTGTTACAAGTAAACCCAGGCAAAGTAGAGGGGAGCTCTTCCCTGAAGGCCAAGATACTCGCCTCTTGGTAGCCCAGAAAACCAGTGATCGGAGGCAGCAAAACTAGATAATCTACACAGACAGAAGGCAGAGAGGCCAAGCAGTCCACCAAGACAATGAAGGGGAGGAAGTGTGCTCTGCATAGGTAGATAATTTGGAAAGTGTTATATCGTCTTGTCCCTGCTCTAAAAGAAAGCAAATCCTTGTATCTTTATTCCATTCTATCAAAAAATGAAGCAGCTTCCGATATTTTGAACATTCCCCATTATGGCAGATGGACAAGTCGTCTTTTTTTAAATCTGGTTCTGGGAGTGGTAAGATGGCAGTCAGTGGCCATCAGCTTTTATGTGATCTCTGAATTGGTTCAGAACAACTTAGGTTGCCCTAAAATCCTGAATCACGTATTTAGATTGAATCAGCCTTGTTCGAACCTCCAGTTTGATTCAGTCATAGGTGATTCACACAGACCTAATGTAGTCAGTCAGAAACCTATTTATGAAACTCTGGTGTGACAGGATGAAAAAGATCCATTGTGTATGTGTGTGTGTATACCCTCCAACCCCCCCCCCCACACACACACACCCCTTCACTTTGTTCCTCCAGTAGTGAATGGAAGCTTAACAGTTCTATTTTAGAAGTTTTAAAGTTCTATTTTTTATAGAGGCAGTGAGTTTGTTATTTCTAGTAGGAATGTTCACATCTATGTGGTTAAATGTCCAGCATAATACAGTTTTCATTAGTTTCCAGTTTTCCATTCTTCCATAGTTGCATCCAGCTGTACACACATCAGTTACAAAATCTTTTTTGGGTGAACCCTGAGACAGAGTTTTTGCCTACTAATAGTAAATTTGGGAAGCTTTAGATGTTTATCCAAACGTATCAGGAGCATAAAGGGTAATTCCTTGATTCAATACATAGCAAAACATTCACAGTTGTAGGGTGTTGGTTTTTTTTTTCATAATCTGCACATATGTGAATAATGATTACTGTTGGAATTCTGACACATTGACAACTATTCTATTCATTAACTAGCATTCACTTTAATCAGAGGAGTAGAATGTCATCCTCAGAAACATATGCAATCAGATAAAGGGAAAAAATGACATCAGAGGGGAATGAAATGCAAGAAATGTATACAGTGATAACTATAACATTAAAACTTGTAAGAATTTAAAATAATTACAGTCACACCTCAAAAGATAATGTTGATAAAATATTCTCACTTTTCTTTTTTTTTTTTTTGCTGCAATAAACTACTGTAGCTACCTCTCTAGAAGAGTTCAGATTTGTTTATTTATTTATTGGATTTATTATCCATCACAGTCCAAGAGTCTTTGTGGTTTTCAATAATAGAAACATAAAAATAAAATGTCCATGATAAATATTAAAATTATATTGTCATAAAATCATCAAACTATACTTACAAATCACACCTAGGAATCATGTATCACCATAAGCCCTCTGGAACAATTCCATTTTCAACTGTTTCCAGAAGGTTGAAACTTTAGGGGTTAACCTCATTTCCCTGGAGTGCTATTCCATAGAATAGGCACTGCCACAAGAAAGAAACATCTACAGTATGTATGAATATCCATGCTATGTGCCTTATAGAAATAGGGCATTGCCTGCAATTTCTTCTAGGGCAAATGAGTCAGAAGGTCAATTTTATCTGGAAAAGGTGATACAGAAGCTGTTTCAACACAAGCCATATGGAGCGTTATAGGTAATGACCAGAAACTTAAATAACACTTAGAAGCTAATTGGAAGCCAGTGCAAAGCTTGGAGCACAGGTACAATATGTTCATGTTAGCAGATGCCAGGCACTAAATGACCCACTGCATTCTGGACAAGCTTCTGGGTGATTCTCGAGGGCAGCTCCTTGTAGAATGCATTGCAGTAATGTAGCCACATGTGGTTAGGGTATGAGTTACTGAGTTACCCCATGTAGGGCTTTAATTGATGCATCTTCCAAAGATGGGTAAAGCTTCCACCTGCCCATGAAGCAGTAGCCATGAGTCCAGGACCCCCAAGTCACAGACCTGCTCTTTCAAAGGCAGTGCACACCCCATGAATAGACAATACTGGAGCTTTCAGAGCACCACAATGAACAAATAGAAACTATCTTGCTGGGATTCAACTTCAGCCTGTTTTATCTCATCCAGACCCTAACAGACCCAGGCATTGACAGCATCTCCTGCCTGACTTGGAGTTGCAACGTAAAGATAGCTATCATCAGCATATTGATGATACCGAATCTCAGATCAACAAAATCATCCCTCCCAGTGGTTTCATGCAGATGTTAAAAAGCAGAGAAAATAAAAAACTGCAGTAGCCTACAGAAGAGTGACTACCTGGCAAATGAGTCTCATTGGAATTACCCATTAAGGAAAAAGGAGAAAACTACAGAATAGTGCCTCCAATCTCCAATCCTTGCAGGTAGTCCAGAAGGATACCTAGGTTGATGAAATCAAAAGTTGCTAAGGCCTAAGAAGATCAAGAAGAGCACATTTCCTCCATTCTGTTCCATCAATGGCAGCCAATGCCATATCTGTTCCATGCCCAGGACTGAACCCTGATTGAAATGAGTCAAGATAATTAAATTCTTCTAGGGTGTTCCATAGTTGCCCAATGACTCACAGTGACTCTCACTAACAGTCCATAAAAAGGGACAGATGATAATTGTCAAAGATAGCTGGATCCAGGCAACGCTTCTTAGGAAGGGGGTGCCCATAATTTCTTTCAAGAGCTCCAGGACCACCCCATCCTGAAGGGAAACACTGATAACCATGGAGGAGACAGCAGAAACATGGATCCAAGTAAAGAAATGACTGAGTCATACTAGGGAGCATCCTGTCTACTTTCTGTAAGTCCACAGGCCAAAATGAGTCTCAGGTAACATGGCAAGGTATCATTTCAGTCACCAACCTGGATTTTGCCTATGAAGAGTTAAGAGATTGGTGAATCTGAGTGACTTCATTGGCAACACCATGTGCAAAATGGTCATTTATATCTGTTTTTATTTTTATTTTCTTCTGTTACTCTTATGGACTAAGATTAACCATACTATGCATAATATATTTCCTAAAAGAAATAAATACGTAAATAAATATGTTATATAAATTCTATCTAATCCCCAAAAGAGGTGCAATGGAAAAAATGAAATGTTGCTTATATAAACAGAGCGTGTTAAGGAATATGCATTAGCTTTAAAATCATATTTCCTTGGCTCCATTCAATTAACATAGAGGTAGTCAATGTGCATCACCCACCTATCACTGTAGTGATATAAAGCTTGTATTCATTAGTGATTTATTTCCACAATGATGGCTGAGTGATGCTATAAATTGCTAATGCAGAAATGCTAAATAATTACTGAAAATTTGCTGTACAGTTTATGCCATTTTGAGGCAATAAATATACGAAAACATGGTATACACTTTAAAATAACTTTGAAACAGCTTTTTTAAAAAAAAATTATGAAAATAAAGACAGACCTCCCCCAAGTCTAGGAAAACAGAAACAAAACCCCCAGCTCTATTTGCTTCACCACCATGAGGCCCTGAGGCTCTTCCCAAATGTTGTGTGGCCCTCAGGCACAAAGTAATTGCTGGTCCTTGAATTAATAAGTCACTAACAAGTCAAGCTCCACTAGAAAATTCAGCTGCAAGGCCACAGTAAGTGGCATAAATGCCACTCACCAATAAGGACAGAGGCATACTAGTTAGACAACACTGATGAAGCTTCACTGGTCTAGATATTTCACTGACAAAATAAAAAAGTGGCATGTTTGTGTAGGTAAAATGCACCCATTAAGAAGAAGATTTCAATGCCACAAGAGAATTCCTTCCCACCATGGTCGGTGAAAGATTCCACAGCAAACTTCATACAGTGTGAGTGGCTATGCCACTGACTCTTTCTCCTGCCATAATAATACATCAGGATTGTTCTGAAAACTGCAATCCAAACATGAATGTCCTAGCAACTAAGCAGAGCCATCTGCAGGATCTGATGCTTTCATCAAAATGAAGATGCAATTGTCTCACAGTTGTGATGCAAACTGTCCCCTTTTATATGTGCAGGTAACATCATGTTACATGTACAAAAGGGGCAGAGCTTGAATTGTTATGGCATGATACACGTTTCATTTGGCCCACCTGAAGACACCTCTGTGAACACAATGAGACTTCTGAACAAACATCCACAGGACTGTGCTAGAAAGTGTTTTTGTCATCCTTTCTGGCAAACATATTCAGCCAATAGTTTAATTCAGACGACAACATTATTTCACTTTTTACAGCAGCTATTGAAAATCTATTTCTCACACATGCCCTGTACAACATTCCCATGACAGGGAATTCTAATTTAGGGAATTCCAGCAGGACCATGTATGTTATTGTTCAGTTGATCTGAAACTGATAGCTCCACCCTTGGATGTCTTCTGGGTTGAAAGCCAACTGCAAATCTCTTACCAGTCTTAATACTGCATTTTGCATCTCTTTTTGGCATTTCAGTACTGTATGTAAAGTACTATATTTTTCCACAACAGATTTAAAAGTCTAGAGCCAGAATAATGCATAATAACTATATGAAGCATAATATTTCAATCTCTCAGTCAGAATGAAAAATAATTCATATGTAATGACTTTTGAGGACCACAGGTTTAGATGTTGCTGAAAGCAGAACGGAATGGAATATGCAAAGCAATATTCATAACTAATATTTAAGTCAAGTAAATGGCCCACATCTAAAAAATAGGAGCAGCATTCCCATAAATTAAATTGATGAATAACTTGGGCAAAAAAAAAAAGCTCATAAGCACTGAGTAAAGAGCAATGGTAATGAGTTTTTTGGAAACATTTAGAAATTAAATTTCCAGTTATATTATTTATTGTGTGAATAGTCAAGGTAGTACTCTCAGGAGGATTCATTAGGGAATATAGGCCAACAAGGCAAAGAGTTGAGCCCTTTTTCACACTTTATTCACATGCAGATCCATTCTGCTCGCCCCACCTCATTTGTCACATGGTAAGATTCACACCTAATGCTTTGTGTTTAATGCACAAGCCTTGTGAAGAAATCTTAGCATTCTTTGCACAAATAACTCAGGGGGAGCACTCCATTCTCAGCAATCTGAGAAATTTTGGAGCAATCTCCAAAAAAAGTCAAAAGCATTTCAGTCTCTAAATTGTTGCTATTATTTTGAAATTCAAGAAAGAATAGTTGTTTCCAGCTTTTAAATGAACGAATAAGCTCTGACTGCTAGAGATTGCATCTTTCCTTTCAGTGTATTGGTATTATCCTCACCCCTCCAATAACAGCCCTTCCTAACCAGAGCTATACAGTACTGTTGTTAGTCCCTGTGAAACTAGAATCATATGTATGAGAAGAGCTGGACTTGGGAATCCTTGTCTTCACATTCATAAAATGTCTGACATTTAAATCATGTTGTTTTCTATTGTATAATACCTCCACAAAGCAAAAGCAGAACTATTGATGATGCAAGTAAATGTAACATTTGACAACAAGAGATGTATAAATTATCAATGGATAAGGTAACGTTATCAGGCTTTAAATGCAGACAAAAGCTACATAGCAAGGTTCAGTCACTATTAAGGCACATTTTCCATCCCTGCCATTTCCAGGCAGAACAGGAATAGTTTCTGTCTGAAAACCTAAAAGAACCTCCTGCAATCTGATGTTTTACAGGAATGTGCAAATCACTGAAAGTCCCGTCCATTTTATTTTCTGAATCAGGAAAACAGTATTCCCATCTGCCTTTTCCTCCAATGTGTTTTAAAAATATATATGTAAAAAAAAAAGTAAGCAGTTATGATCATAAAATCATCATATCCTATTTAATACCTTTGTGACCTGAAGGAAGGCAGATGCCCAGACAAGATGCTTTCCTGTATGGGCCATCTTAATTAAAGATACTATCAATGGTTTGAAATTTTTCCTTTTCCTTCCCCTCCTTAACAATTTGTATTCCTTTTTTAATTTTTATTTATTTATTTAATAAAAGTTATATGGCCACCTATCTTATGCGCAATAATCCTAGGCAGCTCAGAACAAAACCAATAAACAGCAATAAAACAATCATATCACCTGTACAAAGGAGCACCACACTTTAGAATTATTGATGCCTCTCCTTTAAAACTGTATGTATTCTCATTCAATCTGATGAAAAAGACATGACTTTCAAACTTTATTCGAAGGAGGAAACACACACACACAGAGCCTAATAGGTTGTGTGTGCTTGATTCATACATTCCCCTTACTTATGAATTGTAGAAGTGTCCTGTTATTAGCCATACAATTATCCATCCATATCTAGGGAGCCAGTTTGGTGTAGTGGTTAAGGCACCAGACTAGAAGCCAGGAGACTGTGAGTTCTAGTCCCACCTTACACACAAAGCCAGCTGGGTGACCTTGGGCCAGTCACTTTCTCTCAGCCCCAGGAAGGAGGCAATGGCAAAAAACTTCTGAAAAATCTTGCCAAGAAAACTGCAGGGACTAGTTCAGGCAGTCGCCAGGAGTCAACACTGGCTCGAAGACACACATACACAAAAATCCATCCATATCTCTACAACCTCCTGAATTCATAACTCATAATACAATTCCAAGTTAAGGCATGTTGAGGAATTCATGATATCATATTGCTGTGTGATGGAGAAAAGTGCTTTTAAAAAAAAAAACCAGCAACACCAACACCAGTTGCCTCCATAATTTTGCAATAATAAACTAAGTTGCAAAACTATCCACAGAAAGAATTTCTAAAGAAATTCTCTGGCATGCTGAGAATGAAGAAGGGAAACATACCTCTTTCACAAGGAAATTGTACTGTTAGGAAATTGGAGAACCAATTTTGGCACAATGTTAATCCAAGCACATAAAGCAAACAATGGAAATAGAATGTCTTGCCATTTGCCAAATAAACTCAAATGAGAGACAGAGAGAGAGAGGATGAGGCAGTATAGTGTAGTGGTTCATGCATTGGATTAGGACTTGAGAGACCCAAGTTCAATTCTACCCTTAACCATGGAGGTGCACTGGGTGCAGTCAGCCTCTCTCAGTCCAACCTACTTCATAGTGTTGCTACTGCTGGGGGAAAATGAAGGGCGATTCCAATGTTAACTTAGAGAAAAGGTGGAATAATATTAATGGGATGCTATCATATCTATCAACTGACATGTACACACCTTTAAACGTTCCCTATTTCTGCTCTTTCACTTTCAAGAGATAATACACCCTTTACTTACAAGAAAAGCTGAATTCTACACCTTTTTTAAATGGCTATATTATTAATATCAACAGTACAAATACCTTCTCATAAAATATCACCAGGAAACCATATTAAATTCTGTAAAGCAGAGTTTATGGAATATAATAAAAGCAGCTTTTCTACCACAATGGGTAACAAAGGCACAAGTGCCTCAAAGATAGTTTTGCACTTAGCAGTTACATTTGCCATTATCAAAATTACATGCAGAGATGCGAGAGAGTTCGAAAAGCAGTCAAATGAGTGCTGTGCGGAAGGCACAGAGAGCAAAAGAGGAGCTTTGGGTTAAATAATGGCACTAAATCATGTCTGCTGTCCATGATCAGGAAGGTAGAAATCAATGTAGTATTCTGGGAAAGCTGTTTTCTCCTAATAAAATATAGACACCACTGTTTTACCCCTTCATTCAAAGTAAGTGTAACCTGCTTCTGAAATCCTATACATGTCTTGCAAGACAGTATGATGCAGGTTTGATAGAAACAACATTCTCCTCCACCTCCTAAGATCAAAGCACTTCAGCGCTAGCATCTATAGATCCAGTTGCCAGCTCAGCAGGGCAAATGCCTCTGTATCTTTCATAAGAAGGACCACCTGCTGTCTGCTACAGACATCTGTTTTACTTGGCAAAAATCAGAGAGGTACTGACCAAGTGTGGTAATAATGGTGAACCATATTTGAACAAGGTGTGATTTTTTTCATGACTCAGATCTCCTGGAATACTATCAGACTAGATAATTTGCATATAGTTTCCAAAATTCCAAGATTGGACAAGGTCTTAGAGTATGTGCTGGTATCTCAGGTCAGTTCTAGGATGCTTTGGTTGATATAGGTTACCTTGGTCCACTTCTGTCCTGCTTCAAGCTTAATAGTGGAACAGGCAGTATATCAATCACCTTGATAACATATTCTGGAAACTAGAGAAGAAAATCATCCCTGTTGATTCAGTTGGAATTGTCAGTGGCCTTTGATTGATACTATTAAAATGTGCCTTCTGAAATTGGTGCCCACAGATATGGTCTCTCTCTCTCTCTCTCTCTCTCTCTCTCTATATATATATATATATATACACACACACACACACACACACACACACGTATATACTCTGTGTTTGTGGGTGTATACACACATGCATATATACACACAAATATACAGTGTGTGTGTGTGTGTATATGTATGTATGTGTGTGTATATATATATATATATATATATATATATATATATGGTCTGTATATCTATTTACTCATCCATTCATTTATATATTCAGGTTATCAAGAAATGGGAGTTCAACCTGTAGCCCAGGTTTGGAGTTTGGGTGGATTAAGCTCCAATTCTGGATGACAGGTTTTGACATTCTCAGGTATTCTCATCCATTCCAGGAGATTACATATTTGTCTTTTTTTTTATCTGCACTCAGTCGTTACCGACTCTGCAGTGACTGCTTTTGGACGAGTCCTTTGCAGTTTTCAAGGCAAGGTGTTTCGGAAGTGGTTTGCCAGAGCCTCCTTCCTAGAGCAGAGCCCAGCTGGCAAGCACAGGAGGTGGGGTTTCCGTTGCTTCGCGCCTTTTTCGGGCAAGCGCAGCTTCCGCGCTACCGGCAACTGCTCCTGACTCCTTTTGCAAGGCGCCACCAGCATTTTTCCTCCCACCGGAGTGAGAGTACCCATTTATCTACTCACGTAAGTTTTCGAACTGTCAACTGGGTTGACAGGAACTGGGGGAGGAAGCAGGAGCTCACTCTGCTATGCGAAGGCTGGGCTTGAACCGCTGAAATGTCAACCATTTCTGGCCGGCAACTTTCAGAGTCATTAAGCCACTGCGCCACCGCGTCTCCTACATATTTGTCTACCATGAACCATTTCTTAGTTTCATCTCACAAGTCAGCCCAGGCCAGAATTGTTATCAGACTATTGATGGAGATGGTTATACTATATGTAACTTCTTCATAAAAGAAACCTTCTCTCATGACAGGTTACTGATGAACTATGAAGCCATATAAGATTTGGTACCAAGCTATCTAACAGACATATGCTCCCTTACATGTTTACTGGCTTTAACATCTATGGAACAGGCTCTTCTTTAATTCCACCATCAAAAATGGCACATCTGATGGGATGGTAAGCCTGGACCTCTTGCTGGTGCATAGTTCATTTCAAGCTAGATCATTCTCAAGCTAGGAAATAAACCTCTCTCTTTCTCTATAACCCTCATGCTGTTATTCAAACATGTATTTATTTAAGTAAGCCTTTATATGTGTTTTGATTGTGTTTTAAATACATTTTTACTTTTTTAAAATTTCCTGCTTTAGGCACCATTCATTGCCAGATACACAGAATAGATATCCAATAAATGAAATAATAAAAATGCATTATTCACTACCTAATCCTGAACCTTATACTCAAGATTTATACTGGACCTAACTTAAGCCATTGGCCTATCTAGCTCAATATATTTTCAGGGGTTTCAGGTAGGAATCTGAAGGAACCTGAGTCTTCCTCAGCCCTACCTCGAGATGCCTGGAATTAAATCTGGGAACGTTCACTTGTGAGACATGTTAGCACCATGCTACTAAATTTAACTCACTTTCATATTGTTGTCAATACAATATGAAAAAGCAAGCTTTTATCCAGAACTTAGCCCAAGTGAAAACTCTGTATCTACACTCAGGACATGATAAAAAACATTATGGACTCTTCTGGACTCCAACTTTTTGGAAAGAGTTACAAAAATGTATATAGTTAAAGGTTATTTTATTTGCAAGGGTAAATAAGAGAGATCTCTGTGTCTCCATCAAGGCTTTTGCATGGTGATATGGACAAAGTATCTGGTGAGTTCAAAAGCAGCCAAATCCATTTTTGTGGAGCCTCACTGAAATAACATGGGATTTGAAAGGAGCATTGAGGAAAGAGAACGGAAAAGGCAAAATGGGAACATTAGTAAGAAAATGCTGAAGAGGCTGAACAAGAACACAAAATGCACCTCAGCTCCAGACCACTGCCCGAGAGATCTTTAATAACTCCTCTACATTAAGAAAGATGAGCTCATGACAGTCGGCAAAAACATTTTCAGGGAGCCATGACTGATATACTCCATTAAATAAGGTTTGAAAGGTTTTAATAGAAGCATTTCCTAGATAAAGAGAGAGAGATGATAGATACATTTTGACATTCTTTAAAATGTGCTATGTGTACCTTGCACTGAAATAACAGTGCTGTCTAATTTCAAGATCAGTATTAAATTTAAAAGCTGAGATTCTTCTGCCTATATAAATAATTGTAAAGATATGCAATGATAGCATCAGGAGTGGTGGGAGCCAATGGCAGAAGATCAATCACAAAATAACTACTTTTTAGCATGTTTGTTGCCTTAATTGGCAGCTTCTTTGGCCTCATTATTTAAGGGGCCTCACACTGGTTACAATAATATCATGTAACTAATCAGATGTGATGATGTAACCAAACTGAACAAATTTAATTCAGAGCTAAAGTATTGAATGTTTTCTGGGATATTTTCCCAGAACCAGCTCTTGATATGCAATGACAATATAATTGCTACTAAGATAGCATTTTAAACAGGCTTAGAAGCAACAGTTAATTAGAGCTGCAAAGAAGTTCATTTCAAAATGCTATAATCTGAGAGTTGAAGATTGCATGGATTCTGTGCAGATCCTTTCATTCCTACTCCCCCAGAAGAAATCACAAACCTCAGGAAAAAAATAGGAAGTGAAAGATATTTTAGAAGCCATTTTGTTTTAGCCTCATCCCCGTTTAAATAAATAGTAAATAATTCATAGTCAGATTTCTTTTCCTTGTACGTGTTAGCCATTTTGGTGTCTCCAATTCTATTCTGCCACCTGAACCGTTATTCTGGTGAGGTTCTGAAGATCAGAATATATTAAATCAGGATATATTAAATACTTATGTTCTATAGGAAATAAGTAAACACTTCCAGTATGTTTAAGTCTTTCTCACATACAGTACCTAAAAGCTCAGCTCTGGCAGCCAGCAACTTTTCAGCCATGACTACAGAAATGTCCTTATACAGGGAAAAAGTTGTTAGGATCAATTCCCTGCCCGTTGTAATAATTTATTACTGCAGCTATTTGGCACTATTTTTGAAAGAACACCAAGTAACAATAAAAATGCTTACCTATGGTCCGTTCCTTTTCCTTTTTTTTTTTTTTCCCCAAATGTCATTACAGAAAAAATATCACTGTGTGCTTCAGTCATAAAATCTGCAGCAATATATTTTCTACCATGGCAAAGACCAAGAAGAAGTCATTCTTTCTTGAAAAAAATGAGGCGTGTCCTCATTTTTGCTCAGAACAAATCATTGAAAGTTGGTTAACAAAACATTTCGAAAAATGTCTGTCAAATGAAACAAAGCATTTTGCCTGCCAAATTGTCTGTTCTTTAGATGAGAACATCTGAATGACTGAGCTTTCATCTAGGCAAATAAAAAATGTAAATCTACTGTGAAACTTCATGCTATTTATTCTTGCCTAGTACAACATTTAAACCAAAAAAGAATTTAAGATAGTTGCCGTTTCAGGTTGCTGCATATTCAGTTTACTTTCCTGAGGGCTGATTCTTACAACTAAGACTAAGCGACAAGCTGTGAGTCGAGTGACAGTTTCATTCTGTTAATGTAATGAAGCAGTTGCATGATTACTTCACCATGTTGCCCTCTTCCAATTTTTCACCACACTGCTACATTTTGTCAAACAACTTAACCAGAACCTGGGCATAAGAAAACACACACACACACACATACACACACACACAAACACACGTGATGACATTATGACATCCCTAGAGGAAGGAAGTGGAGAAGAAAGAAACTATTCCAACCTATTTTTATGTATTTATTATATGAATTTTTAGAATACATTAATATCCTCAATATGGTTTCAATTAAAAAAATGTGAGCAGTGTTATAAAAGATCCACCAGGCAGGTTTCCATGAATTTCACATTTCATTTATTGATATTGTGTCTTTTTAGGGTGTTTTTCTTTCTTCTTGAAAGAAAATTCTCACTTGAAGCAATAATGTTTATTCTGAGGAAAAAATATACGTGTGCCTTCAAAAAACCTTGGAAGGACGTGCGTGTTATAATTGTAGATAGGCATTTAAAAAAAAAAACCAACAGTAATTGGCAAAAAAGAGGTGCAGTCATAGATTGGTCAATCTGAATTTTGTTTTGTTTTGTTTATACAAAAGACAATGTGTGTTTGTTGCTTTCCTCTACTCTCTTCTGATTTAGAGAAACATTTGTGTTCTAATATGGGCTGTGGCACTGTTAAATAGGCCAATCCTTGTCATGGCTTTGGCATGCCATTGTTCTTGGACACTAAGTAGATAAAAATAGATTCTCACGCCATACAGGATTGGAACTCAGAGCTAGAACGGAAACCCATTTGAATCCAGAACAGGTTGCTATATATGCTTAGAAGAGATTACAGGTACTACGCTTGCACTCAAATTAGTATCAGGGTCCATAAATTAGCAAGAAGATGAGAGTTAACAGTGCATGCAAAGCCGTGTCCATTTTAGATCATCTTCTTAACATTTGTGCTAGTTTCCTTCATATAGGATGTCTTGTTCTTTGTTTCTGAACAAGTTTGCAGTCTGGCTGCATTTTGAAGTCTTCAGCATAGTTGGATCAAAAGCATCTGAATATGATTAACAATAATACAAAATAGCATCAGTTGGAATATATAAAACGGAGACTTTCCTCCTATTTTCTTGAGAATCAGCTCCATTTAACCCAGCAGGATCTACTTTTGAGAAAATATTCAAAGGAATCCACAAGTTTTTTCCTCTAAATGGTATTAAAATAACTACAGTTAACATTACTGGAAGGTCAGTAAAAGATTTTAAAGGTACTGTAAATATTATTCAGCTAAATATTGCAATGTAAATTCATCCTACATATTTGCCATATGGCATGAGCAGAACCTGGTAATGGATATTATTTAAAGAGAAAGACTAGACAACCCGTGACCCGTTGGGCCATCGTATCAGAGATCTTTCCTTACCTAAATAGAAAAACGAAATGACTAAGGGCAAAAAAGCAGTGGGAGTGTCAGTGACTTACAACTTGCTGCCAGCTTCCCCATTGACTTTGTTTGTAGGAAGCTAGTAGGGAGCTTCAGAAATCTTCCTCCCTCCCTCCCTCCCTCCCTTTTCCTTCCTCCCTCCCTCTCTTCCTTCCTTCCTTCCCTCTCTTTTCCTTCCTTTCTCCTACTTTCCTTCCTTCCCTCTCTTCATCCCTCCCTCCCTTCCTTTCCACGTATAATATAGGCTTGCAACATTTGCCCTCCCTTCACCTCAGGAGAGCTGTAGTGAAGCCTCTACCTCTTCCTTCGCTGACCCACAAAACTACCTGCCACTTTGCTGTGGGGAGGTGGAACAAAGGGAGCCACAGACCATGAGGAAAACTGCACTTCCCGCTTCTCATTTTGCCATGTCCCCAAGGGCCCCATCCCTTGAGGGAGGAAGAGGGCTCACCCATTGAGCACCAGCTCCCCCCAGCCAGCCCTATCTTGCCAGCAGACATCTAAGTTGCTTCCTTATCCTTTCCTCAATGCCCACCTCTGTAAAAAGATTTAAGATTCTAAAACAGCTAATCGCTGCTCGCCAGTCAGGCCTTGCCACCAGCCAGTTGGGTGCAGGGGCCAGAGAGAGGTGGCAAAGAGGTCAGAATTTTCCTTCCTTCCTTCCTTCCTTCCTTCCTTCCTTCCTTCCTTCCTTCCTTCCTTCCTTCCTTCCTTCCTTCCTTCCCACATATAATATTCCTCCTTTCACACCCTCAGAAGAGCCCCAGTGAAGCCTCCTCCTCCTCCTTTTCAGTTGACCTGTGGAACTGCCTGCCATTTTGCTGGAGGAATTGGAACAAAGGGAGCTGCAGACTGTGAGGAAAACTGCACCCCTGCTCCCCGTTCCGGTGTGTCCCTGAGGGCCCCCTCCCTCAAGGAAGGAAGAGACTCACCTGTCAACCACCAGTGCTGCCCAGCCAGCCCTACTTTGCCAGCAGGCATCCAAGCTGCTCCCTTCTCCTTCCGTCAATGCCTAACATCATTAAGAGATTTCAAATTTCTGCCTCATTTCCAAAGCAGCCAAATGCTGCCAGCCATTTGGGTGCAGGAGACGGAGGTGGGAAAGAGGCTGGGGATATGCCCATGATGATTACGTGACCTGGGCTGACCATGGCAGCACAGCAGCACAGCAGTGCTGAAGCAGCCACAAAATTCCCAAATTTCAATCCCATGTGAGTCATGGATCCTGGATTTGGACACATTCTGTAAGTTAGCCCATTTGAGGTACCTGGGTTCAAAATTGTTGCCCTGTGATGCACCATTTCACCCAGTTGAAAGTTACAGACACAAGAGTTTTAGTAGTATATAGATAAACACAGCTTTGGATGTATGATTAGTCTCAGAAGTACATTCATAACTGTAATCAGATGTGCATGGCATCAGAAGTTGCTGGAGGATGCTTTTGAAGGAAGACGGCATCATTGATCAAACACAACTTCTTTCTCTGTGAGTCCAGTCATAACCAATAGGTAATTGATCTGCAGTTCTAACCTCTTCACTCTTCTATGAATAATTACCCAACAATAATAACATTTCTTTTCCTTGGACAACATAATTGCAGTATACCCAGGTAGACTAAGGGTTTCAAATCAATATTTTGATAGGTCTTTAAGATGACGTATTCTTTTAGCAAAAGCCACAAAAAAGATCTATGTTACAAAAAAAGTATATGCACCCATTGGTGATGATTTAGCGCTGTGACTAATGCAATGTATTAATTAATAATAACTACTAGGGGCAATTTTGCTAACAAATGTCATTTCACCTTCTTCTTTCTGAAAAAGAAGCAGCTCATTAAGAACTTATGGCTTGCCTAGCTTTAGCTTCCTTAGTACTACTGGAATTCTGCAGAAAATATGAAACAATATCAGCCATAATAATGGAAGGATTCAATATAGTGAGAAAAACAAGAAAATCAGTCACCTATCATGTTGCAAGACTGAAACTATAACCATATTGTTTACAGAATCCACAGATTGGTACAATTATTCCCTCGGCACAGACAGATATTATTAGTAGAAGACATCTAATCAAACTCTTAGGAACAAATATGGATTGAACAGAGATGTCCAATTTTGGTCCATCTGGCTGGCCTCACTCCTCCTCCTCCTCCTCTGCACTGTGAAAATTTCCAGAATGTGCATGGAAATTGCTAGCAGTAGTATAACCTGGTTTACCCAAACACTGTGGATATGTGGAAAATTGAGGAAACTATGTCAGAATCACCATAGTCAATATGTCCATTTGACAAATCTCAAATTTATCACAGGCAAAAGTCTGTTTCTCCAGGGTAAAAAAGGAACTGGACAAAAGAGTAGAAGAGAAGATGTAGAAAGAAAGGAAACGGAAATATTCCTCCCACTGCTTCTATGCTACCAATTGTCTCTTGCTATAGATAGAGAAGAGTACATTAGGGTGTTATGATGTGACTTCAATGTAATATGAAGCTCATCTCTAATCATCTGAAATAGGTGTGTGTGTGTGTGTGTGTTTCAGGAAAACAAAAACAAAACTGACCCTTGACATCTACGTAGGAACTTTCGAACAAGAAAAAGTTAGAGGTCCTAATAGTTTTCAGAAAGATTACCAGATAGTTGATCAAATAAGAAGTGCCATTAAGAAGGCCCTCTAATTGAATCCCACCTCAATATTGTGTCAAACAAGCTGGCACACTAGGAAAAAAGGAATTAATTGATCAATATGAAGTATCTACTCAGAGAAGAGGTTGCCTCTTCTATCTCTGCAAGATTAAATGTTCAGGCCTGGCCTTCTTCATTCACTTCTGGGGAAGATAATTTTCCTGAATCCCTGCTTCAGATACATCTGAATAATTGAACTCTTTTCAAAACAGACAAACAACAAAATTACTCGGACAGTGGTGTCCTACTATATTCCTGCATGAACCATGCTTACAGTGTACAAACCAAGCCCTGTTCCCTAATTTACCTTGAAGTTCCTTTGCTCCATTTGCAGTGGCAAAACAAGAAAAAGGTTATTTACATTGGTTTTATCACTGCAGATGTATACAATTATGGTGTTGTATTTCTTTGTGGAGCCCTTGGTGTTCTCTGACCTTGGTTGTTTGCTTGCAGACATTTCATTACCTTACTAGGTAACATCACTAGCGCTAGTGAATGTGGGGTTTGCTCCCTGTTTATATTCAGTAGCTTGCCCTGCCAGTGTTGGTAGGGGTGTGGTTTTCTCCTTGGTAGTTCCTGGATTAGGGTATTTTTTTCTGCTTGATTGTTTGTCTGGTGTTAATCCCTGCTTACCTGGCTGTTGGCTGCTGGAGAGGAGTGTTCTGGTCTTTTTATTACCATACCTTCTTAGCTATGGTTGCAGAATGGTTGCAAGCCATGTCCCCTCTCATAAATGATGGCCTGCAAGAAAATATAGTACTAGAGAATCAGTTATTTCATACAGAAGATGAACATCATTGATATGAATTGCATATATCTAATTTACTAAAGAACCTGTTGTCTAACAGGTGAGTTGGACTCCAACTCCCATTATGTCTACCCAGTGGGCCCTTTGAAGTTAAAATTCTGGGAGCTGATTGACTGCAGTGAGTAATAGAGCATACATTATTTGAGCCATGCATATTCATAAACAGATCCTGAATTTTTGCACATTGGTATCACAGGCCAATATAGAGCGGAAGATACACACAAAGTTGCATGTATGGCTATAAAGACAGGAGCCCAGTCAGTCCCTGCACAGTCGCTTGTGATCTGCATAGCAGACCACCTTGCCTCTGAAGCACTGTAAGCATGGTTCATGCAGGAATATAGTAGGACACCACTGTCCAAGTAATTTTGTTGTTTGTCTGTTTTGAAAAGAGTTCAATTATTCAGATGTATCTGAAGCAGGGATTCAGGAAAATTATCTTCCCCAGAAGTGAATGAAGAAGGCCAGATCTGAACATTTAATCTTGCAGAGATAGAAGAGAAGATACTCTTCTCTGGGTAGATACTTCATATTGCCAGCCATAGTTGCCAGCAAAACGGTCATTAAACCTGAAGCTCAACACTGCCCCACAGATACAGGCTGTGAAAGCCTACACCACTATATTCTTCCCTAAATTGTACTGCGTATCTTTCTGCCACCCTGATTTCAGCATTTTAGAAAAAAGGACTGCAAAGCATAGCAGAAGCACAATAAGCCGCCAAAATAATATAGAAGCAAGGAAATTTAATGTAATGGTTGGCTACACAAAGCAAAGGTCAGAAATGAAAAATCACTTTAGATAGCCTCTGTGCTGAGGGTGCTGGAATTGAAACAATGCATTCAATTGGCGATTTGCAATATCCACATTTGGTTTAGGTTCATGGTTGCATTCATCAAGTATACTTTTCACACATACATTAAATTAATATCAAATTCACCAAAACAGCCTAAATTATTCTCTGGATAACTTTTCATCTTGACCTGGAGCCAAAGTATAAGTAACAGGTTTTCCTGCATACTGTAGATTGTTCTTCAGACTTTGTCCATCTGAAATGTCTTCTAGCTTACAGAATGTACTAGGAAATGTTAGGATATTTCCAAAAACCTTTAAACCAACACAAATAGGATTCTGCTGAATATTTTCTCCCCTAGACAAAAATTAAATGAACACAGGAGATTTAGGGAACACGGGCACAAAATCATCCAGCCAAAACTCCAGAATTTCTTTTTCTGCTATTTTTACAGGTCTTGTTTTCCCCTTGTCTTGCTAGTATCACTTGACTGGCATTCTCCTTTCATGAATGATCTTGGCCAATCCAGTATTATGTAGGAAATGCAATAATATCACAATACTATGTAGTCATCAAATTTACTAATATAATATAAACAAAGCCCATTGAATTTAAGGCTAATCTCAGATCCTAAGTACAGAGAACATCAGCAATATTAAGGACAATCATATTGTAATGGCAGTAGCCCTGATGTCTTGGTGAAGAAGATATCCATATCTTATTGTAGTTGTGTTGTGCTATGGTAATTTCAGTGGAAATAGCAAAATAAACGTTTCTGCCCAAGTGCTTTGAGAATGTTTGAATGAACTAAGAATACTACTTTTCCCCTCTTATATAATTATATAATGATAAATTAATAGTTAATTCATTTTAAAATAATGTTAATAGTGATTGAATACATTTATTATTAAATACTTGTTATTTTTAAAAATGATTTATTTAAATTGAATCATTAATTCGAATCGTTCTTTCCATATCCTGAACCAGAGAAGGTGCAGGTCCATACATCATTAGGCTAATCCACAATGCAGTATGATTTTGGTCCAGCCTGATGTGTGAAGTCATCCATTAATGTGTCAGTCAAGACACTATAGCTTGTTCAACAAACCAATAGTTTAAAATTTCCTGGCTTAGCATTATGCATGAATGGAGAGTTTTTTAAATATAATTTCTGGATTGAATATATATTTTTCCCTTGCCTTCTGTCCTCTTTTTCTAAACATCTGACAGACAGAAAGGCAGAAGTAGATTTTGTCCATATTTGAACAACTCAGTCTCCATTTCAGAAAACATGCCCTGCTAAAGTGTAATATTTTAACTGAGCTCAGAACACCTTTAAGTAGGAATAAAATATCTGCAAACGTTGTTTAAAATGTAATTTATGCACCATTTCAGTTTCTACCTGAACTGCTGCATTCCAAAAAGAAAAAGAAAAAAAAAGCCATCAAAAGCATACATTGCTATTACCATTCAGAGTCTCTTGCAACAGGATCTCTGAAGCAGCAGCCTATAAAGCTCAGATATCTGTTAAATTATTCCTTTTTGGCACATCTAAGAAAATGGTGTTAAAGGTAATCTCTGGCAGTTTCTGCAAATTCAAGAGAAATCTCTCGTAACATCCTATATATCAGGAAGCTGTTTTAAGTAAATAGAAGACATTTGTGAGTGGCAGTGAGCTAAGTTTGATCGGCACTTACCCATTTGTATTGAAAATTGAAAGCTGCAATCAGTTTCATTTAACCTTAACCAAGACATAAGGTCTTTGGCAACAAATGTTTTGGTTTTAAAGTCATTTTCAGTGCAAAAAGATGTCTGTTGATACTTATCATGAGAAAACATATTCTAGACTGAAATAAAAACATCCACAAATTAAATATTAGCATTGGTCGATTTAATCAATACGAGAGCCACACCAATGAACTCTAAATCATTCTCATTGTTTTTATAATGCTAAGAGACATATTCCTTTGCAAATTCTGAATGGCAGATTACAACATTTCAATTTCCTAAGATCAAAATGAGAAATACATTCTTTGACCAGGCTAATAAATGACTGAGATGCCTCTGTTAACATCAAAATCCCATAGTGTGCTCCAGTCATTGTTTTTGAATCTCTGAACCTGATTAGTCCATGTACTCCATAATAACCCCGAGAGCACTGAACATATGTTGCAGGGAAATGCTGTCAAGAAAAAGGAAAGGAAGGAAAAAAAACCACAACAACCTCTAGGTAATCTCATTTATCTCTGTCACCCTTAATACACACACTCACTTATTCAGCAGTTACACAGAGAACTAATATATCTGGCTTATTATAATATTTTTATCAGAAATTGTGAGCTTAACCTAGCTCTAATGAAATCACAAAAATAATCCATCATTTAGCTCAGCTGAAGTTCGTATTCCAGTTATTAATCAACTACCAAATGGAAACCCATGTTACAAGCATGCAAAGGCCCTTTTTTTTTTATATCCAGTCTGCAGGACCACATATACAGCTGGGCCTGACAGCTGGATAATGAAACTGTGGATCTGCTGATTCCATATTTCATATCTGACAATAAGAGAAGTCCATCTGAGATTTGGGAAAAGCTAAGGTATGGGGAGCCACCATATCCTCAACAGTAAACTGAAAAAAAAAAAAAATTATAAAAATAATAATGCCTTTTAGTGGTAATCTAAAATCAGATGAAAAGTAATAGCCCTTGTATATCTGAGTTTAATTCTTCTAAATAACTGCCTGATGTCCTCCAGATTTTATAAACTATAGAACAGCAAGGGTCTATAGAAGTTGTAGACAGTTTTTGGTGAGCCATACTGAAGGTCCCTGCACCTGTAATATAACTAAATCAAAATATAAAATGAACAGTTGTGTGCTTAATGTCACATCCAGTTTGGGATGTAAGGGGATTGCATCACCTTTTCTAGAAGTATGAATTTTCCAAAATTCACAGCAGAGTTATGAAACTCTCCCTGTATTTATTTAAAATTATTTGTCAATTGCCACAACCTGAACAATTCTGGATGGCAAACATGAGCAAACCAAAATTGAATCTTTCAAACATTAACAACAACAACAACAATTTGTACATTGCCCTACTCTCAATGACTCTGGGTGGCTCACAACAATCAAAGAAATTACATAAAATCAATAAAACATAAAAAATAAAGATAATATTTATTCTGAAAGTAAAGTGAGTTCTCTGAATGCAGTAGAATAAAATACAGTGGTACCTCGGGTCATGAACTTAATTCATTCCGCGACTCTGGTCGCAACCCGAATTGGTCACAACCCGAATCAAATTTTCCCATAAGGTTCAATGTAAATACGGTTAATCCGTTCTGAACCATATGTTTTTTTTTTTTAAAGCCACAAAAATATGACACAAAGTACAGTACAGTACACTATGAAGAGAGAGAACGTTAACCTTGCTTGAGGCATGGAGGACAGGAAGGCGAGTGGGGAGGCGGTTATTGTTTGGAGGGAGAGTCCCGCCCTACAGGAAGCCACGACCACGTGTCACAGCAGGGAAAATGGCTGCAGATCCTGTTCGTCACCTGATGCGGAGTTCACGAACGGAGGCCAAATTTTGCGAACGGTGCTGTTCGTGACCCGAATTGGTCGTGAACAGAAGCGTTCGTGACCCGAGGTACCACTGTACTAGAAATCTGAAATGATAGAATCCTAACATGATAAAACAGGCTGTGCAATCTGAGATTGCAAATGACTGAGTTACTTGCTTACAGTTTCCCTATGATCCGAAGAACTGTTTTTTCCATAACTTAGGTCTTCTTCCCTCTTCTCTCACACCTTAGTATAAAATCTCTGGTTTCATGCAGCATGTTGTTATTCCTGCAAATGAGAATGAATTGGAAAGGCAAACTGCAATATCCTCCTAATTTACAAGTCAGAACTGTAGTCTTATGTTTGATACAGATATAATAGAAGACTGTAGTTTACAAAACACCAAAAGTTATTTATGTATAATCAGTCCTTTGGATGGATCACAAAACAATTCAAAGGGGAAGGGAGCTGTTGAAAGGTGCAGTAATAACTAGTATAAGGAAAAAATGAATACATAAAAGCTGCAGGCATTTAAAATTCAAAGTTGAATTGTCAAAACCTAATATGCCAAATAAAAATGTGTTTAACTGCATTGGGGTGGCAGCAGTACGCAATGCTAGGAAGGGCATGCTGTACATGAACCAAACTGCTGAAAACTAAATTTCATTAAAGGAGGAATAGGAAGAAAAAGTTAGGCGCAATCATGCCAGAGCAATAAACCAGGGATTATCCAAAATCTGAACCAGCCTGAATATAAAGGATGGTGCAGGAAACAACAACTATTCTACTTTCCCTCATCAAAAAAAGGAGAGGAGAGGAGAGGAATCACATTCTTTCCTTTCTTTTTGTAAATATGCTTTAAATGGCTGCATAGCGTCAAGGATATACTAAGTGTGACATTTCATTTAAGATAGTTAATGGTGTTTTTACCTAGGCAGTCACTCACCACTGGTTTTTGTGGTAAGGTCTTCATAAATAATGTGGTTTCTCTTTTCATTTTACAATCTGACAAAATGAAAATTGAGATGCTATATATCAGGTAATGCTTACATTTTGCTGAGTCATCCAGAAAATCTAAGCTGGTGTCTTCTGACATTCCTTGAGCTACTTAATAAATGTCCCTCAGTATTGCTGGTATGTTGAAATGATCCTATAACCATGCAGTTCCTGGAATGAATTTTCTGCAAATAATTGTCCTCTGTTTTGTTGAGCAAATTGCTTCATTTTCAGGTAACAGTAAGAAACCTTTCTCTGCTAATTAAATGTCTGCAGTGAGAGTCTGCAGAATGAAATGAAAACCTGGCTATTTTTATTTGTTGCTGACAGCCTTCCAGTCACAATGCAAGCTGGCCAAAGCATAGCACACAAATATCAAAACTGACATTCAAAAGCCCTACAGTCCTATGAAATATTTGCCCAGCAGAGCCAAATTCAGCAACTAAGTGCAGAGAGGAAAGAGGTTACAGCATCACACAAAGTCTGGTGTATATCATATGATCTGGATCCATCTTCCACATTTTGACCAGGCTACGTTCTGGCTTCCATACAAAGTTGCATCCAGAGTGGCAGAGTTTGCATGCCATATCACAGTATGAGTTATTCATAAACTTTATCTGTATACATCAGAGAGAAAATCCAGCACTCAGCATCCCAGCTAGGCTGCAGCTTTGCAGTCTTATTCCCTGGTCTCTTATGGGGACTCTGACAGGGTGCCTCATGACTGCTTTCCCAAACATAGATCCAGCCCAACAACTAAATCCCCCAAAGTTGTATGAAATCTGTGATATTTATAATGTATAGGGCTGTGTGGAACATTGAAGAGAGATCACTGCCTCCATCTATAATCACTTCACTCTAGACCACTGTAGTGATTTAACATGAGGCAATTCCTTGATTTGGAAAACTGAGGCTCTCCCACCTCAGCTCAAGCATTCAGTACAGTTCTCTGGCTTCAACCCTGATTCAGGAAAGAACTCCTGAGCACGCACAGCTTGGAGGCCCTTTCTGTTGAATTGAGGTGGCTGGATAACTCACATTGCACTCACTTTGACCAATTCAAAACATTAAGACTGGGTGATCTGAATTTCTGAGTAGAGGCAGTCTCATATTGGGATGTAGCAAGGGGTCATTTGTGATGATACTGTTTTGAGGCACAGTGGAGTTGTTATACAGAGGACTAATAATTCACAGCACTGATTGTTTCATTGATTATGTGCCATGAAGTTAGTGTCATCTCTTAGTGACAGCATGGATAGAGTTTCTTAAGATGATTGGTCCCCAGCCTGGCCCTCCAAGTCTTTGAATGCACCCATCACCTCGTAATCAAGTCCATCCATCTTGCTGATGATTGTCTTCCTCTTCTCGTTCCTTATCCCTCTCCCAGTATTAAAGACTTCTCAAGAGAGTTAGGTCTTCACATAATGTGTTCAAAATATAATGTGACCCTGGAAATTTGTACCTTGACTGAAATCTCTGGGTTGATTTCTTCTATAATCCATTTATTTGTTTTCTTGGCTATCCGTGGCATTCTCAAGAGGTTTTTCCAATAACAAAGATCAAAAGCATTGGTACTCTTTCTATCCTCATTCTTCAAAGTCCAACTTTCACTTCCATAGAGTATTGCAAGGTTCTGGTCTTTATAAGTATACACACGTCACAGTATTTGAATATCTTTTTCAAGACTTTCATTGCTTCACCACCATTTCTTGACTGCTGGTTCCTATACTATTGATAATTAATCCTAAAAGCCGAAGTTATCTATTCAATATCTTCATTGTCAGTTATAAGGCTGGTGGCTGTACCTGTTGTCATTAGCTTTCTCTTTTTTTTAATATACATTACTATAAATACAAAAAGGAAACAGTATGTGGAGAAGCTCAATGGTCCATCTGGAAAGGTTTCTGGAGGTCTCTGAATAAGATATTTTGGATACCTGTTGAACTTGCTGAAAAGACTGAAAAGCAAATTAGAACAAAAAAGTGAAATCTATAAACCCAGGGGGACACACAGAGACACCGTCTTCAGGACTGTCTGTCTTATTATCAAACTATCATAATTTTCCATATTTTACCTCCCCTCCCCCAAAACATCCCAACAGAGAGGTTGTTGATAACAACAAACAAACAGAAGCAACAAAAACATCTCTTATTCTTTTCCATGTTTTTTAAGCCAAGAATTTTTTTTCCAGTTTTCTAGTATCCATTTCTTTTACTTGAAGTAGAGAAGAGTGTGTAATAAATGATTTAGTATAGACATTTAAATCCATCAGAGCTGACATTTTAATGGTACAGTTCTCCATTTCTGCTATGGCCAGCATTTCTGTTCTCATGGTAGATGCTGAAAAAGGGATGTGTTTAGTAAAATGTCTTAACATTTAAGATTGTTGCAAAGTGGCAAGAACATTTCATTTTGCCCTCTCAGATGAACTGATGTACTCCCTTTAAAAGCTGATTAGAAGATGATGGGATGTTGAACACAAAACAGAGACAGATAAGGCTCCCATCCTAACTTAAAACTGAAGTTCACCATGGATTGATCTCTAGCACATACTGAGGCTACTTTCATATTTTGCTTTGCTAACAGCAGGCATAAATAAATATGCAAACTTTCTTAATATGTAAGGTATATTCTCATTATATAGGTACCTATTTGGTAAAAATCTGTACTTTTCTGAATATTTCAGTTCAGTTAAAAAGTCAAAAACAAATACGCTCTTTATGGCAATGTTCACAGAAAAATGCATCTATTAAGGTCAAATACCCACAAAAAAGTTTAGGGGAAAATTTCAGTGACTATAAGACAAAAGTATATAAAATGTACATATTAAGAGGAATGGGCTGAAAATGTACAGGATGTTCATACAGATTGCTCTGGAAATGAAATGAAATGAATTTAAGATGGGAAAAATAACAAACACAATAAAAGCAAATTTCATTCATTCATCCTAGCCAAAAGATGGGAAACAATTTTCCCTTCCAATACTTTGATACAAACTCTTCCCCTGCTTGTTCAGTATTGATTCCTTATACTGGAATAATTCCCTCCATCCAGGGAGGTATTTGAATTTAATCTCTGTCTTTCTCCTCCTCTATGCCCACCTTCCTGTTCTTCAGGGAATTTATGATTATTTTTCTAACCAAAATGTTTATCATAGAGTTGTGCTGAAAAGTTCTTCTGCCTCTTTGTCCACCAGTTCTAAATCCATTTGCTAAAATGAATTTTCTGTTGAAATTTCCTTCAGGTTTTCTTGGTTGGAGTGGGAAGAGGTTTTCTTGCACTTCCTAGGTTCCACAGAGACCATGGAGGAGTGTGTTTGGAACTCCTTATTGTATAATTTTTCTTTATAGTCTCTTTCCAGAGATCTGCAGCCTTCCTCTTTTCCAGGCTCTGGTCAAATCTCCTGAGAGATTCCTCATGAGGGCTTTTTCAGACTGATAAATAGAAGTAGTCAGGAAGCTTTCAGTATTAAGGGAAAAGCCTCTTTCAAGACTGTGTAGGGCAAATTTTGACACAGCATTAAACAGACCATCTGCTTGGGATCAAAATGGCTCTGCTAGGATGTTTCAAACTGGGAAAGGACATAATTTAAAACCTCACAGGAAGTCCCCTTCTTCTAAGGATTCCCTAGTAAAGAAATACTTATGAAAGGCTGGTACCAGTCCAGGCTGAATCTCCTGAAAATCTTAAGCTCTCCAGCTACAAATTTTTTACCCTTTCTGCTAAGGCTTTCTCCTTCAGCCCATCTCCAAGAAAATAGAAAGGAAATTGCTTTGGAACTTCATACCCAGAGTCCAGATGTACAAATTTAATAAGCCTTATGCCAGTTGTGAAACAAAGGGAACAGCTGTGTAACCATGCAGTCTTACACACGAGGAAGCTTTTTGTTGAATTATAGCTAAGGAGACCCTAGTTCAAATATATCCTCAGTCACAGAAAGTCACTGGGAGAGTTTTTTCAGCTCAACTCAGCCCAGTCAATTGTTTTTGTGGAGAAAATGAGAGAAGCGATGCTAAGATGCCATCATGAGCCTGTGGAAGAAAGGTGAGATATAAAACTAACAAATAAATTTCAAAGAAGAAAACAGAGGAAAAAAATGTGACTTCAGCAGGTCTAGGTTATCATGCTGGACTATGCCAAACTGCAGTGCACACCCTCAAAGAGCAGCAATTTTATATTAATATTCTAAATTTTTTAAATAAAAAAATTAAGACATTTCAGTGATTGCTCACATGATCCTGCAAGATTTAAGCATTCTCCCATGAGCCTTCACATGATAATTTCAATGAGATTTGAATATGCTTGCATAAGTCACTGTGAAATCTCAGGGAGAGATCATCAAACATTCACAAGATTGAATAAGCTCATGAAATTGTTTTTTGTTTTTTAAAATATATATATATATATATTGGTGACCTGGCTGAACAATTATACAAGACCCCATGATGAAACCCAGATCCTGAAAAGGTTGCTAACCTTGGTGCAGTTTCCTTTATTTTCAGAACTGGCAACTCTGAGGCTTTTAAAAGACATTGCTTATATATGCAATGATCAGTAAACAAAACTGAGGAAAGAAACAAAGAGAATCCTTGATATCCAGTTTGAACAAACTCTGTACTTGATAAAGATCTCTCAAGAAAAGCAAGGAATAGCTGAGCAATGAAGACACCACCAGAGCTGAATTATTGCAACCATCTTGTAAAATTAATTAGACGATAACTATTTTCACCCCACACTCTACTTAGAATGCTTGTAGATGTATTTGTGGAGCTTACAATGCCAGAAAGAGAGAAAGCTTCTCCCTCCCCTCCTTCTTGCTGTTTCCTGGTAACAAGGAGATGCCCCTTCATTAAAATGTCTTCTCTCCAAACATGTTATTACAGATATATGACAGAATCAGAAGCCCTGCTTTAGAGTCCTCCTCACATTTAACAAGCCAGACCTGTTGTAGTTTGCCTGTCTTTGAATCTATTCATGTGATGGCATTCTTGAATTTTAAATTAGAGAAGGGGATGATGTCTTTTATACTTATTAAAGACAGTCAACCCCTTTGACTCTTTTTCACATTCCATTCTAACATACTATTAGCGCTCAATAGGGAATTCAGTGGTACTCAGATGTGATTAGATTGCAAAAGCTGAACTCAGCCAAAGAACATACTCAAAACAGCTGCCGGCTAAGAAGTGACCCAAGAAAGACATGGGGTTATGGTTTGATGTGTTTATGTTACAAGGGATTTGAAAGGAAAGGCTTAGAAGTAAAGAACTAAGGGGGGAAATGTACTTCAAGAATGCTACTGTTCTTTATCTTAAATGCTTGTTTGCTAAAAGCTGTTCTGATCACATTTAAACTTTCCTTCTGAAACAAAGCAATGCCACTACTGAACAAAGGTGAAACATGGTCTCTCTCATTAAAGCATTCTGTGAAAACATTTTAGTTTTTTTCTTAGCAGTTCCGGTATTGTTTCACTGTTATTGTGATTCTTTTCTTGGAATTCTAATAAAACATTCATATTAACTATCACTGTGTATATTTTACCTCTAAGGCAAAATGTACTGTCCTGTTACATTACTATAGTCAGCTGAGTTAACTGAAAATGAAGGCACATCATTTGAATGGAAAAGAAATATGAGGGCATGAAATGGAACGATTCATATTAAAACTATTTTCCAAAAGTATTAGAGAAACTTTGATAATCTGGTTAAGAAAGTCTGTAACCATCAAACCTACTCAGAAATAGTTACCACAATCTTCTGTGATTGCCTTTTAGAGAAGAAAAAATGAAGATCAAGCATTTACCTATGAAAGGACAGGAAATCCATTGCTAGCATTAAGTCGTCCAACCACTGGATCTACATTGGTTGCCGAGATACAAATATGTACCCCATTGTATGAGTGACAGGAAATCATTTTTCTATTTTCCTACATAAACATATGCTAAAGATCTGCACGTAGCCACAGTTTTACCATGTATTGCAGCACTATATAAAATAACACAAGTAGACAAGGTTGTCCTCATCCCATAGCATATTGTATCCCACTCCTCCACCTCTTATTTTAGAAGGAAATTTTTCGAGGGTGAGATTTCAGTATTTTTAAAAAGTGAATATACCATGTGAATTGGAGTCCTTCTCTTCTCCTCTTCTGCCCTGTCTCATCCCATCCCATCCCATCCCACCACAATCTTTAAGACTTTGAGAGACCAGGAATTTTTTTTTTTTTTTTGAGTCCACTCACTCCTTTTTATCTGACTTTATCCTAATTCAGTGCAATCCTTTTCCCATTAATGGCCATTAAATAAGAGTGTGTACTTTAACTAAGTAGTTACATTGTCTTAATTGAAAAGTATGGATCCATTTGATGAGTTTCAATACTGCATTAAATCATCATGGGCAAAGGATTTGTTTTCAACAGTCCTGTACTATAGTAAAAGCAGTTCCTCTTGGCTTAGAAGAAGCAGTGATTCTCCTAGTTAAAAATGCAACTTCTTTGAGTTAGACACTGTAATGCTGTCTTGAAACCTGCCTGTCTAGTCTTCCCCTGCAAAGGAGATTTCTGCTTGAGAATTTCTTCTGAATGTCTCTTGGTGGGTTTTTTGAGTTTGCTTTATTGCTGGGGTAACCAAGGGTGTTCTTGTTGAAGTGGCTTGCTCTTATACATCTTTCCCTTATTCTGAAGCTTCCTTGGCTCCCCACATTTCCCAATCTGAAAGTGCTTCACAGAGAGTTCCTTTATGATACCTTCCCTTGGGATTCAACTGATGTGTGGGATGCCAGAGAGGCTGCAGATCTCTGGGTTCAGTGAAAGATAAGATGTTCACATATACCCTTTGCCAGTGCCTCCTTACAATTAAATTAGTGCAACAATAGGATACTCCAGGAACAATAATACATTGTATTTTTCTTCTTTGAAAGAAATATGAAAAGCAAATTCTTAAACCTCAGATTGAATGAGACCTGGAAGAGAAATATATATTTTTATTTATTTATTTATTTATACATAGACTTATCCTCGCCCATCTCCCCGCAATGGGAGACTCTAGGTAGTTTACATCAAGTTAAAACAATAAATACATAATTAAAATTTATAAAAAGATGAACACATCTACACAGATGGAAAGAAGAGGAAAAAATAAATAAATAAATCCAAGAGGCTGATGGAAGCCACACTAGGCCTCTAGGGGGCTAGCCAACCCCATTTCTGACAACCTCCCGCCCCGCCCTAGGCCAGTTGGCAGACCCAGGTCTTCAAATCCCTCCAAAAGGCCTGGACTGAGGGGCCTGTCTCACCTCCGGGGGCAAGATGTTCCAAAGGGCGGGGGCTACAGCAGAGAAGGCCTGCCTTCTGAACCCCGCTAGTCGGAGTTCTTTTGCCGAGGGGGTCCAGAGCATGCCCTCTCTGTAAGATCGGATGGGACGGGTTGAAATCGTGGGGGCGAGGCGGTCCCTCAGGTAGCCTGGCCCCATGCCATGTAGGGCTTTAAAGGTGATAACCAACACCTTGAATTGGACCTGGAAGCAAACTGATACCCAATGCAGCTCACGGAGCAAAGGTGTTATATGGGTCCTTCTTTGAACCCCAAAAATAGCTCGCACAGCTGCATTCTGGACCAGCTGAAGCTTCTGGATACTCTTCAAGGGTAGCCCCATGTAGAATGCATTGCAGTAGTCTATCTGGGAGATAACAAGGGCATGAGTGACCATCCGAAGGGCATCCCAATCCAGGAAGGGCCGTAACTGGTCACAACTCGAAGCTGTGCAAAAGCCCTCCTGGCCACGGCTGCCACCTGCTCTTTGAGCAGGAGCTATGAGTCCAGGAGAACCCCCAAATTACACACTGGGTCTGTCTGGGGCAGTGCTACCCAATCCAGCACCAACGATGACAGCATCCCGGATACAGAGGAGTCATTAACCCACAGCTACTCCATCTTACCAGGGTTCAGCTGGAGCCTGTTGTTCCCCATCCAGACCCTGTCCAGACCCTATATATACTGTAGACATAGACACAGACATATGTGAATTTTTCAGCATCTCACTGTTTTAAAACAAGTTGAAGGTATAAAATTAAAGAGTAGGATCAATTGTGGAAGAGACAGAGGACTTCAAGAACCAACATGGCACATCATGAGATAAAGGAGCAGGACTATAGGGCAAAGAAAGAGCTGAACCTCATTAACTGAGTGTATGCCCAGCACGCAGAAGGCTCTGAGTTTAAAAATGGGATCTCCAGATAGGGATAGAAAGAAACCTCCTTAGTCAACATAGACCTTACCAAGCCAGAAATCCATGTCTCAGTATGTTCTTGTGATCTGCTTTGGTGTGGAGTTGATGCATAGGAATAAGGACTATTTGGTAACAAGTGGAAGAATAATAATAGCCCGATTATTTCAATGAGGATTTTTTGTCTTGTCTCCATTAAAATATTAACTGCTGAAAAATGCTGTATTCACCCTCACCCCACCCAGCACAATTACACTGTGATTTTCTTTTCAAAATACAGTATAAGCTTCATAGCCTGCTGAATTTGTCCAGGATACATTTTTTCATATGTATGTGTGTGTATCTATTCATTCAACAGAATTTTCTGTCACTTTTATTCTAGCAGTCGGCATCTTGGACGCCGAGATCTGTATTAAAGCCAGTATAGCAGGAAAAGCCAAGCCATTCAGTTTATTGACTGGTCATGAGTCTGCCTCACTTGGCTACAGATGGCCTGTCAAATCTATCAAGTCCTGATTGGAACAGATTACTGAATTGATGGAGCATTGGGATTAGGCCATCTTTCAGCAGGAGGCTCTGTAATCATGATGAGAGGCTATTGTTGCTAGAGAGCTCAAAAACGACAAACTGCACTGCACTGCAAGGATCAACAAAAGCTTTCTATAATACAGCAGGGATTGAAAAACAATAGTGCTGGCTGCATGTCCATCTAAGTCCCCTGCAACACAAACAGGGGAGGGAAGGTGGGTTCAATGGATTCAGCGTATGTCAAAGAAGGCAGCCTGCTATTTATTATCAACATATTTAAGCTAGGGTTTGAAGGGCAAATCTTTAGCTTAAAAGAAAGAGTAAAACCCTTTCCTTGAATACATTTATATTCCAGCCCTCTGTTCAATGTAGATGCATAGAGAAAGCAATAAAAGATAACCTTGTACAATTTTCTTGATTTTTAAAAATGCTTTTGTAGCAAGGAACTTGAAAAAACAAAAAACAAAAATTGAGATGGTCAGTTCCTGGCACCAAAGTAATCCACTATCTACTCAGATTCTCTGTAAGGTATATGTGTCTCAAAAGCATTGTCTTTTAAAGAGAGATCTCAGTCATGCCTTCTTTCCTTTCAAAGAATTCTTTAGTCCTTTTTCTTTTGGGAACAAGTGCCAACAAACATTTTTTTTCTTATAAACTTTGACTTTCAGACTTCACTTGCCCAACAAAAACCTCACTTTCATCAAGTAAAGCTGATAGTATGGACTGTAGGAACTTCTTTTAAATTATTATTACAGGTAGTCCTCATTTAACAACCACAACTGAGACCAGCAACTTGGTCACTAAGTGATGCAATCATTAAGCAAGATCACATTACCATGTCAGACTTATGACTTCACTTCCACCATGGTTATTAAGCGATCACCAGCAGTTGTTAAGCAAGACACCACGTGACCACGACTTACATTTTACTGCCAGCTTCTCCACTATGCTTGTCAAAAGCCAGCTGTGAAGCATGCAAAAGGCAATCACATGACTGCAGGACTCTACGACAGTCTTAAGTGCAAGGACTGGTCATAAAGTTACTTTTTCAGTGCCATCATAACTTTGAATGATTGCTAAATAGGGCAATTGTTAAGTGAGGATTACCTGTATTATTTTTATCTTTTCTCTGGGAAGCTTATAAACTCAAATTATCTTTAATAAATATTTTTTCCATCCTCCATCTTCCATTCCATATTAATAGGTTATGTCTTAAAGGACTGGTTTCATGGTAAAATCCTAGGGCTAAAGGATTGGCCTCTGCTATTGAAAGTCTGGAATCTTCTCTAATTGATTTGTACATGTATGAGGAAATCATACAAAAGACTGAACTGGAAGGAGACTTGACTTTATCTTTATCCACCTTTGTCTGACCAGTACATAATAAAACCTGTTTCAAATGTGTAATTAATGTCTCAAATAGACACTTGAGGAAACCAAAAATCCATTGATGATCACAAGTTTTCCATACACTGAATCCACTTGAGCTCTTTTTATATTTGCATGTTTTGTCAGAATGTAGTCCCTGAACTGGACTGTAAATGTGTAGATTGCAATTTAGAAGTTTATAATAACAAACTATGATTGTTGATGTCACAGATTCCTATAAAATAATGTTAACTTAAGCATTTAGAAGCATATTAGAATCTTAGAAAAGAGAATGTCTGATCTCTGAACACACACATTATTGCATAAAGTCACTGATAGCAATATATGAGGGGAAAACAATGGAAAATGTAAAATTACTACCTTTTCTGCAGATATCCATCCATAATTCCTTAAGCCTGTAAATAATCAGAGATTGGTAATCGCCGTCTCTCCCTCGTTTCTTTCTCCCTCTCTACAATTCTAATAACATGCATTATACTTTCTTTCCTATATGTACCTTTCATTTCACTCAAAGCCTTTAATCCTCCTCTTTTTAGATAAAATGCCACAGCCATACCACAGTAGGTTAAGAATGATTGACAAGTGCATATAATTATGGTTTCACTATGAAAGTATGTTCTACAGCTTTTTTTTTTTTTTTAAAAAAAAAGCTCAACCTTGAAAATAAAGAAGCTATGCCCTTTCTGCAGGATAAAAGGATCATATCAAATTGCTTCATTTCTTTTGCAGAATGAAATAAAAGACTTTTAAAACAAAGAACACTTCCCTGAAGGCTGCTGGAGAAAATCATTTCCAGTAGATAATACCACCACAATGAAAAAATCAAACAAGGGCAAAATATATATTTTAGGAAATGTTCCTTTCTTTAACCTCACTTATCACTTAGTAGCCTGCAGAAAGCAAAAAATAAAAGGGGGGGGGTGTCATTTTATTATTTGATCCTTGTTTCTTTCATTCATAATAATTCAAGTTTGATTTCTAATTTGTTACCTAGGTTCCACTTTCATTTTATTCTTACTAAAACACTTTGAAATGGGGAAACTGACAGACCTCATTCATGTCTGCATAAGGGATAAATTGATCTTTCAACTCAAGAATGAGAATCTCCACAGGCACAGGCATCCACAGGGAGGACGAATGGTAACTAGTGACAAAACTGTACAGCATGAAATCATAATATGGACCCCATGGTTTATGTTTCTGCCTATGTCAGGATGGAAGCACAAAGGGGTGGGGATATTTTTATCATTTAAAATCATTTTATCATTTTATAAACCATGAAGATTTGTCATCATCTTGGTTTGTAGAAAGTGCCTGTATCCATAGGTACACTTAACTGCTTTATATTTTGCTTCTAGAAGAACATATGAAGAGCCATGATAAATCAAGCACAGGTTCCATTAACTCCAGCACCTGTTCCCTCAATAGCTATCGAATTATCTTTAAATAGAATCACACAATGACAGGGTTGGAAATGAGCTTGGAGGTCTTCTAGTCCAGTCCCTTGCCCAGTGCAGAAATCTTCATACTCCCCCAGACAAATGGCTGCCCAGTCTTTTCTTGAAAACTTCTAGTGATAGAGCACCCATGACTCCAGGAAGCCATCTCACTGTTTAATAGCTCTCAGTAAATATTGTGTAACATTTTTGAGACCCTAAACATGAGAAGAATGGCTCATAAATGCTGTAAATTGATGTTAGTTAGTTAATTGATTTATATTGTGCCTTTCTGTTTTGGTGAGTACAGGTAGCCCCCAGTTTAAGAATGAGTCTTAAGGTCTGTCCTTAAGTTGAATTTGTATGTAAGCCAGAACAGAATTATTGTATAATACTGTATAAGTAGTATTGTGTAATTAATTCAAACCATTGTGTATTTAATTCGAATCATTGTGTATTTAACTTGAATTTTGCTACAATAGGCTCCGTTCTTAACTATGGGTTGTCTGTAACCCCAGTGTTTTTAATCTGAGGACTACCTGTACTCAAAATGGTTAAGAAAAATTAAAAAATAAATGTAAATAAATATAAAATGTTAAAAGCTTATAATTTAAAATAGTCCCTAACATAATCTAGCAATGGAAGACCTGGACAAAGAAATGCAATTTATATTTGTCTAGAGGGAGTGGGGTAGTTGTTTTTTATATTTCTCCTTCTTTTATTCTTTTTTCCTTTTTCCTTTTCTTTTTTCTCTCTCTTCACACTTTTTCTTTACTTCATTTTTTATATTTCTCTTAATTTATATTAATCTTTAATCTTTGTATTTGTAAACTTTAATAAAATTATTACAAAAAACCCCTCCAAAAAACAAAATGGACAAGGCTCAGTCCCTGAGTCCAGTCACTTATTTACCAAAGTAGCATTATTTTAATTTCAGCTGGTTTTCCCTCATATTGTCCATAATTAAACTTAGGCATTTAGTTTCTAGTGTAGGTTATCCACTGAGGCAACTAGAGCAATTTCAGTCTTATATTTCAGCCAAAAGCCTAACTGGAATGGGTCCAGAAACTCATGATAATTCAGATGCATCTGAATGTGATCATTTCCCATAAATAAATGATATTTGAGAAAGGCCTATTATCATACAGCTCTCCTAAGTTAAGGGAAAATTCCTTCAGTGCCTCCTTTGGGCAGAAAAAATATATCCTTCCCACAGGGAGTCATTAATCACCACCTTTAACATGGGACCAGTCCACCCTAGCTGATTTAAGTTGCCAGAATGGGCAAAAATCAAGTAAGTCCTCATCTCTCCACATAACCTGTCAACATCCTCAAGATCTATAAAATAGCAGAACAAGCAATTGCACATCCCAATACTGGTGTCCAAGATATATCCAATTACAAAGATTGATGTAAACTGATCACAGTGAGCTACCAATTCTTCTAGCTCTCTCCTGCCAACAATTTGGTGGAAAAGATACCATTCTGTAAAGAAAAGCAATGCCAGCCTATTCTGTACAGACACAATGCAGGGAGAAAAGTTACCATTCTTTACTACCTCCTCTACAGGGTGAATTCTAATGAGCCATCAGAAGGGCCTCGCTCCATATTTGACTTGAACCATCCCAAGCGTTCTTCCACATTCACTTCTGCTGATAACAGGGAAACAGGCTGTGAAATGGATACTACTGTGGAGACATAAAAGTAGTAAAAATCATTCACTACCATCAGTATTATAGAAAATGCCTCCCAATAGTTTCTGATCTATGTGTGGTCAGAACACCTGTGAAGTAGTAATACAGACTTCCTTGATATGATGTTTTACTATTAGCTCCTATGTTGCACTGGGATAATGAAAGGTCTTTGATGATGTTGAAGTTTGGCTGGAGACCACATATACTGAAAAAAAAACAAAAAACACCAATAGTTAGCAGAAAAAGAGAATATAACATAAGTTCTGGGAACACTGGACATTAAAAACAAAAAGATATTATGAAAATTCAGCATAGTTCCAGACATTTCCTCAGGCTGCTTCCAAAAATCAACTTCTTTTAATGTGTCAGGATTGTTATGATCACTGCACTGAACAGTACAATTCACTTGGTGTTAGTGCTAGCCTATATGATCATCACAGCAATTCCACCCCATGTAGATTGACCTAAGTAACACACCAACCACTGCATAAAAGCAGCAAGAAATACTTCTGGGACTTTGCTGAAGTCTGCCATTCAGCATTGGGCATGTGTTTTGTACAGAGGAAATCTAAAGTTGGACCACCAGCATCTTCAAAGTTGGGTTGAAAAATTCTGGTCTGAAACAGGGAGAGTCAATATCATGAGTGTGACCAGAACTCAGCTCTACTTATTCTGATATAATTCAGTTTAAGACAGCTTCATATTTCCCCTTGCCTGATAATGCCTTTAGCATTATCAGCTCAACAAGAATCTAGGCAGGTTACAAAATGTAGCTAAATCACTAAACAAATAACTAAGTTTGTTTGCGCTGTATTAAACCAGATGGAAACAATGCTAAATCCTGTGCCACAAGCATATGTTTCAGTTAAACCTATTAAGACAGTGATTAAAATCAAAGGTGGTCTAAAGGCACGATCATCAATAATGCTATAGGAACTACCTTCCCGCACAATAAAATTATGTTTGATATCTTCCAAATCAGGCAACCCGAGGACTTACCATATTGTTCCAAATAATAGCAGGAGGATGCATACTATGAAAAACAGATGCCATTGCTTAATTTGAGGGGAAGAGTGTTGATATTTATTAGCAATAACTATTCGTGTGTTTTTTGCACACCAGCATCAGGTGCACACTGCAGACATTGAACTATACTCATAATGTAACAGGATAAAAAATAAAATGTTAATTTTCAGGGACAATTACGAATAATCACCTAGGCAAACCATCTGTGAGAAGCCATTGTTTAGTAGCCTAGATCTATAACCTTAAGATGGAAAGAAAAATTATTTAGTTGTTTGTTTATGATTTAGATTTATTTATTTATTTAACTTTGAGGTCCATCTAGATGATGGAGGGATATTATGCTGCTATTAAATCATTTTCTATGGATGTGAAGTGTGGCTATACTGTTGCCTAAGATGATCATTTCTCTTTAATGAATAACCAGCATGGGAAGTGAGGATGAGATGGCCAGGATGAGGGTGCAAATGTCTCTTTCCAACTCTTTTCCTCCTGTCTGAATCAGAATCCCTCCTCTATTAGTATCCCCAATAAAAGAAAAGCTCTCAGTAGCACCAATGGCAGTGTGTTTCTCCTATTTTGAAGAGCAAGCATGAGAGTGGGTGGAGGGGATTATGATGGGGAGTAAATTGCTCTTCTGGCATGCAAAATACTCTGTTTTCTCTGTCACACACCATATTTTTATTAAATGCGAGTAAATACATAGAAGCCAGTTGTGTGACAAGCCTCACCCTCAGTTTAGTCCTTAGCTGGGGGAGGGGGGAAGTTGGAGTCCATAGTTCCACAGTGATAATAGACTCATCATACTTGGGAATTGTTTTATGTTTGTGAAAGCGAAGACATTTTTGGCTGCAGTGGTCTCTAGCCAGGAGGACAGAGATGTATTTTATAATACAATATGTAGTGAAACATTAACAAAGAAAATGGGAGGAAAAAACTAAATAGAAGAAAACTTGAAGGTTTTTCCTTGCAAACCTAGACTTGTTTCTCTAAAAGAACATTTATACTTAGTTTCCAGTTGGTTCTGGTTAGCAGAACTAGACTGAAAGTATTTATATTGATAAGTTCAACTATTTCTTAATTTAAGATTCTGGGAACAAAAAATGTGAATAAACTTATGCATATTGCATTTCAGTCAAGTTTGATAAGCAAGAGAAAAAGATTTTAATTCAAGGATGGCCAAAACATCCTTAAGACATAGTATTAATAATGCAGAAAATCCAGGAAACAAAGGTTCTTATGCTAGGGATAAGATTGTGACAATTAAAAAATCACTGCCCAGAATTTTGAGGATTTAAAAATATTTATAAGACCTGCTTAATACATTTTTATATGAGACATTATTTCATTTCCTTTATTATATCTTTAAGCTGCACAGTAAAGAAGGTCTCTCAGAAGATTATAAAAACTAACAAGAGAGGTAAAAAGAGCAGACAATAAATACAAATCTAAAAGTATAAATTATGACATCTCAAATACTACATGCCTCAAAGAGGAATAATGTTTGTCCTTGTATCAAAACAAATGCAATCTGGGCACCAAGCAAGCCTCTTTGAAAGGGGCACTCAGGAGGAGAGATTAATCAAAAGAATAATCAAAAGGTAGTCTATATATCTAGGCATAAGAAGATGTTTCTTTAGATATTCTAGTCCAAAACAGTTTAAGGCTTTCACGGTCAATGCCTATACTTTGAATGGGCTGTGAGTCAGCACAACTGATAAAGTACTGAATACACGAAGTCATATTGATCAATCTCCTTTACTAAATTATCTACATTTTGGGCTGACTGAAAGTTCCATCATGTTTTCAAAGCAGCAAACAGGAAATTATTTACACTAATCAACTGGGAAGCTCCAATCCAGGGAGCAAGAAAGAGAACCAACACTTCTTTATCTTCTTCTGCATCCACTCCATATTCCTGTCCCTAAGCCTATCTTTGTAGATCTACAAAAAGAGATCCTGAACTGACTCTGAAATCCATGGGTCTGTTGCAGTGCTTGAGATTTTGTAGTATGTTGTTTTAGAAAGCTATGTATAGTATATGGTCCAATTAAAATTGGGAGGTGGAGCAAATCAATGGGTGGAGGTAGTGGACTTTAGGACAGGTAGGAATAAATAGGGAAGAATATTGACAAGTTGCATTGTTTCACAACTGTATCAACTTCTAGATTTGTAAACTTCAAGAAATATCACCAAAATGGCCATGCTGGCTGGGACATTCCCATAGAAGAAGGGTGCCCAGGTTGGGAAACATGGTTCCAAGGTTTATTTATACACTGATGCTCACCACTTGACGAAAGCATCAACTGGCAGCTTGCATGTGTGAACAAATAATTATAAGCAATTTAGACAGTATTTGCAGGTTGCATATGAGAAAATGCTTTCCAAAGAAGCCAGCTGTAATTCATACCTAATAATTACATATGAAATTGTGATAGTTGTGCATGAATGCAGCACCAAGTTATCTATCTATCTATCTATCTATCTATCTATCTATCTATCTATCTATCTATCTATCTACCTACCTACCTACCTACCTACCTACCTATCTATCCATCCATCCATCCATCCATCCATCCATCCATCCATCCATCCATCCATCCATCCATCTGTATATGACATGAAGTCTGAGCTGACTGACATGTGAATCCATTTTGATTGAAAAAGGAAATCTCCAAGTAAAATCAAATGTGAGAAGAAACAACTGGCTTAACATGACCACTAAATTAGACAACTGTTAATTTTTCCATTACTGGAAAGCACAGATTTCTAATGCATTCAAATAATTTGTTCCATTTGTTCTTTTAAAATATTTTGGGCATGTAGTCAAACTGTTCCTACTCTTAGGAATTGTTAAATCTTTCTACTAAACAGTATTCACATGTATTATTTGGCATGTTTTAGCATATTATCAAATACTACATTTCCATTTTTAAGAAATGGAAACAAGTTAATCTGCAGTTCATATGTATCAGAACTAAATAGTAATCTAAGTAGTAATCTCTTGGTAATTATCTCATGGTAATCTCTTTCATACACTTGGCTTCTTTTATTGAAACTCCAGTACAAGTGAGAATTTCTTGTATGGTGCCACAAAGCTATCACCTTGACAAAAGTTTTGTCTTTTCCTATAACATCACAATGCCAGATAGTGGATATTTATTGAAACTTTGGAGAATCTAGCACAATTACTATTTTAAAAAAGGAAAACCAATTCATGTGCTTATTTTCAAGATGGGACTCAAAAATATCCATATATTAAATTTGCTTATATAAAAAAGGTATTTTTTGAAAGAAGAACAATGAAGCAACAAGAACAAACATTTCCTTCCAGGCAGGAATAAATCTACAGAATTTTCTTTTCAGAAATCTCCTTAGTGTTTACATTATTTTGTTGTTAACTTAAAATTAGAATTTCATTTTTCTTTATAGTCTCTACCAAATATTCTATTAAATGAATAAACTGCACAAATTGTTCACTAAAAGATGTTTGGAACTCTGTGTGTGTGTGTGTGTGTGTGTGTGTGTGTGCACGTGCCTTCAAGTCATTCTTGATTCCTGGAAATTGCCTAGAAAAGGCCCTGCAGTTTTCTTGGCAAGATTTCAGAAGTGGTTTGCCATTGCCTGCTTCCTAGGGCTGAGAGAGAGTGACTGGTCCAAGGTCACTCAGCTGGCTTCCTGCCTAAGGCAAGACTACAACTCATGGTCTCCTGGTTTCTGGTATGATGCCTTAACCACCACACCAAACCGGGTCTCTGTTTAGAACTGAGCCTCCATGAAAAGAACTAGGCATTTTTCAAATTAAAATATTCAGAATCTTCAAGCATTCTTAAAATGATAGTTTGAAATTCATTTTTATCAACATAAATATGGTAAAGTAGGCATCCACCCCTCAAACTGTGCTTTCCAAGCTCCCATAAGTTTGAAGAACAGCGATCCTTATGAATAGGGGGGAAAAAAATTCATTTTATGAAATAAGTATTTATTGATATAAAAATTGTATATTCTTCTTCCCTTTAAAGAAAGGGAAGTTGACAAAGCTGTTTACAACATTCATACAATTGAGTTAAAACAATTGATGCATTAAATCAATACAAAATAAAATAAGCAATAAAATAAACTGTAAGATAATAAGAGAGTTAAAAACAACAATAAAAAGTTTAAAATATTACAACTGTATTAACACATTATTAAAAATATTAAAACAAGGAGATGGTATTTTTCATTTGCAATGGCACATGTGCTTCATTATAGTGTCTAATTATTCATTCCCATGAAGCGTTCCTATGTTTCAGAGTCTCATGCTTTAATTTTGCTTGCTTTATCTTTATATACTCCCTATCTTCCAGAAGTTAAAGGTGGTATATATAATAGTTCCTCTATCATTCACAACAAAGACACCGGTGAAAATGATCAAAAAGTGAATTTGGTTCTATAATCTTACTTCATTTAATGCCTATACCATATTGCCCTAGGAAAACGTGGCTTTGAAGGTTGTTACACAAAATTTTAGAAACAATAAACAAATAAATAAATCATTTTAAAAAGATGGTGAAAAATGTCACCCTGAAGAAGGTACTATCAAAATAACCTCAACACAAAATTTTAAAATATGGGGAACAGTGAGATAGTTGGTGTTCTTTGATGCAGCTATGAATAAAAATCTAAACAAAGGCCCAGTTCAACACCATATAGTCATTTTTAAACCTAAAATGTCAGATACGAAAGAAAGCCATTGTTCAGATGGAAGACTCTCTTAAAACATATGGCATATTAAAGTTCCTAAATAGGGCCATTCCTTCCAATTCATCTGGATATGAACTCCACAAAATATATGTATTTTAAAGATGTAATCATAAGAATAATCCTTAGGCTGTTTGAAGAGGAGGGCAGATTTGATAACACCTGTAGAGAAATCTGTAGGGGAAAAAGCTCCTTTCATTGTCCAAAGAATCCTTGAGGGGATGGGGTTCCAGACATGGATAACAAGGTATATACGTACCTGAAGACTAACACACATACACACCCCAGGGAATCCTTGCATCAGTTTGGGGGCAGGACCCAAGGTACATCCAGAGGCACAGCAAGGCATGACTAAGCTGTAGGTAAGGACCTTCAGAACAGAGATTTTGTTGATCTCCCTCTTACAGCCTGGCCACTTCCTTCACTGCTGTCCCATCAAAGAACTACTCAAATCTAACCACTTAGCTTTAGGTCCCAGACAAGATCAGCCACTTCATGAGACATAGAATATGAATATGTTCAAGTACAAAGCAATAGGCTGTTGCATTTGTTCAATCAACACTAGGATGCTAGGAGATAGGTCTAAAGTTTCAACACCCACTTTGTGTATACCATTATAAAAACAGAATCTGGCTGGTTCTGCTTTCTATTCTTTTCAATAAACCTTCCCCCTTCCCTTGGTGATTTAGTGGATCATACTGCACCATGACATTGCCACTCACTTCTGAGCATTATTTGAAGGCCCTTCGGGACTTTATCCCAGACCAATAATTTTATTCTAGTTGACAGGCAACATTCTTATATCAACTTTCTCTTAAAAGAAAGGCCTCTAGAGGCATGGATTCAATTCCAAAATGCTTAGCAATGACCATGCTAGCTGGAAAGTTTAGAAGTTGAATCCCACTCAGTTGGAGGGTAATATTGTACATGTCATTGCCATGAATCCCTCACTACACAAAGGCCACATTTGCAGCACATTATTTCGTAGCTAAATGAGGAATGTGTGCCTTGTTGCTGTTTAATGAACCTTTGATTTTGTATGTATGACCTTTACATTTCTAAGTATCAACAACTTAGGTATTGTGGGATTCAATGGGATCATTTCAAAACCCCTTTATTTCTTAATTACTTTAAGAGTGAATATAACAAATACCATTGAAAACTCAAGCTTTTTATTAGTTTTGAAGATCTAATTTAATGGTGGAAAAGCCCAGCAGTTAGGGGGTTTTTTTCATTGTTTTAATTTTTAGGAATTATTCTTGGCAGCTGGATTCAAAACCTGATATTTACATCTGATTTTGGCTTCAAAGGGCAGGAACAGCACTGTCTAGACTTATTCTACTTTGATACCTAGTTGCTATAGCAACATATGTAAATTATTAATCTTCATATGTGAAATAGCTCCAAAAGCAAAGATTACTTTTATGTTAGAATGGCAGATTGCTTTAAATATATCCTAGTGGTGAAACCTTATATTCTGAAATCAGCTATACTTTCCCCACCTCTAGAAATATTATGCCTCTAAAAATTTAGAAAGTGTGACCCCCAAATTAAATTAAGTAATATTAATAACAACAGAATTATCTGTGACTTTTAAATGTCCACTTTTCAAGAAACATTTTCCATATTGACTTAGAGTCAACATTCTTTAAGCACTAATGGTCCTCCTAAATCTTGCCAAAGATTCTGGACCACTTTCACAGGAGGGTTTGGGTCTGCATTACATTTTTCAGTATCCTTATTTAATTTTTTACCATTTCCTTAATAATTTGTCCTCACAGCAAATTTCATCCATTGAACTTCATAGCTAAATCAACTTTCAATTCTATTTCTTATTGTTATGTAATATGTTGATAACTTCATAATGACTAAGATTTCAATAAAATGGGGAAAATATAAAGCATGATGTGAGCAGAAGAAAATACCATTCTGTGGCAGCAAGGCCTTTTACACAGGAAGAAAGCCTACTTTGGAATGTTTCGGAAATATTCCTAATTCAGGAAAAAGAAAATCCAGTTCTATATTCAGAAAGGAAAAATCCAAGAATCAGAATGTGCTCACTGCTGCATAAAATGACTTGAAAGGTCATCTTGTTAGTATATATTTTGTTATGGTCATACGTTTCTTTCTCTCACCTTTGACTATAGATATGCTTCTTTGAGTCTGAGAGTGGGAGTTTCTCCCATATCTGACATGTTGGGGTTGGATGGGAACTAAGATTTTTCCTCAAGCACATCTATGGGAGGGGAGAAATCATAAGAGTCAAGATGGATGCCCCACCTCTTCTTTTAAATGTGCCACATGTGCAACAAATGTGAAAAGGGGTATGGCTTCAGTCATATAGTTGAAGCTGCCATCTTGTCCCCGCCCACCCCAGCTTTCTGCCCAATTTATAAACCTAACTTACAAACTAAAAAATGACATAGGATCCAGATAATCTTCTTCAAATGTTATAGTTAAAATGCTAAAATCTGCTTCAAGTCTTTTCTTTAATGTTCTGTGTCCTTACCCTTCCATTGGCTTACTGTTTTAACAGAGATTAATCATCATCTAAAGAATTAGACTAAGCAGACAGATTCTGTTTTAAAACACTAACCACAGTTAAGCTGAAATGGCAGTGTGGGCAAGAGGATCAGTTTTATACATTGAATTATGGAAGTAAAATAAAGTGAAAATTAGTGGCAAACTACATGATGAATAATGTGCATGTTTCATTACCATTTTTTTTTTAAAATTCTGTAGAGAAGGCCCATGGTTGTGTAATCCAAATAGGGACCACTGTATACAGGAACAAACTTAGTCTTTTATTCATGATCTTTCTTTAGAAAATGTCACATACACTCTAGGCCGGCACATTTTGAAACTGGATTATTTCATTGTGAACCATTAACCTCCTTTACCCTCGATATTAGAATTAGGACAAAAGGTGGTAAAGATTCACTTTCTTCCTCATGCGGAGATTTAACAGAATGATCACTAGCATCTGGCCAGCTACTTGGGAAAACTATTGGTCTATCAGTATAAGCCTTAAACTTTAAGGCTGGCTGGCTTATTTACTTACTTACTTGACATTTCAGATCAAATTAGTCTTTGTTAAGTGAGGAAGAAAAAAAATCAATGCCATTTTTGTAGAGTGTATCTATGTATGTGTATGCATGTAAAACATAAGTCAATTGCCAAAAGAACTGATAAACAGGATTGTATTTTAATGTTTGAAAATATCTGATCCTTTTCGTTCCAGGGTAATAACAATGAATCACCCAAAATATTACCCCAGGACAGGACAAAAGTAATTTCATACTTAGGCCTGCCCTCCATTTACAGGGCCATTGATCTTAATAGACAGGTCTGTTTAACAATTTCTGTATTAAATTCTAATGTCAGAAACAGATTTCAAACAACAGCAAGAATGACCATTCTGCTTGGGGTCTCTTACCAATGCAATCTCACACATATCTAAGCTTAATTCCATGATGCTTAGTAGCAGTGATCGGTATTAGGAAAAATACAGAAAAAATGCTTAGAAACAGAAAAGAGATGGTTCTTACACTACGATTCTGAATGCATAAAAAGAGATTTGGCTGTAGTATTCCCCCCATCCATTACATTTAATTTCTTGAAACCAACATATGACAAATGTGTAGTCAATCAGAAGGGGAGTGGGAGGGATGAATATGGTTGGGGAACCTTTTTTTTGGAACTTTTAATACAATTCCTCCTCCTTTTCCATCCCATGGCCGTACATACCTACTGACATATAATAGTGCTAGAGTTTTTGAAGCATATCACAAGGAGTTTCTCTAAATTAAACCTATTAAATCTCTAAATATTTATGCTTTGGATGCTTTCAGACTCTGAATAGGGGTGTGCACAACCTCAAGATTCAGATCAAGACCCTATTCAGCATTTTGGTCATTTATTCTTTTATAACATCCCTGTTTATTATAGGCCTTTGGCAAATAACTCATCCAAAGCACCATGATTACAAATCCTCTGACAACTCACATGTCTATCACAGTGGGGTGATAGGTAGCAAGCTGAAAAAGATGGTAGAGTTTGCCATGTCTACTGGTACACTAATAAGTCTTATCGTGATCAGTAAAAAATTATCTGTGGCATGACATAGCACCATGATATCATGACTGAATTGATAGCACGCATTTCAACACTATCATGGCTTCAGGACACCAAGAACAATGGCCGGTAGTTCCCAGTGATTTAAAGGTTAATCTTTTAATCATGACCCCACACTTTTGCCTCTCTTTTTTCCCAGTCTGGTGTCTTACACAGATAGTTCTTGTTTAGCAACTGCCTCATTTAGTGACTGTTTGCTGTTACGATGGTGATGAAAATGTAACTTTATGACCAATCTTCACATTTATGACTTTCACAGGTCTGTAAAGCAAAGGAAAGCTGATGTAAGATCATAACCACAGCCGCGGTTTCACTTAGCAATTGCTTTGTTTAATGACCAAGTTGCTGGTCCCAATTCTGGTTGCTAAACAAGGACTACCTATTGAATATTGGAAACAAGATAGCTAATGTGGTGTAGTGGTTAAGATGATGAACTAGGACCAGGATGATCCAGGTTCAGGTTCAACCTTGACCATGGAAAGTGACTGGGTGACTGCTCCAGTCACTCTCATCTTATCTCTCTCATCTCAACCCACTCATTGTTGTTATTGTGGAGATAAGATGAAGGGATTAGCTGTCTTGAGTAGTTGGAGAAAAGCAGGATGGAATCTAACAAATAAATACTATAAGCAAAAATATAACAGTTTTTGCAGACACAGTGCTTGACTTTCTGCAATGTTGGAATCAAGTTCTGTCTGGCTATGGTCACTTTATAAGGATTCTGTTTCAAGTTCTACTGCCATAACTCAGTCCCACCCCTTCACTTTGATTCCTTTGGGAACTCAATCACATCCAAAGCACAATGCCAATAGACCAATTTTTCCTAACTTTTCTCTCCCAGTGAAAATTGCCAGTACTTGAAGAATTACCTTTTTGCCAATTCCAATACAAAATTATTTGATCTCCCCTCTCATGTGCAACATTCACTGTTAATGACATTTTATAACACTCCAAATATTGTCATAGATTAAAATATGCAAAGACATATTATTTATGTATTCTGATATAGTAGGTTATACAGAAATAGTGCCACTCTGCTATCTACCCCGGAACTGAAATAATGCTATCTCTATGTATGACATTTTATCCCACTGATGTTGCTTCAGTAACTCTGTGTACCAATAGCCAAGTTCCAGTGTCTTGTAATAAGTAGAATTTCCGAATGTGTTTAAAATCAATCAAATTTCCTATTTTAACTGCAGTCCATATCCCTTCATGCTAATATTTTATATGTTAGTTGGCTTTGCACAGATACATTTTTACAACTGGGTTATTAAACCAACAGAAAAGGAATTCTGGTCCTAAGTATGAAGCATAAAAAAATTAAAATGACCCATAGAGTTGGGTACAGACTGAAAAAATTACTTAAATGTGTAATGTAGCAGGCATATTGCAAATCACTAACACCAGCCCAACAAACATAACATAAGAAATGGAGTGAGGAGGGGAGTTCTCTAGGGAAATGCTTATAAATGTTTGTTGACTGTCTCATAATAGCAATAATGACCTTGAAATTGAGCATATCCTGGGGTTTAAGAAGCAGCTGGGGTGAATGGTCCCTTGGATACACTTCAGGGCATCAATCCCTCCTCCCTGATCATTAATCTTTCTTAATGCCATGTATCTTGAACATTTATTCCCTACATGTGGAAAAGATTTGAACTTTGAACATTATGAGTATAAAGTGTTATAATTTTCAGGCAGGATTTATGCAAGCATGAGAGAGAGAGAGAACAAACCCCCTGGTGTATGTGCTTTATGGAAAAATGTATTAAGCTGAGAGCCTGCAGGGATGGATCTTAGAAACTAGCTGTAAGAATAAATGGCAATAAGCTTTACAGTTGTTTAATACAAAGTGTAGGAAGATCCAGGGTTGATTTCATTTTTTAAGAGTGTATTCAACTAGAGTCAGTCCTACTCCAAAGAGTCCATGTTGGGGAAATGGAAATCTAGTGCAGAAAATCCTGAACAGCAACATCACAAATGTATCCAGTACCTTCATTTTAAATATAATGCTTATTTGTTAAATCTGATAATACTGCCATGATGCACACTGTTAATAATTCCTGGCACTTTCATTCATTCTTGTCTATGGTTTATATCTCATGACAAACATCCAGGAACATTCTCTGCAGAACTTTTTAGTTGAACAGGTAGTCCCTGGGTTAGGAACTCCCAGTTTAAGGATGACCCATAGTTAAGAATGGAGCCTATTGTAGCAAAATTTGAGTTAAATACACAATGATTTGAGTTAAATACACAATGGTTCAAGTTAATTACACAATACTACTTATACAATATTATACAATAATTCTGTTCTGGCTTACATACACCCTTGACTTAAGAACAGACCTTGGGAATGGAACTCACTCCTAAACTAGGGACTACCTGTAGAAGATAGGAACTGGTTTCTGGCCACCACTCTGCCATCTTATCTCTTATACTTATTTGCCAGCTGTTGTGATCTCCCCCCACTTTCTTTCCTCACCCCCAAACACGAACAGAGAGAATTTTTGTTCATTAAATATAATTTGGGGTTATTCTGGAAAATCCCAGTATATCAAGAGAAAGATGGAACTAAATGCTGTGATGGTAAAACTCATGGAATGGTACAAGGGAGAAAAGCTACATCATGTGAACTTTGTATGGCCTACCATCCACATATTTTTGCAGTCTCATATTTCTTGTCTTTGTGTGCTTCATCACAGAAGCTTCTGAGAAACACAATGTCCTGCATCTTATGCAGCAGAGCAGAAGAAACAAACAAGCTGTAGGAGCAATTTTAATACCATTGCATGCAATGAGAAGAAGATAGATATAGATATAGATATAGATATAGATATAGATATAGATATAGATATAGATATAGATATAGATATAGATATAGATATAGATATAGATATATCCTTGAGAAAGGATATTCCAGGTCATCTTGGCCTCTTTGAAACTGGACTCTCACTCCAAGAGTTCTTCCACATAATAGCTCTTCCATCTCCTAAACCTTCTAAATCCAATTTAAAATGAACCTATGATCTACCCAAGCTGCTTTGCATGTTTTCAGATCAATATGAATTTCATAAACATCATAAACATGGATATGGGAGTCTAGAATTTGCAGAGCCCCCTGGGTCAATCAGTGTTGCCCTTTCTTACAAACACAGTATAGAGAATTGTTGGCCAATCTATGCTGGCTACTAACTGAGCGACTTGTTCTGCACCCCCAAGTACATGCTAAAAATTTCCTCCTTTTCCCCAAAATAAAAGAGAATACATTGCTAGAATTTTGGCATGTTTTCTGTGCTTGCAGTGATGGGGAATCTCCATTACCTTCCAAACACCTGGAAGCACTGATACATTTTGTCTCTTCTATGTCAGTGCTTCTCAGCCTTGGCAACGTTAAGGGATGTGGGCTTCAGCTCCCAGAACTCTCCAGCCAGCATGCTTAGTGGCCAAACTTGAGAAAAACTATTCTATTTTATGATGCCAACATGCTACTATGATAGGATCCCAGGTACTGGAAGACAGGAAAAACCAACAAGCCCCTCCAGTTAGAGTACAAGGCAGTGACACAGTATGTTGCTTTTTCTGAAATGACATGATCTGCCTTCAGATGTCACTTTCATATTTAGAGATATTGGCATATGGATAACTAACCAAGCTACTGTTTAGTAATACAAGAATTGTTTTTGAAAAATCAAGAATCAAGAGTTATCTGAAAAGTAAATCATATGTCTGGATTCAAATATGGTCATACTAAACACACACAAACTGAGGCTAAATTTCATGGTTTAATTATTAGATACAATTGTGTGTGAGAAGATCAGAGTTGACAAAGCAAGGGCTGATTGATTTTTTCCCACCAACTCTTTACCAAGCTGCAGAAAAAGCAATTCATTTGCCCAGGTTGAATCATTTTCATTCCTGATTAAATGCAATCAACTGCATTGCCTGGCAATCTGGTCTAATGTAATAACAATCATATCAGGGGATAACTGCTAATAACATCCCATATTATACACTATCAGAAATGAAGGTCAAAAGTTGTGAGTTGAAAGCAAAATAAGCATTGCAAGAATCTTCAAGAAACTACTTGTCCTGTAAAATCACCGTGATGAATTCTTTGGAGGCTGACTGGCTTTGCCTCTAATGTTACTGAGACTTGCAGAAGAACTACATAGTAAAATGATGCAACATTATCCTATTAATTTTGTTAAACATTAGTACTATTCAGTCCTTCAAGAGAGCTTCATTAAAAAATAACATTTTTAAAAATTGTACCACCTAATTTAATTTAATTTAATTTATTCAATTTAGGCACCACCTGACCCCTTAGTGACTGGGCAACTCATAAAATAACAGAATAAAATACAATATGAATAATGGGGGGAAAAAAACTAAGATAAATAGGGAACAAGTAAAAACAGGACAAAATGGCAAATCCAACCAAAAATACAGAAAACATATACAGACACCCCAGAAGGGGGTCCAGCTACCCTAACCCGGGCTCTAGGAAAACAGCCGGGTCTTCAAGGTCCTCTGGAATGCCATCAGGGTGGGATCATAAGCGGACAACAAAAGAATTGACTAAGAAACATCTACATTAACAAAACTGAAAAAGCTTATGCATGATTTTGTAACCCTTTCATTAGCCTAATTAACATATTGCCTTAATACAGTGTTTCTTTGTTTTTTAATCATGGTCAAACAGCTAATCAGTTTCTATGTTCATTTTCTTTGCTGGTATCATAATATATTAAACAATACTAAACCAAATGGATGTGTGTTCATTATATCCTTTCCTTTTGATAGAAAATTGTCTGAGCTTCTGAGAAGGAGTGGTTCAAGGTAACTGTAGCAGCAGTTTAAATGTTTAAGGGAAGATGTGACAATTCTCCTGATTTTGTAAGAAGATGGACCTTGTATTCAAGAGCAGTGGGATGTTTTGTAAGGGCTTGGGAGAACTTTGCACCTCCTCCACACTCTACCTCCATTTGCAATATTAAGGTGGAATAAAGACTGAAGTTGCCATTGGAAGCTCTTCCCAATTTACTATAAGTGGAGTGAGAAGTGGGCACAGTTGACAGTAAGAGTGGTTGGATTGAAAGGCTAAAGTCCTTCTCCTTCACACACTTCCCAAAGAAGCTTACCTCTTCCATGTCAATTATTTCTCGTTGTTTATTTTTCAGAAAAAGAATCCTCTGTGTAAGACCACACCTAGACAGGCATTATGTACTGTTTAGCCTTAAGGGTATCTCTTTGAAATCTACAGGGCTATGTTGTTGCAAGCATCTTAGAAGTGGAAGCTCACTGTAGGGTACAGGAGAACCCTTTTCATTACAGTTACTTTCTCAGTATGAACATTGTGGGTCCTCCAGTATACCATGCTGGATTTTTCCATTTGTGCAGCTTGAGCTCTAAAAAGTGAAAGAAAGGCTTTATTTATTTCTTTGTTAATTTATTTATTATATTCCTGAAGCCTGTTATGTCACTGAGTATCCAAGTCCCTTGGAACTTCACAATAAAAACATTAAACTAGAGCTAAAACTAAAAATACTAAACATCAACATTTTATGCAGGTTCATAACCTAAAAATCATCCCCCCAAAATTAACAAGACCAGTGCCTCTAAAATTTCCTAGTCTGGGGTCTTCAAGAAGTGTGGGAACTACAAATCCTAGAATTCTCATCTATTATTCTGTGAGTTGTAGCCTCAAACATCTGGAGGGCCCCAGGTTCAGGAGAAGTTTCATAGGTGATGTCAATGAAGTGCAAATGATTAAATTTGTAAGACTGCTCAGTTCAAGGCAACTCTGGGCAGCATAGAATATTAAAAACAAAAATTCACAAAAATGAAATGATATAGAAGGGTTGGCATACCCCTCAACCCCAAGAGTATTCTTGAAGATCTCACCATCCAGGATAGCCCAAGGCATGGGAAGTAAATGAGATTTTTAGAGCTTTTTTTGAAAAAGATCAGGGTGGGGCCAGACAAATTTTAGGGAACATGATGTTCCAGAGGCAGGAACAATGACAAAGAAGGCATTAGATAACATTATTTCATTAATAGGACCTGGGGCATACCAACTGCAAAATGCAACACATGGCAAAATGGAGTGGAGGCTACCTAAAAAGTTGAATTGATATTATGATTTTAAAATTATTATTATTTAACTGTTAACTTTTAACATAAAAAAACATTCCTAATGTCAGCCTTCTCAGGTAGACCAAGCAGGAAACACAACCAGATGAGCTAATTCTTCTATATTGTGAGGCTACATTAACAAAATCTTGCAAGTCTGAAAGTACAAATCTCCCACCATCTCCTTTACAGCCTGAGAAGCTAGGGAGGGTCCCTTCTGAGCCTCTTTCTCTTCCCATTATGCAGCTGCAGACTATGCTGTCTCTTATCTGACTGTGCCCTAGGCAGCATCTCTTCGCTCCGTCTCTCAAGGTCTTTCTCACATACCATTACACCTAGTGACTTCTGTCCTCTTACAATTCAGTTGATCCCAGGTTTAAAATAAGAAGTGAACGAGGAAAATAAATAACTTTAAAAAGTAGTTCCTCAAACTTCCATCTGTGCACAAGAAGTGGCAGGGCAAGGCAGAAAAAGATTTTGCTCCTGGTTGGCAAAGGATCTGGAGGAATGTAAGGGGTACATTCAACCTCCTGGAGAGACCCCATTCAGCTCCAGGCCAGGGCATAAGTTATGTACCAACATCAATTGTCAAGGCAATTCTCCAAAAGACAGTCCTCTTTAGTTCTTTCCCCATGGAAATTTGTATTATCATAAGGATTCACTGGTTGCAGATTACACTGGACTTAGGTTGGATGGTTTTCATACTTCAGTTATGAAGCCTGCTTTCAAATAAAATATTGAACTTATATTAGAAATACCAATACAGTTACTAGAATCACTACCAATATAGTTACAAATTATTGTCATTAATATTAAGAGATGAAAAAATTATGCAATCTGCATTCAACATAATTGATACCATAGCTTTTTAATAATAATCTTGAAGTCACCTTTGAAATTATTATTGCCATAGGGATTCTTATAAGATCCATAGAAAGACTCGTTTTGGAAATGTCTCTAAGCTAATTAACAAATTAAGTGAAGATAGGAAGATAAATTTTTAAAAAGAGCAGCTATGGCAAATGGGAGGGGGGTCCCACTTTAATAACCAGCAGTTTCCCATAAATCACTGCAAAATTAACTGTGCACCTTCTTCAATTTGTAAAGTGTTTCACATCTTCAAACAAAAGACTATAAAAACAAAAACTATTGTTCTATATATAACAGTCATCACTTCACAACAATAGAATATTCTACTCTCAGCAGGGATTCCCCCTAGGAAATGCTAAGAATACATCTCCCAGCAAATATATGAAGGACTGGAAGGCCAGCACTTCATACAAGAGAATGCTCTTCTCTTCTCTTCTCTTCTCTTCTCTTCTCTTCTCTTCTCTTCTCTTCTCTTCTCTTCTCTTCTCTTCTCGTCTCGTCTCGTCTCGTCTCGTCTCTTCTCTTCTTCTCACAGATTTGGAAGAACAAGGACTTTTGGTCTGTCCTTTAAAGTTCCTATTTCCTTGGAGTGAAAGAGGAAGGGAACATTATTTTTAAATGCAGATGTCAAAGGCATTATTTTTAAAACGCATGATTTAAAAGTCCTCAAATGTTTTGAACAAGAGTGTCTACCAAAGGAAGGGGTAAATAGTGAAGGAAGCAGCCATATCCATATGACTGAAGCCCCATCCCTTTTTTACACACATCACACATGCAGCACACGTTAAAAAAGGGTGGGACTTCAATCCTAAACCATGGTGAATGATGGTTGCTACAATTACAAATTGCCTTTATCAGAGTAAAAAGTGAGTTCACTCCCTTGCTACCTCCTTTAGCATCTGAGGAGGCTGTTACTTCAATATACTTTTGTTTCTGGGCAAATAGGCATGTTTCCAGAATAATGAGCTTCATCCATCAACCATTTTATTTTCTAAGACTGTACCTGGCACCTGTGTGAGGCACAAAGGCATTACAGGAAATACAGACTATAGTTCAACTTGGACCTTGCTTTGCAGCATGTTAGCTTTCTAAAAAAATGTTTTAAAAAACACAAAAACACAAAATTAGCAAGACAGGAAACTTGGCAGCCACCAAAGAACCTGTAGCCAGGTACACTGGACTTCTCAGACACCATTTTGGAGATCCAGGGCTTAGGATAAATACCTCAGGGAGAAGACATCCTTTGAATTAGGGCTCAGAGAAGAAAGGGAAATAAATAACATAAAATGTGTATCTGCATTTATGGAGATGAAGGCAATTTCAGGTTGCAAACTGTCTTGGAGTGGCCTTGAGATATCTGCTCATAATGGGCCCCTTTGAGACTTATTGTTAGAGGGCATGTGGGTCAGCCAACCTGTTAGTGCTATCAGCTTTTAGGAAAGGAAGCATTTCATTATAATGTTTGTATAATCAAATGTCTTTTTTTAAATGAACTTTCACACTAACATCTTCTTCTATGGTTTCTTTGCAAATACCCCCCACAGGGAATCACACCAATTTCTGAATCCTCTGTATTTCCACCTCTAATTGCTAGAAGGGTTCATTATCAGTTGTCAAAGGTGCAATGCATCAATCTCACAAAGCTGCTATACAAAAGACTTTCACACATCTGATGGACCGCTGTGCTAAATACATCTTAATTTGTGCTGCATCTGCTGTTTTCTAATTTGTTTGTCATGCTGTGAATGCTCCCGTCTTTGCTACAGCAGCCCCCTGATTTTACTTGGAAAGGGGAGGGAGGAACTGCCAGTTACTCAGAAAAGAAATGGCAGAGTGCCATCATTGTTCCTAGGGTTTTTTTTTCTCCAGAGCAGTATCATGTCCTTTTTTTTAATGGAGAAAATAATGAATGGCTTTCATATGTCCTCCTAAATACGTGATGGCTTTAAGTTTAGAGAGATGCCGATATATAAATATGACTTAATTCTCCCACCCACGCATAACAAACATGAGGCACTCCTAGCCTCTCTTTCAAAATTGTTGCTCATGCAGTTGAAGTCTTTCAAATGACATTTTTTTATTTTCTTGCTTTAAAATGCTTGTCAGACACGTGGACAGGGAATAAAATGGTTTCTGTGCTCAACAGCTACAGAATTTGAATATTTCATGTTTTAGATCTGCTGGCAGGCATCCTGTCCTTAGCCATTCTATCAATTTTCACGTCTTTTTCAGTACACCTGTGAATACGGCATCATCACTAATGAAAAGAAAACGAAGGTAGCGTCTTCAGATCAGTGTCTGCTGAGTCACAAACCAAGACCAAAAAGTCAAACCATGTAATACTGGAGAATCCAAAACTGATCAAAGGCTGGGAAGAACCTCTGTATGAATTGCTGGGGGTGGGGGTGGGAGGGAATAAGCTAGTGCTCTTCTTTCAAAGGGAATAGTCTGTTTTAACAGGTATGCCAAGTGTGAAAGACCCTGGTGGGAACACTGATGAATTTGCACTGTGATCACCTCTGCTGTCAGTCCATTAACCTTCCTGATGACAGAAATTTATCCTTTGAAAAAGGAAAGGAAAGGAAGGCTGAGTGCCATCTTCAAAGCTACACAAATAGGATTCTCTGTGTGTTCAAAAAGTTTGCAGAGCATGGGGTTAAAAAGACATCCCTCAGACAATAATATACATTATTTCTAAGTATCAGGGCTGGTTGACTGACATCAGTCACCGGGGAGATCACTTGAGAATACCGAGAGCAAGAACAACTAAAACAACTCGTACCCCATGAGAATGTAATAATGTTGAGCATCACAGTTGGTGCAAAAGAGCATTTTGCTGTCATTAGGGAAAGCAAGATGATAGGACATTCATAGAGAATAGTAATGGATAATGCTTATAGGTAATATTCATAGATAATGATCCTAACTTAACTGCCAATCTCTTTCCTTTAGCCCAGGATTCCTCTGTCAAGCACAGAAGCCGCACACTCGTTCACTTGGCTGATAAGCAGATCCAGGTTTTACATGAACATATGGAAAAGCAGATTTTTCTTACAGTGCTTGTTTTTGTCGCACATTCCCTCCTCCACTGCAGATGTGGGGAGCCATTTGCATGGTGCCAATCACAACCATTGTGGAGCCTGGGGAAGAAGAAGGAGGAGACACTTGAGACGGCTGTTTCTTCTTTACCCAGGCAAGTCTTATAACTGACAAAGTCCCTGGCAAATCAGAGCTGTCATAAAAGGATGGCATATTTGATCAATAAGACACATTGTTCAGCCGGAGCTGGTGGGGGAGGAGACGTCTAAAGGTAGCAGCATTTATAAAGGTTAATCAATTCAGCTAATTGTAAATGCACTCAGTTGTCAGTCTCTAAACAGAGGGCCTTCTTTGTAACTAGTAAGTCACTGTGGGATGTAGCAGGGTTAAGCTGGAACACATAAGAGAGAAGAGAAAGCAATCGAATTCCTCATTACTCTCTTCATGTTGAGCTCAGCCTGTGTCTGTAAATCTCTCCCCCCATCTTCCCTCTCACTCCCTTTCTGTCTCTCTCCACACACACACTTGCCCATAGCATGGGAAATAGTCTTTCTGTCCATCAGGCCCGCTTCCCTAACTTCCAGTAACAGAATTAAAGGCTGAATCAGCCAGGTGCAGAAAATGAAGAGATATCAGGCCATTGATCCTGTTCTTCACCTCCGTAATGCTGTTGTGCCCAACTAATTGCATGCATACTTGCTGCAATAAACATTCATTCATGGCAGTAAACAAAATGAATCCATCCCATTTAGGGCTGTGCAGAAGGAAGGTAAACATTTTCAAGTCTGAAAGTACAGTTTTTAACAGAACTGTCATGCTCAACAACTCAAGTTTTTATTTTGATATTCAGCACCGTTGCTCCATTATCAGTGTCACATTATTGTTGCTACTACTACTGTTGTCAGGTTTCTTCCTCTTCCTCACCTACTCCTGGCCAATCACATCGTCTGTTGTTGATATGCTAATGGAGATTTTGACTTCACTTAAAGGTAAGCCAAAAATGTCCAAATTCTCAATATTGGAGAACGCTGGACCTGAATGGTTGTCTCTCTCCTTTGAATATCATGGGGTTTTTTTTTTCTTTTGAACTGAACTGAGTGAAATTTCAAATTGAGTGAAACTATAAATAAGCTTATCTAATTCTGGAAATGTAAGTACACAGAAGTTGGCATTAGCTTCCTTTAAGAAAATTGTCTTTTTAAAAAGGGAACTGTGTCTCTCTGTGCTTACATTGCTGTTTTCAGATTTTATTCTTTGGCATATACAACATTTTTCAGGGTAAAACTTGCCAAGTGTTTTTGCAAAAAAAATAGCATTTTAAGTTTTGTGATAATATAAAAATGCTTCCTGACCCCTCTTAAATCTCCCAAATGAGAGAGAAAAATGCAGCAGACTTTGTCCAAAGTGTCATCAAATGTTCAGTGGAGTTTAGAAGAAAAAAGAAAGTACTTGATAAAGGCCTGGATATTTGAAATCAGCTAGAAAATTTGTTATAACAGAAAAAATCCCAAACTTGGTTGAGTCTGGACTGCTTAAAAACAGTTTTAACTAACCCTGTGAACAGATATTTAAGTTTAATAATAAATGAAGATAAACAAAGAAGAAAAGCAGAGGTGAATCTCAGTGTGGGTTGAGCTGGGAGCAGCAGAATACAATTTTGAAACTGAAAAAAAAAGTTTGAGTGTGTTGGGGAGTGAATGCAGAAAATATAGGAATTGAAAATGCGTGTTGATTCTGGATGTGTGCAGAGAATTATCAGAACAATGGAAAACTTTAATTTTTATTGCTGAATGATAAAGAGGAGGAAGAGGCTCCACTCAAAGCTCAATACACCAAAACCAGCTTTCAGATTGTAAATATTTAACTATTATGATTGTTCACCTCATGAGACAGAACAAACACAGCATATTTAAGTAATTACATAATATCCACCCCCTCAAGGCAGTTACTGGACAGCCATGATAAACCTTTTCCTATGATTAGGAGTTGGAGCTGTCATTCATTCTTCTCCTCTTTCTTTTTGAACAATTCCCATATATAAAGAAAGACTTTTTTTTCAGAGATACACTGCTCATTTTAATGGAGGCCTCAAAAGTAACCAAGTTTTCATGAAGCTTCAGGAAAGCCCACATTTGATTATGATCACTTCAAAAAGAAACCTGATCAACTCTTTTTAAAACAGCTTATTTGATTTAGGATTCATCCAAATCCAATTCATATACCTTCCAGAATATTTTTAAGATTATCTGCGTAAATGTTATTAAAAGGGAAGACTTTAAGCAGCATCTTACTGGGGATACGAATAAATAAGAAAAGCAGAGGTAAAGAAATTCTGAGCTAAGAATGTTGTTGCTGTGTGATATTACAAAAACAAATATACAAATAGTTTTACATTGGTTTTGTTATTTGTATTAATTACTTGAACTGTTCTGTATGTTGTTGCATTTTTCCTGACTATGAGGATTATATCTCACAAATGTGGCACTCAACTGCAAATAAAAATGCATTTTTTTTTTCAAACTGGGAGCAGACAACAAATGGCCTTTCAAAATTCTTTGCCAAATTTTGTGGGCAGAGAAATTGGGTGGATAATTTCTCAAAATGTCACTAGAAAGAAACGTTTTCCAATGATTTCTCAAGGGAAGGACTCTCTTAACAGTGACCATAACACTACTGTTAGAAAGCCTCCTAGAAGGAATCCCATCATGATGTCTCCCCTTAGGATTAGTTGAAGTGTGAAAAGCCAGACCACTGAAGAAAGAGTCAGGAGACAGGACATTCACATACCATCCTTGGCTACCTAGTAATTAAAGAACACTCTGCTCCAGCCATGAGAATTTCTCTGAAATTTCTTTCCTTGAAGAAAAGGGAGGGAGGGAGGGAGGGAGGGAGGGAGGGAGGGAGGGAGGGAGGGAGGGAGGGAAGGAAGGACAAATTCTCCTTAATACTGAAAACTGATAGAAGAAATGTGGGATAATTTATCTGCCCAGCATTAATATGTCTTGTCAAACAAATGGATCATTGAACAAATCAACCCAGAGTTCTAATTTGAGGCTCAAATAACCAGGCTCAAATTATTATACTTAGGACACATTATGTGAAGACCGACCTCTTTGGAGAGGGTTCTATTGCTGGGAAAGATGGAAGGAAAGAGAAGAAGATGATGATGACCAGCAGCAAGGTAGATGGACTCAGTTACAGCGGTATGGGTGTACTAATGGAAGACCTGAGGGACTAGATTGTCATAGAGAAGCTCCATCTATGTGGCTGCTGAGAGTCAGCAGTGACTTGATGGGACATCATCGTATATACATTCAATCACAAATGGGCAGAAAGGATTAAAATAATTTGTTATACATCTCTATCATATAGTGCACTGTACGCAAAGCAGGGCAAATGAGTTTCTTGCCCCACATGTTTTTTCCAGAATGAAGATTATATGAATTGGCCAAAGGAACTGCAAACAATTTCTCTCTCTCCCTCCCTTCCTCCCTCCCTCCCTCTCTCTCTCTATATATAAAGCTGGAGGTGTTTAATGTGACAGAGAGGAAAGACAGTTTAGAGTCTTCTCTGACAATTAAAATATTAGATTTTACACACACACACACACACACACAGTTTGCTTTAGTTTTAAACTGCCAGAAGGACCTTAACATCTCATTTTCAGATAACAGACGAGAATTTTGTTATGATATATAAGACTCCTTGTTTCAAAATTCACACAATAATAACAATAACAGAAATGAGTCCTGATCTAGGCCTGCTGAAAGGAATTATATTTCTGATTTATTACCCAAGTTAAAGAAGCTATATTTAAAAAAACCAAATGGAACTGACAGGGAGTGACAACTAATGGTATGCTCCTCAGAGAGATTTTTGCTAGGAATATAATGTTTCAGAATAATATTCTTAGAATAAGTAATCTATAGTCAGAACAATTGCTGAAAAAGATAGGCAAATGACTAATATGAATATTATTCACAGAGTATTCCAATCTGCAATTTAAAATAGACTTTGTGGGCATCGCACAGACTAAGTGGCTGCTGATCAGTTCTACTTGATTATGTTGCTATTTTTAAAAAGCACATTATGGAACTGAAATACAGAATGGTGCTTAATATTCATCTACTGAACGTTCCCAATTAAATTGGGTCTTCCTCTTATTTAGCCTGATGCCATAATGCCACAGTTCACAGAAATGCTCTTTGGTCATGCACAAACATTAGTATTCAGTCAGAAGAGTAAATAGCATCTTATTTCCTTCCAAGGGTTAAGGGCTCCATAGAGTCTGTCCATACTATACAGCCAGCTTACTGATTAATAGGTGGTATACTCATGCATGGCATCTGTTGTGCTATCTGGCTCTTACCACAACTTGGTGTGGCAAACAAATTATGGCCAGTCCCATCTATGGTTTATTTAGTTTAACACCTGAACCAGGGACCTTGACTTGTGAAGCCACTGGGCACATTTTATAGATGATGATGATGACGACAACTGTAGTGCAGTACTACAATCCCAGAAGACCTTGCAATAGAAGGGAAGTGGGGATTGAGACAAAACAAAAGACTGAGAGAGTGCTATGCCTTAAAGTGTAACGTAATAAAGAGTTTTAAGTCAGATCTTATTCTGGAGTATGTGTCAAGAAAAGGAAATCATTGACAACAAAGGTAACGCAATGGAACATTAGATCATAGCTTACTTTGGTCTTGCTGAGTACATATTAATGCAAATGACCTGTGTACAAAATAGATGGACTTTTCTGCATTCTTGGAAATGGCCATAAAACTGGACAAGGAACAGAATGTTATTTGGAGGGGTAGCCAGCTGTATTGCTTAGGAGCCCCAGTTCAATGGATTTTTTTTCAAACTCATCAGGAGAAAAACGCACTTTTCTGCAAGTTAACACTGCTTTCAATAAATATTTCATTCAATGAAGAAATGTAACAAAACTGTTTCAGTCTGGACATAGAAAACAAGCACCTCACAAATCTCTAGATTCCTATTTTAATCATCATAGAGAATTAGTTAAACCATGTGAATAGGGAGACTTATAAACAGATATGACTTGAGATCATGGGGTGGGAACACGCATTTGCAAAGCATCCTTTGATAAATACCTGCTGCAGAAAGATGTGACATTGGATAAAGCAGCTACCATGATCAGATAATATGAAAATGCCTCAGAAGAAAGTTGCCTCCTGGCAGCAATGAGAAGCATCTCTAGAAGTATTTCCATGAATTGGGTTCACCAGCAAAAGGTGGTGAAAAGGCTAGCAAAATGGAATCATAAAGTGACTGGGGACAGAGTATTCCAGGACTCAAGTAAGCATCAAACTCTTTCAGATGACCATGTAAGCTTCAGCCAATTCCACAAGACCTACACAGACAAAGTCCAACTCTGAGTGGATCCTAATTATTTTAGATGGCTGAAAAGCTACCTTTGACCTTCATATTTTTTTTTCAGAAAGAGACTCTGTGAACCATTTTATAAATGTCACTGTTCATTCTTAGTGTAAACTGATCCAACTGGTAGAATGATGCAACTTCTTATTTAAAAGGTTTAGAAAATTACTGATTATTCTCATAAAGTTAAAGTGGATGAGCTGGAAATGCCAAATATTGGACAGTATGTTGGAAGATTATGTCATCGAATACACTCTCTGGGTCCTTTCCCTTAAACACTGTCGTCTGATGGAACCTTGGAAGCTTACCTTCTCTGTAGCTGCACCAGCCTTTTGGAATAGCCTCCCATCAGAGATTCAAGAACCCCTTTTAGCCTTCAGAAAAGCTGCAAAGACCTGGATTTCTGTCCAAGCATTGAGCTAGGATGGGGTTGAGTCAGGAGGTTAATAGTTTGGTTGGTCTGACACCTGGTGGGAACAGTTGTTCTGTTTTTATTCTATTGTTTTTATTCTATTGTTTTTATTGGTTGTTTTGAGCTTTCTAGGATCATTATGTAGGTATCAATACAACTTCTTTAAATACATTGAATTAATAAATAAAGAAGTACATGAAGTTTCAATGTATTGATTGTATCCAAAAAAAAAAAAGATACTAAGGAAATCCATCTATGTATCAATCCGAGAGCAGTAAACAAGACTGTGGTGCAGGAGTACATCCTGCACCACCAGCAAGTAATATTTTGCATGCTATGCAAGGTGTACAGATTTTTTATTAATTACCAATTTTGGGGAGGGGGCAAATTGAAGTAACACCAGAATTTCATTATTTGACAATTTAAAATGCACCATAGGTTATAAGCTCTGTAAAGTTTTATCTGGACTCTCAAAGCTTATCAAAAGTGATAAACTGTATCATGCAGGGTCTTCCTGGTGTGGTCTGGGGTGTGGATGATGTCATAGCCTATGCAGCAACCACTGAAGAGCTCTGTGATAGACTGATGGCAATTTTTGAGAGAAAGAAGACTTAAACTAGACAAAGCAAATGCCACTTTAGTCTTGAAGAGACTGTTATATCAGGAGATGTCCCTACTGAGGGAATTAAACTTGATCCAAAGCAGGTATAAGCTATTCTGCAAGCCCCAACACCTGAGAACCTTGATTTCTTGAATTCTTTTCTAGCTACTTCTAGCTATCTGAATGCATTCATTACTACTTATGTGGATATTTCAAACCATTGCACCTGCTGAGTAGAACAGAAGTCATTTGGCACTGGTCTGTAGCAGCTGACTCTGTATTTCAGCAACTGCATGGTGCATTAGCTAAGGAACCTTATCTGGCTTGTTAACACACATGCACTTTTGTGGTGACTGATGCAGTCCTGTGGAATTTAGTGCCATCTTGCTATGAACTCAGGAAAATCGATCAATGATTTTTTTGTATGTCAGCTGTTCACTTTCTTCTCCAGAGTGGAAGCTTTTCCAGACAGCATGAAATCTGGAGCTAGATTGGGCTATAGAACATTTTAGTGTTAATTTGTGGGGATGTCCATTTATGCAGTTAACAGATCACAGATTACTCATACACATGCTTCAGTCCCAAAAAACCACAATTCTGCCATCTTGCAACCTCATGGTTTTGCTGTTCAACACCTTTCTGGAAAAATGACCATAGCTGGTTCTTTATTGTGTCTTCCATTATTGGATTCAGGATCACACTCCTTAATGTTGAAGTATGTTGATGGGGCTGTTGATTTTGAGGCATTATCACTAAAAGAACTCTGCCTTGCTTCTCATCAAGATGCTTTACTTACAAAACCTCAACATATTGTTCAATCAAACAAATGGCCAAAAATCATTCCTGCTCTGCAATCATTTCAGCATGTTGCTGCCAAACTTTCTCTACACAATGATCACTTCTTGTGGGGTGAATGGATTATGTAAAGTGCACAAATTGTTAAAATTACCTCATAAGACACACTGAGTCATGGTATGTCCTATGTTTTACTGGCCTAATAAGGATAACAGTGTGGAACACTATTAAACAAATGTGCTGCTTGTGTGTGCGAACTCATGTTTTACATCAGTGTTTCTCAACCTTGGCAGCTTTAAGATGTGTGGACTTCAACTCCCAGAATTCCCCAGCCAGCAAGGATCCATACGACAAGTATACATGTTTATAGTCACTGGTTCTCTTTTCTTTTCTTTCTTTCTTTCTTTCTTTCTTTCTTTCTTTCTTTCTTTCTTTCTTTCTTTCTTTCTTTCTTTCTTTCTCTTATTTGGAAGCAGTTGCATTGATGCATATTTCAGCTGATGCCATTGTCAGCATATTGCAAAACTTTATTTGCTCATACTGGCTATCTTTATGAAGTGGTTCCTGATAATGCCTTACAGTCTGTAGGTTAATGTGCTTCAGCTTTTTTCCAATTAGTGGCATTAAACAAATCCGTGCTTCTCCTTACTATAACAAGAGTAATGGAAAGAAACAATATTTTCATTGCTGCTGGGGAAAAAAACTCTGCAGGTTGCATACTGTGTTGGGAGGAACTGGAAAGAGGACTTAAGCTGTTCGAATGGCATATTGTTCTATTCAGTGTAAGGCTTCAAAAGAGACACCAGCCAAGTTACTTCTTTCTTGGAACATTTGTACTAAGCTTCCTAGTCCCTGTCCTGAAGGATGATTCATCTGTTAAGGAATATCATCAGAAATAACAGGACTAAATGAAGCATTATCCTGATGCCACACATACAGCTATGTGACACAGTTTTAAATTTGGGGACTTTCTGAGTATTCTTTTGAAGTAAACCCAAAGATGATAATGTTTTCATTAGAAATGTCAAGCATCTGAGAAAAGTTCCAACTCACCTGGAATGTAGTGAGGTGCACTCCTACTTCTAATGTGGTGATTGCTGTGTCACAGGATGCTGAGACTCTAGGAATTATGATTTTGCCTAACAATGGAAGAGTTGGTTTAACATGGTTTGTTTCTGTCTAAGAAAGGGAGGGATGTTGTACAGTACTACAAGTCCCAAGGGGCACTGTGGCAGACAGAAAGAGAAAGGCTTTATTTATTTTTATTTGTTTGTTTGTTTGAAAGTTTTTTTCATACACCTTCAATTGTATGATTGTAAACTGCTTACAGTACAACATACAATATATATAGTTCATCACAATCATTCAAAATGATCAAATATTTATTTATTTATTTATTTATTTATTTATATTTCAAATTTGTCACCTCCCATCTCAGTACAGAGTGACTCTGGGCAGTTTACAGTAAAAACAGAATAAACATTAATTAAAATAGATAAATGTTAATTAATTAATTAAAATATGCTAAAAAACAAACTTCTTATATGATACATCCAAGAGACTGATGTTAATTAGGTGTTAAACTCAGGGAGCATCATCAAGGCTCCAGCCATCCCCAAGGTCGGTTGTATCTTTCCTCGCCCCATGCAAGTTACATCAAATAATAATAATAAATGCTATCAACATAAGTTCAATATAATCAGAACATTGTGATAAAACTCATAGTATCTTATAGCACCAAGCAACCACATTCATCCTGCTCAGGTACATCTCCCATTCTTGCCTCACTTCTAAAACAGGCATTTAAAAAGCCATATTTTTAAAGATCTCCTGTATAGGGTGTAGTTCTTATAACCAGTGGGAGTAGGGAAGCAGACAAAAGAGAATGCTATATCTCAAAGTGCTATGTAGTAAAGAGTTTTAAGTTACAGCTTACTCTGAATTCTGGCTCAAGAACTCTGTAAGAACATAATGACAACAATCGTGATGATGACGATGATGATGATTCCTATGGATATCCTGTCTCACCATAGGACATTCATTGCTTTTATATCACACTAGCTATCTCACAGGAGCTCATCAGTGCCCTCTAAGTCTGTATATTTCCCTGTCAGTTTCAGAGTATGTAGATTATTCTTTTATTTTCTATCAAATGCTAACATTTTACATCTCTGTAATAACCACTTGAAGTTTCATTGAATTATTGTTCAATTCACTTCTAGATTTAAGTATTACATATCTCAAAGCACTTTAGCGATTCTAAATCACTCTGCAATTTAAAATTATTAGAGCAATTTTTAAAGACTTGAGTTTTGAGGTGGTCAGAGACCCGAACAAGTACTGTATATAATAATTGTAAATTATTTCTGTCTGGTACATGTCCATAACATTTTCCAAGTCATTTTAACTGGATCCACCTGTGAAACAGAATGTGTCCCACACTGATCAGATGACACCTTCCCAGGCATGTACCATTGTACAGGTCCCAGTTTTTTCCCTGCAGTAATCACATCATATGCTTTCTTACAAAGGGGGATTTTCTGTTTGCCAGCAACAAATGCCATTGCAAAAGCAGTAGCTTTTTACAATGATATCTTCCATGGGCAGTCTGTGCAACTTCTGGTGGGACCATCCAGCTTGCTCACCTCCCAGTTGGTTGATTTCTAGTCTGGTGGCTGAGTCAGGATAGAGTAAAAGAGGTAAAATCATTCACACCACAAGGACCATGCTGGCTTCTCACCTCACTGAGCAGAAATGCCAGCAATACAATGCTTTTTAATGACATATTTACAGTGGGAGGAAAGTATTCTGTTTGTTGTTTCATGGAATGAGGGAACAGGACAGTATACTGCTAGCCAGTAGAGGAGTACTGATGGCCTGAGATGTCTCAGGTTTCTTCTATTGGCTAGAAAGGGTAAGTTACAATTGTGTATCTGTGTATCACTTCTCTGTAGGTATAGGAAGGAAAGAAGGAAGGAAGGAAGGAAGGAAGGAAGGAAGGAAGGAAGGAAGGAAGGAAGGAAGGAAGGAAGGAAGGAAGGAAGTAAGTTTCCATCTATCCTGATGACTAAAACATACAGAACAGCCCACGTAAATCGTGTTTCAGTTCAATAATAAAATCACTTGACATGGGCAATGAAAAGGTTGGCAATCTGGAAATATCCTATATTTGAAGATCATCTTTGGTCTCCTTGCTAAAATGTTCTGCAAAATTATGTGATCTGAACTCACAAAGAGCAACAAAATTATTCATGAAGACAGGATTTGTCAGTTGCTGAATGAAACAATTAGGCTCCTGGTCTGATGACTAAAAAATAACCTTTTCATGGAGTTTTTAGAGTGTCTGTACCATACGTAGTGTATTGTGAGGGACATGCCAAAAAATCAACAATGGGATGCCTTCTTCTTTGTTGTCAGCAAGTAAACAAATGGGATATCAGTTAATCTTATTGTAACATATTTTTCAACTAAGAATTAAATTATAATAAATAATTTACTACAAACTATGGTTGCCTTTTTTAAAAAAATGTTTTTACTGTTTTGTGAGCCACCCAGGATTGTGGTTAATACTGTAATATGGGCAATAATATGGGCAGCTATTTTTAAAATACATACATACATACATATATATATACATACATACATACATACATGAATGCAAGCAAGCAAGCAGGGATAATATATGCAAAATTATGGTTGTGACACTTTACACAAATATGGAAATCTACAGTTCACAGAAATTCCATTCAAAAAATGACATGAATTTAGCCCTGGTGACTATTGAAAGGGAGTCCTGTGTTATATTCATGGGTTATGTTCCTGTAAAGCAGGAATTCTATATCACCAGAGTACATTTTAATATTAACAGCTGTGTGACAGCTGGGAATCAAGCCTTTGAGGGTTGTGTTAACAATATCTTCCTGCTCACTACTTCATGGATATAGCAAATACATGGAATAGAAGATTGAAGAGATTTATTGTGAAAGACCCAACTGATTTATTAGGAGATGTCATTGGTTATGAATGTATTTGCTCTGATATGCAATTTTATGGTGCTTTTGAAAGATGGGTTGCATGTATTTTCCTGGTCTGTTCAGGAAAACGGTGTTGGGAATAGTGCTGTGCTTTTTAGTGTAGGGTACCAAGACCAAAAATCCCTCTATAGTTGTCAAATTCTATGTCAATTATCAAATCTTCTCAATAAAACTAGTGTGAAACACTTTTTAAAAAAAATAATATATCATATATGTTGCAGATTGAATTTTATAGATTTACTTCACAAATCATAACCAATACTGATGACTTGAAAAATGCTATGCAGGACTCAAATAATTTGAAATTTATATACAGTATATTTTCAGATCTCTGAAACTCAAGAACTTGAAAATTGCTTTAATAGTTTTAAAAGCAATCTTTTTAGCACATAAATAATAGACATACAGTAGATGATTCTTCAAATGTATACACAAGAGAGCAAATATTTTTTGGCAATTATATCTGAGGTGAATTTCTGGGGGAGCAATTTTTAAAGGCAAGAGAAAAAACTATATAGATATTTCTTACCTCTTACCAACTGTCTATTCTGATTGCACTTCTAGAAATTGCCTTTTTCCTATTTAAAAAAGAATCATTGAAGCCATGTTCCTTGCAATTCTGCAATACATTTAGTATGGCCTTAGGTTTTAAAAACAGGTTCCTAAAACCTTGCCGAGATGTTCCAAGATTAAAATGTTAAACTATTTAATCATCTCCATCCCTCCTTTCAGTGGCACATGACTCTAGTGATGATACAGAACTACCTTGTGCTTAGGGGGGAAAAAAATGTGGAGTCCCTGAACCCAGCCTTGCCCTGCCCAAAGCAAATATGGTCACAGTAAGGAATGACATGAGAAAATTGTTTCTGTTCATATTTACATGAGCTCTTCTGCATGACATTCTATTCAAATCATAATTCCTCTTTATGCAAAAGAGTTCTGTATTTAGTATATTACTATGTGTGCAGGATCATTGGGATAAATACTGAACCCAGCTTGGAAATGTTTCAATGTACCGGACAGCAGCTAGAGAGTATTGGACAAATCTCCCCATTAGCATGGTATTCTGGATCAAGAACAGAGGAATGGAGCTTTCAGCACGTTAACCATGTTTGTGGGATTTTCCTAACTCTTTGTTTATTCACTTAATAACAACAACAACAAAAATCAGGACTTAGATATTTGGCTGGAAGGGTTGTAGGAACTGCTAATATTCAGACAATATTATCAGCTATCAGATGGTAAGTTGAGTTGGCAAGCCATTCATTTTTTTCCCCCAGCCATCTGAGTAGCTACAAGCAATTCACAACATTAAAAACCTCCTACCACTCCAGTACATTCAATAGTAAAAGGCTGGCACATTTGTTACAGACAGCTTCCAGCATAGTGTGATATGCCAGAAAAGTGTGGTCTATGAAAAGGAGCAGCAACAGCTGGTGAAGGCGAACATTCAAAACAGGGGTCCAAATAAAGACTGAATATCCAATTCAAACAGCCCAAATGTTGCCTTTTGCAATAGCTCTTTATGAGAGCACAAGAAAGCACAAAATCATGAGGCATTGATTTTTTTCCCCCCAAGATGAAATAGCTCTTCCTTCTTGCAACTGAGTGATTCCCTTAAATGTGACATTATGTTATTTGTTTTGCTAAAATAATTAGGCAACTAGAAGCAGAATAGTTTTCATGTAAAAAATATATCAGTGGAAACAAAGATTAGGTCCTTTAAACCAAATAGATGGCAAATTCTTCTGCATGATTGTATTTTATTTGATATGCATTATAGATTCTGTCAAGGAATGAGATTTCTTATTATAGAATAATAATCTGTACATTTTAAGAAGGGTTTTTCCCCTTCTTTTTTAAGAGTCCTTCTAGGTCAATGTCACTATGCTTGGTACACAAATGCAAACAGATGTATTAAGACATTAAATGTCAAATGGAGCTGCCAGATTGTTCCCATTTTGGATTATCACATGCTGTCTGCAGCTCAAATTGACTCTTGATTGAGTCACATTCATACCAAATACCTTGGTATGATGATGATTAGTGAAGAGGGAAAAGGGGAAAAAAAACATACCCAAAATGCCTACATCTTACTATTTCCAGACATTTACAGATTGGAGCTTATCTTTTAAATGTCATTGCTGCAGTAGGCGCCTCAAAGAGGTGGATAAGGGGAAAGAGGTCAAAAGCTATGGGGAGACATAAGACTAAATTGCTCCCTAGTGATTGGGAAGACCTGAAAAGTAACTGGCTTAATTTATATGAGGTCTAAGTGTGTAGATTTGCAGGTACAAATGGAAAGCCCGCAGATAGGGTATATTTTTACTCACTGTTTTGTGTACAATAATTGGCAGTTTAACATGTTTCAACATTACCTATCTACCAACTTCCTACCTATGCATCATCACTATTATTTTCCACTTTCAAAAGCTGGTTATTGTTGGATTCATCCCAAACAGAAATCCAATTAAATATAGTGAAACTACATTCATCTCCTTGGATTTATAAAGCCATCTGAACTTAGACAGGCATGGCTTAATCTCTGAGACAAGGATATACTACTAGGAAGATTAACCAGGTACTTAGGGAAAGCTGCCCCCACAGCAAAAAAAAAATGCAGCTCCAGTTATTAATGTCTTGTTCTGTTGTACCGTATCTATCCCTTTAAGGCTGGAGAGATAAAATGCATGCTGCACATTATGTATATCTCCCTGAATAAATTTTAGCCCTATTTCAGATTGGTTGGTATTATTTTATCTTCAATTACCATTTCTATTATGATCATTGATCAGAAATCAAGGTATTTTAAGCAACAGGCTTTACTTAACCTACAGAATAAAGGCTCTAAATGGCCATTTTCAGTGACTATGACAGGCACTAATCCAAAGTTTGGCTATAACTAGGGTCCTCCCTACATAAAAATCAGATGGAAGATCCTGCTTATAAAGTTCTTTGGTTGCACCAGGTACATTAATTAGAAAAAGGAAAATCACTCTTGACTGGAGTAAAGATATAGGTCTACCATCTCCACATGGAATGGACACAATCATCCTGATCCTGGCTTTAATGGAGTCTATGTTCAAGCAAGACAGGGTATTCAAGCAGATCATGGGGAAGAAACCCTTAATCCTGATTAGCAACAACCAGGTTAGAGAAGTACTGTGCTGCACTGTGTAATCAAGATGAAAAATGGCCCTAACTACCAAGGCTGATGGGTTTCAATGAAATCTAAGCACATAGCACAACGAACTTGGTCTGGCTTCAGCTCAAATCCTTCATTACTACACAGTGCCTTTTTTCCTTGGTCCTAATAAGGGCATTGGCCAAGGTCACTTGACAGCAGCTAAACCACCTGTTGTATCCAAGGGGAGCCTGTCGCACATATGCCCATACCCAATATAGTACATAGCTAACAAAAGTGCAGGAGGACCTACATCATTAACATTCAGAAAGCAAATAGCAACAAATGCTCAAAGCAGTCATCATTCAATTCCCTTTTCTTTTCTCAAATGGAAAAATACCATTGCTATTTGTCTGGCTCATCCTAGGAGTCACCAAGGGGTTAAACAAAGGAAAGATTATCAGGAGGTTTTGCAGTCTTTACTTATTCCAGCCGTAAGGCATAGCCCGGCAGCTGCAAATGGCTTCAGTACATCAACACCATTATTTTTAACACGGTTGCTATCCACTTAGCAGCAGTTCCAGTATTTGGGAGGCAAGAAAAATCTGATGGTGCAAGCTGAAATGGGGACCCCAGGAGCCCTCCTCTCGTATTCCATGAATGCAAAAGCTAATGAACCCTTTCATCAGCGAATTTTATTTATGGAGATCACAAACAAAGTGAAAGCATCGTATATTTTCAGCATGCTTAACCCAGCAATTATATTGTTGTTGTTAGGCTAACCTAGTCTGGCACAATATTTATTCAAAATTTGCAGTACATCTAGAAGAAACAGGCAAATCTTTTGACTAAAACTTGAGAGACAACCCTGCCATTTTATTAAACATCTTCCCCTCACTGTGTTCTGGCTACTGATCCTGAAATCTCTGAGCAGTGATTTTACACTTTTGCTTGCCTGAATATAGATTAATACTCTGCAAAAGTGTTACCTGATTTTCTAGAAGTTCTTTTCCCCAACTGGGGGGGGACTTTTGTGCCTCCCACCCCTAATAATTCACAGGAACCATTCAATTTTCTTCCATTTTTCTGCAGATGATTTTCAAAGACACTTTACTGCAAAGTGATAGGAGTGCTTTTATTGGTGTAATCAGTTATACATCTTTACAAAACTCTGTAACTTCTCCCATTTTCTGATCTGAAGAAGCCCAGTGGAGCAGTTCTTGAAATATGGGAAGCCATAATGGAAGCTAATGTTGGGCCAAGTAATTGCATTACTTTGAACTCCAGGCCCCATTCATGAAAGTGTAAACCAAAATCATCTCTGAAGCTCCTCAACAACATAAGCCAATGTTATGTTTACCACCATCTCTGTTCTAGCTTGCTCAGAGATTCAAAGTAGCTGTCACAAAACTATTTAGTGTCTTCCTAGCATAATTTTATATTTCATGCTCTCTCAAGAGCAACTATAACTCATTTTTGCCTGTCTTATACAGAACGTATTGAAGTTGCAAAACTATTTTAAACTGAAATACATGATTTTGACAAAGAAGCTTAAGACCACAACACAAATACGCAAGGTGTTCATAGCCATTTTCTCCAAACCTTTGCCTTATTATGAAAATCTGCCTATTTGATCACATTTATGAATGGTTTCCATGTATTACAAATAGCAAATGGTGCAGTGAAGTGGTTGGGAGTGGAAGAATTACATCTCTTTCTTAAAACACTGTTATTTTGAGTTATGTCTCTTTTGGCTTATCCAATTCAAGCTACAAAAATCTGGATGATACACATGGCAGCCAAGACTCTTCTGTGCTTTGCTGCCATCCAGTGAGCTCTGTTAGGATGTCTCTTTGCACCATAATAAGAGATGGGAGATCCTATCACTCATAACTCTCATACTTTGCACAAGGCATTGCATTCAATTAACAGGCCTGAATCAGCTTAAATGTAAGCCATTTGATAGAGCTGCCAGCTCTTGGCCTGATTTCTGAAAGCCACTTTTTCTGCTACTTTACTAAGATTGCTCCAGGATAAGAAACCCTTAATCTTCCCCTTGCCAGTCCTCCTTCCTTCCTGACCAAGAAAGTAAATGTTTTCTTCTGAAACCCTCCATAAATGATAAGATCTAATTTACTCCTGGGGCGGTCATCCAGAGGCAAGTTTTTGTAGCATGTGGGCTTTCACAATGAGGTAAGGTTTCCCTCCACCATCAGAGGAGCTGGCAAGATCTGAGTCACAGCATTTTCCCAGACCACAAGTATATTGGAGAATTGGGCTGAACTCTCACAGCAGGCGCCAGTAATATCAGCTACTCGAGATCATAGATTCTCTGTCTCTTTAAGCATCTTTGGCATGGCAACAGTGCCTCCGCTTCTCCGTTCCAAGAAACAGCAATATTAATTTGGAGAGTTTTCCAAATTGTTAATTGTTCTGCAGAGACACCAGAAAGCCATGTTGTGCGGGCCTACGGCTGTCAACATAGAGGCAGCATTTCAATAAGGGACTCAATGCACTGCCTTCTTTAGCTTTTTCTTATGATAGTGCCAAATTTATGTCTTTGTCTCAAATCCAGGCTTTCATTCCATTCATGATTTCTATTCTTTTTTCCAACCACAAGAAAAATAAAATAAAGAGAGCAATCAACCAGAGCCTCAGTCACACTGCTGTGGCTGCTATCTTGACCTTTTTGACCCTAGCCTGTGGGCATCCCTGATCTTCCAGGATCTTTTTTCAATTTCCCAGTCTAGCTGCCATCCTGGGATTCTGATCCAAGTACTAACAAGGCCTCACCCTGCTTAGCTTCTAAGCTCAGAACATTGTTCTGATAATGTTTCATCACCTTTGTTTTATGCAGGTCACCTTTTTTTTTTTTTTTGGCAACTTCTAATTAAATCCGGGATATGCTTAGAAATATTTTCTTGATGAATATTAAAAAATATATGAAGAAAATGCTTTTGAGCTCTTCATATGTATATGCTCTTTACATACATATCAGTAATATTATCAATGTCATGGAAACATGGTATTCTGAGTAGATGTATGATATTAAACATTGATCAAGGAAGAATGGCACTAGATACCACCATATTGACTTTTTACCACACCCTGTGCAGCAAAACTGTATGGATGTATCCATATAGTCACCATGAGTAAGGCTTATCTCAAAGTTGCCTTCACATTTTTTAATCAATATATCATAGCTGCCAGTCTATGAAAACTGTTGTTGCAGATAACAACAGTTTCATTGCCTAAGAAGGAAAAGTATTATTCAAAATCCAAGCACTAAAAAAATAAACAAACAATCAGGTTCTTTCTTCTCTTTTCTCCCCTCCAAGTAATTCCCATTTCCTTGAATAACATACTAAGGCCTTCTTATATGCTGTGTTAGCAGAAAAATTGGAATTTCAAAAAATAGGGGATTTTAAATATGTGCCTTACAGGTACTTCCCCTAGCAGGAATGCATTAGATGCTATAATTTTTCATTAGCACCAGGTATTCAATCACAGTACATTTCTGGAAAATTGTAAATAATTTTGCCATTAAGAGTTTTGTTCCTCAGTGATTTATTATTTTTATGTATGCCTCATAAACTTCTTCCCCGAGAGTTGCTGAAGTATAACATGCCAAAAACATAACATATTCTACCTTAATTTTAAGATCAAATTTCAATTATGTTGTATGATATTAGTTGGTATTTCTCAAAATAATTATACAAACTTTAGATTTGCTATTTCAGATAGAGGAGTTTGAGCACAGTTAAGACTTTGGCAAAATAGAGAAAGGACTTCCTCCTTTCCCATGTTCCATCATAATCACTATCAATTTATTAACTAAAAGTATTTCTTAGTTACCTTCATAATCATTCTGGATTGCCTAAGAAACGTGACAGATTGTCTGGGACACCTGGTCTAACCAGTCATGTTTGAAGTAGACTGCAGAGAATGCTGTCTATCTTTTGTGATTTTAAGTTCCATTCTGTCCTACTACCTACTTACACAACTATCAATTTATAGTTGGAAGGATGACAAAGAAATACATGTTGTTAATTTACATCAGCAGACTCCATAATCTTTCAGTAGTTTGCTGTCCTCTGCAGACAACTACACCAAGTAGAGTTTATCCTATTCTGATGAGGTTTCCTATGACAGACATATGTGACCTCCAGAATCTTCAAGTGATACAAACAGGATCAGTTAAGTAACATAAATAGGAATGTATAATCCTCTCATTGTCTAAATTTGAAATTGAAAATTAATGCCCAAGATGGTCCTAAAGAAATTATCCTTTCATTGCTATGAGGTGGCTGTGTTTAATCCAGAACTGTACAGTGGTAAGAGAGAGATTCTGAAAAATTAAGCTAAATAGTGGTAGTTTAGGATCTACAACTGCTAAATAGCAATATATCTTGGTGGGCGGGGGGAGGGAGAGACCTGGAACAAATGTTTAGAATACTTCAAATTTGGGTTTCTTGAAGTTGGTTTGTTATTGTATAGAATATGTTAGCCCCTATTTTGATTAGCAATCTTAAATTCTAGACATAAATCTGTCACGCAATGTTTTAATAGCTTGGAAACAACTACAAGGCAAGTGTTATGTATTATATGTTGGTGGTTACATGCCATCATGTCATTGTTGACTCTTAGCAACCACATACATAGATTTTCTCCATGATGAACTCTCCCTGTCAGCCTTGTGAGGTAGCCCAGAGAAGAAGCACACCCAGATGAGCTAACCCTACTTTATTGTAAGGTTATACTAACAGAATCTTGAAGACTAAAGGTATTTCTCCCCTCCTCTCTTTTTAGTCTCCAGAAAACTATGGCGGGCCCTTTCTGAAATGTTTCTCATGCTTTTCCCCCACCTGCAGACTGAGCTGTCTCTTATCAGACTGTTGCCTAGGCTGCGGGTCTTCATTACACTGAACTGCCTAGAATTTCTCCAAAGCCTAAGATATCACTGAACACTGGCCATACCTCTCCCAAGTTTTAAAAGTAAAATTGCAGCCATTGGCCACAAACGCATTCTATATAAAAATATAAAAATATAATAATTTTTCTCAAAACATTTTCTCATAACAGGATGCGAGCGCTAGTTAAATTTCAGAGATAAGACAGAACTTACAGAGGGGCAGCAATGAGTGTTGCACTGGCAGATGTATACAGGGTTTTTATTGAATCAGGAAAATCTTTTATGTCTTTTCTTTTATGGGTTCTATATCTACCTTCACACAAGTCAAAGGAACCCTTGTCAATCCTTCAGTTGGAGATTTTCAAAGTCAATCTTGTTTGCCTTGGAACACCTTAACCACTCTCACTTCAGAATTATGATATGCTTTCTGATACTGAATGGGTGGCATTTTTAAAGCAATGCCATTTCCCCATATTTATTTATTTATCATATTTATATAGCCGCCCATCTCACACTGTGACTCTGGGCGGCTATATAAATATGATAAATAAATAAATAAACAAACATGTTTATTACTAAATATCCGTATGTCAGGCTTTGCTATTTATTTTTCATTATTACTATTACAAGAAAGCATTACTAATCTGGTATAAAATGAGAAATCTACTGCATAGCTCATAAAAGCTTCTAAAACCATAATCCATTTGAATCCTTCCATGTATGAGGTAAGCCACTGCAGTATGGGAATCAATGAAATTTGCAGTGGAACAGTGGAGCAATTATTACATTTTTTTTCTAAAGTACCTTAGGCTTTTTATGATTACTGAATAGTCTTGCTCTTTTAAGTTGCAGCCAACAGTAAGGCTTTAAGATGAACTGGATTGCGGACAAATTGTCATATAACGTATGTTGACAGTTTAATAACATGGGTTACTATCTTTCATTTTCTTTATGATGTAATACATCTTTATAGGAATCTCCTGAGATCTTCAGCATTATTTTCAAGACTCATAGAACTCAATAAACCAACTAAGGTTTTGGAGATTTTCCTGAAAAATAAAGGTTACAAATGCGAAAACTTTTTTTTTTTGGGGGGGGGGACATGACTGTTTTTGTGCTTCTTGTCAAGTATTAGATGTTTTAATATAGGACACTTCATACTTAAGTTATACATTAATTTGTCATTCTTTTCAAAGGGTTTTTTCCCCCCTTTCCTTCAGCTACATATAAATGGCTTCATTTTCAGCTCTCAGAGGTAGGATTGGGGATTTCTCTTTTAATAAAAAAGGTCAGAAATATTTCCATTTTAATTTGAAGGGGTTTCATTATGCAGTGAATGAAAAAGACATCAGAAAATGAGTGGATTAATTCACTACCCACACCCTCTTAAAAAATACTACCTGTTACAAAGGTGGGCTAAATCTTAAATTATATTACCAGATTCCCATTCATGTAACAGAGCTTCTTCTCACTTTCTGCCACCATCTGCACGTCTCCAAATTGAACCCCGTCCAAGATATTTGGAGATGTCCTGTAGGCAGGTAGGAAAAGGACTTCATTTTGCTGGCAGATGGCATTCTACCCTTAGATACAATCTTATGAATATTTTCCTGTTTCTCCTCATAGTCATATAATACTCGCATAATAAAATGAAAAAGGGCATGTCTCATTTGTTTATGTTTAGATTTATGTCCCTGTTGTTTGGGGAGGGGTGGAGTCCTCATTATAGCTTTCCACACAAAAATGATATTTCTAAGCAATCTAAGCCAATAAAGATCATTAAAGTAGATAAACCAAAACTGATAAACCCAGGTAGCAAATTACAAATGTGGAGGTAATATATAAACATTGTCCAAGATTTATGGCTCACTAAGTTATTGATGTAAATCTTTCAGAGTATGACTGCTGAATGCTTCTCTCAGCATAGTCCTCAGAATATATAATCCATTGGGCCATGACAATCTCATCATAAAATCCCATCAGGAGTACATGCTTGCAGACACTTGGTCCATATTATGGAATATCAATAAATAATGGGCAATGTTTCATGAGCAAAAGTTATTAACCTTTTTCATTTGGCATATAGTATTTCTGTTTCCCCAGACAGGTCCCTGGTGTGTGTGTGCGCGTGCACACGTGCGTGTGTTACAGGTCACATACATTGAAGCTAATTAGCCTGAAGATTTGGCAAGGTAAAGCATGGAAATGTATTTTCAACAGCAAGCTAAAAAGCAAGAGAATCATTTAATTCTCATGTTACCTTCACTCTATTTGTACAGGTGCTGAAAGCTGAGTAATAACGTAAACAAAGATATTCAAGAATCAACGCTGTATTGAAATCAACACTAATTTTAATATGAACCAGCACACCATTTTAAATAGCATATTTTTAATGATATAATTTAGGGCAGAACTTATAATAACCAAACAGCAGGACAGTTGTCACAGAAATGCCGCTTACCCTTTATTTAATATTTTATAGTTCACATACATAAAGTTGGATGTAGATATGAGTACATAGAACAAGACTGAGTAAAACAAATTTATTTATTCATACCTCCACAAAGTAGCCCTTCTACCCTCCTAAGATGCTATTCAGAAGAACATGTGTATTGCCCCCAATCAGATTTGTTGAACCACATTTTTCTCTCTTCTCCACTACCATCTATCCCATTCACCAAGTTACCAAACTTTCTTTATACTATTGTTGGGACTGGGGAGACAACTGTGGAGAAATATGCTTTGGGCAACCCAATTGGAAGCATCTAGATCTGGATCAAGCTACAGATTTATAAAGGGGATTGACTTACTGTACTCAAATTAAGGTTAGTGCAAGGGGATCGTATTTCAGTCAGTTCTTTACTAAACATCTGTTGTTACTGAGATATGGTACAAATAGTCATTTACTACATCAACAGCTCATTCAATTACAAAGATGAAATTGCAGATAATGGGGGACGGGGTGGAATCCCCAAAGCAGCAAAGTTTTAGATGATTCTAAGAAAAGATATTGTTTTGGGATGTTAATTACATATAGCATCTATAAAGACAAGTAGTTCTGAATTTTCCTCCTGTTTGGATTTTTTCCCCCTATTCTTCTTCTTCCTCACTTCGCTTCACTTCCCTGCATATGTAACAACATGAAGGAATGCGCTTTGGCATGTAGATTAGTACCGTTTCCCATATATTTCAAAAGTCTATTGAAAACATCCTCTGCAACCCTATAATTTAGCCCACAAGATTGTCTGCCTCTTTTTGCCCTGTCAGCATAAATTCTACATTAAACCATTCTGCTACAAGCTTTCCATGCTAAACTACTTTCACATCCCTTGCAACAGGGTTTCCCCCAGGCCCACGCTGGAAATTTTCCAAAGCCCTCAGGCTTATGTCTAATTGGCATATGCATTTACATAGAGTAGTTATATCATGAAATAGAAATGCAAGCCCATAGCCATGACATTTGCTCTGCTGGAAGTGCTCATTGGAAATCATTATTTCTGAATCACAAAAATCAGAGTAGAGGAGGAAAAATGACAAAATGACAGTTCTTCAGATATGTAAAGTTTGAGGGGAAATCATTGCATTCATTGTATTACTTTATTTTTAATTATTTGAAATTAGTTTCTGTGAGAATGAAGGCATCATATAAGGAAGAGCCAAGGATTGGGGATTGATTGTAGGGAATAAAAAAATGTTGTGTTGGCCAACAGACTAATGGCTATACCACCAAGCAGGACTGTTTCCTGTGGATAAACTGACCAGAAATGATGCTGCTTACTTATAAGCAAAGTTTGACACCAGGCAGAAACAATTTTTAATTATTTAAAATAAATTATTTATATCATGTCATTATAATTTCTTTTCCCTGACCTGCCCACTTTACTGCTTTCTTTTTAGTCAGTTCACCAATGGACCATCTCATTATTCTTGCTTGTATTCTTCTTCTTGAAGTAGAAGGAGAAACTAGCAAACTCTTGTCAATTTCATTCCAAACAGACAAGCCTTGCAAAGCTGTCTTTCCCTGGAGGAGAAAAAGAAGTTTCAGCATTCAACAGTCCATCAGTGGACTGATTCAAAAAATGTCCAGCAGAAAAATGGGTAGTTCAGGAGATGATGATGATGATGATGATGATGATGATGATGATGATGATGATGATGATGATAGATTTATTTAAACATTTTTGTGTATGAGGCAAATGTAATAACCACTACAGCAAGTTTCAAACTTTTGCAGGTCACAGAATCTGAGGTAAGAGAAAAAAATTCCTGGAACCTCAGATCAAGAGACAAAGCACTAAGGATAGAAAATGGACAATAAAACAAAAAGGAAACTCTTTATTGTAAATGCAAAATTAACCTTTCTAATATACAAAAAATACAACTTGAATGTCATAATTATTTGGGAAGTTAATACTTTTAAAAAAGAAATCAGTGTTCAAAGACTGGGGTATAATTGCTTTTCCTTGGATAAAAGTTCAATCTTTGGAATAATTGATGTTACCTATGAGTGGAGATCATCTTCTATTTTTAGCCCATTTCTATATTTGCTTTTCATTGCTGCATATAAACAGAAAGTGTATTTTGATGCTCTGACCTTATAAACAACATTAAGTTTTTCAACCCACCCAACTGGCCTGTGAAATTTATGTTTGTGGCTTTCTAATAAATTAGGCAGGTACATTTATCTGACAAAAGCAAGGTGCTAGGACGCCCAGGACATTTCCCATCTCATATATGTATGTGTATGTGTACGTGTCTGTGTAAGTGTCTGTGTATGTGTGTGTATACATACGTACATACATACATATATGCAAGGGATGGGAGGAGAGTCGATATAATCACCAAAGTGCGCCATAGCCAATCAAAGCTAAGACACTTGCCTACAATGCAGTGAAGTGCAGCAGAGAAGCAAATCGTTATCCCTTCTTCTGTGAGAAAGTGGAAAACACCAGCTTTAAGATGATCCAGGAAAAGACAAGTGAGGTTGCATTCACTATAGGTTGGGGGTTGGTACAGGATGACTCCATGTGTTCCTGCCCTCTAGAAATGATGGGTAGTTCATTCTTGCACTGGAGCCAGCAGGGACTGTGGGTCTGCCCTAAGAGATGCCAACACTGAGCTGAAAGTTCACTACTTTCATGGAAAAATCAAGGTTGATTTGTAGACCATGTTTCAGGTTACTAGGCAAATTTATTTTCACATCTCTGAATGTTTACATAAGCTGCCCAGATATTGGAAGTTCGCTGAAGCTAATTGAAAAGCAGGGTTGAATGTTATGTTCAGTGAGTTAGCAGCTCAGAAGGTATTGTACAGAAAATCTTAGTTTAAAATACAGGGGACATGTTTCTCATTACATGACATAACATGGAACTAGAAATCTCAGAGTTCTCTGTGAGACGTCTATCCTCTATGAGATATCCACCCTGCCATTGCAGGGAGAAGTGGTATGCTTTGCAATAATTAAGATCACTGAGTTCACACAAGAGGTAGAGCTAGTGGTGCTTGCCATTAAACCTGTGGTCCTCCTGTTGTTCTGGCTCACTAAAGGTTTCTGAACAATATCTCTCAATAGCTCCAGCTATCATGGCAAACATAAGGTGCACTGAAGCCGCAGGTTCCCCATGTCTGATTTACAGCCTCTAGAACAAACTTGTAAGCTCCTTTAATCACTGGACGGCATAGAACAATTAACTCTAGATCCTAGGAACAGGAAATTATGTGCCTGTTGGGCATCTGCCATTCATATATAATTAACAGCCATATATTTCTTTATTGATCAGCCTATATTATCTCTGACTATACATACAGCTCAGACAGCCATGAATATATGTACCTATAAAAGTAACGAGAAGTAAAAGAAGAAACAAGACATCAACTTAGCTTCTACATTTTCAAAACAGCAAAGACCTTTTGTACATGTGTTTGAGGGGCAGGGCAAGAATTTACCAGGCCTGGTGAAATGATAAGGCTAAATTAAATACCAGATTGAACGAATGTGGCTGAACAAAGCATGCTTTTGTTGTTATTGTTGGCTAAAAGCCTGGCTACCCATAATGATTGACATCCAAACCTGTTTCAGAGAAGGAAAAATATGAAACTCAAGAGGGAATGAATCTTAGTGGAGCAAATGCCATTCTATCTCTCTTATGTCCTTGAGAGTTCCTCTTCCTACATTGAATAGTCAACATTCATCTGTGTCAATCAGTGTCAACCAATATATTCCTCAGCTTGCATTCTACTAAGTTTCCAAAAACAACTTACACTCTTTTCACTAACTTTTCAAGGGGTTTGCTTTTTCTAATACAAAAAAAATTCCAAAGAAAACACCTGTTTACATTTTAAATCAACATAATATCACTTGCTCTTTATGTTAATTTAGTTTGTCTGGCATATAATCTCTAATATGTGTGGGGGGTGTATTCTCAATAATTATATAACTTCCTGCATACAAGCTGATTTTGCTTTGATACAGTAAGCTTAGCGTAACTTTATATATATACATATACATACACGCATATACACACACACATTAAGATGTTTTACTGGTGTGAAGGGAGATATTCTTAACTCTTTTCTTCCAATTTCTTGGCAGATGTTAAGTAAATTCATTTCTTCTAATAAATATTTTCTCCATAAACTAAATGAATGACTATTCATAGCTCAAGAAGTTGGTAAATCATTCAACATATGAATTAAATCAAACTACTTTAGTTAAATATAAGTTAATATTCAAATAGAAATACTTATATTCCAAACATTCTTTACTTTCTCAACATTTTATTTATCTCTGCACATTTTAAATTAGGGCCACATCAATACTTTATGTATAACAAATTCGTGAAATATGACCAAATCTTTGGCACCATCATTTTTATCATCATTTTACCCACAAAGCTGAAAAGAGCATTGTATCCTTTCCACACTGAGGGAATGCTTATTTGGCTGTCATTGAACCAGATGACTATCTGGACTGAGTTCCTTAGCTGGGCCTTCATTTTACCAGTTAGACGCTTCATGAAACTAGTCACTTCTCAACCATTTACTTCTGCACTGAAGGCTTAATCAGTTGATAACTCTGAGCTGCTCTGCCTGCCTTTGCCTAACCAATGTCATCTGCCTACTGGTGGCTGGACTATTTTCATTAGATCATGAATAAACAGACTGAGTTAATGAGTGCTTCCTTCTTCCAATGAGAGCAGATAGAAAAAATGCAGATGGAAGTGATTGCTAGCCATAGGCCAAGTGCCTGTTGCACACATGATTTCATTGGGAAAATTCAGAGAGCCCACATGGATTAACCATCCCTGAATGTATTGCAATGAAATAAAAGATTCAGAGTTCATTAGCACAAATCAAGCCAGTATCCTATCTCCTTTAAATGTGTGCATCTCAGCAAAAACTCATATATTTTCCTTTATTTTTTAATATAATTTGTATTAAGAATTTTAATTATAATAGTAAAAACTAATGCCAACTAAACTTATAGAAAGGGAAGAGAATGGAAAGAAAGAAAGAATATAAAGTGCAGGAAAAAAAGAAAAAGAAAGAAGAAAAGAAAGAATATAGTAAAGAAAAAGAAAAGAAATATATAAAGTGACTTCCAACAAATTTAATAACTCTTCACCCCTTATACGGTTACAAACAGATATCTCTTCATCCCATATCCTATCCCTTATCTATAAGGAAATCCATAAAACATCAACTTTTGAATCCTGGTGTCAGCAAAAAGTCCATAAAGGATTGCCAGAACTTTGCAAAAGTGTCCTATTTTAACCTTGATCAAATAAACCAACTTTATATTCCTTCTTTTTACTTCTAACAATCTAAATCTTTAATTCAATTAAGTACTGTCATAGGATTTTATTTCTCTTCCATTCTTCTTTATCCCATCTCACAGATTTCTTCAAGGCTTTAACAAGCCTCTTTTGTAGATCCAATAAGAAATCATTTTCCAGGTTGTTCTTTTGGTTTATCATTTGTTTTTTCCCTTTTAATTTTTAAAACTTCAGCCAGTTTCTCTTGTATATCCAGTGAAGTTGTATATCCAGTAAAGAGTAAGAACTCATATATTTTTCCTCATATTCATCTTCAGATGCAGGAATATTTATAAACAGTGATTCCATGAAATAACAGCACACAATATTTTGCCTGGTTTTGGCACTATTGTTGCAATCGTGCTACTAAATCAATATTTTGATAAGGTTTCCCTTTTATGCCTTCCTCTCTTTCTGTTTGTGATTTTAATATGACTGGCATCTCACGTCATGCTGATCAGTACCAGACTAATTCCTTCTCTTGGAGCTTTGCGGATTAGCTAATCAGGTTGCACTGAGTAACTGACAGAGCTCATTAGCATCATGTGGCTCTGCTTACATGCCACCCGCCAGGCAGAATGCTAAGAGATAAAACAGAAAGTTGCCTTGTTGGACCCAGAAACTAATATGAAATAGATAAGGTAACACCCATCTCAATTAGAGCTGAAAAAAATGGCATGGAGTTTTGTATAGCTCTGTTTTCTTCATGCAGTCCAGCCACATTGAAAGATGTGGTAAAATAGTCTTACTTAGGAGAAAAGTACATGCTTTTATAGTTAGTAGGCAAATGTAGGTTAAGAGATTTTGTTCAAAAATCCCCTTAACACACAGATTAGCTCACATAAACACACATAGGAGGAATCTCTATCATTCATTAATAGTACTGCATGAATATTAGGAGTATTATGGGCCAATAAACTATTGCATACAATAATGATATATTTTCAAAAATTGCCATGTAAATACAAAGTATTGGGATAGAATGAACTAGAAGTGTCGAAGTTTGGAAAATCAAATCCAAGGTACCTGATCTGAAACTAAATATGCCACTGTCATATTTCAGACTTCAGACTAATCTTCTTTCTCCCTATGCCTAAACATATCTACTACTACAGTAGTTAGGAATCTATATTTTCCAGATGTTGCTGAACTACAACTGCCAACATCCTTCACCACAGCCTGTGCTGGGGCTGCTGGATGCTTTGGTGCAATAACATCTGGCATTCACACACTTCCCATCCCTTGTCTGATACTTTTGGTTGCTGCAGTAGTCAAGATAAAGCTAATGCTGGAAACCAGGGAGCAGATGATGGAGTGCTACATCTCACAAAATTATGCAGTGAGATCCTAATGAGGTTGCAAATCAAATGAGGCTGCCAGCCAAATAGTGAACAGCCCAGTGGCTGAAAGGGCTGAGGGGAATGACTTCGCATTTTCATTCTTCATGCCTATTAACAATGCAGACTAAAGTCTAATGTCCAAAACAGAAGCTATGACCAGTGAACAGTCTTCTGTGGCAGAGACCATTCCCCCCCCCGCCCCGCCCATAGGGCTATTAGAAAAAGCATGGCTTTTATGCTATAGAGCAGCATAATCCAACATGTTGAAATACCCCCATCTGTCACAAAAACTGCAGCAAAATCAACCATGTCTCTATAATTATAACACAGCCTCAGCTGTAATCATGATAGAGCACAAGCCCTCAGAAGGGCAATGTTCTGTTTAGCCCATGAGCAGGGCTCATCTACCTCTTCCCATACCCTTGGCATTGGTGTTGGCTTTCCTTACCCAACTTCCTGCTCTGATTCTCAAAGGAAAGATCATCACCATTTTTTGCTTCCCTCCCAGGTTAGATTTTTACCCTCTATAAACCCAGATCTTCCCTACCTTTACATTTCCTTCCTTCGCCACTGAAGGACAGTCAAAGCAAGTTGTACCTTCCTTTCAGCTTGTTTTGACTTGCATTGTTTTCTTGTCCATATCAACCTCATCCCCTCCTCCTCATAGAAGAGTTACTTCCCTCACAGTAGTATCAGTAGCTTGTGTGCATTCATTACCACGGTCTGTGGCAACCTCTTGCCAGTATAACTGAACCTTTCTTCTGGTAAGTCTCTGGATTCTGCATGCCAACTTCTGGACTGGGCAAAGGCTCTCACTTGAGAAGGATGCTAAAACTTGCATAATGTGGAAGCAAAGTGAGTATATTCAACAGGAAGCCCTGGAATTCCTTCTGTCACTCTGGATTGATTGGGGACCTCCATGTATGGATTCAGGGCTGGAGCAGTGTTAATAACCAGTGATATGATTGGTGGAAAACAGCAGCGCTTTCAGAAAGTGCTAGAATCATGTTATCTTCTCTTTGGATTGATATTGTTTCTTGGGGGTCGGGGGTTGGTTGGTTGGTTTTGGGAAATATATAGCATAAATTCTGGCTTCATTGTTCCATGATTTAGCAGAGTCCAACACGAACATTCCTGTAGAGACACTACTAGTCATAAATGGCAGGCAAGATATCTTTGCTAAGAATATCTCACGCCAAACTGCAGGAGCACACAGAGTTTGCACTGGGTGTTAATGCACCAAATATGTAAATTATTAGAGTGCCCTTCCAAAAGCTTTTTCAAAGCATTAAAGCACTAAATTGGCAGGATTGCTGCATGAGTTAAGCACTAATCTCCAACACACATCAGCTCTAGCTTGGCTTGTCTCGTTAGGTAAACAAAATGTGTCTTGACTGTCATGGCCATAAAATATTAATGTACTGGAAGTCTCTAAACCTTGCTAAGCATAAGGCCTATTATCACACTTAAGAGCAAAGCAATCTAATAAATCGCTGGCTGTATAAAAACTAAGTCAGTTGGCAGAGACAGTAATCTCCCTAATGGATAGTAAGAGCCTAATCTTCAGCTACAGCAGCTGCAGTTCCAGAGAAATTATGTTTCCGCCACTCACCACAAATGCATTTGTGCTGAATTTGGTTATTTAAGTTGTAGCAGAATCGTTAGAAGAAGCGGGATGTTATGAGGAAGACAACCCACACAAAGCAGTACTAGTGGAGCTTCATTCTGCAGGCACAGTATTTTTATTGCTCTTTAAATTTGAGATATTTAAGCCCCCCAAAAGCAAAACAAATGTTCCGATTGCCCATTTTCTAAAAACATCAAGCCGTGCTCATACATAAATAGTATTGTATATTTACTGAGTCCTGACGTGGTGCACTTAATTGAAAACAACTTCCTTGTCTGGCATCAGTACAAAATCCTTGTGGCTGTATTTAACCATAAACACAATATTGTCATATATTTTATAATGGAGCAAATCAAATTGTGATTATGTTATTTTTATGGAATACTTATTGGGCCATTTTGTGTGATACAAAAACAAATTACCAAAGAAAAGCAATACTGTGCAGTACAATTCCAAGAGAAATTTTGGCAACAAGGAAACTGTGTTATTTCTGGTGATTCTTCAAATATAGGGAGCTGCCTGAGACCGGATCAGGTTACAGGCTTGTATCACCTATTACTGACTATTTTAACTACAACCAATCTCCAAGATCTCAAGCAGAAGTCTCTCAGCCCCTGTTCTGAGATCTTTCAACAGGAGAGGAGATTTCAACCTAGCATTTTTACATGCACATATATGTACTTCCCTTCCCCCAGATTTTATGAAGACTGGATAAGTCAATTCATAATATAGCATGGAACAGCGAAGCAGGATAGAGCTACGCATTGATCAAAACTAGGGATGAGCAAATCCATCCATTCCCCAGTAATATCCTGTTTTATCTATTCTGCTGAGGAAAAAAAATTTCTTTGTCTTCTGGTAAGATGTAAAAAGCCTTAGATATACCAGATCAAAGCATTAGAAAGATGTATGTTATACAGAATCTGAGGCTTAAATTATAATTAGTTAATTACAGCTATGTCCACTAAACTGTGGACAGTTTTAACTATGAATTGTTGAAACAAGTCATGTTCATAAATTAGACTGAACCAGAGTTTTGTAATCAGAGTTTTAGACATCACAGAAAACTGCAGTTTATCAGCAACAAAAACAAAATCTTCTAAAGTCATCCTCCTGCCATACTACTGAATGTGTGGAAAGGATTAACACAAAAGTGGCTCAGCCTTTCAGCTTCAAGCCATAATTTGATATTACATTTGAACAAGACATCTTTGTATAGCTCCAGAATCTGCTCTGCACCTCTATGAACTCACACTGTCATCTGCTTTCAGAAGCTGAGCCAATTTATTTCTGGCTCAGCTGTGGTGTATGCAGAACCACTAATATTTTCTTTGAAATACTATAATTCTGTGGAGTTTGTAGGCAGTCCATTTCACCATTTGCTGGAATCCTCGCCTCACACCCCACCTCTTAGTTTAAGGGCTTCAAGTGCCCTGATAGCTCTCTCAAGGAGAAAAGTAGCCTTGTGGCTTTTCAGCATCTTCACTGGAATTTTTTTTCCCCTAAACAGCCAGATAAATGCAAATAACATGAAAAAAGGAAGTGGACAGGAATACAAGAATCTGTTTTATTCCCCTTTGGAATAAAGGCAGTTGGATTGAGAACATTTTTGCTTTGTGGGATCTGTAGGAGCCAGGGTGCGACTGATAGTTTACTCCCGGGTTTTTCATGTTGCAGGATGGGTGGAAGAGAGGACAACTATGTACCTCGAAACTGCTTTTGAAGGATTGAACAGTGGTAGGGTGGAAGTATCTGGAAAACATAACTTTTGCCAGTACAAAAATCAAAGGGACAACTTGTTCTTGCTGTAGCTGGAGAGAAAGAGTGAAGCAAAAATAAATTCCCAGTCAGCTGTTCAGCTACAGTATGTGCTAGTAGAAAATATGCCTATATTTGGGAAGCTGATGTCATTTGGCTTTCCCTCTGCAGCCCTTTTTCCAGACTGCAGATGTCCCGCAATCTGCATAGCCATCTTTCTGGATATGTAAAAAGCTGCAATAGGTCCAGAGGAACTCTTTAGATCCCACTTGGAATTCTTCAGGGGTAGCCCAGACATGAGTAGAATAGCTCACTCTTTCTTGACTTAAAGAGCTCATATGCACATATGTGTTTAATTTTTAAACAGATCATTTTCAAGAGCATAGAGACTTTCTCTCAGCATACTAAAGAATTTCTCAGTTACAGCATACTGTAAAATGGTAATTAAATTCATTAAATATACACATTGGATAGTATGTACAAAAGATGGGTCACTGTCATTCTTGTATTTGTGAAACACAGTAAAGCATCAAATTTTTATAAAGCTATAAACAAAACATCCCTGTAGCATAATAGCAAAGACAACCTCTACTTACTACATTTATCCTAATTCAGCTGTTGGCTTTATTACTAAATCATCATTATTCAGAACAGTTGCACAAGTTAAGCAAAATAAGAAACTAGGAAGAAGACACTAGATAACCAAAGGTAAAAAATAATGAAATTATGTATTTGGCAAACATCTTACTATTCAGTTGTTTATTCAACTGTTAATTGCTTAAATTCTGTTTTAGTCCTCTAATGTTAAAATAACCATTTCTTTGTACTTTTATCTTTTTAAATGAAAGGTGAAGAACAGCAGTGTCACATGATTAAATATTCTCTGTGCATTTAATCTTTTAATCAATATTCTGCTCATTTAATCATAGAAGACAACTTTATGTTTTGATTTTCAACAATTGCTTTTTATAGTTGCTGTTTTACTACTTGTCTGTTTTGCAGTAGGAGTGTGTGGAATTACATGGATTACATAGTCAGCAAATACTGTTCATGATAAATCTTTCAAAACAGTGATGTTGCTACTTGAGATTGGATAGTCCCATCTCCCTGTCCAATTGTTCTTTCTTCTACCTTCTCAGAAGGCTTTTCAGCTACATAGGAACCTTGCCACCTTCAGCTTCTCCATCAGTATCTCCATCAACTCTAATATATTTGGTTTCTTCCAAATACCAATATTCAGCAGAGGTCAGAGATATATAGGTTCAACCCTTTCTTCAGCATAAAACTTACTTTAGCACATCACTAACTAGACTTGCACTCAATAGTATGGAAAGATAAATGAAATAGAAATCACATAATCAAGGAATAATGAGTGATAATTGATGAACGTTGTTAGGAATTATCTCAGCATACCAAATGGACTCCAGTGTGACAGTAAAAGAGATCTCTGATTGCCTCAGAAGAATGAAGAGAGTATCCTCCTTATATATCTATATACAACTCACTATAAAATCAATTTTCAAATTCAATAAAAAAAATAATAGCAAATTATCGAGAAAATAACTTATGACATTTCTATGATGATCAACTCATAACATTCCTAGCTATCATAGTTTTAGAAATACCATATTTTCGATTCACTGTTGTACTAGTATGGGACAGTAAGCAAATATACAAAACTAAGTTAATATTCAACTTGTTTGTTCTAACACACAACAGAGCAAAACCCACTGACAGATCTATGCCTCATGTATTGAGAAGGTACGTGCCTCTTCTATGATTTCCTGTTCTCTTATTTTCACCACCATCATCTGTGTTTTCTGACTACATTTCAAAATGTCATTCCTTTAGAAGACTTTGGAAAAGGTACCAATTAGTCATTTTATTTGTTATTTCCATTGCTACTATTTTGTGCTTCTTTTCAGAAAATGAGGATGTAATTCCAAGTGAAGACAAGTAATTGGAATATGTCAGTACGATACCAAATGCTTTCTTAGCTTTGGTTAAGAGCTTCCTCTTAAAAAGAGTGTTTTTCATTGATATCCTTGGCTAGAGTAGCCATGCACAGACTTTTCTGCAGTTCTGCTTTCTCATATGTGTCTGTTGGAAACAGAGCCTATTGGTTGGCAGAATCACCAGCTGATCAACTTTGAAATGAGAATTAGCTGAAAAAAATTAAACCCTACTGTGTAACCATTCTTTGATAATTTAGCACCAAATATTCTATATTAAACATACTGGATATTTCAAAGATTACACAAAAAAACACAGAATAATGTAGAAATAGGAACATTATCATTTTAATAAGAAAATTACAGTAGCTGCATTTTCAACTAAATTTTTTAGTTATCACCCATGGAATTAAAAAAAAATAGTAATTAAGTAGGCATAACTCATTTCTTCTTCACCATATATCTCCCCCCCCCCTTTTTTTATGGTTTTACTTTTTATAGGCTAGCTTGTTTCACACTCTGGATTAATCAGTCAAATAGCTGAATATTGGTCAAGTAAAAATAAATAACAGAAGAAAGGAGAGACTAGAAGGGCAGCCTCTTAGAAAAGTAGGTAGGTGAACCTGAGCCAGCTAACAATATTTAATTGTAAGCCTAATACCCATCAGACAAGTTACGAGCTGGGGAGAAGTGACTTTCCCCTTTTCTTTTCCAACCATTATTTCATTTTCTCTACCACTGATTTTCTTGCAAATAAATATGTATGCCAGTTCCAGGACTGGAGTACATTTTCATCCTTTCTTGAAGCCTTTAAAAAGATTGATTTCAATTTCTATGGCTTCCCATCCCAAGTTCATGACTCTGGATGGCTTTGCATCTGACTTATCTCATGCCTCCCCAACCTCTTCTCTTCTCTCAACACTCAGTGACTCAGGGAATGAAGAGCTGAGATGGCCATAGAGCTTTTCATCAATCTCCAGCAAGTCCTTGAAAAAAGGCAGAGAAAGTGGCCTGGCACATCCTATGGTCCCCAGGACCTTCCCAAGAGAACCTGAGGTGCTTAGTTAGGAAACAGTTGAAGAAATTATTTGTTTCAGAGGGCATGCATTGACTCTTGAATAGGTAGGCTGATATTCATGAGTCTCTGCTGACTTCTAGTGCTCTTCTAGTGCTTGGTGCTCTTTTGTATGTTTTTGTAATGTTTACAATCTAGAACAAAGGTGACCTTGGAAATCTTAAGTAATGGAATATGCATATTTAAAATAAGTGCAGTCTCAGTAATATATTGTTGGAATGGCTATTCTCTAAACTTGAAAAGGCCTATCTTTCTTTCTTAGGCCCTTTCTTGCTCCACAGTTGTGCTATGGAGGGTGGGATGGGAGACTGTTCTACAACCCACTAAACCATAGCAAACCCCTCACTGTGTACCACATTTCCACAGAGCATAGTTGACTAAAGTTCTAATATAATGCACTTGTAGGGGAGTATGGAGATAGCCTTTAAGGAGGAACGAAAGTGCAGTTACACGAACATCAGTTTAACTCTCAGAGACAGAAGGAGATGAGAAAGAAACACAAGACTACACCACCCTGAAGCTCTTTGATATAAGCAAGGGGAGAAAAAAAAACCCTGTCAGCCTTTCAGGATTCTGTTATTACATCTGCAACAATAAAGTATAGTTCCAGTAGTCCTTGTTGAATTTGTTTCCTGACCTGGCCTATCTCAAGGAACTGGAAGTGCCACTTTGACTACTAACTCTTCTGCTATCTAGGGGAGGAGTCCTAGAACAAGCAGATCTCATTGCCACATGTAATATTAAAAGGTAACCTTTTTTTCAAAAATAGATGCAGTTTATATTGCTGAACAGTATACAAATCAATTATCAAAAATAATGTAAAATTATGACCCTCACCCCCAAGCAATACCTCTTCCCAAATGTGTTCTCCAAGCTGTTTGCCATGTATTAATGATTAAAGTTTAACCATCATTCTGGTGTACATGCATACACACATGTGCAGAAAACTACATTTATTTATTATCCAATTTCGAGGCTGCCAGATTCCCTAATGACTCTGGTTTACAAAGAAAAAAGAAAAACAGTACATATAAAGAGAAATCATGCCAGCCAGAAAAACAATACAACCAACTATAAAACCAGACTTAACTAAAGGGGATTCCACAGCCACCCTATCCCAAGGCTTGGGAGAACAACCAGGTTTGTAGTGATTTCCTGAACATCATAAGAATTGGACCCAAACAAATCTCTGTGGTGATGTCCAGAGGAAGACATTGCAACAGAGAAGGTATATTTCCCATAAGATGCAACTGTTTGATCAACAGGACCCAGAGCATACCCATCCTGCTTGATCATATCAGATGGGCAGAGACAAGGGATAAGTGGTCCCTCAGACAGCCAGGCCCTATGCCATGAAGGGAGTGAAAGTTGACAACCAGCACCTTGAGTTGCACCCAGAAGCTAACCAGTAACCAGTGCAGCTCAAGAAGCATTGGAGTCACACAAGCATAAGATACTCTTAGTGCTGCCCTCACTGCAAGCAATGGCACTACAGAAACAATTTTGGAAACAGAAGAAATAAATAATGTAAGCAAATAGTAATTTATAAGAACTACAGTTAAGTCCATCTGTCCTAGCTCCAACCCCCCCCCCCACACACACACACACACCCCATACAGACATAATCCATGAGCTAGCTTTTGAAGAAAATAATGGAGTGGTTTTGTGCGTCAGTCAGCCAGCCAGCCAGCTCAGTTCCATGATTTTTACCAACAAATAGAACTCAATATTCCTAATTTTCTGGTTTTGTTAACTATAATGTATTTAGTCCTGACTGAATCTCACTTGTAATAATTGTTAGATTAGCATGAGCTCCCCTACCTGTGCTTCAAATGTTGTCCTACTTTGTTGTTTTCCAGATTCCACCTTTGCTTCAATTTTCCTCTAATTATATTGCTTACTTTCTCATGCATGCACACACGCCATGCTATCACACAGACACACACAGAGAGAGAGAGAGAGCATTAATCATAGCTTACATTGAATTTCAATGATATCTTTAATAGAAACAGAAAATAGTTCTTGGCTCCCGACTGGATTCAGTACCCCTGAAATCAGTCACATGAAATCTCTCAGTTGTAAACTCCTACTGCATTGCATGCTGGCTTTGTATCTTATTATACATGAAGGTTATTGTTATTGTAATGTCTCTCAGCGGTATACCAAATGTTACTTTAATGATGTAATTAATATGCTTGGATTTTCCATCTGATGTTCTTATGCACCACTTGCATTAGCATGCAATACCAACAATTTCAAAGATATTTGGAAACAGCCGCTTTTTGTTAAGGGAGTTGGCAGAGAAAGAAAAGGCTTAATGATCTAAGTCAGGTTTTCTAACACTTGAAAAACATTTGTGTCAGATGTGTTCAGATGACATGACAATGTGGAAGGCTGATGTCTCAGAAGCTTTTACAAGCTGCATTATTTATAGTCTGTCACTTCTTTCTTTATCTTCTCTCTCTCTCTCTCTCTCTCTCTCTCTCTCTCTCTCTAAATCCATGAAAGTAGAAACAACAATCAAGGCTTCAGACAGATTCAACTACTGCATTGACAGATCCATCTTTGTAAATGCTGAACTGCAAAAATCAATCAACATTTTTTGCCAGATTGTCTGCATTGTTGTTTTAAAGGTAGATCACTTAATTAAGTTTGGGTTAATTGATAGATCACAATTTACATAAGCTCATTTCCCCTATCAGCCAACCACAAAACATAGAGGTTTGCTTGAGTCTTTTTATGGATTGACATTTCTCTAACAGCTGCAGGAAGGACAGCAAACAACAGCTGAAACTTTTTTCTGGGATGTCATTTCAATTATCAACACATGTGATGATTTCTATTAGTTGCATAGCTCCGTAAAAAGCAGACAAGCCTAAGGCTGCTAGTAAATATAGAAATGAAAAAATACTATTAAATGTATTTTGTTAGTCCAATAAGGTAGCAGGTACTGGATATAACAGAAGAAGAGTCCACTCTCTCGATGGTTAATGCTAATAGGAAATATATTGTCTTAGAAAAGACTGGATCCTATAATGTTGTTGTTATCATTATTTTAAAAGAACAAAGAAAAATGAGAGCAAAAAACCCCAAAGAAATGTATATCCCATTTTGTCTAACCAGTAGGAAACTGTCTTACCAAAAATTTGAGTAGATATTAGATTACAGCATAATCAACAAAAAATAATATTATAAGTCTTATTGAACCCCATTGTGCTTGTATAGAAAAGAAATGAGCAAATCATTGTATTGTTGAAGAGGCAATGAGAATAATTTTTCAGTAAAACATGTTTTTGCAATATCCTAAAGTTATATTCTGAAAAAATGTAATTACATATATTTATTTGACAAGGTTTAATATTTTCAGACATCCATATTCTTACTACATACCTATTACATAGAAATTGATGGCTGGACAACAGAAATTGATTCTCCATCCATGCCATTCTTATTACTGAGAAATTAATACTTAGACATTGGAAAGATAAATTTATGGCCCCAATTATTCAGTGGACTGAAGACCTGATGTTACTTGCAACTTACAAATGAGTTGCTTACAGACATAAATTATATATGAATAATTACAATGAAATAAGGTTATCCTTTACTGAAACTGTTGGTAAAATTAGATACAGTATATTCATCCTGTGGAAAAGGATGGATCCTAATAAAGTAGGAAAGCAAAGAAGACATCTTAGAAATTCATCACACATTGATTCACTGTACATCTTTCCACCTTAAAAAATGATATATTTTCCCAAATGGATTCAGTTACTGTAAAGAACTGAAAAGAACTGTAAAGAATACTTGGGAATCAGCTAGCATTTATCACAAAATATGAGGAAATTGCATTAAAAAAAACCACCAGTCTTTGGGAATGCTGCATTAAAATATGCATGCAGGATTTACAGAAACTTTCACACAACTAATCCACATTTTTGTGGCATTAAAAAATTGGCAAATAAAATCATTTTTAATTCTTGTACTATGATATAGTCCAGATTTAGACAGACTTGTACATCCCCAAGAGAATGAATATCATTAGCACATTCATGTGCCTGTTAGTATATTTTCTGATAATTAGCTTATGATTATATGAGAAAAATACAGATGGAAGGAGAAGCATTAATCAGTCCAAATAACTGTGGCTGCAAAAAGGACGGATCTCTGACCACTGACAGTAGGAAAGCAATTACCATGGCATTTTAGATCCCAGGCATTGCCAAGACTGCAACAGAATTAAATTACTTGTACTTAATTCTTCCAAGTGTTTCATATGCATTATTCTAATACTTTAAAAAAAAACCTACATCTAGTTAAATTGGCATTCATGTCTGGTTAAAACTGCACATAATGAAATGATTGCCTACGTATTATGAAATAAATTTTATGCCAAAAGGTAAACATTAAAAGACAAACTTCAAAGGATATGAAGAGATAATTCTTTTCCCATTGTGGCATATTTTAAGGATATGGAGAAGTCACATTCATGTCTGCTTGGGTGTTGAAGGACTTCTCAATACTCAGGGCTTTTGAAGTTTCTTAGCCACTAGGAATCAGATATCTTGCTACCTTCAGGACCACACTCTCCCACTAGGGTCAAGCTGACCAATTCCATCTTACCAGAAAAGCAGTTTGTAGTTCCCTAATTTGGAGAGGGAAGGGGAGAGGGACTGAGGCTCAGAAGCTCCATTTTTCAGTAGCAGCATTGCTCCTCTGAAATGGCCTTCCAGTGGAAATCATAGAATCAATTATAGAATCATACGGTTGGAAGGGACCTTGGAGGTCTTCAGATTAGCTTCCACTTTAAATGTCTTCCAGAAGGAGCTGAAAACAAAGCTTTTCTGAGGGCACTTGGGCGGTGATGCCATAAATGAGATTTATTTATATTGTTTTAAATCAATCCTGGATGTTTTAATTGTTTATTGCATTTCTTGTAAACCACCAAGAGTCTCTGGGGATTATGGTGGAGTATGCAAATCATCATCATCATTTATCTCTGATTTATGTGATTTGTACATATATTCATCTTTATATTAATTTTGTATATTTCTTCTGTCCATTACAACATAAAATGTATATTAAATGTATGTTTAGTAATAGAATTCTAAGTACATTTTCTCTCCAAATACATATTTCTAAACATATATTATAATTTTTTTAGTATCACAGTATTCCAAAAAGTGTAAAATACAATGGCTACCAAATTTTTGATTTCTATGTTAATCCAAGATAAACTGGTCAGGTTAGTTTAGCATAGGATCAAATTCTTTCAGCATCAGCTTTGCTATGTACAACAACATAGATGCACTGATATGTAGTTCTCAGCAAATGGCACATTAAAGCTTTTAACTAAATAGAATTTTTAGAAATATGGTATTTAACTGGGGAGTCAAGAGACTTAGGCAAAATATGTACATCATGAAAGAAGTATCTACAGATCAAAAGCACAAATGTTCTTTCATGAAATTTTATAATGAGGCAAATGCATGAGTGTAACTCCTAATTAATCGAAGCATATGTTAAGGCAAGCAATCTGTTAAGAATCTGAGGAATTCGGCTGAGTTATTTTTATTGCTGTTTTCTCTTTCCCTTCCCACATTCCAAAACCAAGCCCAGCTGAGTTCTGCATTTTCTAGGCTTCCTATCTCATATGTCATATTTCTGGCAGTACAGCCAATTTTTCATTTAAGCAAACTGGAGTATACAATTGTAAATCTAGTCACGTTTAAAATGTTCTGCAAGTAAACAGTGCTTCAAGAAGAGAAAGGTTTTGTTTTTACCACAGTTGATTTGTTTTCTTTAAGTGATTGCTCATTTAAAATCATATATAGAAAGATTACAAGGAGGCAAGGCAAGACCTATGAACTAACATCCAGCTGCAAGTCAGTGGCTAAGACTTCAAAAGTCATTTGCTAACAGATGTCAAATTTAAAAGGAGGAAGAAGCCATTTCTCTTTTAGGATGTATTAAGAACCTTCAAATGGATGGTAATAGACATCCACTCAGGAAAAAAAACATCAATATGAATGCATTTGTAAGATGTTTTTCACCATCGAAAGATGCGTTACCAAAATCAACAAATGTTCCAAACTTTAACACTTTTTAAAAAATAATAACCTTAAGCAATTAGTTTTAACAACAATATATCAATTGGTCAGATAAAGTAATCTGGTTTAAATCTCTATTTTATCTAACAATAGTGACTGTAGATATAAAATCAGGGGCTAATAGTGTTTCTGAGCTCATTAATTTAAGAAATATATATTTGAACTTATATGTGTAGATGATAGGAGTCTGTGACTAATCACTCTAAATATGGAGCAATTCACCACTTTAATATCTCTCCATCATATGGATTTTTAGTCACATAGTTATGCTACAGAACTGAGTTCTGCGCAGATTGTAGGAACTATTAAAATTATGTAGTTGGACGGAATAATTTATGCCATCAAATCCAACCCCGACTCAGTGCAGTAATCTAAATCAAAGCATCCCTGGCTGACAGCTGTCCAGTCTCTGGCTGAACACAACCAGTGAATGGCAGCTTTTGTGATAGATGCCTTTCTGGTTTTGAACTGGAAATTAATTCACCAAATCATGTACTTCTTAGAAATATCAGTCATATCTATCATCAACCATGCTATATATTTTTGGCACAGGTAGCCCAATCTTATATACAGTGGTACCTCGGTTCATGAACTTAATTTGTTCCGCGACTCTGGTCGCAACCCGAATTGGTCGTGACCCGAATCAAATTTTCCCATAAGATTCAATGTAAATATGGTTAATCCATTCTGACCCCTCCAAATTTGGTCATGACCCGATTTTGGTCGCGTCCTGAATCAAATTTCCCCATAAGGTTCAATGTAATTACGGTTAATCCGTTCTGAACCATATGTATTTTTTTTAAAAAACCGCAAAAATATGAAACAAAATACAGTACGAAGAGAGAGAACGCTAACCTTGCTCGACGCGACTTCTGGCGTGGAGGACAGAAAGGCGGATGGGGAGGCAGTTATTGCTTGGAGGGAGAGCCCCCCTCCCTACAGGAAGCCATGATCACGTGTCATGGGAGGGAAAATGGCTGCGGATCCTGTTCATCACCCGATCCGGCATTCGCGAACGGAGGCAAAATTTTGCGAATGGAGCTGTTCGTGACCCGAACTGGTCGTGAACAGAAGCGTTCGTGACCCGAGATACCACTGTACTTTTCTTTGGGTGTATACATCAAAATATAGTGATTGTTTATCAGTTGCCTCCAGAACTACCAGTAAGATGAACATTAGATTCTTCCCTACGTAACACATTAGTGTGTCTTGCTAATGTGAGACTAAGATCAAACCAACTATACATTAGTTCATCCACTCAAGGAAGCTTTGGATGTCTTGCTCAGATATCATGCTTCAAATGCCCTACTGAAATTATTTATAATGGCGAAGATTTAAAAGAGTGAATCATCACTGGTGATGTTTTAGAATGGAAATATTATATTACCTCTTAGAATTGCCAGGATCTTTTGAGTAAACATAGTGTTTACTATGTGTAGTGTGTACTACGCTAAACATAGTGTTTACTTATAGTGTTTTTCCTGCATGGAATTCCTCACTATAGTCTTATACACTATAGACTGGCAACTGTTTAACTCTCAAGAGCCTTGCATGACAAAGGAACAGCTGAGCATGCCAATAATTAAGTCTGAGCAGAGTCAGCAGCAGAATTGTTAGGACTAGCCTCCCTCTCTGCCTCTCCGACTGTCTACCATAGTGTTTCTCAACTATGATAATTTTAAGATGTGTAGACTTCAACTCCCAGAATTCCCCAGCCAGCAATGCTGGCTGGGAAATTCTGGAAGTTGAAATCCACACATCTTAAAGTTGCTGAGAGTGAGAAACACTGGTAACCCAAACCTTTCCCCTTGCCTATCTACTCTCAAACATCCACACATTCAAGCACAGGTATAGCTTTATCCTCACACCTAAAGGGAAATAAATAATAAGTAAAGGGAGGGGAAGGGAACATTTCACCAAAAAGACAACTGCATGTCTTGAACAAGCATTTTTCAAAAAGCAACAACAAAAAATCAAAGTAACATTAAAACGTTGCATGGATCAGCCCTAGGTTTTACACCCACAGGCAATGCATTTATGTTAAGATATTAAGAGGATGCATTTATGTTAAGATATTAAATATTTCATATGAAAAACAAAAAATGCTGTATATTATTTAAAAGACTCAAGCTCTTGCCAGAAATAAAAGCCAGGGCAAAAGCTAATAAGAAGCAAATGCCTCCCATATGTTGCAATATGGTTCAACATGGGGCTCTCAGAAGGTCATATTAAGTTAATCCAACTAATAAACCCCAGCATAATGCCAAACATTTTCATAGTAGGAAAATATATCTGAAGCTCCAGATTGCCAAAAATACTAATGACACTTCAGAAACTTAGATGTAACATTACTGCTTCAGCTAGTGATCAAAATCAAAACTTTCTTAGTTGTTTTTTACAATGTCAGTGGGCTTGATGATCAGACTTTTTAAAAGTCAAGTGTAAATTACAGCTGTCCACAATATAATATAGTATTTGAATAACAGATGCAAGAGTCCAGTGTTTTCAAACTTGGCAACTTCAACATATGTGGACTTTGACTCCCAGAATTCTGGAAGTTGAAGTTCACACATCTTAAAGTTGCCAAGTTTGAGAAACATGCAATAAACTGACAGGTGATTTTTCCATATTATGAGCCTTCATTTGTGCTGGAACTCACAGTATAGATTGGATATCTTCATATGGTATCACACTGGACCATTGTTCTTAAATCAAAACTTTTTTTAGGATCCTGCATCTCTGAACTTATCATGAGAAATATTGTAGCAGCATGGAGAAATTAGCTAACTCACCTCGCTGTTCATTAAGGAGAAGTAAATTGGTCATTACATAATTGTTAATGCATAGTATTGTGCCTACCTTTTGGTATCTCACCTGAATGGATAAAAAAGAAGATAGAAAAGATTCAACAGAATATTAGTGTGAACTGTGGCTATGTCCACATCACTACCATTTATATTCCCCAATTTCTCAAAAGTAGTTTGAAGTCAAATGTGATCATCTTTACTTTTGCCAACCTTGGAATAGAAAGAACACAGAGAGAGTGGGCAGGAGGCAACCAGCTCACTAAAAGAGTGTGAAGAATGGCTTTCAGTCAGTACCATACTTTGGTCCCATCAGATACAAAAGGAAAGCAAATGTACTATTATTACCACACACACCCCCATCACCTTTCTTGTTCATGTCATACACATTTATCAGACCATACACATATATGCCCACAAACAATGAGCAGTTGCTCTAAGAGTGAACTGCTAAGCTGCTATCATCCCTCTGTTGTACTGAAAAGATCCAGTAGAATAGAGTTGGGAGATGGGATGAGGCAGGAGTTCCACCACGGGGGAAATAGTCTACCAATAAAAAAGGCACGATGCTGCAATGTCAAAGCTCCTGCTCCTGCTGTACCAGAAATAGATTGGCTGAGCTCCCAATGCAGCAAACATCATGAGGTCAGTCACATCCAGAGCTGATTCTAAAGTAGTGGAGACCCTTCCTATCAAATAGTCCTGTATCATATGATATAACCATTATTTCCCATCCTATCATACTTCAAATATGTCATAGCATTGCTATACTCTTCTCTAGTCTGGAGTTGTTCCCTTAATTCTCCTATACAAAGTAATATCTTTTAACTGCAAGAGTTTAGCTCCACTATCATATCATCTCTGTTTGTCTTACAGAACTTGTACTGTGGGAGAAGCTGAGAGGAGCCTTCTCCTGAAGCACTGGCCAAAGTGCTCCTCGGCTGGACTGCTTTGGCAAATCTTCGGGTTCACCTGCAGTCTCAACCAAAAGCCAGCCTGGAGCACCCTCAATAACGTACAGTAGATACTGAAGGTCTTCCACACTATGCAGCTTTGTCAATTGCTATAGGCAATTGAATAGCATGTGACAAAGTTGCCCAATCTGGAACTTCCTCCACCCTGCTTATGAAAACCTTTTGTACGTACTACACAGGAGACTGCTCACTTCCTGCAGGTTGATTGAGGAGTGGTGTGTCTTTTGCAGCACTTGCCAAAGGAGAAGGTGAGTAGTCCATAGGAGCCCCTCAAGCTCTGGCAATTTCATGGATATTGAGATGTAGTTTTCCAATATGGAAGAGGTTGGCCATTGGCTTCTTCCAAAATGTTTTAACACATCAGTCTCATCTATATCCCTGGGGCTCCCTGCGGTCTCCTATCCAAGTACTAACCAGGCCTGACTCTGCTTATATTTGTCAGTGACAGCCAAATTGATCAGATGATGCAACCTCTTTGGTCTCTGAATAGAGTGCTGCAGCCTTAATTACATCTTGGAATAGTAAGAAAGAAATAGCTATCTCTGCTTTGTAGTACTATGGAGTTTGCCCCACTGTTCAGTTACTTGTGCCTTACATTTCTCTCACATCTACAGAAACCTGGCCCAACTTCTGCACTTGTCCTGAGTATCGTACTAAGTGTTTCTTCTTTATTACTAGACAAGGGCCACAAATTAGCCAGCAATTTACTTTAGGCTTAATATACTGGCAAGGTTGTATGAAAGAGATTTAAATTGCCCCTGAATAATATCAGTCCTACTGCTATTAATTTCCACTTTTTTACTGCACACTTCAGCTACTACGTGACCTATGTTGTGTAATGGCAGTTACACTCCAGGGATTAGAGATTAACAACATGTACTCAGAGTGGTTTATTTTACAATTGCTGGGAAATAAAAGCTGATGGAAATGAGCCACTGCTGAATTACTCTGCCTACACAAAACAATATTTTTTATCACTGATGAAAAGCTTTTATTTTCTTCCTTGTTCAAAAATGTAAGTGTTCTCTTGTAGTGTTAACACAATGAAGAAGAGAGACAGTCTTTTGTGAGGAACAGAGGGCAGGAACACTTAGAATATTTCAGCATGTTTGTTGCAAGCTTTTTGAAATTAATTTAATCAGCTGAATCTCTGTTCCAGATAATTAATACACAATTTAGGTCTCAAAGACATTGGCAAGTTAATGGTAGTTATTCTCAAGATAAGCTAAAATCAGTTAGCCCACTTTCAGGAAAAGACGAACATTGCTATGCCGGTTTGATTAAGAAAAGATTATATATTCCAATGCCAAGTCTCTGCATTGCTGGGTATAAGAAAAAGATTTGATTGTGAATTTACTATTGCTAAATTGCTCACTGCAACAACAAAAAAAGAATTAATTACTTCAGTCCTGGAACACAATAGAGTTTGGAACAAGTTAACCTGTTTATTTAGACTAGGATATTCTGTTATGAATAGCAGGCAAATAAATATATTGGAGAACTGGTAAACAGCCAGCAGCCCTGGATTCACATGCTGCCTTTGGTCATAATTTCATGCAGCCTTCTGCTTAATTTCAAAATCCCATTGCAACCAATGAGCTCAAACCTCTTTAAGGACAATTTCTTCCCTTCTCAGAAGCTTGCCATGTGGGGAAGGAGACAGAGACAATTAAGGAAGAGGGAGGTGAAGGACCAGAGAAATAATAATGGTGTAGCCCAAGCTGTAACACTTCAGCCAATCCTGATTTTAAGAGCTGATCTTCCCTACAAAGATTTTCCAAGCTGAAGCCCTTCCAGTTCCTTTAGAAGTTATTTTCATCATATCTGCTACCAAACTCTTATACCAGTAGCTGGCTGCTTACTGCTATTTTTACAGATCAGATCTTGAATCTACTTTTCTTCCCTTCCTCTCATCCTAGCATCTTTCTCCTTTTAGTCTAGATCTCCAACCACTTCTCAACTTCTAATCACAAGTGAATCTTCCAGCTCTTCACATCACATTAACTCAGGTGCTAATGGCAGCCCTGGTATACCTCACACAAAGCTCTGTGTGCCTTTTCTCCTTCAACTCTTGCTCATGAGTGATCTTTCTGCCGACAGACCAGGGGAGATTCCCACTCTGATATTTTTAAATACCCTTCCTTTCTTCTTTCTCTCTTCCTTGTTTTACATCTCAGATTTAGCTTTCTTTTTGCCCCTTCCTTCCATTCTATCCCCACCCACTCCTGGTCTGAACTTTAGGACTGAGGCTAACCTGGATTCTCCAAGTCTGGAATTAATTTCCTATCTCTTCTCCAAACTTTACCGCCATTTATGTACCATTCTGCAACCTAGCTCTTTACCTTAACATTTTTAATCTTCTCTCATAACCAACTTCCTTGCAAAACGATAGGTTTCAATTATCACCCCACCTTTGTAGCATGACATGGCCCATATGGTGCTTGAGCCTCATCCATCATTAGCATGTAATGTCCTTAACAGATTGTTCTCATGGGAATGCAACCATAAGAAAAGAGAGAACATTCAAATCCTTGTTCTAAAAAAAAATCCAGACTTCAGCATCACGTATGGCCATTCAGATTTTTCTTTGCACCCGAGATGGCTAAATTGACTTCTTTGATCAGAGAAATGGCAATATTTACATTTATTACTGACTCAAAACCCCTTACGGACTTTTTGCGTAAAACAGAAAAAAAATATGCCAATAGAGGTGAATATGTGTAGCTCAGGGTTGAGCTCTGGAGTCCTCGGGGTTCTCTGAGCTCGGTTGCAAGAAAAGACCCAAGCTCAGAGAACTGCAAGGACTCCACAGAAAAAAACGAACTTATGATTTATGGTTTTGATGATTAGACAGGATAGATTATAGAAAGAACAGAGTTATGTTGTAGCCATAGAGTAAGAGGTAAATTTATAATTGTACTTATAACTGCTGTAAAGATCCTTTGTATCTTTTTTCTTTCTTTTCTATTTTTCTTTTACTATTTTTTCCTTTCTTGCACTTTTAGCTTTCTTTCTTTCTTTCTTTTTCTTTCTTTTTCTTTTCTTTTTCTTACTTTATATTAGTTTGTATTAATTTTTAATCTTCCTTTTTAAAAATCTTTAATAAAATGTGTATATATTAATAAAATCTCTCTCTCTATATGTAATAAAATCATATAAAATTCCCCTCTCACCCCTATGGGTGGTCCGTGTCTTCCTCAATCTCGGGTCCTCTACCAGAGGCCTGGGAGTTTGAGGGTTCTGTGCAGTATCTTAGCTGTTCCTAGCACTGCACTCTTCTGGACAGAGAGCTCTGATGTTGTTCCTGGGATCTGTTGGAGCCACTCTCCCAGCTTAGGAGTCACGGCCCTGAGTGCTCCTACCACCACTGGGACCACTTTGGCCTTTACTTTCCACATCCTCTCTATTTCCTCCTTCAGGCCCTGGTACTTCTCCAGCTTCTCATGCTCCTTCTTCCTGATGTTGCTGTCACTTGGCACTGCTACATCTATCACTACCGCTGTCTTCTGGTCTTTGTCTACTATCACGATGTCTGGTTGATTAGCCAGTACCTGACTGTCCATCTGGATCTGGAAGTCCCACAGGATCTTAGCCCTGTTATTCTCCACGACCTTCTGTGGAACCTCCCATCTGGACTTGGGGGGGGTCTAGCCCATACACTGCGCAGATGTTCCTGTACACAATGCCAGCTACTTGGTTGTGCCGTTCAGTGTATGCTGTTCCTGCCTGCATCTTACACCCTGCCACTATGTGTTGGACTGTCTCTGAGGCCTCTGCACAATCTGCACCTTGGGTCCTGTCTAGTGTGGTAGACCCCTGCTTCTATGGATCTGGTGCTTAGTGCCTGTTCTCGTGCTGCTATGATCAGTGCCTCAGTGCTGTCTTTTAGTCCAGCCCTTTCCAGCCACTGATACAATTTCCCAATGTCAGCCACCTCAGCTATCTGTCGATGGTACATCCCATGCAGGGGCTTGTCTTGCCATGGCACTTCCTCTGCTTGAACCTCCTGCCTTGTCTGCTGCTGCCTCAGGCATTCTCTCAGCAGCTCATCTTTGGGTGCCATCTTACTGATGTACTCCTGGATACTCCGGGTTTCATCCAGGACAGTGGCTTTGACACTCATCAGACTCCGCTCGCCCTCTTTGCGGCTGGTGTACAGTCTCTGGGTGTTGGACTTGGGGTGGAAACCTCTGTACATTGTGAAGAGCTTCCGGGTCTTCACATCGGCAGCCTCCATGTCTTCCTTTGGCCAGCTCACTATACTGGCAGGATATCTGATGACTGGCAGGGCATACATGTTGATGGCATGGATCTTGTTCTTCCCATTGAGCTGGCTCTTCAGGACCTGTCTTATCCTTTGGTGGTACTTGGATGTTGCTGTCTTCCTTGCCTCCTCCTCATGGTTCCCGTGTGACTGTGGGACACCAAGTATTTATAGCTGGTCTCTATGTCTGCTCTATGTTCCACTCCATCGGTCTTAACTACCTTCCCTCTCTTTACTATCATCCTGCCACACTTCTCCAGTCCGAATGACATCCCAATGTCCTCACTGTAGATCCGTGTCAGGTGGATCAGTGAGTCGATGTCTCGTTCACTCTTAGCATACAACTTGATGTCATCCATGTAGAGGAGGTGGCTGATGGTGATTCTACTCTTGAACTTGTACCCATATCCAGATCTTGTGATTATCTGGCTGAGGGGGTTTAAGCCTATGCAGAACAGCAGTGGAGACAGTGCATCACCTTGGTATATGCCGCACTTGATGGCCACTTGTGCGAGCTGTCTTGAGTTCACTTCATGTCTTCCACAGTCCCATTGAGTTCTTGAGGAAGGTCCTTAGTGTCCTGTGACTTTGTATAGTGCCAGGCATTCACAGATCCATGTGTGTGGCATTGAGTCATAGGCTTTCCTGTAGTCAATCCAAGCCGTGCTCAGATTGGTCTGCCTAGACCTTGAGTCTCGGGTGACTGCCCTATCTATGAGTAACTGGTGTTTTGAGCCTCTGGTGTTGTTCCCAATGCCCTTCTGAGCTGTGCTCGTGTACTGGCCCATATGATCTTGTAGCTTGGCAGCTATGATGCCTGATAGAACTTTCCATGTTGTGGGGAGGCAGGTTATTGGCCGGTAGTTGGATGGTGCTGTTCCTTTGTGAGGGTCTTTCATGATCAGCACTGTCCTTCCTTGTGTTAGCCAGTCTGGGTGGGAGCCTGCTGCTAGCAGTTGGTTCATCTGTGCTGCTAGGCGTTCATGCACTGCTGTTAGTTTCTTTAGCCAGTAGGTGTGGATCATGTCCGGGCCAGGTGCTGTCCAGCTTTTCATGTTCTTGACCCGCTGTTGGATGTCTGTTACTGTGATGGTGACTGGTTCCTGTTCTGGGAGATTGCTGTGGTCTGCTTTCAGGTCCTGCAGCCACTTTGCACTGGTGTTATGCGTCTTCTCTTTCTCCCATATGTTCTTCCAGTACTGTTCAGTTTCTGCTGCTGGGAGCTCAGCTGTTACTCTGTGGTTCCACTGCAGTTGGGAGTACACTTTGGATGGTTCTTTGGAGAACAGGGCATTTATCTTCTTGGCCTCTGTTTCTCTAGTGTATCTCCTTAGCCTGGTAGCCAGTGCTGTGAGCCTTTGTTTAGCAGTCTCTAGGGCTTCAGATGGCATCAGGCCCATGTATTTTTTCAGTAGCCGAGTCTTATCCTTAATCTCCACATGCTTCTGTAGTTCCACCAGCTGACTGACCTCTCTCCGAGTTGCCTTGATCTTAGCCTCCAATCTCATTTTCCAGGGTGAGTATGTACTGCTGTTCTTCTTGATCATGTAGCCAAGCATTTCCAGGATTACAGCTGCTGTAGCATATACCAATTCATTGGTTTCAGTTATGGTGGTGGTACGGATTGTCTGGAGGGCTCTGTTGGCATCTTCTAGCATACTATCTGATGGTACTTCTCCACTGAGCCTTGGTAATCGGACTCGAGGGTTGACTGTAGCTAGTTTATCCATGATCTTATGCCTCATATCAGCTGCTGTGCTCTGTAATGGAAGGGGTGGTAGTGACATTCCAGCTTCAGGTGTTGGCTGCACATCTGCTTGTTCTTCCAGGTCTGCTTGAGTCCGGGTTGTAATGTGGAGTTCGTCTATCTCAAGTTGTGAGAGCAGCTTCCTCTTCCCTATGTTGAAGCACTAGGTAACTAGTTGTTTCTCAGTTAGTGTGGATGTAGGCCTTCTGTCTATCCATAGTTCCCTCATACGTTTCATATATCCCCTCTCATTAGGTCTGCTGTTGTAGTAGCATTCCATCATTTCCAAGTTCTCTTGTCTCGTCCATGTATGGTTTGTTCCAGTAGTCCTGGTTCCCCAACATCTGACGCGGACCTTGTTAATCCGGGCAACGTCCGAGCTGGCATGACTCTCTTAGTTCGTGTCACTCTCATATTTTTGAGGTAGGCAGGTGAAGCGTTAGGTAGGTACCAGCTGGGATTTGAACCCCGGTTTCCTGCATCAAAGGCGGTGTTCTAACCACTACGCTATCCAGCCGTTCAATAAAATCTTATATATATAATAATTTATATACATACATACATTATTTATATACATACAGACAGACTTTTCTTTGCACCTCTGAGTTGAGACCCCAGATGAGCACTTGGAAGTGGCCAGGGGTAAACATAACATCCATCAGCATCCAAAATTATGCTGTTATGCTTACTTCAGGATAACAGAAACATGTTTTCCTTCTGTAGTCATGATGGTGCTATGGAGTTTAACATTCATTAAAGCATAGGAAATAGAAGTAATGGTATGATAGAATATAGAATGATGAGAGAAGATGAATTAGATAGAGCAAGATAACTATTAATTGCATGCTTTACAACTGAAGTCCAAGAGGCATCCCTTATAAGGCCCACTTGAGGATCCAAAATTAAGTAGCTACACTACAGATAAAAAGAGTACATGCTGGATTAACGCCCACATTAGTTACATTTAGGTTAAATCCACTGAAATAGCAAGATTTAAGTTAGTCATAGATTTCTACAGGACGGCTTGCAAACATTGTCCAATTCTTTTAATTTTATTAAAAATCATAAAGTTTAAAAAAAATCCTCACAGATGCTTTCTTCTTCTTTTACTTAAATAAAAATAGTGTTTTTAATAAATCATGATGGGGTAGATCTAGACTGTCATTTCAGATTAAATCTGATCCAACCCATTATGAATTCATTAACATTCTTGAGTTTTCCCACAATATTAGTTTATTTAAGCAAAAGTAAAAAATAACTGGGCCCTGATCTAGTAAGGAGCATCAGAATTCATTTATCTGTTAACCAGAATGGAAAATTCCTGAAAGGGGTTTGGAACACAATGTCTACATCAGAGACCACAGTTTTTTAAAAAATGTTCTTTTAGCAAATTTTCTTTTTGTAGAATTTTCTGCATGGTTTCTAGTCTTAAATACTGGAATGCTACAAATAAATGTAAGCAAAGGAAAAGTCATTAACCTCATACAAAATTTTCAATCATGGTACCAGAGAAAAGGTATTTGTACTTAGAGAAATTTATCCATGCAAATGACAAAGTTTTATTTCAAAGATGTTGAAACTTGAGTATTTCACTAACTGAAACCTCAGACAGAATTAGATTATTTCTCAGGGGATAACTTCAGTCACTATTCATTTCAGGTTTCATTACCTTAGTTTTATTTGTGTGTGTGTGTGTGTGTGTGTGTGTGTGTGTGTGTGTAGTAACTTTATTAAAAATTACAGTTAGAACAATAAAACCTAATACAAACTAAAAAAAAATAAAAGAATAGAAAGAAAAAATAGAAGGTGCAGAAAAAAATAGAAAGAAAGATAGAAAAGAAAGGAAAAATAAGAAAATAGTAAAGAATATATATAGAAATGACTTCCCCCTTCATCACAACAAATACAAATAATTGTAACTTATCACTCTGTCTTAAAATACAACAAATGATCTCTTCTTCTCATATCCCGTTTCTTATCTATAAACAAATCCTTAAGCCTCGTCATTTCAGTCTTGATGTCAGCAAAAGTTCATTAAGGGTTACCAGAGATAATAACATATCTGTTTTAACCTTGATCAAGTAAACCAATTTTATAGTCCTTCCTTTCAATTAATGTCCTAGAGCTTGATTTCCTTTCATTTTTAATTTGTCCCTTCTCACAAAATTCTTCAAAGCTTTAACAAGCCTCTTTTGTAAATACCAAATAGAAAAATTATCCAGGTCACTCTCTTAGTTTGTTATTTTTATATCCCTTTTAATTATTAAGACATCAGCTGGTTTCTTTTGTATGTCCAGTGTAACATCTTTTTCTATGTCATTCTTGTAGCCTGTCATTTTTAAATCCATTTTCAAATCAATCTCAAGTCATGTCAAGTAATACTTGTTCCTCTTCCATAGCATCTTTTAAACAATCTATAGAGGCAGACACTCTTAAAATTAAGTTCTGGGTCCATTGTTTGAAAATATCCTTCAATATGTCCAATGTTAAAATATTTTGCTTCATTCTGTATTAGTAAGTCAAGTTTGAATGTTCTTTTCCTTTAATTGTAATCTTTAGTTCCTTCTAGTTCCCTCTAATGTCCAATTTTTAAAGTCTTATTAGGTTTTTTGAAAAAAGAATTCATAACAAAAGCATTTTCCCACTGAAAGGATTCTTTATAATTAACTCCAAAATCTTATTTCAAATTTATCTGGACCCTTAGTCCATCCGTAATCTTCTAAAATCAAAGTTTTAATCACCTTTTTGCTGTTTGTTCCCCACCCACCCAAAAAATTTTAAGTCCTTAAACTTGTATTTAAGAGTTCTTTCACTAAGGATTGAAACTCACCTGGTACTGTAAAACTTGTTGATTCACAGGTTCCTAATAGTTGAAAAGCCATTAACAAGCAATTTCCAAAAATGATTACAAAAGGAAGTATGCGAACCCAGTGTCCTTTCAAAGGTGCTGACTGCAGTTTGAGCAAGATGGCTATTCCCTTGTCTCCTGAGATCTAAACCCACCAGAGACTGCTGTCTTGTAGTCTTCTCGTGAGGAGCAACTGTCTGGAACATTTGTGAGCAATCAAAAGTCCTCTCCTTGTCTGGAGAAGAATTACAAAAAGCCAGTCTACTTGCCAGCTCTTCACTCCGCTGCAGTCATCGGTTCCACTTTTCATGGAACCATCTTCAGTCCATTTCTTCCCTGGAAGTCATTCAGGTTTCATTGCCTTAGTGATGTAGCCAAAGAAAGACTTAAGTTATAAGGATATAGCAATACCATAAACCAGGATACTTCAGGCCATGTTTTTTAAAAAAAAGGAAATCATAAACCTATAGTAAAAAAAAAAATGCCATAACATAAACCAGCCTTGCCCATCCTTCTTCAGACGTGCTAGAATTATGAATGAGTGAATACATTAATTCATCTTCACATTGCTGCAAATATGTCAATCATTTTTAATCCATTCCTCATTTTAAACACCTCCAGAGGGCATTCAGTTGAGGAAAGCTGACAGCTCTCTCTTGAAAATGCAGACCATTCCTTGAGTGATCTGGGGTGTTAGCCTGAAAGCATTCTGTGTTTAGAATAATAAACTGTAAGTATCCCCTGTTATCAATCAGCTGCTGAGTCACTGTATCCAATCAGTCAGTTTCAATCAAACAAACCAAATCATTCTTTATTACTGACAAGGATAACCGCAAATCATTATCATTACAAACATATAAAGTCTTCCAATCATTCTGAATTATGATGGAGAGGAAAACACATTTCAAAAGCAAATTTTAATTATTTTTAGTTGATTATATATCTGTACCTCTACTGTAACATAGAAACCAATCCTGAGTTCAAGAGCTGGTTTCCCAAGCAGTATCTCTTTCCTTGCTATGGAATTTACTTTGGCCAAGCCTTACAATCTGTCCTTTGTTTAAGTAACATCTCTGAGGAACTTATTTGCTACATCTTGCAATATAGCCATTTGGTTTAACGGCAAATTTTCTTGCCTTGCACCAACTTCACTGCAATGATTAGACTGCATTTCTATGTTGTCCAAAGCAGTTTTTAAAATAATAAATTATCTTAAACAAAAACACTATAATAAAATCAATTATTATAAACAATAAACAGTAACAGTTCATTTTTAAAAAAGAAAATTAATCTAAGAGGCAGCCTACACATCTTGTCCAGGAGTAGGTTATTGTTAAGAAGCTTATCTTCAACTGTCATCTAAAAAGAGGACAGCCATTAAGAAGGTCCTACTTCTAGCCACAGCCAATCTTAATGCATAGAAAAGATTATATTGTAGGAGAGATCACATAATTACCTGGGTCCTATGTCATGTAGAGCGTTATAGACTAATGCCAATATCTTAAATTGGGCTTAATATGTCAGGGGCCATATATGCAGATCTTTCAAGACTGCTGTTATATGGTCTCATTTAGCCACCTGACTTAATCATTGAGAAGTTGCATTGTGTCCTTGTTTCACAACTGGCTACTCTACCATCATGTAGAAGGCATTGAAATAATCCAGTTGTGAGATTAGTAGGGCCTGAGATATAGAAGCAAGAAAACGTATTAGCAATAAAGATTTCATTTTGACTAAGTCTGCCCAAATGTGAAATTCACATAGGTGAATTTAGGTGTTTTAACTATGAAAGTGCTCAGATGTGATCTTACACTGGTTTTGAGGAAGTATGTTTACATTATACATATGTACAAGGGATTTTGTTAAAATGTACATGACAATGAATGTGTGCATGTCCTTAATATTTCTGAACCATGCATGCTCAACTATATGTTAATCTGCTAGTGAATAATGTATCCAATGACTGTATAAATGGAAGCTTCTAAAATGTGAACTTTGATCTGTGTCACTGAAACTCTACAACAGCATATTCTCCTTTGGTGCCAAATAAAGGAAATTGCTGCAGCTGACTCTCGGTGTGTTCCCATATTGGGAAGTGGACAAAATCCACAACAGAGATTGGGCTTATCCAGACCTGGGCAAAGGTTCTACTTAACACTGAAATCAATCTGTAAATGATTAATCCCGGGTTGAAATCATTTTGCCTCTTAACAAACATTTATTAGGCCAGCACAAGGCAGCTTGGATTCATCTGGATGAAAAACTTTGTGATGTGGCCACAACACAATTTTCTCTGTCAAAGCAAAGAATTGCAGTTTGCCTCAGTAAGGTACTTTGTGTTACTCTCCTCAGTCAGCACTTGAAAGAGTTGGAAGAAGCTTCTGCACATGTGCAAAATCTTCTTCTGGTTATTGCAAGCATCAGTCAATGCAGGCAAAGAAAATATGGCCACTTTGCCTCACTCTTGGGACTCAGGGAGCCTTGAGGAGCTGCTTGGTGAAGTAGTTTTGAAGGGAACTTTACTCAGTTCCAGGATCAGCACATGGCAAGTACTAATCCGCAAGGTTACATCTTACATACAAGTTGTGTTACTTAAACTCTCACTGGAAGGATTTAAGCAACTTGTGTCTAGGGGTGGAAGCTAACTCCTTTTCTGACTCAGGACAGGAACTGCTGTTTGCACAGATGCTCATGAAAATGAAAAGTCACAGAAATGAAACAGCAATTTTGTGAGAATGCACGTCAGTTTCAGCATTTTCTCTGGCTTGCAGCACAGCTGTTTTTTTCTCAAAAGCCTCAGATTGCAGTGCTCATCCTTTAGTCGCCTCTCTTTAGTAAAAAGAAAGAAAAAAAACTTAATGAGCAATTGATAAATCTAATGAACATTTGTTACCTAACTGAACACATCACCTCTTTCCCTTTACACCGATATGAATGCCATTGCTCTCTTTCAAACCTAATGCCAGGGATAGGAATAAATATCAATGGGCTCAGGCCATTCAAATTCTGTTCTTAACAAATCTCAGCCCAGTAGTAGCTTGTATTGATTTAATAATATATTCTAAATCAATATGGCTTCATTAAAGAGAAAACATGAATATATTTAAAGCAGCATGATAACTGGTTGGAAGAATCTGATAAAAAAAGAAGGAAAGCAAAATATTAGCTGTGTTACTAAATTTGCTTGTGATTTGATTTATCACCAGCTGAACATGTATCACAAAACATACATTGGTGAGAATACATTATTCCTCTTTATCTTACAGCTAATCAACCACATGGGGACAACTTCTCAACAGATTATTTATATGGTATTTTTTATATTTTACTTAGCAAGTGTAATCTCAGATTATATATACAAACTGCAGAACCCATTGGCTTTAATAGCCTGACAAAATGGTAAGGACAGTCTTCATCTATATATTGCCTACAGTGGACCTCTTTGCAAGAAACAAGGTAGGATGTGAGACTCTACACGTGAAAGCTGCCCAGAGAAAAGTGAATATTGAAAGACAGTATAGAAAATGTTTAAATCATTGTAAATTAAAATAAATGGATAGTCTTTCACTATAGACCATGACTTTTAAAGAATGAGTTGTCCTGGAGATCCTTCTCTTGATGTTCTCAAGCCATCTGTACTTTCTATTTTATCTTGCTTGTAGTTTTGTCTGGATGAAGTTTTTTTTACTGTTTTATAATTAGATTGATCTTTTATTTGGTCCTATACTTTATGTAAGCTGCCCAAAGTCTCTGGATTGTGACAGGTTATAAATGTGGTAAATAAACAAAATAAAATAAAATAAAACTGTGTTCTACCACTCTTCTTAAAAAGCAGCTCACTAAAGGTGTCAGGCTGAAGTTTTTCCATCCCTATTTAGGGTTCGAATGTGCAAAGCTTGTGTTCTACTAATCAGTTCAAATCTTCTGATAATGTACAATAAGGCATTGATTTAAACCATTATCTGACTGACATTATTGTCAATTCCATCACATTGACATTTATTCCTGGAAGTAATGTGTTAATCAATAGCTTATTGTTTAATGGAAGGACCCATAGCTCAGTAGCAGAGTAGGAATCTTGCTTGGAGAAGGGCCCAGTTTCTATACCTGGAATTGCCATGTAGGAAAAAATCTCTAGCCAGAACTGCTTTATGTTAGACACATAAAGTGTGAATATTGGGGCACATGGGCCAAAGGATTCCCAGAAAAAGGTAGTTTCTTATGCTCCCTGGCCAACATAACTATACCTAGTTACACAACAGGAAGAGTTGTTTCCTTTGCCTTCAGAAACCCATGTTGTGCTTTTAGCATCTAAACCAGACAGAAATTCTAGAGGTGCAGTCTTTCCTAGCATGAAATGATGCTTCAGCACCTGTTTAAAAAACCCTAAAAGTAACCAGGATTGCAATTTGACCCTTTTTCTGAAAAGCACAAGTGGTACATACGCATGACTGCTACAAATGTTCAGACAGAAGAATGGCTATAATTACAACCTGCTCCCAATCTACACGGTTCATCTAAGCAAAATTGATTTGCTCATTACAAAGGGAAAGGCTATTTTTGCTCACTGGGTTTGACATATCTTAAACCAATTCCACTTTTTTTTCTGCAGAATATCCTCCTGTGGGATTTTAAAGGAGGCTGGTTTCATAAAAGGCTAATGCAAGCTACCAGTCAAAGGTACTTAAAAAAAAAAAAGTGCAACGTTTTAGTCCATCTTCAACTCATTTTTACTTAGATCTAATGATTTCAGAACTCTCGCATTTTGTTCCACACTCCTAGCATTTTTATTTTTATTTTTATTTTTTATTTTTTTGCTCGTTCTTTGCACCATACTGTTTCCAGCCATAACTAAATGCCCTTATTATTGTAAGTAGAGATAAAAACTGGTTTTTGTTTGGTTTGGTTTTTATCTTAGTAAGCCTTGTGAATCTTCTGCTTGCAAATGGTTGTTTAAAGCATTGAGAAATGATTTCAAAAAGAATGTTATTAGGAGGGCTGTAGTTAGCTATGGCTGCCTTTAATAACAGCAGAAAATTATTGGAAACAGGTGGTGAAGTTTTACATAGTACAAAGAATAGCAGTAAAGCTTGCCAACAGCTTGGTGTGAGTAATTTTCTTCACACACAGTTCATTACTAAACTCTGGCCTACCTGACATACCTAAACTACATCTCAAAGACTCCTCTCACCCCACCCAACTCTGAGCTCACTATCCTAACCAAGCATCTAATTGTGAAGAGAGTCTCGCTGGATCTGGCATCTGCTGATGTTGAATGATGGGCTAGACACGGCTTGCCCATTCTTCCAAGGTAGCCTGCTGCTTTTATTTACAGTACAATAATCCCATCAACAATGCTGAAAAAAAATCAGTTTCACATTTTGGAGGCAGGGAAGATGCCATCTTGATTTGTGTTACAAAATTACCTGACATCAAACCACTGATTTCTTGAATCCTATTTGTGATCTATAGAAAGATGAGTTGCTAAGGGCTGGGTATTATTCCAGAGATGATATTGCTACATTCAGCTACGGCGTAGTCAGTCCTTGCATCAATTCTGCCTTATCCAGCCTCTTTAAGGATTTATAAATTACCAAGTGATCTTGTTATGGAAAAGTAGGAACTGGTTTCTCCAGGAATTAGATTTGGCATTTAGGTGTCATCTTTCAGTTCAAATACCAAGAACAGCAATGCCTTCAAGGTTCAGAGTTTCCGACCAGTTATTTAAAAATTGGATTTTGCATTTTATTTTCCTTTTCCCTCTTCTTCCTTTTTTTTTTTTTTTTGGTGCATCATTTATTTTACTAGCCATTTTTATTGAGTGTATGCAATAAACTCTTTTCGCTGAAGAGGAGGATTAGAGGTATTTACATAATTAATACATTCCTAACAGAAAATATAACCAACATAAATTATTTTTCTTTTTTAACATGTATCTTCAAATGAACATATGAACCAATGATTATGAATCACCTGGGAGTTTCTCTCTGAGTCTAAAATAAGACTCTATGCACATATATCTTTAATACATATAAAATAGACGATTAGGCTGACAATAAATACCACTAGCTGGAAACAAACAGATACAGAAAACTCTCATTCTTTGCTGCCATCTTCTGGTTGTCCAGACTGTTGCAGGCCAGAGCACATATATGGGGGAGGGAAAGACAGAGAGATTTGCTGACTTGTGTGCAGTAGGGATCACCACACCTTAAGGACAACATTTTGTAGCACAGTCCCTGGGTCTCTTTTTTGTGACAACTAAAAACTTAGAGAACTGTCATTTTGAGGCTGGAAACGGATGAAAATTCTATTGTAAACCCAACACTGGACATATAACCACTAAATATGCAGTTTGGACCACTAAACTTTCTAAATTCAAAAGATTTTCTACAGCTGAAGTTTGCCCTCAACAGGTGACATCCTCAATTCCCCAGTTTATATGTCATTATTCCCTAAAGCAGAACATTTGAATCAAGTTTAGATGCCATACACCTACAGAGCAGTCTTGTACATATCTTCTCAAAAGGAAGCCTAATAAGTTTAAGGGCATTTACTCCTATGTAACTAGGCACAGAATGGGAGCTTTAGATTGGAGTTATAAAACTCTTCCTAGGTGGAACTTCCTAAATAGGCACCGAATTGCCATTAGGCTTCTTTTCTTACATCCCTGTCAATTTCCCTGCCTCTTCCACAACAAAAATAGTGAAGACAGATGGAGATAGTGTCCGTGTGACGGTGATGTTGCTTACACTAAACAGTCTTTCTCCTTATTCCTCCTGAATCTTCTAACAACATTAAGGAACCAAAGAAATAGTCATAATCCTGATCATTGTAGAAAACTGTGTAACAGAACCAGATCAAGATGATTGTCTGTTTCTTTTTCGTTCTATTAAAGACCAGTTTTGTTATAGCAATGTTTGTTTTGTGTATTTGTGATGAATAATAGCTATTATTACAACACAGTTTTAAAGCACGATATAAATCAGCCTCTATTCACTTCAGGATACTTGCCCCATTAATGTCTTCTTTAGTCATGAAACTTAAGAGTCACACAATCTACTATTTCATTACAATTTGGTTGGTTAAAATTTTAACCAATCTCCAAAGTTGTTTATAAAAAAACCTCAGACTTCATTGGAACGTACAGCTACACCTCTAAACAGTCTTTAAATAATTACAGTTAGCCACATTGCCTCATATTAATAAAATAATAATAATTCTAAGATATATTATTTGAATGAATCCTTCACCATATCAAAGTAGTATTAGCTGGAGGATGCAAATAGAGTTCTAACATAACAATATTTTTTACAGTAAACTAGTTACAAACCATTGTCAGATTGTAGTTCAGTGTTATCCATTCCAAATATACTGTACACCTCTGACATCAAAAAATCTTTTAATGGTAAAATTTTTGACCTAAATTAATTGTATCAGGATCATGGGCCTCTGTAAGAGGAACAAGGGGAGTAAGTGACATTATATTTATAATTAAGTCATTGCCCAAAAGACACATATTACATTATTTGTGTTATATATGCAATATCATAATGATGTGTGTAAGATCATTGTAGCCTTTAAAAGACGCCTACTGTAATAGTAATTATCAAGAAAGTACGCAATTAGAACATGCTAATAAAATAAAGCATAAATACATTTGCTGTTCTGCAATGGAATTGTAAGGAACAATTTTGAAACAGGCAAAGTGAAAGAAGCCATCAAATGTGTCAGAGCTTACAAAATGCAACGAACAGGATTGATGTGTTGTATGCATGCTTTAATGTGGATGTGTTATTTACACATAAAACTGCCAGCAGATATTAAATCAGCATGATGAAGTAAACAGCTTGACTAAAACAATTCTATATAGTTATACATTCAGATTACTAGAAATCGTAACACTTCTCCATCTGCTGAATATCTGAATATTATTTTTAGTTTTGACTCAACATTTTCCTGCTAAACAAGATGGTATGTACCGTTTCAGAAGACAAGGAGAGAGAGGTTTGTGCAGTTAATCATTTCACATTACTTGCCTTTGGTTTGATCAATAGACAGTCCTAATTTAATAAATGGAAATACTGTAAACTGAATGCCTGTTGTGGGCTGACTCACAGTCAACAGTCTCCCGTTGACAGGGCAAAGCAGAACATTCCCCAAGGAAGCTTGTAAGCCAGCTAAAATAATGACTCTTTCTCCTATCCTTAGCATATCATTCTCTGGGGTATTGTATTCAGACTCGGATAACAAAGAGACTTTGGTAACCTGTGCAGAATTCCAACTGGCAACTGTTTTATTGAAAACAATTTTAAAGATCTGCAAGGGATTAAAATGCAGAATGATTCAGTCCTGTTCATTCACTGTATAGGTTCCTATTAACCCATATAAGATGTCCTCCCACAAGCCAAATGAATTTACGGGACAAAAGAACACTCATGGCAGGACTCTGATTCTTTTTTAAATATGGAGTTGGAAATGATGACATTCTCTTGAAGCAGCCATCATTTTTTTTTAAAATATTTTTTTATTTTTACAACAAACACAAAACATACATGAACAAACAAAAACATAGAAAGGCATAAAAAAAAGCATCTTCCATTTTATACCGTGTGTCAACCAGTTACCAACTCGTTGGTGCCCCTTTCATAATCTTAAATTCTCATATCATCTATTCAAAATATACTTGTATACTTATCAATTAACAATTATTAATCATTCATATCTAATCTATAAAATCATTTATTACAAGAAATTTTAACTTTCAATAGGATTAGTAATACATTTTCATCTATCGATTATATGTGTATATATATAATAATTAATATCAAATTTCTATTATAAAATTTCCTAATCCATTACATTACTATATTTTCTCAGTGTCATATAAAATTACTTATCTTCTTACTCTAATTTCAAATCTTAATTTAACTCATCTCTGCACATTCCATCATTTTCAATAACTTCCTCCTGCATAAGTACTTTTTAATTTTTCCAATTCTTAAAAGTTACAGTTCTAACCAGTATCAGTCACAATATCAGTTACAGTTCTTACCGGGTTACAGTTCTAACCAGATTCTTCACTACATGTTTCAACAAAAATGTCTCTAGTTTAAAATCTATATGTTACTATATTCAACCATGTATAAATTTTAGTCTAATCTCTTGAAACATTTACAATCAAATACAATTTTTAACTATATATCTCAGATTTATACTTTATTCCAGCGCTTGCATAATTTTGAGTTCACCCTTTTCATTCAATATCCCAAAATATCTAACTGTTTATTCCTTTTTCTATATTATTGGATAAGAGAAAGCAATAATAAATGTCCTTTCAAACTTTCTGCTTTTTGAAGCTTCTGTCAGTTCCATCATTGTTGTATTCCCCTCGTTTCTTCTTTAAACATCTGAAGTAGTTTCTTTCAATATTGTTTTACTTCTTCTTTTTGTGCATTCTCTTAGTACAATTTTCCATTATAATCTTGTATAATCTTTTTCTCACCCTCAGTGCCAAGAACAAGTCTATCCCTCTTCATTTATCAGTTGATTAACCCTTTTAATTCTCAATTTATAAGCCTCACAATAATTCTGTTTAATGTTTCTGATTTCTTGTACTATTTCTTCCTTTTCCATTGATCCCGTTTTATATTTAATTAAGTCCATTTTAGCTTTAATATCTTTTTTTCTTTTTTTTGCGGGAATTTCTGCAGCTCTTCTTCCAGTTTTTTATAGTCATCCTCAATAGTTTAAAGATCTTTTTCTGCATTGTGTTTCTCGTATAGTTTATTATCTTGATAAACCGTCATTGAGTCAAAGGATTCTTTATCTTTGTTCTTGCCAAAAATAAGAAAAAAAAAAAATCAAGAGGAGAAAAGAAAAAAAAAAAAAGAAGAGGAGGGAAAAGACTAAGTCTCTTTAAAAAAAATCCAACTTAGGGGGGAATGGAGAGCAAAGCAGAGCTTCTAGCAGAAAGAAGAGCTACTGCCACTAATCAGGGCTCTTGTGACTAGCTCAAACTTTCCATCTTGATATTTTCAAAATCGCTTTCAACTCCACTTTCTTGTTTATAGTTACGGATGGCACCTGTATAAACATGCACATCCCACTATCTTTTTAGAAAGCCCAGGGTCCTTGAGCATGCGTTACAATAGAAGAAAAAAAGCACTATGTCGAGCCTCTAGATGGCAGTGCAACTTTCTTTCATTTACTTTCTCTTAACTCCACTTTCCCTATTTCAAAATCAAAAAGTATAAATTTCTTATAACAATAAAGAAATCTTAGTCAAAAAAAAGGCTTAAGATAAAGAATTATTGAGTATTAAAAAGAAAAAGCCAATCCAGTTAAAAATATATTTTTTTAAGAGAAAAACATCTTGCCAATTCCACTAAAAAGGGAAAGTTGAAAAGAAAAAAAATTTTCCCCCCTTTTTTTATAAGGCTCAATCTCGCCGCTTAATCCACTTTTCTTCACTTTTAAAAATCTCTTTAAGTTACTTAAGGTGTTCTCTAAGAATAGTTGAATAGTAAAAGTCCATCTCACCCAGTTGACACCCCTCTCTTCCTTCTTCCTTTGGAGCTGTCCCGGCTTTCGCAGCCATTTTGGCTGCCTCTCCTCCGCCGGCTTCAAGAGCTTCTCCCGGGATCAATCTGGGACTTGCGGCGTCCCTGAGATCCGCGGGACGCGCCCTTTGCAATCGCCATCTCTACGGGACGGCTTAGGTCCATCGGGACCGTCCAGGGGAGGAGATATCAGCTGCGATCCTGGGAGCCCAGGATCGCCCGCCGTATCGCCGCGACGCCAGCTCCGCCCTCGAAGCAGCCATCATTTTATTGTATCATTTTCATCTGGCAATGAGAAAAATGCAAGCAGTAAACAACTCCTGTTTTAACCAAAATAAGAGGAGTACAAGAACAAGAGTCTCAAAGGAGACCATCCCTTTGCTCTGCCTCTGAGGAAGACAGGAATTCCTGATGTCTAAGAAGGCACCTGGTAATGTGAGACAAACAAGAGCAAATAGAAGTAAATTAATCCTTCCAAATAAAACATGCTCTATTCATAGGAAAGAAAGATCCCTGTTGAAACAATTGTCATACTCTTTCCCTTTGTTTTCAAAAAGTCCTCTTTATTCTGTTTTCCATTGAACACATTACATTTATTCTATATACAACATAATTACATATAATAAAGGATGTTATAGACAGGTTATGTGGGGGGGGAGGGAGGGAGGGAGGGAGGGAGGAAGGAAGGAAGGAAGGAGTTTTTTTACTGTAAAATTTCCCATAGATAAGCTCAAGTTGTGCAAATGATTCTAAATCTCCTAGAATCAGTACCACAAGAATGCAAGGAATGTAGACTTATAAAGACAAAACAATCAGCTTTTGTTCATCAACTAATAAACAACTACCTAAATCCAAGGTCTCCAACAACATGATTCTATGCCTGTTAAGTGAGAACTAGTTTTTCCTCCATTTAATGGGATAGATGTGCCTTAGCAAGTGGCAGCACATAGCTTGCCTGGACTCATAATTAAGCAGGGCTGGTTCTACTAGGGAATAATAGTGCAAGTAGACTGGGAAGTTAAAGAAACATTCTGGAAAACAGTGGCATTTCAGTAGCAGTGCAGAAAACTGCCTGATCATGGACGTGAAATAATCAGGAATCCAGTTCAACAAAGATACGTGGATAGGGTTGCTGCCTAAGAAATCCAGTACAATGCAGTAGATAGTGTGCTGGATATAGACTGGGCATCCCAGGTTCAGACCAAAGACGTCCAGAAAGCTCATTAGGTTCTCAGTCTAATCTACTGAACTTGGCAGTTATGCAGGTAAAATAAGACAACTCCCCCAACTGCTTCTTTTAATTGCGGGTGGGGAGCATAGATGCAAAATGTAATGAACACTTAATCATGAATGTAACCCATTGGCCCTGTGCTTACATCTTTTATATCAAACTAACCTGACTTCACATTGGATATAATACATAGAAAATACATAGGGAAGTAGGAAAGCATTTGTTTAGATCATTGGAATTAACGACTTTGAACCCTGGGCCATACAAAATAAAGGTGGCATATAAATCAATAAATAAGTAACTCAGTGAAGCTTACCTGTTGGGGGAAAGTATAGGCTAGCACTGAGCATACAGAATAGCAGACTATTAATATCAGTGAGCTGTACCTTTAGTCTGCTGGAAGTACAACAACATTTGGATGGCTTACAGTAAAGAGAACAGGTCGTCTGCATTTTTAGGAGCATAATAACATCTGTACCTGGTCAGACCAACAACTGATCCAACATTGTTTCTTCATTGGCCAGTAGATTCCTATATTCCACAGATGGTAATGCTTTGTCACAACCGTTAAAGATGCAGGTACCCTGTCCTTTTTTCATCTGATCATCCTAAACAAATATGATTATTATGTTGTATATCATTCATGTAAATCTAGGTCCAGGGGTTCTTTTGTGCTACCATTTTAAAAAATGCAGAAAGTAAAATGACATGATTAAAAAAAATGCTTGTAAATCATCAGAAGATGATGCAGCATTAGGCTATATTCATATGGCGTATGAGTTAGCTATTATGGGTGAAAATAAAAAGATAATGTTCGTCCCACTCCAGCATCAAAATATGAAAAGCTGTTTACCAGTTTGCTTCCTGTTGCCCTGAATTCAAAGTACATCATATAAGAACTAATTGGGTTTGAATCACTTAAGAATACATTTGCTATGACAATAGAATTCCCCTTACATATCATCTCAGTATTTATAAGAGAGGTGAAAATTAACATTTCCTGCCTTTTTCAGTGTGAAGCACAACTCAAGGAACCTTGAAAAACATCGGAAGTATCCCCTCTACCCCTAAAATCTGTAGATTTTCAAGTGTTGTCTCCTAGTGGATTATGGCAGACATTGGATAAGTGATTGCAGAGTGTGTGTGTGTGTGTGTGTGTGTGTGCGTGCGTGCATGTTTTAAGGCAGCAAAAGTCTGGAGAGGCATATTTATCACCTTTCACTATGTGTTCTATGTTGTTTTATGTTTATATCATCAGTCTGAAAGTCTGAAAAATCTCTTAAATCAAAAGATCTCTCCTGCTCTCCACCCCTTTTTTTGGGCAGGGGGGGATTAATTGACAGTAATTGTTAACAGTATAATCCCACCTTTCCAGATGAAGATGCACAGGATGACTAACAGACTAAAATAACAATAGCTTTTATGTCACTCAGGTTTTAACTGGTAAGATCTGGCCTCTATCAGTTGAGAAAACAATGCATATTTGCAAAGAAGAGCATTAGAAAATGCAGAGATATAACAGCACCATCTTTTGCAGAGTTGTACTACCTAAACCCCCAGATTTACTGCAAATTTCGGCCCTAAAATGATTTTTTTTTATTACAAAAGTGGGAAATGATCAAATATGTGAGAAGTAAATATATTTAACTTTATTTTTTATTTGTAGTTAAAATGGAATTTAACTTCAGTTAAATTTCATTTTTGTCCTGCCCACATTTTAGTCCTGTTCTCACCCAAAGTTTGGAGTGCAGCTTTTGGCATTTGATTGAGAGTCCAAGCATAGTTCTGGATTAAAAAGAATTGAACACCTTTGCTCTAGGACCTTTCTCTAGGAATAAGTTGCACAACTCAAGAGATAGTAGCAAAATGTACAGCAATAATGGAAGAAAAATACATTCCTCCTTTCACAGCTACATTTGTGAACTGTGATTCACCCATCCCCTTTCTGTCAACATTCCAGTAGCGAAGTTCTCCTGCTGCCATTGTGGCAGACAGAAATGTATCTATTTCTCACATATATCTCTACCCCTAGCAAATTAAACGATGCCATGGATGTCTTATCTCAGTGCCTGGAGGCTGTGAGGGAACTACAGGCTTCAGCTGAACCCTGGCAAGACTGAGTGGCTTTGGGTTTGGGGGCTTGCCTGTTCTAGAACCATGTCATCTTTCATGCTGGATGGGGTTGGACTACCCCAAACAGACTTGTTGTGAGACCAGGAGGATCCCCAAGTTGCACAACTCCTGCTCAGAGCAGGTGGCAGTTGTAGCTAGGAGTACCTTTGCACAGCTCCATATTGTTTATCAGTTGCACCTGTTCCTAGATCAGGGGACTCTAATCACAGTTACTCATATGTCACCTCCTGATTGGACTACTATAATGCGCTCTACATGGAGCTGCCCTGGAAGAGTATCCAGAAGCTTCAGCTGGTGCAAAATGCAGTGGCGCGGGCAGTTATGTGTGCCTCTAGAACATCATGTTACACCTGTGCTGCGTGAGCTGCATCAGTTGCCAGTCAGGCTTCTGGGTTCAATTCATGTTTTGACCTTTAAAGCCCTTCATGACATGGGGCAGGGTTATCTGAGAGAACGCCTCTCCCAGATTATATCTGCCCATCCCATCAGATCCAGCAGAAGAGGCATGGTACAGGCCCCGACTGCTAGACAGCTGCACTTGGTGGGACCCGGGAGGCGGGCCTTCTCTGCCATCGCAACCACTTTATGGAACATCTTCCCCACCGAAATGAGGCTGATTCTATCCCTGTTGATTTTCCAGAAGTCCCTCAAAACTTGGTTATGCTATCAGGCCTGGGGGCCACATGGGACCAGCAAGGTTCTGAGGTGTCTCCATTGCTGTTGACATCTGCTGCCCTCTCTTTGCCTCTAAATACAATTTGCTAATTTTTTTCTGAATAAAAATGGTTTTTTATATTTTAACTGTTTTAGTTTTATTGTACACCACCCAGAGTCACTTTTTCGTGAGATGAGTGGCCATATAAACTTGATGAATGAATAAATTAAAAAAAAAATTGCTTACGAAGCAAAACTACACGTTCCTTTCTTTGTGCAATACAATTTGGGAAAACAGAACATAATTTCAGTAAGGTTGTTAATACTGAGCAGTTGATTGGCTTTTGCATTGTCTTCTTTTACCTTTAACAAGAAATGTCTTAAGCCTTCTTCACTTCTATCAATCGAACTGGTATTTTCAATGTATGAGATTTTTGTCCAGCATTTCTTATTATATATTCTGAATATAAGTTAAATAAATCGGGGGAGTATATAAACAGTGCACTCCTTTTCCAAGTTCTAGTTGCTCTATATTCTATTCTAACTGTTGCTTCCAAATCATTGTAAAATGTTTTTTCACTAGGCAGATGAGATAGCCCTTCAAAACACAAGAGCATCGAATTATCTATATTGTGTTGGGGTCTACACAATCAAAACCCATTTTATAACCAGTGAAGCAAAAGCAGATGATGAATATTATTATTAATTAAACTTGTATGCTGCCTGGCTCTCAATGATTCTGGATGGCTCACAACAAAGACATTACAATGGAGTCAATTAAACGTAAATGTTAAAGATAAAAGACGGCAACCATGATGAAGTGAGGGGTCTCAGTCTCCCTCGCCAAAGGCCTGGATGAAAAGCCAGGGTGTTTAGAACTCCTTTGCCTTTTCCATCATCTATTGAATATTAGCAATTTGATCTCAAGTGCCTCTGCCTCTTTGCATATCCAGCAGTTCTCATTTCATGTATTGTTGAAGTCTGGATTACAAAATCTTGAACATTTTCAAACTAGCCTGTGAAATAAGTACAATTGTTCAGTAGTTGGAGCATTCTTTAGCAATGCCCTTTTTTGGCATTAGAAAATAAATTGATCTTTTCCAGACCCTTGGCTACTGTTGTGTTTTCCATATTGCTTTCAAACCTCATGTAGCGCTTTAACTGCGTCATCTTGTAAGATTTTAATGGTTCTGCTGATATTTCATCTACTGCTAAATCTTTGTGGCTAGCAATAGTTTCTAGGGCCAATTTGATTTTTCTTTCCAGAGTGTCGGCTGGTTCAGTGATCAAAGTTTCATCTGTATGTTATCTATTTTGTACAGTTTTGTACAGTTCTTCCATATCATGCCATTTCTTTTTTGTATCTTCTTCCCCCACTAGATTTTTTTTTCATTGTCTTTTATAATGACCATCTTTGTATTAAAGCTTCCCTTGATTTCTGTAATTTTCCTAAACAAATCTCTTGTCCTTCTCATCTGATTTTTATCTGCAATCTCTTGTTTTCTTGTTCTTCTCTGGAACAGTATTTAGTTGGGCAATTTTTCCTCTGTCTCTGTAGGCTTCTCCATCTTTGCTTGCAGAGTATATAGTCAATTAATTCCAGTGTTGAACATTCAATTATGTCCATCTGTAAAGTTTCCTTTTAGGTTGTTGGAAGAAAGTGTTTGCTATAAACATTTAATTTCCTGACATATTAGTCTGACTCCTGCTTCATTTCATACATTGGCCATTTTTTTCTGTTGTCCCAGATGATTTTTTACTTGTAATTTCAGCATTTCAGTCTCCTATAATTAATATCACATTTTTTTTAATCTTGTTTTCAGTGTTGTATCAATAGTGCATTATAGACCACCAAAGAGCTACTTGGTTTCACTTTTTCTGCATCTGGGTTGGAGCATAGGCTTGAATCATGTATCTCCAAATGAAGCCTAAGACCGAAGCAACCAAAGCAAGGCAATTACAAATCTGAGAGCTTTGATTGATGTGTTGTAAATCTTCCAGCAGGGGCCAAAGCAGGCTATTTAGACAGTGAGCAACAAAGAGAGATTGCTTGTCACATAAATTACAACAGTACTGCAAGCTGCTAGCTGGAAGAATTCAGAGGCAGGAGTGCCAGTAGCAGTCCAAAAGGTCAAGCACCAGAGAATGCCATGGAAACCAGTGCAAAATTCCAAACACATAGCAAGGAGGCAGGAGGAACTTGGAACATAATACCATAGAAACACAGGTTAGGAAGCAAAAAAGGCTGTTTCTAACAAAGGGAAGGGATCTGGAGCCCACTCTTATATACCTAGAGTTCTTAGTTATGCTTAATTAGAGAAGTTAACACCCCTTCCTCTCAAGAAGCTGTGCTGCCCTCTGCTGTTCAGCTCTTCTTAGCTCGTGGTGTGATTTAGAGCTTGGCATTTTTCCAGGGACAAATTCAGGCTCTGAATCAACAGCCACCTGCAGTGAGTCATCCTCATCACTTGCAGGTGGCTGACAGCATTTTGCCTCCTGAACTACAGACGGAAAGTCTGCCAGAATCTTCTCTTCAGCCTCAGAATCATGGGAATCCATAACACTGTAACGTTGATTATCTTCTGTTGGATTCAATTTGAGATCATTCTTTGATTTTGGGGTTGTATCTGAGCACTGAACTTGAGCCCCTTTTCTTAATAATAATGGCTACACCATTCTTATATGATATTCTTGTCTACAGTAGATCTGATGATCCTCTGATGTGAAGTGACCCATTCCACTCCATTTCAATTCATTGATTCCCTAGAATGTCAGTGTTTAGTCTTGACATTTCTACTCTGACATCAACTTTGCCTTGGCTCATTATTCTGACATTTCACATATCAATGGAATACCTATCTTTGCAGCATCAAGCAAAGTTTTTTTTTGCCTCTAGGCACATCACCAGCTGAATATTCTTTCAACTTTAATCTAACCACATCATAAACATCAGAGACTTCTGCTTGTCCCCAGTAGCTTATTAGATACCTTCTGACTTAAGGGACTTATTTTCCTTAGCATGTTGACATTTTCTTGGTTGTGAGTGTCCATTTTATTTCCTTGGCAGAACACAGGAGTCACTTGTCAGTTCCTTCTCCAGTAGATCATACTTGATCTGGTCCCTCATCTATGACCTGCCCATTATGAGGAACTGTTATGCTCATAGCATCATTAAGATGTTCAGGCTACTTTACCATCACAAAGTAACAATCCATGGGAAGGGGCAACATATACATTTACGTGTGTAGAGAATAAGAAACATGACCTTGATGGAGACATGCAGGAGCTGTTGCCTAGGCAAAAGGGGCTGAAATATTTTTAAGTCCAAAACAGCCAGAAAACATTTGAAGTAGCTCAGACAGACAGGTTCCTCACTGACTGAATATAAGAAGCAGGAGGAGGCACTGCACAATCAGATTTGCAAGATCCTGTTATAATAGCCAATCTCAAGAAAAGTAGTTTTAGCCTTCTTGTGGAGTTGATTCCTGGTCTTTTCCATCTAGTAAGGCTCCTTCCTTCCTTCCTTCCTTCCTTCCTTCCTTCCTTCCTTCCTTCCTTCCTTCCTTCCTTCCTTCCTTCCTTCCTTCCTTCCTTCCTTCTTCTTTCTTTCTCTCTCTCTCTCTCTCTTTCTCTTTCTCTCTCTCTGTATCACACTATAATTTTTTACAAACTTCACTTTGTAAGCACAATACTACTACTATAAATTTATGCATTTGCTTTTAATGTTTGCAGCTCCAAGTAACATCTATGATATATAAAATGATTCAAACCTTTAAAATGACTGATTAGAATAACTTTCTCCACAGGTTTACAGTAAAAAAAAAAAATACTATTGGAGGCACATAAAGAAATGAGATAGGTCACTTTGATTATAAACATGTCACTAAAGTCTAACCTTTCATTTTCCTAGAATAGGAACAAAATAATACAAAATAAATTTATACCTATATCCATAATGATTTATAGCTGTCTAAAATGAACGAATACCAACCTGTCTTTTCTAATACAAACTTTTTAACTCTCTAAATCTAACAGAGAAAAATTTAAATTATTTATTATAAAACACATGAATAAAAGAACTCCACTACTGCCAATAAGAGCTAGATACTAGATTTTATTCCCCAAAGTGCAATGGAGACTTATTTTATCCCATTTCAACAATTGATGAATTTGTAGTTGGTACAGCATTTGAATTTTATTCTGTTGCAATACATTTTTTTAAATCCCCACTCTTTTTTTTTTCATTGTAATGAAAGCCTTTTTGAGATGTTTTCCCAAGATGTAACGTGATTTACATTTGTAATTTTAAGATAAGACAGACATCCTAAAATACACATGTTAAATATATGGGTAACTTTACATTTTTATATACCCAGCCATGGACTAAGCCAAAGAATGAGTTTCTTTTCTGAGAAAAATTGCAGATTGCAGTGCATATAAGAGTACTTTATGTTAAAAATATAATGCAAGATATTTAAAAATTAGAGTTTAAAATGATTCTCCAATGGGCAGATTTTATGCACAAAAAAGCCCCATGACTATTGGTTTTATGTTTATGACCATGTGAAACCTCAGTTTAGACCTCTAATTTGAAGGCAATTAATTTGAAGGCAATTAATTTGAAGGCAATTGAATTGTACCTTCAGATCAAATTGATTTATCTCAAATCAAAGCAAGTGCATTTGAATCAATTTGGTGACCTGAAAGACTTAATTTTTTTCTGCCTTTATTTATTTAATTAAACAGAATGACAAAAAAGGAAGAAAGAAAATGGAAAAACAACAAAAGGAAAAAAAAGGAAGGCAAAACGTTTTGAGCGTAGGCAACACTTTTTCATCAAATTCAAACTGAATCTTCCCTAATTCTCATATACCAAATTGAAATGCAGCAATTCTTTGCAAGCACAGAAGCCATTTGCAACTCCTTAAACTAAATTTGTCTTTTCCTAGGGTTGTGTGGTGAAGTGCTACACTGTTCTAATAATTACAGCATAACTTGCTGGTACATTCTCAGAACCTAATTACCTTGAAGAAAGGATGGAAAATTAGACAGATGCCATCGGAGAGGAAAATCAGGATATTAAAAGTTGTCAATCTACCTACAGTACTAGAACAAGCTCATTGATAAGTAGGAGCCAATATGAATTTTTCAAGAATTTTCCTTCTGTGGAGATCTTCAAGAAAGGACAAACCAGATTAAGTATAATGATTTCTGAACTATACTTCTGAATAATGGCTTAGGTTGGCTGGGGTTCTTGTCAAGGCAAAAGGAAATGTGATTCTGCTTAAAGAAGCATTTCATGGCACTTCAAACTGTTTATCAGCATTATCAATGGCCACAATAAGAATGTGTACTTTGTTGATACAGTTGCTTAAGCAGACTCTCTGGGCCCCAAGGCAAATCTGCCTGATGGGGCTCCCATCCCAACATTAATGAAAGAGCTAGTGGCTACATTCAAGAGAGCAGACCTCTTGTGGTGCCTGAGGCTTGCACACCCAATCACTATCAGGAGACAAATAGAAACAGCAATGTTGTACGCAGCCCAGTCACCTGTGGTGAGATGCGGTTATATAAATTGAATGAATGAATGAATGAATGAATGAATGAATGAATGAATGTATGCATGCATGTATGTATGTATGTCTTGGTGTTGTTTCTTGAGGGTGGAGGAGGATCAGCAAGTTGTATTGATACTAGGACTATCAGTTATGGCCTATAAAGATTAGCCCATAACTAGATGTCAGGAAAGAGTTAGAATGTCCTTTGTTGCCATCTAATCAAGAATCCTGAGGCTGGCTACTGTGCTCACCAATTACCTACTTTCTTCTGCTGCTTCACCTTAGCCCAGTGTTTCTCAACCTTGGCAACTTTAAGATAGGTGGAATTCAACTCCCAGAATTCTGGGAGTTGAAGTCCACCCATCTGAAAGTTACCAAGGTTGAGAAACTCTGTCTTAGCCTATTTTACTATCCAAGGCTTATGTTTGTCCTGGACACACACCAACCCTGCACCAGACCAACCCTAGGTGGTTAAAAAAAAAAAAAAAATTAGCAGGCCCCAAGATGGCCACCAGCCCTGCAGAGACTATATTTACATTATTGTGTTAGTACCCACATGAGTCGGACATATACAGAAGCCTCTTCCAGCATTTCCAGTAATTGGATGGAAATGTCAGAAGAGTCTTCTACACATGTACTGATGCCTCTTCTGGTTATAGGAACACCCAGAGGAGGTTAGATTGAAAGGGTAGCCCATCTCATTCAAGAAACTCTCCAAATGCCACCAGAAACTCAAGCACTTTGTTCAAGCATGGCCAACTGCACACTGATTGGACATTTCTCCACTTGGTAGGATCCATTCACAACAAAGAATTATTGGGGATGTCTGAATATAAGAAATATAATCTCAAAACCTTTGAATGACAGTTTTGTCATGATTACTACTGATAATGGTTTTCCCATTTCCTTTCCATGGAGAGTATAACTATGTAGAAAAGTTGTTTTCTGGATAGGCTCATAGAATAAAAATGTTAAACAGTAGGTATCATTAAATCTTGAGTCATTAAATCATTAACATTTTTCCAAAGTTTAATGTCTTTCTGTTTAAAGAAAAAGAGACCATGGAAGCCAATTATTCTAATTTTAAGACATCTGACTCTTTGGAACCAAGGATCCTCCTTATAAAGAAGCTATGATTCACTGTTTAGTAACTTCCTTGATTAATATACAGTTGGAAGGGAAAGCACCAAAGGATCAGTTGCATATGGTTTGGTGTGGGGGAGGAGGGGAGATTGCTACAAGTGACATTTTAAGACGTGATGTGATTTCAAACAGCTCCAGCCTATTGTGTGTGACAATCTCATTGGAGGAAGCTGAACTCGTTACTATGACAGCATGCTTTGACTATAACATTCATAGAAGATAAATAATTTCAATTTAGTCTGTCCAGTTGCTTTATTATTAAAGCTGACTAGGAAGCAATAGCAAGCATCACAAGAGAAATCACTGCAATATACATCTGTCACATCATAATATGGTAGGATCAGAGATCATCCAGGGGTGTCATAATTGTAATTTTAGAAAGTCTAACAGTGTTTACATGATAACATCCACCTGTATCTCTTGAGCTTGTATTTCCAATTTGCTGCCTGTTTGCATTTATTGGGAAATGAAGTACTGTGTGTTGTTAAATATGGTGTAAATAAGTTAGGCCTGGCTGTGAAAGACCAGCATGATATGCAAAGCTGCCAGATAAACTGAAAAGGCAAGGGGAGCATGTCTGTCCATTTCACAAGTCTATGCATGGTCTGTGAGATACAGCGGAGCAGCAGACCATAAACCCAAGGTTTATATAGCCTCTATAAATAGTGCCAGTGTAGTTGGGGGTGCAACAGAGCCCTATTCATCCAAATTCCATGACCATAAATGGGAACAAATGTTTCATTTTGTGGGAACTGACAAGGCACACTTTTAAAAGAGTGCCATTAATTATGAACAACAGCAACAGTTTCCTGCTTGATAAGGCCACTTCCTTATCAACTTTCAGATATTAGTTACTCACTGGAGGCTCACTATTGTTCTAAAGCTTGTGCACATGGGGAATGTAATGTTTAAAAACCCACTAGGCTGAAATTCCATACTCGCTTAGCTAGGTGTCAGTCCATTGAACATAGTGACCTTCATACTGAGAAAGCATTCATGGATTGTGTCATTACTGTATTCATATTGTCCACTATACTCGTGGTGCCTATCATGTTTGTTTTTCAGTATCACAAGACCCTGCAAGGTTTGATGTTGGCATGCAAAGCTGCTCAGATCAAGAGCTCAGTATGTGGTAAGAAGCTTTCAAATCTTACACTTGCTATGTACAGCTTCGGCATGAATATTATATTTCCACTTCTCCAGGGCTTTCTGCTGAATGTTAGTTTCACTCATTCACTTTCAGATCAAATTGGTTAACAGAATAAATGTTCAAAATTCAAATTCAAGAGTGCAGTGAAGGATGATTCCATTGTTTTCATTTTCACCGAAAGTTAATTTTATCAAACATGCAAGCTCTGCCCATTTAGATGCCTGAATCTGGAAAGTCTACATTAATAATCACTGCATTTTTCTCAGTTGTTTTTTTAAATGTACACATTGCTTTTGAACAGCACAATGCAGTCTCATAAAATCTTCTCTGTATCTTTGTATTTATTTTTTAGTGTGCTTTATCTAGTGCAATCATTTTGGCATATGTGCTTTGAATTGCAACCTGAGAGTCAGTTTTCTAAAAAGTGCATATTTCACTATGCATCTATGGTTCAATTTTACTTAGGTATTCAGATGACCCAAAGTGATTTACTTATACAAAAATTATGATGATTTTCTCAAGCTTTCCTAAACTTAAATGTTCAGTGCATCAGAGCAAATGGAACAGCAGGCTGTGTATCTCAGAATGATAATCCTGTCCATCAACACAGGGAAGACCTACAAATGAACATTTCTCTCTCCACTCTTTCCACTTCTACCAAAATATGTCAAGTCACATGCATTTTCTGATCAAGAAAAACAATATTTGTTGGCATCAGAAATCTTATTATATATTTGTAAGGCTCAATAAAAGAGTGAAAACAATTCCTTGGTCTACTCCCCTAAATTTCTATGCAACGAACTAGGAGGCAGTGAACCAGCATGGCTTCTTTCATCCAAGTCAGTCCTATAAATGCTACTATATTTACAAACTTATTAAGCTACCACACTTCCTTTAAGAGATTAAAAAAAAACCTTTCATTTCCAGTTATTTTTGCCTGCAATGACTGCAAAGGTAAGGAAGCTGCTATGGTTCGATAGAAATTGGGATAACCTGTTACACTATGTTAACTAGCTATGTAACCAAGTCTGATCATACCTAACTACTGCTTGATGTTTGGTTATTTCTAAAGCAATTCCATCTTTCTCATTTCCTTTCATAATTTTACCTATTGTCTTCTTGCTTCCTACCCACCCCCTTTATCTGTAAAAAAGTAAAGACAAAGACCCTCTTGAGTTCTGGTGACTTTACAAACTCATCCAGATAGTTTTCTTGGAAAGGGATTTCCATTGACTTCTACCAAAACATTTTCTTTTTAATTTTCAAATCTACTTTATAGCCCTAAGATTTTGGGGGGGGGGTCTTCTATCTAAGTACTAACTGGGTCCAATCTTGCTTAAAATTGTCATTGTTGCTTATATCAGCCAAAGTCAGCTATGTGCTGCCACTTGCTGTACCCTTCCAACAACAGCATTGTTTATAAATCTCTCTCATAGCTATAGTCCAGGCATCTGACGAGTGGACTGTGATCTATTATGTGTATACCACAGCACTCTTCGTTCATTTTATTATGAAAGGTGACCTTAAAGTCAATGAAGCTTACAAATGTTTGAAACACTGTCCTAAACTTTTTAACACAACAACAACAAAAAAATGTAGACAACCACTGCATGTCTTGTTTTATTTTTTACATTCAGTGTAAAGATGATATGAGAGCACTGGGAATTAGCAAAGGATCCCTACTTGGTTTACAGTAGAAGAACAGAATAAAACCAATTTGAAATACATTAAACAAAACAAAACTGCTCTCATTGTTGCAACTACTACAGCAGTACCATTTTTTTCTTAAATATATGGCTAACATCTTTGAAGTCACTAAACCCCTTTACACAAAATTATTTGTCTCATTTAAATATACTTAATGGATTGATTTATTTATTATTTCAGTTTATATGGCCATCCAACTCAAATTCATAACTCTGGGTGGCTAACTACAGTTAAAAACACCATAAATCATGTAACAATGAAAACACAGACATACATACTCAGCCAAGGTAAAAACAGAGCAACCAACACAAATCAACATAACCATTGCCTGGGCTCAGCCACACCTCCTCACTCCAAGGGCCAGGGACAAAGTCAAGACCTTAAGGCCTTACAGAAGGCCAGCAGAGTCAGGGCCAATCTAATCTAACATAGATACAGATTTAAATTACTGCAGCATTTCATCCCACTTTTAGCTTCAACAAGGTTATGAGAAAGTATCACTAGAGAGAAAGCAGTATGTCTTTAATCTATAGAGAGATTGAAGTTCTTCTATTATTATATGGCTATCTATCTATCCATTTATGCCAGCCAATTATTTTACTCATATTTTATCTGTTCCACATACTCTCACAGGCTAGCCTCAATGCTATATCATCTATGGCTTTGGAGGCAGATATAATAATGTCCCTGTGCAAGCCATCTTTGACCTTCTTTGGAAGTTTCAATAGAGTCAGTTCCACATCTTCCACAGTGTGCTATTCTATATACTAATCTTGGCCTTTTAATTAATAGTCCCCTTTTACTGGCCAACTAGGACAGAATCATATAGCCCTGTGGGTTAATACCTTTGGGTTTAGACATTTAAGTCTGTGCTAATGTTTAGTTCTAAAGCAAGATGGTAAGTTGATCCAATCACCTCTTCAGATAAGATCACCCAATACCTTTAATGCTTTTCTCAGCCTTATAACAAAAAAAGATAAAATGGACATATCGGCATACAAACATACTAAACTGTGTTTCTTAGCTAGCTTAGAGGAAGGAGCTCTTTTTTTTTATTAAAATGCCATGCAACTAAATTTTTATAAAAGTTGAATAATCATAGAGCTAGGGTTAGGGTTCAGAATTTTTATTGGATAATCACCTCAGCGTTATTCCAGAAGTACTGCAGGTGAGCTGAAAATAAATTGGCCAGTATGGAATCTCACATAGACGACAGTGTAGGATCACACTGATACTGGAGCAATCCAGACTATGTATGAAAATCTGTTCAGTTAATCTACTATGTCCATTTTAAAGTAAATTTGGAGTAGTTCCCTTTTTTAAAATAAAATCAGTAGTGTTTTGGTACATGTAGATATGATGTGGCCAGATAACAAGCTATCTTTACTAAGTAACTTAAAGAACTTTTTCACAACACCATTGCAAATAGCTTTCATAAACAGAAGCATTTATAAAACAGTATAAATGTTATATGTAAAACAATCTGGAATGCAAAAATCCAGACCACCACTAGATGATAGCAAAGAGTAATAGAAAGGTCTAATACTTTACTGCAATCTAGTAGTCCTCTCTTTTTTAAAAGATCACATATAGTAGCCCTAGGTGCCATAGATAAATGTGTCTAATTTATATGGACACTTGTGCTAGGCCTCAGATTTTTTTACAGCCACTTCAAGTTTGAAAGCTACAATTAGAGCCAAACTCTTAGGTATGTTAAATACATAGTAAGCAGCCACTATTTCTTTTTTTTACCCTAGAGTAAGCAAGAAGCAACCTGAACAGGTTGAAACTCTCCTCATGGAGTAAGCGGGGAGTTTATATTGTCTTTTGAGGCAGACATATAGGCATGGGACTGAAGAAAGGGCTCCTGGAAATAGAACAGCAAGACCAGCACTGGAATGATGGTTTCTCAGTTTCCAAAGGCCTGTCTTTCTACTCTTAGAAGCTACCATATCAGTCCCATATCTGCCATTTTACCTCAGTTGCCTCTTATTCCGATCTCTGCCTTGTCTTTGTACTCCAGGGACCATCATTCCAGTCTCACACCTACTTCAGTGAGACATCCATCCAAGCCCAGTGGCCATGATTCCCTCTCTGGGAGGTGCTTTCATTGGTATTCCCCATCTCTTCTACCTTTTCAATATGGTTAATATGTTTTTCTAACTTATTTAAGAGGCTGCTAAAATAAACTCTTAAATAAGAACAGAAAATGCAAGGTCAAGTGCTGCTGAGTCTGTTTGTGTATATGTGTTTGGAGGGAAAATAGAAAGAGACTATTGTGGAAAAAATGGAATAATGGGTCCTAGAGCATAAAGAATGTTTTATTTCTTCGAAAAAAATAAAATGGTGTTTCTGTATGTAAAGATGATGCATATTAAATATACAATTGTTATGGCAGAATGACATGTGGTAGTGGTAAGTGTACTCTTCAGTACCTTAAGTTTCCATTTTCTAGAAGTGAGCTATAGTCATACTGAAATTTTGGATTGTGTTCAACATCACCAGATGGAAATGTTGAATGAGACTAAAGCAAATGGTAGATTACCTTTTTGTAGCCAGAAGGTCTCCAACTTAATCACTGGGATCTCCAGTTCAAAGTGGAAAAAATACTCATCTAATAATTCTGAGTCCAAGAACAATAAACTTGTTTTTCAAACAATACCCCTCATTATTCCTAACATTATCTCTGGCTGAGGGTGATGGAAGCTAGAAACCACACTGGGGGTGGAAGGGAACCAAAATGCATGATTGAAGCCCCACCCCCATGTATGGCATGCATTGTGCATGCCCAAAAAGGTGTGGGGCTTTAACTGCATGGTCAAACTTACCATCTTGGCTTTTTGTAAAAAAAAACAAAAAAAACCCTCTGAAGATTCTCTTAAGGGCCTTTCAAGTTTCCCTCAAAAATTTCTATGTGTAATTTGGTGGCAACTATAGTTTTATCTACTCCTCTACTCTCCCATTACTCATCTTTTTTATGGTAAAAGAATCCAGTGTTGAGGCTGGATTGTGACCAGCACACTTTTTTTTTTTTAGAAACTGATGCTGGGAAGGCCAGAAAGAACATTTTCTCTCTTCTTAATTCCATTGCAACAGATTGTACTTCTTACTAGCCTTTGTCCCTTCCAACCACCAAATGAAGTCATTGTCAGTCAGCATTCCCAGTCAGTTACCCAAAATGCAAAAGGAATCTTTTCCACTGGATGTGTTACAACAGCTGAATTTTGTGTTATAAAGAATTTTTTGTAACAAAACCGAAGTAGTAGGCTATGATTTAAGGAGACAGAAAGCATACCACTAATCTGCCAAAAAAAAAAAAAAACAACAGAATAAAGATTCCTTCTTGCTCAGTTTTCATTTGTCCCGGTCTGAGGTCTCACTTGCATACTGGCAACCGTGCATCAACACATACCAAAACAGAGACAAATATGAGCATTCCTCAAAGAGATTTACAACTGTGAGCGTGAAGTCAGACCAGCTGTGTTGGCTTAAGACTCTTTTCATCCCCTTGAAAAGGGCAGAATGTTACAATGGGTTGTTAGTATCTTTAACAGTTTAAGAACACCTTGCTCCAATGATATGGTCACTTCCTCTCCCTCTTGCTGACATTTTTATTGATTAAAAAATAAATAATCAAAAAGAACAAGAAAAATCAACTATTTCCATATTTCATTTTAGTTTGTGACATTTACTTAAAGCAGAACTTGGCTGGACTTCAGCAAACAGCTGGGTGTTAAGGCTACAACTTACCAAGTTTGAGTGACACTTATTTTTCCCTCAGGAATAAAGGGTTAGACATTTTGAAGAGGATAATTTATGCGATGAATAGATGTTGGATGTTAAGGAAAGTGAAGTTCATTTTTTTTTCTCTTAGATAGTAACCTTGATAAATATGAATAGCTTACCATCAAGGAATTGTCTATAAGAGTCCAATTCAAAACTTAAAAAAACAAAACAAAAAATACCAGTGTTACCTTAATTTAAAATCCTCAGTTTAAGTTGAACTGACACCCAGCCTTGACAAACAAAGATATAGGGTACTACAGATTTCAGGCTCTGATCTTATGCACACTTATTTAGAAGTAAGATACACTGTGAAAAAGCATAGTTCAATGTAGAATATTGTGCCTCTAAGTGCATTTGATAGTCCTTCTGCCTTTCTAACGAATTACTGGTTTGAAAAATCTTAATAAAAAATATTCTAATACTAAACTATTTTGGCTCTTGTCTGTAATGTAGGAAACCAAATCCAGTTACCTTAGAACATAGGAAAGGACAAACATGCCAAAAGAACTCTGTTATAGAGAGATCCTTCACAAATGGGTGTGAAATTTCCTTAACAATAATAAGAGGACTGAATATATTACCCTAGATCATGACTATTTTCTAGAACTCTGTTGTGATCTTCTGCAAATAGGATGTACACATGACACTCTACCTATTTTCCTATCAGTCTTTCAAGTGTTATTATGCTGCTGCTCAGGCTGTGAGTACAAGAAAAAAGAGGTTTATTGTGAGGCACTGGAGGAGGAGGAAGATACACAGGACAGATGCATTTGTAAAGTCAGCTTCAATCACTTTCTTCCAAGTATTTTCACCAGTGGTTCTTCTACATACAGTAGTAGATCCCTATTTGTGGAAATCTCTTTCCTAGGATAGACAAAGAAATGTTTTCTTTTTTATTTTCTTTGGGTTTTTTTCCAATTTAATTATTTTAAATTATTTTTATATTTGTCTATTTTATAAAATAGTCACAGAAGCTTTAATGAATGGCAGCATATATCCTTTAACCTTTGTAAATAAATAAATACTGTATCTGCTGATAGAGGAGAAACTGTGTTTCTCAAACTGAACCCATGAATGATGATTTCAGGAAAACTTGACTGAGGATGAGGAAGCTACCTGGTGGCCTTAATAGCAGAGGGAAAAACATACCAGGGACAAAGTTGAACATTGTAAAAACAATTAGGATTCTTGTGGCACTTAACAAAGTAACGCATTACTCTTGTTTTTGCAGCAACAGCATCCTACCTCTCCAGAATTTACTACAAATTGAAAGATATACTTATCTTCAAAAAAAATAACCCTAGCCCTATGGCAACCTTGTATGTTTTCCTTGAAACTTCCCTGAATTATGCCTTAACAAATACTCCTGGTGACATTTTATGTTGATTTATGTCAGGAATCTTATGACTCATTTAAAACCATCTATCTATTGCAACATAGAGCTTGCAAAGCTCCAAACATCTGCTTTAATCTCTAGCATTCCTGTAGATCAAACAGGCAAAGAAGAGTGGCTTCTAGTTCATATATGGCCAACAATGTAGCTAAGAATGGTTTGCAACAAATTTCATTCCTCATTTCCTGCCAATTCTCCATTGTGTTTGTCACTGCCAAAACACTACCTTTTCCTCTGAGTACATCTGGCGCTACTTCCCTATCCACTCTCCACTTCCTCTTTCCACATTCTCAATTGTCAGGCTCTCTAAGGCAGTCACAGCCTCAGCCCTACAAGGTAGACCAGACCAATAAACAGACGCCATGTAGGCCTCAAATTACTTTTATTAGAATGGCTATCTTAACAGAATCTTGCAAGCCTGGACGTGCTTCTCCCTTCTCTCTTTTATCTTCTTGAGAACTAGGAGAGTGCCTGTCTGCGTGTTTTCATACATTTCTCTCTTTGTATGAGCTTAAGCCACGTTCACCTGTTTGTTGCCTTGGCAATGAACCTTCCCTCTCTCCATCAGGGTCATCCTATATTCTTTCTACACTTAACTGAAACTTACCAGAGATTTGAGCAGGATGTCTAGGAATTACATCTTTATTGTAATGGTAACTGCTTCCAACTTAATGGTATCCATCTGATTCAGAACTTCTGTCTCTCTTTAATTGAAATTCAGCACCCATTTATCTGTGTTTCCCCCTATCTGTTACATACATCTGTTACATTGCCTACCATTTCTGATACTCAGTCATTGTTGGCAGTTGCATCTTTACATCTGCCACATTCCTGCTCTTGCTGTGAATAGAATTCTGATATCAGTCCTGCTTTGTCTCCTTGGCCTCTGTGCACATGAGTACAGGAGAACTGGGATATCTTAGGTTAGCCACATTTTCTCTTCCTGCCTCAGGAATCATCAACATTGTTTCAATAAGTCGTAAGTGTAATTTTCAAATAAGAAGTTTCACCAAATTACCTCACTCATGAGCAGATGCCTTCTCCATTTAGTTGTGGAATGTTCTGAAACAGCAGGCAGTGTTCAATGACATTCTACAATTATAAATAATTTCTTTATCGTAAGAGATCTCTGGCAAAGCTACTCCCATTTTCTCTGGGTGTTTGTGAGAGAGAGAAGGGTGAGAAGTTAACTGATTTTACTTACAGACGGTTTACTTGAAATCTGAGGGTATCATCATGAAAAATCATTGGCTGCATTTGTCCGCCTCTCTACGATGGTGATTATAAACATCTCCGCCGCTCTGGTGTCAACAAGATGGAATGCCATGTTCCTCGCTTAAATAGCACACAGCTCAGCCAGCTGGAAGATGGAGTTGCTTTTAGTCGATAAGAACAAAGAACAAATAGGAGGCCAGATTAGATTACTGTCTGTCACCAAGCCTTATGAGACTATTGAAGGCCAGCTTTAGTGACTAACTGCAAGCAACCTAAAATATCCAGCCATTTCATAATATCTGCCTTTTCAAACCTGCCTGCCTATTTTGTGATTGAGTGTCTCCTGCCAGGGTTGTAGGCAATCTCTCATTGCAGTTCACACTCACAGGCCCCGATGAAATTGGTTTCTTAAAATAACTGTTTGGGAAATATATAAAGTATCTCAAAGAATAGTTTTTTCACTCTCATGCATCAAGGATTTTTCTTTGCTTTCATCATTTCTGGGTGTAGAAATTACATATGGTGATCCTGTCCTGAAAATCTTTACTTATATATATATGTAAAATGGGTTTTGACATACTATGCTAGGGCTTAAAACATAATCCTGTTTTATATGATAGGTTATCACAGGTATTTTGTATATCTATTGTTCTTCAAAGATTGATGGTAGACCTTGAGACATCCTTACAGTGCAAAAGATCAATCACACCGTGATGGAAATAAAAGCTAGGCTGATTTTATTTACAGTTGCGATTAATCAAGCTACATGCTCAACATAGATCCATATCTGAAAATGGGCATTAAACACTCTTGCTTTCTCTTTCCACTCTGTATCCAGCACATTTGTAACTTGAATCCTCAAAACAATGAGGAATCATAGAGCTATAAGAAAAATGCTATTTGAAAAGTAGGCCCTAGAGAGGCAGGCAGCCAAATTATGGTAATATTCTCAACCCCAGCTCCCTTGATTTTGAAATAAGTTATCAGAAAGAAATACTAACATGAGGCCCTCTTGAGCTGATCATTTGTTTAGCCTAAGTTTAATTGGGAAAACAAGTGGATTCAGTTAAGCTGAGGGAAAATACCCTTGGCGTGCATTCTAAAAGGCAAGAGGACATTCCAAGGACAGAGCAGAAATAGGATTCAATATCCCTTTGCCCCCCCCCCCAGTGCTAAAGGATTGGGCCCTTCATATGCTAACCTTGAGTTGAATAGCTAGTGCCCACCCCTGGTACTGGGGATAACTGAGAAAACAAGCAAAGAAGTGAACAAACTAAATCTCTTTCTCTCATTTTAGTGAAAGATAAATCAGCAGAAGATCCTTGAAAATATGTTCACGCTGTAATTTTTCAAAGCTTTTTATTAGAGACTTCTCGTTCCTTTTTTGTTTGTTTTGTTCAGTCCAACAGCCGTATCTGTACGCCAGCAACAAAATATAACTGTCCTCCTCATTTCCCAAAGCCTACTAAATAATATACACAGAGTAAGACACAGATACACACAAGTACTTCTCTTGGAAGAAGAGATCAAAGCCCTATAACAAACCCTCAAGGGGCATCTCAAGTGTTCTGAAAATAGCAGGAAAACAGATCCGCAATCCATTAGATGCTATTTTAATCATTCCAGCATTATGCCAGATGCAAAATATTCTTGGCTCTACTCGTAGTGTTAGTCTGGTTGTATATTCGAGTTTATGACTCAGAATGTGCAATGTTCTTGGCAGGCACCGATATGGTAAAAAGATGTGGCTTCTGAATACAAATATCTGTAGGACTCTCAGAAATCAAAAGCTTTTCATGCGTGCAAGGCATAACTCATTTGCATATAAAAACAGTTCTCTTTCTGGCTGAGCCATGCAAACAGCAGGATTGCTATGTTCATTCAAACAAATGATACCTCTGCTCAGCATTCTACATGCTGGGAATAAATAAAGCAACAGGTTATACAATCAGCTGAGTGGAGTAATAAAAAGTTTTGCGAGATGCATCTTTTCAAGCTACAACCTGGGGATGCTGCATGCCAGAATGCTTTTCCTCTCTAAGCACGCATTTACGAACAGCCTTCCATGTCTGTAGAATTTAACATATTAAAAATAATTCAAACTAGCCTTGGCCCTAACACGTAAGTTTCTCTATATAGAAAAGTTCACCATTTGGTTGCCTCACTTGTACTGTGATGTCCTACAATAGAGCAATATGGTATACAGTTCAATATTGGTTCTGAATGTAAAAAATATCCAGTGTGAAATTCAGCACATGAACTCTTTTTCATACAACTGGTTCTAATATTATACAGGGTGTTCAATATCCATCACACAGGTCCAAAACACAACTTTTACATTCTTTAGAAGATTACCGATTTTGCAGTCCACATGGACTGATTCCAGTAAGATCTTGCTCTTTGGTCTAGTGTTCATTTGTACTTACCAACTCTGCCTCCTGGGTTTAAACAATTGATTGAAACATTGTGATTGCTGGTTGGACTGATTCCTAATGAAATAATAATGTCCACATTTCTTTCTTTTATTTAAGCTGAAGACAGATGTAAAAGACATTGTTTACCCATGCTGCTTGTAAACCTCCCTTCAGATGTGGAGAGTAGTGCAGAAATTCAGTGGTTTATTCAGAGCTTTTTAGTTTATGTAAAGAAAATGTGCATGTTTATCAGTGTAACAGACTGAGTGTGCCCCCTGCAAGGCAAGCCAAGCCAGACTTGAATCACAATTGAATACTTACCAACACATCAGCAATCATAAGGGAACAGATCCAGTTATTTTTTTTATAAAGGGTTTAGGTTAGTATAAACAGGGTTTTTTTAAAGTAATTCTAACATCAAATTGTAGCTAAATCCACAATCAAAAAATTCAAATCCTCTCCCTTTTTTTTTTCTTCAATATTAAGCATGCATTTTGGGAACCCAGCAGAATATATGTCAGAATCAAGTTCAACTAGGTGATTGTTTTAAATAAAGAGATAAAAGGAAGAGGAAGAGTTACACGCATGTTTTCTTTCTTTCTTTCTTTCTTTCTTTCTTTCTTTCTTTCTTTCTTTCTTTCTTTCTTCTTTTTTTCTTTTTTCTTTTTTTTATCCTCCTTTCTAAATCAATATTTTCTCCAAAACTGTTTTTTTCCCAATGCCTATACTCGCATTTACTTATATTTTGTAGTACACTGCCAATGAATAATGAAACAAAAGGATATCAGAAAATAAATGTCCATATTTTATACCAATCCTTTGTGTTGTTTTTCACAATTAGGAAATTAACTGGGGAACTTCTGACCTGAGTTATATTCACTTAATTTTCTGATAGAAATTCAGTTTCATCTTTCCCCCATCCCACAAACTTGCAGAAACAGTTCCTTCTTTGCAATTTGATGCAAATCATTCACTGCCTACTACAAGAAACTGTAGTTGTTGCCTAATTATTTATACAAACTGTGGATTGATGTTAAAGCTTAGCAGGATGTATGTGCATGTACAGAAATGCCCACCTGCAAGAGTCTTACACAGACACTGGAATGAATTAATCCTGGAGAGTAATTGAAGTGGGTGAGTTTCTGGGGCACTCCTTGTCAGTCAGCTTTCCAATTTAATTATCCAAAATTAAGAATGTTCCTTTTCTACTAGGGTTATAGCAATATTAGCATGGTTAATCTGGACTCTTTGGGAGCTGGTGGTTAAACCCTTCTACCTCAGGTGATTGGGAAAATGGTAAAAAAAGTAAAAAAAGTGGACTTAAAAAAACAAAACGTCGTAGAGAAAATTATAATAAAAAAAGTGTCTGCACTGTTTCAAACTGACAACCTTTGCTATGCTATTTTTACATGCTGCTAAATGGATGTATAGAAATTATAAGAGTGCCCTGCAGAAAGAGTGGAATTTTTTGAGCTGCTGGTTGTGCCTTCATGCATCTGCATTTTAAAGCTTTAAATCTGTTTATATAAATTTAACTTTGTGTGTTTGTACACATATAGATAAAAATACATCTGTACAACAAGACCCACCCAGAAGAAATAAACAAAATGGCACCGCTCTCCTGGAAGAGAAAGATGGGAGGGCATAGCAGCAAGGGAATTGTCCAGTAGGAGAATATGGTAGCCCACAGCCTGAATTAAATATCTTGCAAAGTAATGCCACAATGTCTCAACAGGAATTTCTTAAAACAGCTTAGAATTCAGCTAGCATTTAAGCTAGATAGGAGTAGCTTAATGGTAAGTACAGATGTGTTTCACAATACCACAAGGTACAGCTTTTATCTCTTTGATGCTGTCTAGTGACTACCCAGATTCTTGCCATCCAGACATGGTAGCCCTAGATAATGTAAAACTGCAATTCATTTAAATGTACAGAGAATTTCTGAGTAACAAATTGCATTTGCCAAAGCATTAATTAATCACAGCAAAGAGATCAGATCCAGACCTATGCTATTTCAGTGTGTAAAAATTAGAGCTGCTTCAATTATAGCTCTTTTTAGATGCAATGTGTCCTTCTTATTCAGCTGTGGCGCGTTTCCTCTGTCCTTTCAATATTCCCTAGTTGTCATCTTTGTGAAAGCAGCAAGGTGAATCATCTCAAGCTGACCCTTTGTCCTAATCGACCATGGCTATTCTTTTTCAGGGTTATGCTTTCAACAACAACATCGTGGCAATCTCAGACCATTATCTTTTCCCTGCCTCCCAAGCTGGGAATATATAATAGGTTTTATGCTCCACGCAAAATCTTATTTTCATTCAACATAGTATAACTGAAGCAGGATAGGGTTGCCAGATTTTTCACTTTGAAAATATTCCCTGTGGGATGCCTTGGGTGCATGCAACAAACACTTGCTTCATTTTCCCGAAAGATAAGTGATGTCACAATCCCTTCATACAGTTCTTTGAAGACTCAGGAATCAATGCATGTTATTCTATTCAGTTATCTCTTACACAGTCATTGGACTGGTTGTACAATGAGAAAACCAAATGTATAGAACTATCTACACCCCCTTCCAGATCCAGCCTCTGTCCCCCCACAGACCCCACCAGCTTTGTGCAGCCTTTCAAGTGCCCCATTCCAAATGGTTTTTACTTGGAAACTTATTTTATTGTCTTATTATTATTTTCTTTTTATGTTATGTTTTATATTTAATTGTATTCTGTAGTGTTTTCCTTTTTAAATATTATTTTACATGTTAAAAATGTAATAGCAACATTTTTAAAAGAAGCTACATCTTTTTCATTCATAAACAGAGGATGTTCCAGTCTCCTCTACTACTTAAAAGCAGTGCCTGGGGCAAGATGCTTCCTGATAGGGGCACAAGTATTTAAAAAGAATAGTAAAGAAGGTTATGAAATGGAGTTTCAGTGTCACATCTCCCTCTACTGAGAAAATATGCAGCTGCAGTCTCTCCTTGATTTCCTTTTGGAAGGGACAAAGAAGCTACAAGCTTTCAGCAGATGACAGATGGAGGGGACAGTGCTTGAGAAGGTACCACACAGGATCACCAGAAGAGGATGGGGTGGGAAGGATTGGATGAAGCATGGGAAAGGCCACAATGGGGATTGCAGGAAAATAGAAGGGCCAAACCAAAAAGCAGAGAGAAGAAAGGTGCTCAGAAAGGCCCCAAAGTCATAATAGATGCAAAGGGGCATGCAAAGAAGCAGAGGAGAGAGAAAGGGGTCCTTGAGATGGTGATAAATGTGGTAGACAGTGGTGGGAAATTCAGTGGTGGGAAATAGTGTTGAGTAGGCACAAGGGGAACATTGAGGGATGTGGGCTGTGGATCAGCAAGGAGATCTATGGGTTTTATTTTTGAGTACACATGTTTCATGGTGTGCTGTTAAACCCACCAAACACTTTCATTACCAAGTTACTGTTTTCCTGTTTTAAACTGTAAGACATGCAGAGTCATTTTGGAATCAGACCGCCTCCAAAACCAATAAAAATGTAAACCAATGTTGAGGGAATATGTCTTTTTAGTTGCCTATTTCTACATCAAGTTGAGTAATCTAGTGTTATGGATAGTATGACTTTGGTGAAAACAAACTCGAAAACAAGGTTAATTCTTAACCCTCAACCTCCAATTACGGATAGCATAGAAATTTATTTGCTTCACATATGAACACAAATTTATCCAAGTCTGCATTTTTTTAAACTAATAACATTCATCTGAACTTTGCAGTGTACCTTGTTAAGATGTGTATTAAGTAAAGTCTATTTCAAAATGCATATATTCATGAAAATAAAGTACAAGTAATGTACAATGATTCATTATATTCAGAAAAAGTGTTTGAAAAAACTGTGTATTAGACAAAATTGCAAACAAAAATACCACAATTTTCTCTCTCTCTTGTAAGATGCCTAGAAATTCCTCTATGTGAAGTCGTATCATGTTTCCATGAGTGGTCAACCTCCTCATCTTCTTCTTTCTGGCTGGCCTTACCTCTTTCCAGGTTGGAAACTGATTTAGGAAATCGTGCTTCCTTCTGGCAGGAGTTTGTCCCTGCCTGCTTACAGAAGGCAATGCCGAGAACCTGTCACAGGGCTTCTTTTTGAACTAAAGGTGTATTTTGCTTTGCAAGGGTGGCAGTTGACACAGAAAAACAAGACAGTGGAGGCTTTTATGCTTTGTTACGATTTAGAGTGGCACTATTTACAACAGGTATTTACAACAGGCATATACAACATAATCACGGTGTTCACCGAGTGTCAAGTTTCCTCCTAAGTCTCCCTTCCAGGGAAATAACAACCACACTAACCGCATTTGGGACCGAACCATACTTTATATTTTATGGTTAGCTACCTTGAATGTCCTACAGATGAAAAGTTAGGTTTGAAGTCTAATAATAAAAGATGAGAGAATAAAGAATAAACAAAATAAATGACACAATAATAAAATGATAGCTCAGTTGTGGCTCCTTTTTGAAAAAGAATAACAGGCGCTACATTTTCTTGGCTTATATAGAATAATGCCTTTTATTTCTAAAGGCATTAAAATAAAGAGTTATGAAATCAGCAGACTACTTTAAACTTAGTAAAAATCATACACCAGTCATGCATATTGCACACAGAAAATATAAATAGATTTGGTTTGAATTATTTAAACATGTATACTTTGAAAATAAACCAAAGCTAACGGATTATGAATGTACCAAATGTAGCTTGCAGATCAACTAGATCTGAGATTCAGTAGCACTGTTACCTAATACCTTTTATTTCTGCATAACCTAAAAAGTACACATTGGGAAGAAGAATGTCAAAACTGTGGTTATTCTTGGCTATAGGCATTATCTGTACCTTTGGAAAAGAAAACAGAACATTACTCTGAAAAATGCTTTTAGCTCACTTTCAAGGTTCGTTTGGCCTCACTGAGTTGGAACAAATTGTTGAGGGTACATTCCTTTGTTGGTGAGCTATTATTTCACCTTCCATTATAATTAAAAACTAACTAAAGTGACTTGCTCATGTATCATTATACTTTAGAAGGTTTTATATAGATAACTGTTGCTTAGAAGTAGCTATAAAAATTTGAAAGCATACTCCAAAGTATTTTATTTCAACTTGCAATTACCAGAGAAAAACATTTCATCAGACAGAAGACATAGACCTTCTGAATAGAACGGCATCTCTGGGAATATGAGATTGGATGTTTAAGGCCTTTATATTATGGAGCCACTTTGGAAACACAGAGTTCATACAGGTACAGGCGCAATGGCTGTTTGGTGGCATTTTGATATCACTGTGTTAATCTAGGCTTTGTTCTAGAAGGAGGTGGGTTGGAGTAAAAGATGATGATGGTTCTCACGCTTAATCAAGACTTCACAAGTGATTCCTGTTTGGATCTAAATACTCCAATGCCGCTGCACATTCCCTTCTTATCCACAGCAAATGCAAGTTTAAAATAGTAATTACACCCCCTTCTGTATGACCAGAAGGGATATTGAGGCAATGGTGGTGATGCATTCTTTTATCAGGAATTACAAAATTTCTTTCTTTAAGCCAGAGAGAGGGTTTCTATGCCAGATGGGCCAGAGCTGGAAGGTTTGGTCCCAAAGTTTTCATCAGAAGGTAAAGTTGATGCAATGGCTTTAGAAATGTTTAGAAAAGCATGGCAGAAATCCTGAAAAATAATACAAATAGCTCTCTCTCTCTCTCGCTCTCTCTCTCTCTGTGTCTGAATACCTGGGACTAGAAACAAATATGCTACATTCCCATGGCATATTAGTATTCCCATGGCATATTAGATCTTTTGAGCATTAATTGTTGAAAATATTATATAGGGCTAATCAGATACAAGCAAATTAGTTTGCATCACTTACAGAAAACAGTTTAGACCATCGACTCAGAGTGATCTGTTGTGCCAAAGAGGCCACCCAATTCACCTTGATGAATTCAGGTGACCTCATGCTGCTCTGAGCCAGTGCTACAGAAGAAGGCTCCCAGCTGGCCACAGTGCTTTCAGGCAAGCTTTGGGATTGCCTGCAGCATGTGTCAGAGCTTCTCAGCTCAAAATATGCATGGAGAAGAGTCCTATATGGCTGCTTCCAGCGTCTTGGTGCTCAAATCACCCAGCCTGGTACTTTTAGTGTGCATACAGCATTTGCCAAAAGTTCTGGCCACAGAGAAGATAGCACTTCCTCCACTGCACAGGCCACAGCCTTTCAAGACAAGCAACTGTGCTCAGGAGGAGACCAGCAGGCCCAGAGTTTTAGCAACCAGCAGGAATATGCCACTCTTATCCTCCTGATAAACAACTGAGCTGTTAGAAAACACTGAAGATGTGCCACTGACCCCTCTTCACTGTAGTCAGGAAGAGGCCACAGTGTCTTAGGACAGGCCAAGTCTGTGGCAAATACAAGGGATGACCATTCACCTCCTCCAGACCATGCAATGTATTGTGCTGTGCTGGCCAGAGCCTTTGATGAGCACTAGGAACATGATACTCCTCCTAACTGCTCAGCAAGACTTTTGTGATTCTACTTCGTACAGCTTCAACACACACTGTGGATTGGTGGCAGCATTTGCTGAAGCCACCCAACTTGGAAGGCCTTCAGCAGAACCAAGGGCATTTCAGGCTGGGCATCTTTGATCTTCTTTGATCATCTTCAAGAACTCAGTAGGTACCCCTGCCCTGTGAAATAGCATCCCCCTGGAAATAATGACCCTGACCTGATGGCCTTCAGAACAGTCATAAAGACCTGGCTTTTCTGGCCGGTCCTGGCTAGAGTAATTTGTAACCCCACCCAGTAACTTATTTATAGTATTATTGTTCTCCAATACATGTGATGTATCCATTTCTTACATTATTGTATTTCTGTTTTTAATCCTTATTTTTCTGTATACCTCCTAGAGTTGCTTCAGTGATTATGGCAACTAACAAATTGGATGGATGGATGGATGGATGGATGGATGGATGGATGGATGGATGGATGGATGGATGGATGGATGCTGGGGAGAAAATTCTTCTCAGTCTTCTCCTAAGACACTCATTGAAGAAGTTTCCTCCCACCTTTCTCCTGCCGCCCGAGCTCTGTAGGAAAAGGCTAATATAGGCTCCAGTACTGAAGGAGGCAAAGCAATACAGTCACTTCACTTCACTCTGAAGAAGGTTTGAGAGGATGCTTCAAAGGAAAGCACCCTTTCAAGGTAACATGCCCCCATTGCCTCCATTCTATGAATAGGCACTGCCCCAATATTTTATTTTCTGAGAGTCCCCCAATATATTCTCAACAGTCCAAAAGTGCCCACCAGCTCAGAAGGATTAAGAGTGCATGGAAGATCGTCTCCCACAGATGTCATATTATAATTTCAGTAAGTACAACAGAGTAACAGACCCCTGATATATCACTGATCATTAATGAATTACTCCTGCCCTCATACCTTCTCTACTGCCTGACCAAAAAGTGCATGTTCATGTTTGCCATTCCCTGGTTGCTATAGAGACAGCAAAGAATGAAATCTATCCTTGGACTGCAACAAAACTTGTGTAGTGTTCAGCAATCTCTAGGAAAATTGCATCTACTATCATTTAAGAAGTATACCATTAGAAATGTTCTGGTGCAAGGATCAGGAAGTAATTCTGTACGTTAAATTTTAAATCCATACCTTGTTAGCAAAAGGAGAGTGTTTTGCAATTAATAATATATACTATTTTTCCTATACCTACACAAATATGATCTCCAAGAGTAAAACCATTATGGAAGAAGTGGCCCAACTAAGTACTAGTTTTTCCATTTTTTTCTCATTGAACCCAATCCTTCTAGTATAATTTGTAAGTGCTGATGTTCTGATCTAGAGAGAACATTGTCTAAGGCTCATGGAAAAGGAGAGCAGACAAGAGTGATATTATCCAAACAGATTTATTTATTTATTTATTTACTTACTTACTTACTTACATTTAGGGGCTGTCTGACTCCAAAACAACTCTAGATATCTTTCAGGGCTAAGTGCACATCGTGCAAAACTGGAAGCTAAACTTTAAATGGGCTAAACTAAAATGTCACTAGAGATTAAACTAGAAAAAACAACAGTCCTGCTGCACAAATTTGATCACCAAAGCATTTTTGTCACTTTTCACTTCTGTCATCATATTTACTCTGTGAATTTGACTGTAATTATTCAGCAATCTGAAATACAAATATTTCCTTTATCAACAAAATATTCTGACTAATTAATCTTTCGCTTTCTTTCTGTCTTTCTGTATGTGCATGTGCGTGCATGTGTGTGTGCATTTTAACCACAAGATTTTGCAGCTAATGTTACATGGAGCTGACAAGACAATTACCATTAAAACTGTGCAGAAGAAAACTATGGTAATGAGCAGAGAATGGCAACTCATTCATGGCAGCTCTGTCAGACGATGAATGGAGTAAACTGAACCTAACTTATATATATATATATATATATATATATATATATATATATATATACACACATACAGATAACAGAGCAATTACAACATGTAACATAGTATGGAGAAAATAATAATTTACTGGAAAATCTGAAAGAGCAGCACAAGCCGGCAAATACAAAGGGAAACAACTTGTAGAAAAGATAATTTTCTGTATCAAAACCTATTATGAATAGATGACACATTTAAATGTCCAAAACAAAACAGCATAAACAGAAGCCATTAATTGCAAAGGAACTTAATGGAGAATGGCTAGATAAATGCTAGATGGTTGGAACAGGTATATTCCTATAATCCACTGACAACTTATTTCTGTGATAATTAATTTGATGAGGTCAAGGCAATGTTCCATCAGCAACTGCAACTTCTGGGTCTCAAGGACAGGGTAAGCTGTATGATGGAAATTTCAAGCCATTGTGAGGAGAATGATTGTGTGAAGTGGGAAGAACGATAGTGTGAATTTTTTGGGAAGATGACAGGCTACTGACATTTACAGCTGAGCTGGCATTTTTGTGAAGCTATTGGGGGAAATCCAGTACAAGGTTTTGAAGATGAATGGCTTATATCAGTGGAATTGGAAAGAATTGTTGCCTTCTATTTCCTTCCAACTCTTGTGTATCTTCAACATCTGTTTCAAATGGTGAGGGGATTCTGGAACAAATTTGGGATGGAGAATGCTACATAGGGAAGAGAGAAAGAGTAAGTCCTACTATAACAATATAACTCCCATTTGGGGACATTGGATTTCACCAGTTTTATCAGGAAATCCCTGAGATTTTTGTTTTTCTTACTCCTTCAGGGAGGGGAGAAAAGCCAGTTAAATCACCATGAACTTTCTTTCCACCTTTTTTTTATCATGATTCTTCTGAACCTGGGCATTCTCCAAATGTGTGGATTTCAACTCCTACAATTCCCTAGTCACCAAGGCCATTACTGACAAATCTAGAAGTTGAAGTCCACATATCTCAAGATGCCCAGGTTGAGGAAGGCTGTTCTAGAGCATTTCTGAACACTGTGGGAGGCATAAATGCCTCAGCATTAGTTTATACCTCCCACTTGACCTTAGCAGGAAGAAAAAGTAAAACAACATTTTAAATGACACACTTGGGTCATTTCATGGAATTGTGCAATTGTGCCTGGTGTCTGAAAATGATAGTGACCTCTGCTGCCCAGGAATTGTATTTCACCAATGCTCCCTTTTTCTTTTGTAAGAAAAACATTTGGCTTCTAAAAGTCTGAAGTTCATTAATTTCATCATTATAAAAATAAATATTGTTTGTAAAGCTATCTTGGAGTGGCCAATTAGCCAATTTTTAAGTCATCCATTTTTTTAAAGTCACCTGGTAAGGACACTATCACATTTTGGTTTTCTTTTTTTTTCTTTTTTTTTAATATCATGGGAGGAAAAGGCATGTTACAGTGCATTTATGGTAGCTAAATTTCTGATTATTAGAAAAACAACCCATTTCCAGTCTACCACTATAAAATGGATCTGATAAATAAGGCTTACTGCAAAGCAGTGATATAAATAGATATATTGTTAGTAAACTTTTGACCAGGCATTAGAAAGGCTCTTGGGGGAGAGAGGAAACAAGAACAGTTTGTCACATTGAAATGGTTCATAATCAAGGGAAGATATTTTGCATGTATAAGACCAAATTATGGAAATAGATTCTGCTTCCATGTGTTTTGAATTATATTGAAGAATAATTGATATGAGCTATATAATTTATAAACCTGAAACATGTTGCTGAACACTGCTTCAGCCATCAGGAACAAAAAAATGCAGAAGATCCTACCTGTTTCTCCTTAAGAACAGAGGGCTCTTGGATCCAGGGCTTTGCACACGCAACCTTTGCAGTCCAAACAGAACAAATGCAGACAATAACTTCCCAAGGCTACATCAACTTTTCTAAGACAATCAGAAACATTAACTTCTCACTGAAGAGTAGCATTCCCAGCCTTCTCTAACCAGATGTGTCAGAAAATGTCATATAGGAATTATGTTAAAATGGCTAGCCAGGAATTATTACATTTGTTGGGCAGGAGGGTGATTTCAGAAATGAATTTTATTCCCCTTGACACACATTAGCCTATATATGATACATTACACACCATAGCATTTGTCAATTCATTAAGATCATTTCCTGCTGGAAAAGACATCATGGTGCCCACCCTTATATAGAAACTCACAAAACTGATAGTATATTTTTCTTTCAGTACTTATGATCATGAAAGTATCTTCCATCACTGAGTGAAACAGACAACTCTTATGTATACAGTACCTCTATCTCTAAATAACACTTCAGGTGTCTCTGGATGATGTTGGACTACAGTCCCATCATCACTAACAATAGCCATGCTGATTAATACTGATAGGATTCAATAACAGCTAGAGGACTGCACATTGCCCCTCCCTGACTTGGCCAACTGTAACTGTTTTTAAGCTGCCATCAGACTTCTGGGCATTTTTCAAACTGACCAGATGTCTAAATAATTTTCAGCTGACTATTAAACAATGTAAGAAAAACCCTAACCAATGAGTCTTTTGGATTATTTATTTTCTACTAAAATCTGTACCCCACTATATAGGTAAATGTCATCTCATCCCAAATTATAATAACTTTTAAAATAATTGCAAAAGTAATTAGAAATAAAATAAAATAGATAACAATAAAATCATAATAGAAATAGGCTACTTTAAAGCCTGTTAACTAGAAATGTCTACTTAAATAAAAAGAGAGAGAACAGATAGACTGCTCTAGGGTAGGATGTGCCATCATTTGGGTTTTGCAATTGAAAAGACTCTTTCAACCAATACCAGCTGAGCTAGCATCAGGGGAATTCTAAGGTGGACATCAGAAACTGAGCAAAGTTCATAGTCTCATATGAAAAATCAGTAATTCTTCAGAAAACCTGACCCCAGAATACAGTATATAGCCTTTCAAAGATGAAATCCAGCATTTTGAACTGAGTCTATAAATGAACTCATAATTCATCAACTTGACATAAAATTGGCAGAAGATTACCATCCTGCTAGCCATCAACAGCATTCTGACCCATTGATGATTTCAGACTATTTTCAAAAAGCAACCTTCCACTGAGTTTATTTCCATAATCTACCCAGCAGCTTCCTAAAATGTGAACAGCTAGGGTCTAGGCTGATTTATCCATGAAAGGAACTTGAAACTTGCTGAAACAGAGAATATTCCTGACCATCACCATTAACTAATTACCAAAGGCAAAAATAGATCCAGAAGTACCTCCTAAACACTCCAAGGAAAGAATAACTATAACTGAAGATTTATGGGTTCAGGTCCTGATGACTCAACACAATTTCTTGATTTCTGATCTGATGTATGATTGTATTGTATGTAAATCTAGTGCATATATCTGGCTTTCCCACACAAAAGCACTCACAGAAATATTCATTGTTCTGTGGTTTGCATCATGAGCTGTTCTATTGAATAATTTACCCCTGGCTGCTGTAGTTTGATGGAGGCATTCAAGAAATTCTCACCACCCCTACTCCCAATTTACAGATCAGTAGTCCATCTTGTGTTACAACTGAAAATGAGTTGCAGGGATATTTGTAGGCAACAGGAAAAATACTTTTCTATGCTCCAGATTGTGCACTGCAATACTTTTCAAGATGTTAAGAAGCTGACATGGTTCCTGGATATACTGAGCAGATCTGATTGAAAGCTTCTTGGATGCACACATGTTGCTCCTGCATTCACCAGCTTCTCATTAACTTCAACATAAGCCTTTATGCACCAAGTTTCATATATGGAGCAGATTTCCTGCACAAGAAAGAAGGCTTTAAACCGGACCTGAAAAATTCCATATTCTATATTTATAATATTATTTTGAATATTTGAAAAGGGTATTAATATACATATGTAAATCCTACAAATTTGAAGATCCTAAACTCTTGCCTAATAGCCTCATGAAATTTATGATAAATGGTAAAGAAATTAAGGCAAAATTTAGACAGAATGTAGGCAGATACTTTTGATCTACTGCAGCTGATTTTTTCTTTCTACCCCTTGAAAAAGGAAAGAAACCTTTGTAGCTGTCAACTCTATAGGCAGATTTTTCACACTGATGGAATAAAAAGTAATATATTTATTTATGGAGCTAAGAGGAATGGCTTTAATTAAAATAAAACATTTCATCTATCTTAGATCCAAATAGACTTTCTGATGACAACATCACTTTGAATTTGATTTGGCTTGTTGGAGCAAAACCATAAGAATGAATTACTGCTATGTTCCTGGCTAGCATACCAATATAATGATTTAAGATGCCTTACTTGCTTTCTCTGAGTAGCTTTTGGCCAATTAAAAAAAAAATGAGATTCCGTGTTAAAGAAAAACAAAGAAAGTACTTTTCAAAGCATGACACCTGTCTGCCCTCTTTATAATTTACCATCTGACATTATGCATGGTTACTCACATATACTGTAGGTTCCAGAACATTCAGAAGGACTTAACTCCAAATGAGACTGCATAAGATTGTACTAAACACTGAGCAAGCTTGGGGGTTTTCCAAAACTTTTCATTAGGCTAGATATTATGCAGAAAGTTGGCTGGATGACCAAATCTGTTTGGTCTTAGTTTTAAAATGGAGGGAATAGCAAATTTAATTAATGAGGCTATAGAACATAGGGTTCAGATTTCACATTCCATTAAGACTTCTGGGACAAAGAAATACCCAAAGAGACAAATCAGGCTTAGTGGTGGGTTTTATATTTTCAAAAATGACCTCATCAATCGTTCTGTGTTTCCCTAGTTCTAGATGCATCTAGCTGAGCTTTCCACATTCCATTTTAAGACTCTGCTTTGGCTGCATCATCAAGGTATCATCCTAACTCCACTTTAACAGCCTCCATCTGGATTTCAGAATTCAGAACTGAGAAAATATCCTGTAGGCCAAATGACATATGTTTACATTTACTGTTATTTTATTCTAAATAAACATTTCAAAAGCAGTCACAACTGAAACAATAATGCACGAGTAGAGAGTTTTATAGTTCCAATAAAAATTGCCAGCTCTGACTTTCTCACAGATGTGATGTTCCATCAGCATCAAAGGAAGCGTCTTTCCTAGGGCAAATGGTAATCAGGAATTTTCATAAAAACTAGAGCAGGAAGAGAATGACCATGCCCTGCCACCACGCTCTGTATTCCCAATCCCAATTCCTATCCCTACTGAAATTTTAATCAGAAAATGTCAAACAAAGTAGATATTGATCACAGTCCTACTTTGTCCACAGTCCCTTCATATTCTGGATCTACACATAAAATATAAGCATTTTATGTTCAGGTCCTTAAGTCATTAGAACTTGGATTCAGGCTAAGGTCAATAGTTACAGTTTACTTCAGAGTTCCTCTCTTGCATACAGCCACATGCACCTTATCTAGGCAATCTTGGAGGAAGAAACATCAACAAGCTGTGCTATGCTGATGACACTACTGTGATAGCCCAAAAGGCAAAGGATCTGCAAGCTGTAGTAATAAAAGTTAAGGACCACTTTTATTAAGTGAAAAAAGAGGACTAAAATTTAATACAAAGAAGACCAAACTAGCATCAACAGATACAACAACCAGCCTTAGAACTGATGATGAAGATATTGGAAGACCTGAAGGACCTGGTCTGGGACAACTGTCATGAAGAAAATCAATGTGGTTGCTAAGAGTCGACACCAGCTTGATGACACATAATCAATCAAAGACAACTTTACGGAAGATCAAGCTATCACTGGCTTGATGGCTGTTTACTACCTCCTGATTCACAGGAGCTCCTATAAATATCAGCTGCTAGAGCACAACAATGGGAGAAAGGAACCTCCCTCATGTCTAGACATGTCGACTGAACTATATCTTACTGGTCAGTGGGTAACACAAATGCTGGATTAGAAGGAGCCCTGGGGCTTTTTTATGTTCTTACTGAAGTTCTATTGAGTTAATAGATAAGATAAATAGATAAGGATCATATATTGGTACAAAAAAAATACTACTGTTTAAATCAGTTGTTCTTATTTCTGGCCTTTGTGGATTGGTTTGCTAGGAACAAAAGTGATGTAGCCCCTTTTTCTTTCTTTCTTTCTTTCTTTCTTTCTTTCTTTCTTTCTTTCTTTCTTTCTTTCTTTCTTTCTTTCTTTCTTTTGTGCCTTCAAGTCAGTGTTGACTCCTGGCAACTGCCTGGACTAATCCCTGCAGTTTTCTTGGCAACATTTTCAGAAGTGGTTTGCCATGGCCTCCTTCCTAGGGCTGAGAGAGAGGGACTGGCCCAAGGTCACCCAGCTGGCTTTGTGCCCAAGGCAGGACTAGACTCATGGTCTCCCGGTTTCTAGCCTGATGCCTTAGCCACTATACCAAACTGGCTCTCACCATACTTCTAATGTACCATAGAGATAGGTGTAGAGAGAGAGAGAGATGTATAGATATATAGATATATATGAATATGGATACAGATACAGATGAGGAGATAGAGATAGTTTCAGTAAATTGTCTTATTTCTGTTCACACACATTCAGCATGACAACTCTGTAACTATTTCTTCAGCTCATCTAAAAGAATAATTCCCCTGTTCAGGGAAGGGGAAAAAAACAGAATATTTCACATAAGATTACATTTCTCTTTCCATGTCAGCAGCGATAAGCAAAGCCAAATACCCTGAACAGAGAAATGATCCTTCAAAGTGGAAAGAAAAGATTCTTGACATTTTAACAATAACAAGTTGTTAATACAATTCACTTTGCTTGAGCACAGTTACAGTGCACTTTCAATGGAAGTGTAGCATATATTTTGTGTTTTGCTTTGCATTAAATACATATCTGTCATATCAAATCCAAGGCTAGTGATAGCACACTCTGTGAATCTATGTTTCTAGCAAGGAGGAATTAATTCAAAACATCCCTTTCACAAATGACAAGCTTCAGATAAAATAAATGAATGTTACATACAAGAACATTAAAGTATGAGTGTAACTATTTGGGAATAAGTTATACAAGTACTAGGAACACCTACTGCATCCAGGGTGGTCATAAAAATCAAGATGGTGGCTATGCCCACACAGTTGAAGTCTCACCCCTTTTTACCTATATCACAAAAAGGGGCAGGACTTCGTTGATCCTTCTCCTGCAAACACCCTTGGCAACAATAAGGGTTTTAAGTAGTATTCTCATTGCTCAAGAGAGTGTATTCACCTGTGTTTAAGATATGATGTTTTTCCCAGCTTTCTTGTAAAGGATAGCAACTTAAGCAGAATCTCTCTGAATGTAAAGTATATCTTTGCTCTACTACTAAATTAAAGTCTTCCAGGAAAATCCATAAAGAAAAAAAATGCATCTTGTCTTTAGGAATATGGCTGCCAATTGTAAGGTAGGGCTGTTTGATACTGAAATTAACAAATCCTTGTGTGTATAATGGAATCCTATCCAGTGAGACCCAGTCTTTCACTTTCCTAAACCTATTAGCAACAGATGTTTGTCTATCAGCCATGAAGCCTTATAAAATTGCCCTTTAACTAAGAGCTGAGCATTGCTTCAGTTTCATACAGAGGAAACAGACTTCAGGATCACAAGAAGAAAGTGATGGTACATCAGAACAGCAGAAGCTGTTTCAGCGTAGAGGTAGAACATTATCGCTTTAAAGAGAATTGCTTTTACCAAAAGCAAGCAATGATTTAAAAACAATCATCCAACCCAAAATAAAACTCCTAGTTGAGCAAACGTCTCAAACTTCAAATAGAGTGGCAAACAATGACCCTTGTGGGGGAAAAAATGTATCTTCATTGTAGCCTCTATGTAAGCCCATTTTTCCTTCCTCCAAAGACAATTAGAGTATAACAAATTAGAGTTTAGCAAATACAAATTCTTTGGGTCATTAAAATAATCCAAATTCTTAAGATCCGTGAGTAACTTGTATCTAAAGAACTAAAGGTCCATGAATAGTGTCTCTATTGCAGTGTTTCTCAACCTTGGCGAGTTTAAGATGTGTGGACTTCAACTCCATGGCTGGCTGGGGAATTCTAGGAGTTGAAGTCCACACATCTTAAAGTCGCCAAGGTTGAGAAACACTTGCCTATTGGATAGGCACTATGCTAGACTGGGCTGGGATAAGGCAAATGGACTGCAGGGATCTCACCTACTCAGCTTTCCATAATTTCTTCACCCCATGGCTAACTGTACATCTAGAAAGCTGTTCCTCCACAAAGAAGTTCACATTCTACATACAATGTTTGGCCTCTACAAAGGCCTGGTTGGCAGTTCCAGGCTGGCTCAGAAAGTCTGGTAGGGAACATCTAGCTCCAGTAATACCATGTGGAATGCACCATCTCAACTACTAATTTCTGTCACAATAAAGAAAGTAATACTAATTTCTCTCACGTCACTTGTAAGGAAGGTTCATTATGAAGCAACAAAGGGCAGCTTTGTGGTATGCCCTTTGTTATTTCATTAATTTCTTACTTTATTATTAATGCAAAATGCAGCTTTCTGGTAGGAGATTCCTTGTTTATCAGCCAGTCTAGCTACATATTTTGTTGTCAAAACCAAGAGAAAATGCATCTCAGTGTACTGAAAAAAGTGATTCTTTTCTTTAAAAATCAGTGCATTAGAAAGCTTTTCCTCTGAGATATTTTCTTCCTTCTTGACTATTAAAGAAAACATATATTTGTTCTCTCCATTCTTCTTGCTGGAGTGATAGAAAGCCCACTCTTTTAAAGGATGGAGGACAGAGAAATATTAAGACAAAAAGTGTCTTTATTCTTATCCTGCAGCAATATTGCTTGGGACCAGAAAATGAGCTTGAGGAGATCTCTGCATCATGGGAACTTGGAGAGACTGCATACTATTTCTTCTATCTTGTTGTTGTTATTGTTGTTGTTGTTGTTATGTTAGTTACATCAACCAAATACCTAACTGGCATGTCTGAGTGTGTGTGTGTGTGTGTGTAATCTTAAGCAGAGATAATGCATTTTAAACCTCTCTAACCAGTCCTTCTGTCTAGAAAAGCATTCTTTTAGAAGGAAGTAATCCATCTGGAATTATTTTGTTAATATAATTAAAAATAACATACCAAGTGTGAGTACAGTAATCCTTAATTAAATTATTTTCCAAGAGACTTTGCTGCGAGTGTACCCTGTCTGGAGCATGGAGGGGATGCCATTTGTTCGTCTACCTCAGGCAGCAAAATGTGTTGATTCGATGCTGTTTCAACAGCATTTGTAATTATACCTTCTCTGTGTCTTTGTTCATTTGAATTAGTGCAACGTTACTGTCACTAGGCTAAGCCTTGGTCTTCTACTGGAAAAGATCCTATGAAACAGTACTCTGAAATCCAAGTTCTGTAAACAAGCTCCAAGCAAGGCGTGTGTGTGTGTATACACATACACACACACACACAATACACAGTATACACACACACTTACACATACAAACACACACACACGTATGAGGACATCTGTGTTACATTTACTGTCGGGAAATCATATTCCACACTTTTTCTCTTAGAATAGCATCTAATGACCCAGGGAATTTGCTATGAGACAGATGCATTTTGCAGCCTTCCAAACTGCAAGAATATATAAGGTTGTAATGCGGCTGACATTTGTGAGGTCTTAAAAAGTCATTGCCTGCCCTTACTCAGAAAACATCTGCAAAGCCAGCTGCGTGTGGACAATGCCAAAGAGAAAAACAAGGTCATAAATTCTGTTTTTAAAACCAGGATGACAGGCACAAAAGCTGCTGAGTGGTCCTTTTTTTCCTGTGAGATAAACACAAAGCCTCTCTTGGATGAATGGATAATAGACTTTTAATGAAAATATTGCTGGAAACAACGGAAGGTACATATTTCACCCTACTGCTGCCTACAAATGAAGAGGTAACCCTGTCTCACGATGAGGAAGTTTGTGCTAAGACAGACAGATTCTTCCTAGATATTTTCTAAGAATTCTCAAAGGCTGTAGAGCAGTGAGCTTGTTCTACTGGATCTTTGAAATACATGAATTGTTATGCATTGAAGGTGAAATCTAATTTTGGAGTTCTGAACTCTACAATCGGTGGCTAAAGCCTGGCTAAAGTCACTAGACCTGTGTGAGGCAACTAGGAATCATCTTCTCACAGTGCTTTGTACCCCAGAGGCAATAGGGTTCTCCCATTTGAAGGATCAAAGTGATACAAATTGCCTTAATAAAACATTTCATACTGGCTCAGAGTGTGTTACCTAGCAGATCGGCCCATTTCATCTAAACCTAGCTTTTCTCCTGTGCGCTGGATTAGGATGGCAGATGAGACCATTCTGTGATCAGATGGTATCTCTTCATTGCTATTCTTGGGTATGGCTGTCTTTGTTTACTTATTTTGTGTTCATATAGTATTTATTTCTTATGCTACAAGGCACCCCCGCCCCCCAAAAAGGCACAAATTATGAGAGGGGAGTTTTACAAATGTCTTAAATAAACAAACAAACAAATAAACAAACAAACTCTCCCTGCTGCCCCATCCCCCATCTAATCCCCTATTGCCTCTGTGCAAATCCAGGACATGCGTCATCACTTGGATATGCCACCTTCCTTCCAACCCTGTCCTTATGTGACCAGAGTGCCCCTTCCATGCCCAGTTGCCAGGGCAGAACTGTGTGCTATAACAGCCAGAAAACAGGCAAAGTTTCCTCAAAGGCCACCCCCCAAAAAGCCAACTTTCACTCCTTATTTTTAAGACATAGAGGGAAGGGTAAGGGTTGGAGATAGACCAACAGTCTTGGTCTAATGTAGACAACACTCCTGGTTTATATGTTCATTTATTTGTTCCATTTCTATAGCTGCCCATTTTACTTTTATGTGACTCTAGATGGCTTACAATAGAACAAATAAAATACACAATATATTAAAAAAATAAAAATAAAAACACAGCAGCCAGGCATAATCTAACCAATCATCCACACACCAGAAGATGGAGTTAACCCATGCCCGTGGCCCCAGGCTCAAACACAAAGCCAAGTTTTCCAGGCCTTACAAAAGCCCCCAGGGATGGGGCTAATCTAATCTCAGGGGGAGGATGTTCCAAAGGGTGAGTGCCATGGCACAAAAGGCTTTCCTTGTGGACCCTGCCAGCCAACTCTTCCTAGCCAACAGTAGCCCAGAACATGCCTTTCCTGCCAGATCAGGTAGGATAGGTAGAAACAACTGGGGAGAGATGGTCCCATAAATAACCCAGTCCCAAGCTTTAAAGGTGACAGCCAGCACCCTGAATTGCACCCAGAAGCCCGCCAGAAGCCAATATAGCTTGCAGACCAGGAATATCACATGTGCCAAGTAACTGCCATCAGTAACTGCCTGCACCACCGCCTTTTGCACCAGTTGAAGCTTCCAAATACTCTTCAAGGGCAGCCCCATATAAAGCGCATTGCAGTAGCCCAATCTGGAGGTCCCAAGGGCATAAGTGACCATGAGCAGGGCCCCAACTGTTATTCCAATTACTTGAAGAAGCTTCTGTGCATATACAATGGTTTTTGCAACTGTTGGAGGACGTCCCAGAGCAAAACAATGCAGCAGCTTCACTGTTAAGGTGTGTGGGGCAGGGAGCAGAGCTGCTCTAAAAAACTGTTTTGAAACACTGATGAAATGAAGCTCTCTGCACATCTCTGCCCAGTCCTAGTAAACATGAATAGTAACCTGAAGATAGAGCCCAAACTAACAATGAATAAACATGTCATCTTTCTAATATTATTAGGGAATTAAATCTTGGCAGCTTACCCAGAAACTGTTAGCAGGAAATTCCTAGCTGAAAACAGATGCAATCACACCATAATGTGATATTGTGCATTGATTTTGAAGAACTGAAAATGCATTAAGGGGCAAAGATATGGAATAATATTTACAACACATAGAATAAATCCATAAAATTACTGCCTCGCTAAAGGGTGATCACTGGCTACAACTTTGCTTGCTAATGGAAAAATGTCAGTTAACTGCAGTAATGGAAATGTTTGGAGTCAAGCTTTTCACTGTGAGATCTTAGTGGTAATAGCTTAGTTTATGCTCTTTTACATGACCTTGAAATAAGATGCTTTTGAATAGTGATAGCAGCCTACATACAAAAACTGATTGCTGTTTGTGAATCTGTGAAATGAATGTTGAAAGAGAGAGAGGTTATCAGTACTTTCACAAACAGTGCAACTTGCAAACACCCTATGGTGGCTTTAGTTCTCTAAATATACAAGAACTGCTGCCTTTTCCTTGTTCCTGGAAGTGCTTGTCCCTGCCTCTGAGTAGTCCGTAAAGGCCTTAATGGAAAGCAGACTGAGTGAAAATATAATTTTTTTAAAAAAAACCTATTGTCCTTTTTTTATTTCCTGGTGCTCAAGAGTACACAGTATTTGGAGTCCAATGTATAAATAGTCTCTTATGTTAGGGCATTTAAAAGTAAATCAGTTGGTTGGTCCAAGGTACTTAAAAGAAAAGTTATGTTTTCTGCTAATGCCCTCAGGATAAAGCAATTTTTCACAAGACTTGTTAACAAGCCTGTGTTTTGTTCCAAATTACACATTCTACTCTCTTGGTGGCCTGTCCAGCAGTCTGTTGGCCCTTTGTCCTTCTGGTAGAATCACAGAATGTGAGTGTTGAAAGATACTCTAGAGGTCATTTAGTGAAACCAGTGTAGAAATTCGCTACTACAGCATCTCCAGATTCTGACCAATGGCCACCCAGCCTTTGTTTAAACACCTGCAGCGGAGAGTCCACCACTTCCCAAGGCAGTATGTTCCATGGCTGAACAGCTGTTACTATTAAGAAATTTGTCATGCTCTCCAATCAAAATCTACTGCCTTGTAATTTAAACCAATTATTTCTTGTCCTGTCTTCTGGAACATCACTGAATAATTCTGGCCCATGTTCTACATGACAGCATTTCAGATACTTGAGGACATCTATCATGTCTCCCTGTGGTCTTCATTCATTCATTCATTCATTCATTCATTCATTCATTCATTCATTCATTCATTCATTTTTAAATTTATATGTCACTCATCTCCCCCAGAGAGATGCATTAAAATCTCTAAGATAAACATCTCCAACATCTCTAACAATTCCTGCTATCTTTTTTCTTCAAACCCTCATATTGTCTTGGTTCTTCCCATCCGTACATATTCTTATTTGTCATTCTTCTTCATAACATGCGGTACCCAGAATTGGATGTTCTAGATGAAGTTTCACCAAGCAGAATAGAAAGCAACACTGACTTCTCTTATCTTGACACTATATTTCTGATAATACAACCTAGGATTTCATTGGGTTTTTTGGTTTGTTTCTTTGTTTGTTTCTTTGTTTGATTGGTACCCCCCCCCTTTTTTTCTGCAATTGTATCAGAATGTTGGCTTATGTGTAGTATAGTATAGTATAGTACAGTATAACTTTATTGATTAGTCAGTTGACCATATCAAAACAATGGGCATCAGCCACAAGAAGATACAATAAAATAAGGTAAAATAAAGTAAGATAAAATAAAATAGATATCTACCTACACTCATGCCTCTGGGCTTTCTTAACAAAATGTAGAACTTTGCATTTGTCCTTGTTGAAATCCACCTTGATTATTTCTGTCCATTGTTCCAGCTTGTCAAGATCCTGCTGAATCTTGATGCTGTCCTGTAACAGTGCTGTCTCTCTATTTTATGTCATCCAAATCACTTATAAATACACCGAACTGCACAAAGCCTTCTGACCCTTCCTCCCAGCTTCCCATGAAGCCATTGACATATACTTGTTAACTACAATTCAGCTGGTTCAGCCAGCTCTGTGTCCATTTAATGATAGCCTAGACTAGCCCAAATTTTGTCATGTTCCATACTAAAATTTCAGGAGAGGCTTGGTTGAATGCTTTGCTGAAGTCAAGATCCATCACTTTTTCCTGGTCGCTCTTTCAGAAATGCCATCAGGTTGATTTTGTGTTATTATTCTCTGACAAACCCATAATAGCTTCTGCTAACCAATATGTTCTTTTCTAAATATTCACAAACCAACTGCTTAGTAACCTTTTTTACATATATAGTAATTTTATTAAAGATTATAACTACAATAGAAAAGACTAATACAAGCTGAAAAAATAGAAGAATTAAAAGAAAGAGTAAAAGGTGCAGAAAAGAAAGAAAAATTGGGGGGGGGGAATTGAAAGAGAAATAGAAAAGAAAGAAAAAGAAAAATATAGTAAAGAAAAAAGAAACGAAATATATAAAGAAACTTCCCCCTTCATCACAAGTATAAACAATTTTAGTAACTTATCACCTTCTCTTAAAATAAACAAATGAACTCTTCTTCCCATATGCCATCTCTTATCTATAAACAAATCCTTAAAGCATTGTCATTTCAGTCCTAAACAGCAAAAGTCCATTAATGGTTACCAGAGATAACAACATATCTATTTTAACCTATAAACCACCTTTATATTCCTTCCTTTTATTTCTAACAATCTTAAATCTTTAGTCCCTTCAAATAATGTCATAGAACTTTATTTTCTTTTCATTTTTTCTTTGTCCCTTCTCACAAAATTCTTCAAAGCTTTAACAAGCCTCTTTTGTAAATCCCATATAGGAAAATTATCCAGGTTACTCTCTTGGTTTGTTGTTTGTATATCCCTTTTAATTATTAAAACATCAGCCAGTTTCTTTTGTATGTCCAGTGTAACATCTTTTTCCATGTCATTCTTGTAGCCTGTCATTTTAAAATCCACTTTCAACTCTGTCTCAATCTTGTCAGGTAAACTTGTTCCTGTTCCATAACATCTTTTAGACAAAGTCTATATATTGAGGCAGACACTCTTAAAATTAACTTCTGGCTCCATTGTTCAAAAATATCCTTCAATATGTCCAAAGTCTAAATATTTTGCTTCATTCTGTAATTGTAAATTGAGTTTAAGTGTTCTTCTCCTTTAACTGTAATCTTTAATTCCCTCTAGTTTTCTCTAGTGTCCAATTTTTAAAATTCTTATTTTATTATTTTTTTAAAAAATTCAAAACAAAAGCATTTTCCCACTGGAAGGATTCTTTATGATTAATTCCAAAATCTTATTTCAGATTATCTGGATCCTTAGTCCATTTATAACTTTCTAAAATCAAAGTTTCAATCACCCTTTTGCTGTTTATTAATTTTTTTTTTTTTAAGTCCTCAAAGTTGTAGTTAAAACTTCTTTCGCTAAGGATTGAAGGAAACCCACTTGGGGCTGTACAACTTGTTGATCCAAAGCCATAATAGGTGCAAACCCATTAACAGGCAACTTCCTAAAGTGATTAGAAAAGGAAGTATGCAGACTTAGTGTCCTTTCAAAATGCCAACCACAGTTAAGCAAGATGGTTATTCCCTCATCTCCCAGAGCTCTAAATCCACCAGAGACTATCTGGCAGTCTCCTTGTGAGGAATAGCTGTCTGGAGCATTTGTGGGTAATCTCAAGTCCTCTCCTTGTCCAGAGAGGAATTATGAAGAGCCAGCCATCAGCTCCGCTTTTTGCAGAGCCTCTTCATTCTGCCATTTCTTCCCCAGAAGTCCTGTATGCTTAATAACCTTTTTCAGAATTTCCCCTGATATCAAATGCAACTGACTGAGTCTTCCTCGTTCCCATTTCGAAGATAAGAATAATATTTGCCCTTTTCAATCCTCTGGTACTACTCCTGTCTCTCATGTTTTGTCAAAGGTCATATGAAGGGACTCTGAGATGACATCCACAAACTTCTTCAAGACTCTTGAATGCAACTGGTCTGGCCCCAGAGACTTCTCAGCCTACTGTAGTCTCCTCTGTTGTCTAACAGAAAATAGCTTTGGGCCCACAGTCCACACCTGACCTGCCTGTTTACTGTAGCCTTCCACTACTAGCTTCTCTTGATACTAGTTTGTTCATGTGCCCACATCTTAATTTCCCTTTTCTTCAGCTCTTGGTGATTTCTTAGATTGTATGCTCTTGATTCCTGGGGTTTTCCAGCCAGCTGCTCCTTTCATTGCTCTCTTGCTCCACCTTTCTTGTCTCTAGTGCCACCACTCAACCCTTCCATATCTCTGATGCTCCATACTCTGGCCATTCAGTCATCCACACTGCCCACTACTGCTCTGTCAGTCTTTATGGAGTCATAAAAGGGAAGAAGAGGGCAACATTTGCAAGCAAAAGGGAAGAGGAATTGGTGACAGTGTCTTTTGCCTAACTCCCCAATCAGCAAGTCTTCTCTGTCATTACCAGACATTGCTTGGTAGCCCTTCAGGCTGACCCAGTCCAGCTTCACCTCCCACTGCCAGCATAACCTGCACAGGTTTGGAGACTCACTTAGCCAGCAGTTTGTCAACAGCCTGATAGATGAGGTATAAAATAAAGGGGATTTAGCAGAGTCCTTGTGGAAACTCTTCAAATAGCTTCTTCCATTCAGAATGAGTAACTAATCCTCATGGAGAAGTCAGAAAGAATACCAAGTTCTGGATGTATACTGATTTCAAAAACTTCACCGATATGCATACCAGCAACTGTACCAATCAGAAGGTTTGTGGGCATACAATCTAAACATTATGTATACCTAGAAAGGAATGTTTCCTTTGAGTTTTGCAGAAAAAAACACCTCAGTGACTAACATGAAGCCCGTACCTAATGGAGGGAGGGAGAGAAAAATATGCAACATCCATCTGGTTAAAGCTGCCAGCCTCCACTTCAGCATCCTCCCTCATGCTTTAGCATTTTATTCAGAGACATGCATATAATAAGAAGGAATAGGTAGTGGCTAATATGCATCCATGATCAGGAGTCAAGCTAGACTCAAGGGACTCTTTATCTTTAATAGAACATTGAACTAAATTTAATCTCTTTTCTTTCTGTTATTGATTGCCAATTGATAGTAGTTATATATTGTAATTTCACTGAAACCTGATCTCCAAGATCCTGTTTCTAAATAGAATCCACACATAATACAGCAATAAGAAAAACTGAAAGGTAGTTCCGTTCATTGAGCTATGATACTCATTAGATGAGCTTTTTTTACAAAGTTGTTCTATATTTCAAAATGTTGCACTGATAATAAAATGGTACAGGAAAAACTATTGCAATATCATTGTAAGAAATACAGCAATTAAAAAAAAAACTGACCAGTATCAAATGGCTATTTCCCAGCCTATAAAATATGAGCTATATTGAATCAGACCAAGGCTTAACTAGTAGGCATGTTCAAAGCTTCAAAAGGATCACTCAGTTGGAGTAAGATACAGCAGAATCTCTTTTATGAATCAAATCTTTGGAAATATTTGAGGCATTGAACTGAACCAGGGGCCTTCAGATTACTTTGGAAAGATTCAAAGGCAGTTCAGGTATGATCAGCTTGATGGACTTGCAGAGTCTCAAATGCTATTGCATGACTGAATGAGAAAAGCTGAGAAGGGTGGAGATGAGGGATATGATGGGTTCTCTGGTCATAGCAGCAATATGCAGCTGGTTAAGTATTAGTCTGTCTGATAAAATCCATTTACACAGGTTTTCCTGGAAGAAGAAAGAGAGAAAGAGAGAGAATCCTATTTATTCTACTGCTCTTTTCAAATCTAATTGCTATTTTTGGTGTGATTCTCTTTTTATATCATCCTTCCTTAATGCTTGAACTGTTTGTCTGACCTACTCTATAGCCCTATTAGTGCTCAGACTGCTGGCAGTTCTTTCCTCTTTGCAATCTTTTTTTCCCATTTTATTCTTCCCACTCCCTCCAAAATGTTTTTCAGAAAAACAAAAGTACATCTGTTTTGTTTCAGCTACTTGTTTATCTCAGTCTTGTTTTGCACTGAGTGTTCTCCTCTGTGTGACAAGATAATATTCTTGCTCCTAGTTTATTATATATAATACAGACTAATGTGGGTTTTTTGTTATATCTGATTCTATTGTATTGTGAGCTGCTTAGAGGAAGGAGCTTATAAATCAATGTACAAATAAAAATACATTAAAACATTTTTATATTATAATGTATAATAAATGCAATAGTAATAGCATACCCACTTCTCTTAAATTATTTTTTAAAATATGCTGCATAAGGAGCAGATATTTGTCATTCTTAGAAAAGGCTAACCTTGTTAATAAGTCTGCTCAGAAAATAAGTCATCAAAGAGAGAGGTGGACTCTAACTCTTCAGCAAGAGCTCACTTTTTAAATGTATTTTGCAAGTTTTCCAGCAGGAGTGGCTGGGGGGATGTTGGAGATGGTTATGGGGCTGGGAAGCACTCAGGTTAGAAGTTGTTCTGGGTTATGTTTGGTATGTTTGTGTTATGTTTGTTTGCCCTGTTTATGGCCAACTTTTAATTTTTTTATCTATCCAATGCACTGGGGCTTTGTTTTTACTTTGTACGCTACCCAGAGTCACTGCAGGTTGGGTGGCCTTCTAAATTGTAAATAAATACACTATACATTAGTATAACTTGTTCAGGATGATGTCTTCTAAAAAACCTACCATCCTGGTTATTTTTATCCCATTCTGCCAAAAACAAAAATGGAAACAGCTGCTGATGTTTTTATGTTCTTCTTTTGCAGCCCATGGTTGAAACTTTTTTGGAATGAAATTGTAGATTCGGTTCAAATCTAATCTTGTTTCCTTCAAACCTCAAACCTCCAACTGAAATCAAATCATGCTGCCTTCATGTCTCAAACTGGATTTGGATTTTGGCTGATTTGCAGACCTTTATTAACTAATCCTATAGTGTCTAACCACAGGCAGGACATGAGTTAAATAGCATTCTCCCAGTTGTGTTCCTGGAAACTGGTATTACAAAATTCACAGCAGCCAGAGTATTTGCAAGAATCTTCGATGTTATTCAGGGTAGGCACTCTATTTTAAAAAGAGTGTTTTTTATTCATTCTGACAATATAAAAGAGAGAGAGGAGACGCAGTAGACCAATCAAAGAGCAGTAACACACTGGTGATACAGTAAAGTTTATCTTCAGTAGAATCTTTCTTTAAGACTCAGTGTTTTAGAGAGGCCTTTATAAAGCAATGGAAGAGAAGGTATCTATGGTCCTCATTGAATATAGTTTTTCTCACCATGTGTGACAGATGCAAAAATGTATGAATGATGTCAAATATGTTGTTCTGTTTTTAGGGTGTGGAGGTCCTAATTTAGATGGTTGGTAAAGCATTTGTGGTATTCCAAAAATAGATTTCATGGTACTCCCTACATCTTTTATTTGTGCAGGACTCTCAAAAGTCAACTAATGTGTATTTTATGAACTGGGTAGAAATCAAATATTTACACTATCAGCAGATTGCATCCAGGTTTTGTCCCTCATAAAAGAAAAAGCTGGCATATCAGTCAATTTCTATGTCAGCCTTGCATATATTTATTCAAAACTCTGTCTGATCCCTTTTTTTTTTTTTTAGTAATGTATAATTTTAAATAGGTAGAAGAACATTTGTATTTCAATACAAAATATCTCACATATTTTCCCACAAGTATACTTTTGTGGGAAAATAATCCTATGTTATAAAATACACATACATTCCATGCAGTATTTTGGAGCTATTAACTCCAACACAAAAATTGTTCTCCTTTTTAGCTGCCAAAATCCTCCTGTTAGCTGAGTAAAGAAATCTGCTGTTACCACTGTCCTGAACACCAAATTGGTAGGCTGGTAAATATAGTCTCTGCCCCACAGACCCCCAATGTGATTGATAGGATAGGTGGACACTGAGCTACCAGCTCCACTGCACCCCATACACAACCAGTCTGGAAAATGGCAGAGTGGGGCCCGATAATAATTGAATCTCAGCATGGCTTGGCATGCTGTTCTTCTCAGGGACACAGATGTAACAAGGAACAAGAGATGTCAGGGAGAATGGGATGGAAATGGCCAGTATATATTTCCAAAACTGTTAGCTACCAAACACCAGAAAAAACAGTACTGTACAGTCTGACGATTGGCTGACGATTGCAGACACTGTAGGTAAGAAAAGTCGGGGGCTTTTCTCTAGAAGACAGTATTTTCTTTTCAAAATCTGTTTAAGTGCTGAAGGCAAGGGATGTTCTTATTCAGAACAAAGATTTATTTTCAAAAACTGCTTAAGCGCCAAAGGCAAGAGCTTTTCTTGCACAGAACAAAGTATTACTTTCAAGCCCTGCTTAAGTGCTGAGGGCAAGGGTTGTTCTTATAAGGAACAGTTTTATTTTCAAAATCTGCTTATTGCTCCAGTCCAGGCTTTCCTTAGACAGGCAGAATTGTGCTTTCAAAATCTGTGGCACAGAAAAAGATTGTTTGAAGTTCAGAAACAAGTATCCTAGTTTCTTCCTAATGTTTTTTACCTCATCTCCCATCACACCCAGTGAGCAAGGCCAATGATAAGGAGATGGAGAAGGTGAAGCCTAAAACTGTTGGAAGGGAACATGTTGTTTACCCTTATTTTAAATACTGAGCCTTTAATACTCACTACATTCTGGCCTGAATATGAATTCTAATAGAGGAGAATATGAATTCTATTTTAGATTTCAGTTTCTTATATTGGCTACTTACTCTTGCAGCCATCCTGAAGCACAATCCTATATGTTCAGTCTTTGTGATAGAAAAATCGTGTTTTATATTAATCCAAAAATGAATTACAAAATGTAGCACTGACATTACCAACAGAGCATATGTCTTTTTTATCTGCTCACAGGACATGTCCGTTATCTTTCTATTTATTTTAAGATAATTATTCAGGTTAAATCTTGTCACTTTCAGTGAGTGCTATGCCAGAAAAAAAAAAAATCTTCTTTGTTTTTTAACCTTTCTCCTGCAAGTAAGTGTAGAAAGGAAAATCATTTATTTTTATTGCTTAACATCCCAGTGTCATTAGTTCTTATTATGCTCTTCCTAAGTCCTTCTTCATCCCTTACAAAATGACATTCTTGAGCTCAAAAGTGTTATAAGCTCCAGATGGCTTGTTTTTAGCTTGAGCCTGGGAGAAAAAGATAAGGGGACAGAAGTATAATCTGAAACAACTGGTTTTATTGACCTGCCACTTCTCCGTCTCTACCTCAATATATATGGATTAATCCCATCAACTAGCCATCGCAATTGTCAAGTACAATTAGGTAGTTTGGTGTTTAAAAATACATATACATTACTCAAATAAAAGCAAATGAATAGGCTGTAAACAAGGGTTGCACCCCTTCTCACGGCATGTTCTAATGACAAAAAAGCCATAAATTCTAGAACCAATCACGTTTTTGTTAAGTACAGAATGTTTCTTCATCCATGTTGCTAGTTTATTCTAGCTGCAAAGAACCATTACGTCCGTGTGTTTCGTGTGTTCTTGTTTAAAAGAAGAACTTTTAATGCCACTGTAAGAGTTTGCATAAGGCCCCAAAATTTCCATAAGAAGATCAAACTACCTGAACAAAATTGGAAGGTAAAATTAAATAAGGCAAGGTCATATGAGGACTTAAAAATAAATTAAAATTTGACTTGTTTACAAAAGCACAAAATCATAAACACCCTTTGAACTTTCTGTACATGATAATATGGTCCATAAATCACAAGCTATTTAGAATAGCAGAAGCTTTAATAAAATGTTTCCTAGTATGCTTAGTTGTCCAGACAACAGATGACAGAAGCCACACATTAACAAATATTTTAATTCTGAAACAGTAGTGTCAAAAGAAAAACTGTTATTCCAAAATGGCTACACAACGTGGCATAAATAATGTAGACAATTCTGCCTAAGTCATAAACCTATATGATTGGTGTATAGACAAAATTTGAGAAACATATATACTATTTCACAATTATGGGTAACTTTACAATATTAAGGAGGAATAGTGAGGTCTACTACATGTGAAGAATATCCCACATTTGTTCTGGAATAAACCTGAGGACCTTCCACAGCAGCAGCAGTAATGGAAGAGCAATAATCATAAACAACTGTAATCTGGTTGCTGTAGAGGAGTGCGGAGGTAAACTTGAACAAGGAATGTAAGAACAATTAAGTAAACATCAGCTCAGCCCTGAGAAAAGGAAAGGAGTGAAAAAGAAACTCAAGACTACCCTGTCTTCATTCTCTTTGGTATAAAACAGGGCTGGGGGGGTGGGGAACTCTGTCAGTCTTTCAGGATTCTGTTAGGATACCCTACAACTATAGAATTCCAAGACACACTATTGTTCATTCAGACTAAACATGCTTTTGATTGTGAAGATGGTATTAAAACCTCCAGGCACCCCACTATCTGTAGAACAACTTGTTGAAGCATTGTTACAACATCATGGGCAAGTGGATATACAAATAGCAAACCTGCATGATGCCATAGTACAACTAACACAGCCAATGGGAGATATTCAGCTAAGGGCCTGCAACCCAACTAATATTTCTTTGCTCTCATGGGAGTTTGCTGGAGAAGTTTGGAGGAGCCCAGGATCGATTTCTGACTTTTGGGATTCAGTGTGAATTGTTTACGGCAAATTGGTCAGCAGAATTTTTTACAGATCACTCCAGGGCAACAATTAATTTTTACAATAGCTTAGCATGTGTGCAAACACAGTCAGTATCTGGTGCGAGTGGCTAGCTGACCCTAAACTTCCTAAGACCAGACAGACATATCAGTCAGGTATGATATTCAGCTAAGACTTCCAATATGTGGAATGAACTCCCCTTAGGTCCAGCATTTCTCCTGGCAGAGGGAACATTTGAGCTACCCTGCTTCTTCCCATCAGCAAAAGTTATGGCTTCTTGATAAGAGCTGTTAGAGGTCTCCTGAACATTTTCCATCTAAGGAAACTCTTCTCACCATATAAAACCACGGTGAAAAGCTGGCCTTCTTGAGTCTAAAACAGAAAACAAAAATTATCCAACACTTCTTTTTGTCTAAAAGAGTAGGTTGATAAGAATCTGAAGACTTTATAACTAGGGAAATGTTTACGATAGTCATAGTGTTTAGCAATATGTCTGTATGTGTGTGTGTTGCTGTTCATCCATCATCATCAATGAAGACCTCAACACCATTAGTCACATTAAAACTAAATGTGGTGCATCTGAAGATGAATGCTCAGGCCAATTCAGGCACAGAGTGTCCTGGCACATGTTGGGCAAACATGTGTAGATGCTACAGTTGTTGCACTGATGGATTTAGACTTACACACAGCTTGCACTTATGTTGTGCTTTTGCAGTGCACCTTACTTCGTAAGCTTGACTGCTCTTATGGATGAGGCCATGCCAGGTAGAGTGATTTTATGCCAGCAATTTTATGCCACCCAGAGTCACCCATTGGGGGAGACGGGCGGCATACAAATTTGAAAAATAAATAAAATAAATAAATTACTAGGTGGTCATGTCTGTGTCAAGTGTCTTCTTTAATGTATCTTTGTAACATTTCTTCTGCCCTTCATGTAAGCATTTTCCAGCAGAGAGTTCCCCAAAAAGCAACTGCTTGGATATGCACTTGTCCAACATACAGATGATGTGACCTGCCCACCAGGTCTGGGCTCTCATCAGCAATGTGTGGATTGATGGTAGACTTGCTCTAGAGAGAACTTCAGTGTCTGGTACTTTATCCAGCCATCTGATGCCTAATATTCAGTGAAGACAAATCATGTGGAAATGATTAAGCTGTCTTGCATACCTTTGATACAGTCCATGTTTCACAGGCATACAGAAGGGTAGTGAGTATCATGGCTCTATAGACCTTCAATTTTGTTGCTGGACTAACTCCTCAACGTTCCCACACAGAGGAGCACAGTCTACCAAAAACAGAATTTGCCTTTCTTTTCTGCAGTTAACTTCTGTAACAATAGTCAATATTTGGGAGACAGTGCTATCAAGGTAATTGAAGTGGTCCACTGCCTGTAGTTTCTACATTTTTACTGTGATTTTGGGTTCTGTGTACAGTGCATGAGGAGCAGGCTGGTGCATGACTTCAGTCTTTTGAATATTGAGTCCAAAGTTGTCACAAGCTGTAGAGAACTTTTGTCCATACTGACTTGCATCTCTGGCTCTGAGCCAGCATTCAGAGTGCAATCATTGGCAAAGAGGAAGTCTCTCAGAACAGTTTCCTTCACTTTGGTAATAGCTTGAAGTCTCCTCAGGTTGAAGAGCTTCTTATCCACTCAGTACTTGAGGCTGATTCCAGCATCATTAAGGCATCATTCAGAATGGCAGTAAACACCATGCTGAATAGTGTGGGTGCAAGCACACATTCCTGTTTAACATCATTGGTGACTGGGAATGTCTTAAAGGATTCTCCACCATCCAGCACTCTGGCCATCATGCCATCATGGAACTGAAGTACCATCTGAATGAATTTGGCGGGGCAGTCGAACTTTGACATGATCCTCCACAGGTTTTTTTTTTTTAATTTATTTTTTAATTTATTTATCAAATTTGTCACTGCCCATCTCATTAAAAAACAACTCTGGGAGATTTACAGAGAAGCTAAAATCAATTAAAAATACAATATAAAATAGTCCTGAATAAATAAGAAATAAATATAGTCCAAGAATTGATGTTTGGCAAGTAGCTCAGGGAGCGTCATCAGAGTGCCAGTCACACCCCTGATTAAGATTGTTGTCACTGCACGCAAGCTGGCAGAGCCAGGTCTTTAGTCCTTTCTGGAAAGCCAGGAGGGTAGGGGCCTGCTGCACCTCTGGGGGAGGGGGGGAGAATATTCCAAAAGGCAGGGGCAACAGCAAAGAAGGCTCTCTTCCTGGGCCCTGCCAGCTGACATTCTCTTGCTGATGGGGTTCACAACATGCCCAACACCTTGAATTGGAGCCGGAAGCAAACTGGGACCCAATGCAGCTCCTAGAGTAAAGGTGTTATATGTGCCATTCTTGGGGCACCCAAGATTGTCCATGCGGCCACATTTTGAACCAGCTGTAGCTTCCAGATACTCTTCAAGGGTAGCCCCATGTAGAGCACATTGCAATAGTCTAACTGAGAGATGACCAGAGCATGAATGACTGACCAGAGAGCCTCCTGATGCAGGAAAGTCTTGTCAGCTGACAGAACTGAAGGCTTTCATGAGGTCAACAAAGATTTTATAGAGTTAACAATTCTGCTCCTGACACTTCTCCCATGACCTCTGTGGAAGCCACACTGTGACTCTGGCAGCAAGCCCAGCTCCAGATGAGTGACCAGACGATTTAGCAGAACTCTTGCAAGGATTTTTCCTGTGATGGAAAGCAGCAAAATTCCTCAGTGGTTGTCACATACTTGTTGATTGCTCTTCCTCTTGTAGAGGTATACAATGGATGCATCTTTAAGTTCCTGAGGAATGGATCCTTGCTTCCAAAAAGACTGGAATAACTCAGTGAGTTAATCTATGAATGCAGGACTGACTTTGTATATCTCTGCAGGTATGGAATCTGCCCTGGAGCTTTGCTATTGGATAGCTTGCTGACAGCTTCCGTGACTTCAGCTACTACCAGTGGGTCATCCATGGTGCTGTTCATGTCAACCTGGGGAATTCTGTCTATTGCCTCATCGTTAATAGATGATGATCAGTTGAGGACAGCTTCAAAGTGTTCAGCCCATCGCTGCAGGATCTGAGCCTTCTCTATAACGAGAATTGTACCATCTATGGTTTTCCCTATAGGTAGGGGCATTTTTACAATAGTCATAGTGTTTAGCAATATGTCTGTGTTTATGTGTTTGTGTGTGTGTGTGTGTGTGTAAAGCATAGGCTACAATTCTATAGCAACTTTCTCCCTGAAGTCAAATATAGCTTATTTGTGACCAGACCAGTATTTTGTTGCTATACAACATGCACAACAATGCACAGACATTGTTTTGCCCAATGTACATGTTATTTTATGCAACTTGCCCATTTCATGACACTATAACTGGCCTTCACTTTGCATGACTTTGATACAAATTGGTTAGATTTTTAAATATTTTTTGACAATGAATTTGGGCCAAATAGCATCTTAGGTTCAGTGTATGACCTGGTGTATTATAATGAGATTATAATGTCTTGGATTCTAACTGGTGACAGCTGTGAATATTGAATTTTGCAATAGAAATGCATGAATGAGTAATGAATGAATGATATGCTTCAGTTAATATTAACAGTGGAATGCCAACTGGGTGTCAAAAGATGCAAAAAGTCATGGTAATTTAAATCACATCTAATTAAGAGACATGTTTGTTAGGACATAGATTTTTCATCAGTAGTAAATTCAGTAAGTTCCTGGCAATGAGAATGTTTAAGAGAACAAAAGAATTTATTCCTCATTCAAGCAAAGAAAATGTAATGGTCCAATGATTACCACTTGAAAGAAAGATGAAATTAAATTGGCATCCATAAGAAGACCTCTTAATAGATGCAAAAAAACATGTTAGAGACACACAAAATAATTTTCATGTAGTTTGGCCTTATGACAGGACTTTGGGACACTGCTTGTGAGCCATATTAATAACAGCTGGCGTTAAAAAATACTAGCTTTTCTCGGCCTTTTAAAGAATGTTCCAAGGTAACTTAAAAATCATGTGCCATTTATAATAAAAATATTTGCCCATGAAATTTTTTAGCACACCTGGAGCATGTACCAAATCATTTCTTCTTCTCTTCCCGAAAAACTTAGGTTAACTAAAAGGTGAGGTTATTACAACTTTAGAGGAAAGTCTTCAGAAGCTCCACATTTGCTAGAGACTTCAATTATGTCATTTGCATTAGTCACTTGACTACTTCATGTCAGGAAAGGAGCAAAGCAGGGATTTAAAACATCTGCTATGAATTACAACTCATAGATATTGAATATTACCATTCAGGAAAAAACCTAGAGGATTCTGGAAAGCACTAGTAAATGAAGGAATTATTTCCTGAGCCTAAGAGGGAAATAGCAAGATAAGAAATGAGTCAATTTTTTACAATCCTGTGGGCTGTAAAGCATTCACTTACTTCCCCCCCCATTCTAACTGTTCTGCAGATTTATCAGAGCCTGCTATGTAAGACTTTCATATCCACAGGAAGGGATCTTGGAATAATAAAGCTTGAATTTAGTTCTGCATTTATTAAGAATTTGGCACAAGGTATCAGGGTAATCAACCAAACTACAAAACACAAATTAAAAACAGTTCCTTTGTTAACAATGATGCACATGTTGTGCATTTCAACATGAAGTGTCATTTTATTATTTTGATATTTATTAAAATGATCTATATGCTATCTAATACACAATATTTCTTAGCAATAGAAGCGAATATGTGTAGCTCAGGGTTGAACTGTGGATTCCTTAGGGTTCTCTAAGCTTGGTTCTTTTCTTGCAAACGTTTCGTTACCCAGCTAGGAAACATCTTCAGTGCTAGAATGGAACAGGGTTTGCTCTCTGTTTATATACAGTGGCATGCCCTGCCAGTGTTGGTGGGGGTATGGGTTTGGTTTTGTTTTATTTTTTCCTTCTGGTAGTTCCTTGATTAAGGTATTGTTTACTGCTTGATTGTATGTCTGGTGATAATCTTGGTGTTAATCTCTGCATATCTGGGTGATGATTGCTGGTGAGGAGATGTTCTGGTCTTTTGTTTCCTTTTTATTGTCTCTTGAATAGTGTGCAGATCTCTGTGTGCCTGTTGATGGCACCCTTGTCTGAATACCAAGCTTCCAAGAATTCCTTCGCATTTTTGGATTTAGCTTGGTCTAAGATGCTGACAGTTTCCCAGTTGAAATTATGGTTAAGTCTGTCCATGTGTTGTGAGATTAAGGAGTTTTCATCACATCTTCTGACTGCTAGTTGGTGTTCATGGATGTGCTCTGCAAGCCTTCTGCCTGTCTGTCCTACATAGTGGTTGTTACAGTCCTTACACTGTATGTTGTAGATCACTCCTGTTTTTTCTTCTTGGGCTACTGGATCTTTTGGTTTGCTTAAGATGTTTTGGAGGGCTTTAGTTGGTTTGTGTGCTATGGAGATGCCATGTGGTTGTAATAGTCTGTTGATAGTTTCTGAGACGTTTCTGATGTATGGCAGTGTAATCCTTTTCATAATTTTGCTGGTAGTAGGTTGGGTGGTCAGGCAACAAAGCTGAGTGGATATCCATTTTGTTGGAAGACGTTGTATAGGTGGTCTGTTTCCTTTTTCTGCTGTTCTGGGTTACTCCAATGCATTTGTGCTCATTTGAATAATGTTCTTACACAGTTCCTCTTGTGAGAGGTTGGGTTGTTACTTTGGTAATGGAGTACTTGATTAGTGTGAGTTGTCTTCTGATAGACTTGGGTTTCTAATTTGCTGTTATTTCCTCTGGTGATGAGGATATGCAGGAAGGGTAGCGTGTTGTTGTTTTTTCCTCTCTGGTGAATTTTATTCCTTTGAAGAAGTTGTTGACGGTTTTATGTATCTTCTCTAGTTGTTCCTTTCTTATTATAACAAAGGTGTCATCTACATACCGGATCCATACTTTAGGCTGTATGTGTGGAAGTGCTATAGTTTCTAGGCATTGCATTACAATCTCTGCTATGAGTCCTGACAGTGGTGTTCCCATGGGTGTGCCTCTGATTTGTTGGTATATTTGTCCATAAAACTGAAAATAGGTAGTGAGGCAGAGGTTGATGAGGTCCATGATTCTGGGTATTTCAATCTGGGTGTATTTGGTTAGGTTGGGTATGTTGTGTAGTACTGCTGATATGGATTCTTTCGCTAGTTCTGGGTTTATGGATGCAAAGAATGCTGTGACATCAAATGAGACCATAATTTACATTGATTTTCTGGAGGCACTGTAGTGAGGACATGATAGAATATTAATCTTCTCTGTGACATGCCCAAGCCTTTTTGTCAGTTCTTTCACTATGTTGTATGTTGGAATCCCTGGTAAAGATACAATTGGTCAGAGAGGTGTGTCAGGCTTGTATATTTTTGGTCATCCATAGAAGCGTGGGAGGATGGGTCCACTGTATTTCATCTGCCACTGTTCTTCTTTTGTGATCTGGCCTTTCTTGGTTAGGTCATTAAGGGTTCTCTTGATTAGGTTGTCTAGTTTCTGTATTTGGTTGGTGTTAATTGGGATGTAGGTTTCTTTGTCCTCTAATAACTTTTTGGCTTTTTGCAAGTCTTGTGATTCATTAACAGGCACATAGATATAAACAACATCTGCACACTATTCAAAAGAGACAATAGAAAGGAAAACAAAAGACCAGAACATCTCCTCACCAGCAATCATCCCCCAGAGAAGCAGAGATTAACACCAAGATTACCACCAGACATACAATCAAGCAGTAAACAATACCTTAATCAAGGAACTACCAGAGGGAAAAAATAAAACAAAACAAAACCCCCACTCCCACCAACACTGACAGGGCATGCCGCAGTATATAAACAAAGAGCAAACCCCATTCCATTCTAGCACCGAAGATGTTAGCTAGCCGGGTAACGAAACATTTGCAAGAAAACAACCAAGCTCAGAGAACCTCAAGGGCTCCACAGTATTTCTTATTTTTATTTATTTATGAATTTATGGACAACTGCATTCAACCAATTCTAAGTGGTATACTGGAGAACAGCCAGAGCCAAATGTAACAATAAAATACTAGAACATATACGTAAAAAATAATACAATATACAATTGCAATTGCAATTGCAATTACAGTTCAGTTAATCTTAATAGTAATCATTCCATTCCTGGTGCCAGGTATTCCAGAGTTCTTAAATCCCAAAGGCCTTCTGGAACAGCCAAGTTTTTAAGAATTTCTAGAAGCCCTGAAAGTGGGAGCTACCTATTCCCTCAGGGGAAAGCCCTTCCAGATGGAAATAGACTCCAGAGAGAATGCCAACTTTCACATATCCCTGCCATCAAACATATCAAGAGGAGGGGATCTTCAGAAGGCATACTCTGCGCTCTTAGACTGGGGAGTCAGGATCTATGCAGGATAGATGATCTCAAGGATACCCAGACCCTTAGCCATATAGGCTACATAAGTGATAACCAGAATTGTGAGTTGCATTTATAAAGATATTGGTAATCATTGCAGATCGTACAGCAATGATGTTACACGGCAGTGGAAAGGCTATTCAGTGAGCATATATGGGCCACTGTATTTTGCACCAAGTGAAGTTTCCAGGTGACCTTCAAGAGCACCCCCCTTAAAAGTGAATTATAGTAATTCATTCAAGAATGACCATATTCAATGTCCTCTGGGCTGTTAAGGCTATAATTGGCATACCATGTGAGGCTGGGAAATTGCCCTCCTGGCCACAGCTTCTACCTGTTATTCCATCAGGAGCAGTGAGTTCTACTGGACTCCTAATTGTGGGTTTTTTTTCATGGGAAAGCAAAATCCCATCAAAAACAAAAGATGGTATGATGCTAGAATTGCATCTGAGCCTACCCCTCCCCATCCAGACACTGACAACCTCCAAAACACTTACTTATGTAAGCATTTTTCTCAAACACTACCTATATTACAAAATGGATCTGCAGTTTTAATTTAAAATGTCATACTCAATTTATCTTAGGTGTTGTTTAAGGACATTACTCTACTGCCTGAAGGTTTTAAAGATATTTCTGAGATATGAACTGCTCAGCCAGTTACTAATTTTTTCTTCTCATCTTAGCAGATGCCTGGATCTTTAACAGGCAGATTGATTTTCTTCTGTCTGTTTCTTCAATAAGTTGTGTGTGAATAACAGGAATGGACAACCTGTGTCCTCCAGATGTTGTTCAACTCAGTTCCTTAGCCTTCATAACCAAAGATGAAGGCTCAGAGTTACAATCCAAGAACACCTAGAGAATCCACCCCTGTAAAATAACACTGTATGCAATGTATGGAAACCAAAAATACTAAAACTGTTTTAGCGCCATCTTTTAAAAGCTATATTGAAGAGCCAAAGTAGAACATGACACAAAGTGCTTTGAAAGAAAATATGAAATGTTCCTCCAAGAAATTCACCAAAAAATGCTTCTGGTTCACATGTATCAGTAGAGAATTCCACATCCAAAAGAAAAGACAGGAGTTTTATTCTCTATACAAATTTTAAAAGCAGAATAGCCTCAGTAGACAACTCCTACTTTAACCTCAAAAAGAATGTAATATACCTCCCTTAAGCCAACAGCAAACACTTGTAGAAAAGTCTTCCTCAGAAACTTCACAGAAAGTCTAGAAGGTTCAATATAAAAGAGAACCTTTGTTTAAAGGTCTATGAAGTAATTTGTAAAGTTTCTTCTTCCAATTTCCCCCTTTTTTACTGAGCCACTATATCCCAGTAAGCTAGAAATATGAATTAAATAATATTGTAAGTTAAGATATTTTCTCTTTAAAATAAAGCATTACTCGTACTTCCAAGGAAAATGATTTTTCCTATAAGTAAAACATACCTTTTGAACAATTCTAAGTCTGGGATAGTTTTGTTACATTGTGGTTTTTCAGAGATGGCTAATTTGTTTGAGCCAATGGGCATATTTGTCATGAACATTTTCACAAAACAGCCAGTCACCACACATATTGACCAGATGGCTAGTTAGTTAATTATTGGTTGATTGATTAGTTGATTGACCACATCAAGGCACTACATGATGTCAGCTAACAAAAAATAAAATGAGATGTTTTCTATGTTTGGAGCACCACATATACACCTCATCTAATAGGATGATACTTGGTAGAATCACCCATATTTTACCATGGAAACCAGCAGCTCAAATCTTGCTCTAGCAAAGGCTGTTCTTTGGTACTCTGTCAGACCCATTGACAAGTACTTTTCTATTTGAAATGTCATTTTGTTCTTGGCCAACCATTTTATTTATTGCAATCTAATGTTTGTAGTTACTCTATATCAGTTTGGGCACTGATATCCAAGACTGTTTAAAGATTTCTTTGGCCTGATGCCCAACTGAGAGTAGATACTGGGTTGATATTCCATGTTGCAAAATAACTTTAGTAAGTTGGTTTACTCATGTAATGGCCTGAACCATATCTAGCTGTTCTTCTAGGCACATTTAAGGTAGCCTACCAAGTCCATTGGTAGAGTCCTCCACCAGTAGTTGAGGTTTTTAATTGTTGAATGACTACATATGGGTGAGATATCTGTTTTGACTGTAACCATGGGGGGCTGGTGTATTCTTGTCAGTTCCCAAGGTACATCTTAAGAATGGGCCTGGTTGTGTTCAAGTAAAGGGACCTTTAAGAGGCCCCACAGTTCTGTACCCTAAGTCAACACTGGCCCAGAAGGCAAATTGAAGAAGTGATTCCCTCCATTTCCTCTAGTTCACTAGGCTTGTATTTTTTACAAGTATGTGGACAAACTAAATATGGGACTGGAGCCACCCAGCATTTCTATTTTCTAAGTATTCTTATAAGGCCCATCACGGACCCAAAAATCTTCTTGTAAATAAAGATTATGCCAGAAGCTGTTTTGCAACATACCACTTACCTTTTAATTAAAGACAGGCTGGGAAGACCAGTCGATACCAAAAGAGATTCCATAGGTACCATGTTGCCTGCCCCTGGTTTGGATATCTTTCCCTATCAGGTGCCCTGTAGGTGTGTAGGATTAAATTTTCCATCATTCCAATCTTCTATCACAGAAGAACTGAAAATATTGTATAGTGGCATGTGATCTTCTGGTCTGAATCAAATAACTTTGCAATTTTCCTAGAAAGAAAATTGATCTAGCATTTGATTAAGTATTCTGCAGAGCAGGTAATGACAATAATATGTGGTAAATAACCAAGACATTCTTTTTTAACATAAAACCAACACCAACTCTATTAGTGATTATTATTAGCATGAACACTAAATGCTTGTTTTGCTTTAGTCAGTATGCTGTAGTGAATTATCTGAGTTCACTCCACAGTTCCTAGAGCTAATTAGTGTAGGCTGCGCTATAACTGACCATTTGAAATATAGCTAAAAGGAGATGTTAGGTACAAACACCATGTTTCTCTAGCTGAGTATTACCTACATTTCTGCAATAACCTGCAGCAGTTTTTCCAAGGTTTCAACTAGAAATCTTTCCTTGACCTATCTAAAAATGCTGAGAATTAGACCTAAGAGCTACTATGATATATGTTTTACCACTGAACTGAAATAGACTTCTCCCAATGTTGAGTTATACTGTTCTGTGGAAAGGTGATTAATGTGAAAATGTACCTCAGTTTTTCCATTTCTCCCACATCAACATAATCTTTCTGTTTCATAGTTTGCATTGATTGGGTTAAACAGATCAGAACTATGTCAGAAGTCACAGAACAGCTTACTCACCAAAGCCATCTATATTTTTCATCCAGTCACACAACTATTGTACATCTGTACTGAGTCATATATTTAATGTTAATCCATGCTCAATTTATTCAATGTAAAGGAAAACAAAATTAGGGTATAACATGGTATGTCAGAGGAAGCTGCCATCATTAGGAATTATATGGCTTAGGTATGCACTTACGTTGTCCCTTTGACTGTGTGTGCTAATTGTGGTACACAAAGGATTGTTATTTTCCACCTTCACAAGCATAAACATTCCAGCGACAATCTTATGACCCATACATCTTATTTACAAATATATATCAGTAGAATGCAAGCAGTTCTACTTGTACTAGGGAGTAGACCTTCCTCTCATATATGATCCCTAAAGAGGATACTTTCCAATATGAGGTCTTCTCATTTGGGCTTTCATGTTTTCTTTCTCATTTGCTAGCTACTACTCTTTCCCTTACAAATTATGCTTGATGTAATCCAGGCCCAGCTCTATTTAGAGTCAATTATGAAATTATTGAGGCCTGACCAACTTTCATAAAAGTATTGCTGTAAATTGGAAGGTCTGAGATCAATAGAAAGGCTTGAAAATTGCTTTAACAATCTCACCAAGCTTGTGTTTTGTTAAAATGATTTCAGATTAATAGAATATAGCAGTTTGAAATTAGCAGAGATATCTATGAAAGGTAACAGCCATCTTGTAAATGATGTAGATTTCTTTCCCAGCATGATCGAAACTTACTTCAACTATAAATGGCATAACTTTATAACTATGTTTATATGTGCTATAATGAGAAACTCTGTGTGTGAGGAAGGAAGGAAGGAAGGAAGGAAGGAAGGAAGGAAGGAAGGAAGGAAGGAAGGAAGGAAGGAAGGAAGGAAGGAAGGACTCACTCACTTTGGGGAAATAAAATAATAGGATGATGTTTGTAGTGATTTTTAGTAAGATAGAAAAGGTGTAGTTGTGTTAGTACCTGTATCACAAACAGCATTCCCTGCTAACTGTAAATACAGTATGTCAGGTTTACGATGTTCAAATCCCAATGAAGAAAAATCTCATGCAACCCAGGTTAGGTTCAAAAAAGATTTCATTTATTGGAACAGTACATGTAACACTAAGCAAAGCATTGCTGAAACTAAAGCCCGCTCTTTTCCCTCCTTACTTTTGCCCCAACTTCTCAGCCCCCTTTTTCTAGGCGCCAGTTCTCTTTCCCACAGCTTTCCCACAGAGGTGCGGCCTTGCACATTCCTATCTCCCGATAACAGTCCATCTTCCTGGCCTTTGATATCACACCAATTCCTTCTACTTTCCTTTTCCCCCTCCCCCTTCTAACAAATGGCAGAAACGAAGCAAGTAACTACTAAGCTAATATTTTGATTGCTGAAGGTTCTGACACAGTATTTGGAAACATTTTGGCCAGCATGTCACAGATGGAACCAAAGGATCTCTATCTAAAGACTACCTTGCATATTGTTATTTACATTACTATTTACTGCAATCTACCACCTGCAAGGTATATGTGGTGTACTGACCCACACAAAAAGCATCCGATGAAGTGATGTGTGGAAACAGTGGATGGGTTGGAAGGACAGAAAGTGTTTCTGTAAACTAGTTGAAACTATGTTTTCTTTCTTTTTCTTATCTTATATTTTTAATTCCTTTGGTTTGCTCTTTCTTACAACTTTTCTATGCTCTTCATTAATATTCTTTACAGTACTAGAAAAAGGAATAGAGTGATAAATATAAATTGGTGAATGAATTAATGGATGAATGAGTGCATGGATGGATGGATATTGTTTTCCTCTTATATTTTCTTACTAGGCATATATAAAATAAACTGGATCATATCAACGTTAGAAGCAACCATTTGGTCTGTATGGGTCTTCAAAGAGGCGCTTCATTTTAGCCAGTCAAGTGCCTCTTCAGAGCAAATTCATGATGTGAAGAGGAACAACTGTATCACTTTGCTTCACTGCCTGGCAGGGGCACTTGGCTGATTAATGGGCAAAAGCCTTGTCAAGACACATTGGCCTTGCCTCTTCTTTTCTGGAGGATCCTCTGCCTGGCAAAATCAAGCACAGCACCTCCACAAGGGGAAGTGCCTCATTAAGGCAGTTCCCAAGTGATCTACACAGATCTAGTTGCACTCTATGCTATGGCTAAGATAATGAGCTTGTTTATGGCTGAGTATGAGGTGAGAACCCATCCAGTAACAGAATGTGAGGCCATTGTTTATAGTAGAAGAAGAAGGCTAGCTTTCTTCTTGCATACTGATCCCAACACCTTTTTGCTTCAGGAAGGCTGCTAGAGGTCTAGCAGTTTCCAAACTGATTTTGATTACCTGCAGTTTATCATATAATCTGAACCCAAAGTAACTCTGATTCAGATTACCTACTATCAGTGGGGTCAAGTCAATTACCATCCACAGTTTATGCAGCTAGTTCATTTCAGCTACTCCTGTTACAATGTAAGATTTGGGTTATTTGATAAGAGTTGTGTTAAAATAGGGCTTCATTTAAAATGGAATTTAAAATATCAGGGAAGAACAGGAACTAGGCTAATTCTAATTAATTCAGCCATTAATTAAATTTAAAAGTCTATGAAGCCATTTTTGGTATCCCCCCCCCCAAAAAAAAGCCTTTTGAAATATAAATGTTTTTCTGTCATCTATATCACAACAGATCCAATCATCTGACATCTTGAAATTAAAAATGCCTTCTCTCTCTTGTAATTTAAGACTTCGCCAGTTGCCAAAATGCCAAATGTTCTTGTGAAAATGCTTTCCTGGGAACTGCAATCAAGATAACCTTGAAAATATATGTAGGAGTGAATTCTTCTGCAGAACTTTTTTAAGACACACATCAATGACCATTTACTTCTTTTTTAAAAAGTACCTAATTTTTATTTTTGTGCTGAATATCTTATGGACTCTTTTCTATTCATCCTTTGTACTTGCACAATAAAAAGTTCTTTACCTTGACTTATACAGCCCCAACCTGAAGTAGTAAAGCAGTTTTGCAACATGGCTTCTTCCTGACAGGAAAGCAGCCAATGTTATTGAAATAGCACCCTGTCGCCTATATATTTGTTACATCTAATTGTCATGAAAGCCCAATTAAACAATTTTTATGCCACTGAATTGAAAGGGAAGCTGTTGAGCACAAGATTAGATTTTTCTTTCTCTCTGCTGAAAACAGTGAGTCATAAGAGTCTTAATTTCAGCTAATTGTGCCCAACATTAGTATCTATTACAAAATAGCCATTCAGTCTGGAGATCTGATCATTTAGCTTCTTACTGCTGTTAATAAGAAGTGCAGGGAATGGAGGATTCATTTAAATGACAGGTGATACAAGCTTATTTCAAGTTAATTATGATTTAAAATTCACACTCCTCTGAATTCTCCAGTGCTGTTCAATAATCAATATTATTTTAAAAAATTGCAAAACATGCCATGTTAGAAAAAATGTGCACAACAATTCCTTTGAGCCCCCCCCCCCCCCCCCACTGGCCTCTATGTGTCCGTGGTTTCTCAGATTCTCTACTGATACCCAAATATTTTACTTTTTTCTCAATCTTAAAACCCATTTTCTGCATGAATTCTGTTTGATCCTCTATTTTCATGTTTTTTGTTAACATCTTTGTCTTCTGATTATTAATCTTAATACCTAATTCTTTTAATTTTTCCATTAATGTTTCTATTCCCTTTAGTGGATCCTCCAAAACCAACATCAGGTCATCAGGAAATGCCCTTAACTTATGTTTCTTTTTTAATCTTTACTCCCACAATTCTATCATCTTTTCTTATATCTCTATTCAATATTTCAAGAACTAAAATAAACAAGAAAGGAGACAATGGGCATCCCTGTCTTGTCTCTTTTTGTATCTCACAGGGTTTTGTTAGATCTCCATTGACAATTATTTGTGCTTTTTGTGAAATGTAAATCAATCTTGCCCATTTAATACAATTCTCTCCAAAATTCTTATCTTCCAAAATTTTAAACAGGAAGGCCCAGTTCAAATTGTCAAAGGCCTTCTCTGCGTCTAAGAAAATCAATGCCAACCCACTGCAATCTGGGCTGAAATGGTTAAAATCTGTTTCAGGAACAGCCAGAAGCAGCACAGGAGAGAAGTAGCTTAGTCTGGTGTATGGAACTGGCCTCAGAGAAACAGCTGTAGGGGATTTAGAGTAAGCTTGTGTCCTTCTCTGTCCCAGTGCCTGCCCTATGGAACAGCTTCCCCACTGAGGTTCAGATGACCCCAACCTTCTTGCCCTTCCAGAAGGCAGTTAAAAATTGGCTTTTTCCCCAAATACTAGAACCAAAATGTTAGGGGAGCCCAATATCTCTGTGGTTGTCTTATGGAATTGTTATGTGGTACCTCTGTTCTTACTTGTTTTTCATCGGACCATATTATTTTAATGGGTTATGAGGTTTAATATTCTCTTTGCAGGTATGGCTTGTTTTTCATTAAGTTGCTCCCAGTATTCTACCACCCAGAGTTATGCACTGCTGTAGATATTTCTAAATAAATAAATGCAAGCATATGCTGCAATATTGTTTTAGTCGGTAAGGCACCAGAAGATTCACTGATGTCTCTGCACAGACACACACTTTAGATTTTGATTACAAATTTAAAGTTATGGAATTATTTAAACTCTAATGCACATCTTGTTTTGTAGCCCCTTTGATATTTTTCTGCAGTAGGAATCAAGTCAACCATTTCTGAAGCAATTCAAGGTTGAGGGAAAGGTCTTCTCTAGCAAAGAATTTAGAAAGAAGATTCAGCTAAAAAAAAAAAACTGAAGGAAATGCTAGGTAATTTAGTATCTTCTTCTTTATAAAACATGACCAATGATATAAATCTTTTAATTGGAAATTACCACATGATGGCAAGTAGTGACATCTCACTCCTTTTTTTCTTCTGTTCTTGATCCTTTCTCTACCATTTTGTTTTCTTTTTTTGAAAGTCATGGTAGTCAGTCTTTGTTTCCCTCAGTATATCATAGGACTTCCTAATATTATTCCAGAGACTAAGATTGATCTAGGATAAACACAGGTAGGGAAGAATCCTGTATTCCTCACTCACAAGCTCTATTAGCTAATCACACACACCCCATGCAAAAATCCAGACAACCACCAGGCAGCAAAAAAAAAAAAAAAAATACAGATAACATTAACTCTTTGCTAACATCTAATGGTTATAAGGATTTTGCAGCCCAAATTTAGTAGTCTCAGCTCAATGCAGTATGTTAACTATATCACAGTATATCCCAGCTATATATTTGGAGTCATTCACTATTAAACAACTCATATTCACTGTTCAGCGATTCAAGCCCACTACTAAGCAAATCAAGTTCAATAAATAAATATATAATGATCGTGCTGGAAATGTGACATATGTCACAATACTTTGGGTATAGTTCTACAGTTCTGCCTTCTTTTCTGCCTAATAGCCAACTTCCAATTTTTCTCTGAGTCAGAGGACAGAATCCATCAGCAACCAATGTGATGCTTATGCTTTTTCAGTTGACAAGGCAAAGGGTATTTCATGCGATTCTACTTTGGTAATCAACAAAGAAATCTCAACATAATATAAACTATCTCTTCTAACCATATTCTTGCAAAGCATTCGTAGGGCCTATTGTTCTCTCCTTGCTACTCTAACAAGCCATACTTTTTCCTAGCCTTTGCTTACTGGTCTGTACTAAGGATGTAGAAGAATTCCAACACTGTTGAAAGCTATGTGCAAATAAAGGTAGTTTTTTTTTTTTTAAGTAAGGTACTTATCAGAGTATTTAGCATATTTTAAAAAATCATCACCAGAGAAACAGGTGTCAAAGAAAGAATGCAGATTGGTTTATATGTAATAAGCAGTGATAGGGCAATTTATGTTAATAATAACGTAACTTAGGGAACGATGTCTACAAAGGATTTGCATATTGCAAATGTAAAGATTCCTAGTTATTTTTTACAGATTTAAAAAAAAAACAACAGTAGACAAACTCATCGGGTGGATATACTGACCTGTAACCATGGACAATAAAATAGAAAGGGATTTTACTGATTAAGCATATCAACCAGCTACTGTTAGTTTTAATTCTGGCCTCAATTCCCATTGTTAAAAAAGCTACAACCAGCATTTCTTTTCTTAGTCATGAAGTAATAGGAAAAGATTGAAATTAAATAGTCTGAAGCTCAGTGAATTCTAGATGTCAACCCCAGTTGTTTTGGACAAAGTACAGGATGTCCCAAAAGTCTTAAAAGTGCACAAAGACTTTTGGGACATCCTGTAGATTTTTGAGCATGCAGTTACTCATTAGTATTCTGGTCATTCAACTAAATTAAAATCCTAGGGGAACCCAAGCTTTTATGAGAGGAGAGATAGTTATCATCTGAATCCCAGTATTGCCTGAAATGTCATAAACCCCTTCCTCTTCTGGAAGATTTACTTCCAGAAAGCTACCAGACTACCACCTAAACAGCCAGATCAGTGTGGTACAGAGGCACATGGGATGTCCCCTCAGAAGAAAATGGTACATTTTGCACATCCCTACTAAAGAATCAAAAAGCAGCAAAACAGGGCAGTCCATTGGTAGAACACTTCATTTTCCTCCATATTTTGCCATCTTATGTTAATATCAGTATGGATGGGTAGAATTTCCCAATTCTGCTCTGTATTATTTTGATGCAAACAGGAACCCAATGATTGATGCCTGTAAACAAGGTTTTAATTCTAGAATACATGCGAACTCCAGAATCTATTCTGAAATCAGTTTTCAGGTTTGGAAGATTAATACTAATTGTAACAACTCAAAATTTTCACAAAACCCTAATTCTACTGAAAAACAGAAATGTGACAGTCATTTTCCTTTTTTACAAAATTGGAATTCAGTTTAGCTCTAAATCCCCTACAGCTGTTTCTCTGAGGTCAGTTCCATATGCCAGACTAAGCTGCTGCTCTCCTGTGCTGCTTCTGGCTGTTCCTGAAGCTGATTTTAACCATTTCAGTCCAGATTGTAGTGGGTTGGCCCTGGGGCCAGGTTGGTGCCCAGGCCAGGTTGGTGCCCAGGGCAGGCTACGGCCACTGCAGGTCCCAATTCTTCTTTCCCTGCTTCTTCCCCTTCCCATCCATCCAGGGAAGGCAAGCCTCACTGGTGTGTTTCATTTCATGCGTGCTTTGTATCTCAGTGTGAAATGTTAACAGAAGTTACACTTTTGCAGCTGTTGCAAATAATATACTTTCTCTGCACAGTCCCACTGCACATACTTGCAATACTCTGTAGGTACGTTATGTAGCATTTGTATAGGCCTACCTTAATATGGAGATGAAATATTTTTTGTTCAGCTTTCACCCAACCCTCAATCTGCAACTTACATTAGAATTTTAATTTCTATTTTTCTTTCCATTCTGAAATTATCTAGATATTGTCTTTTCTCTGATCAGAGAAGTCAATTTAGCCATCTCAGCAAGTTCCATCATCTTCACCAACTATTCCTCCATTGTGAATAGTGCTGAATCTTTCCATCTTTGTCCATACAATAATCTTGTGAATGCTAATAAAGTTCTACTGATGTTTCACAGAGTAAATATCTTGGAGAATCTTCAGTGAAGCCTCTGGTTTCCTCCTATATTTCATTAAGATGGTGACCAAATGAAGATGTAGCTCTTCACCAACACCACTATTTCTTTCTTCTACTTCTCCTCATGCTTGTTCTAGCAGACAGGGGGAAAAATCCAAACCTAAGTAAATAAAATCATCTTTTTGTGATGCTTTTGTTGTTTCCACTGAAAGAAATTATGCAATTACAGCCACTTCTCATTTGCTGACTGTCTCAGTCAGTGACCATTCACAAATACAACAGTAATAAACAGTAATAAAAAATTCATTTTTCAACCAATGCATACACTTACAACCAAATTTAGTGTGCCAACAAAAGCCTTCAGTGTGAAACTGATTAAGATCTGGTCAGTTTCAGGCAGTGGTATATGCTGGCCAGAGGGTTCTAATCAACTAAGTAAGGTGACAAAACTGAGTTTGTTAACTTGTAGTTAGCACTTTTTAGGGAAGCACAGTGCTGTGGAGAAAAGCAGCTCAGGAAGAGATAGCTTGTTTAATCTCTCCACCTGTGAGGGTTAGGGTTAGGGGCAAAAAAAGAAAAAAGAAAAAAACGTCAGGCACAGGAAACTGCTAGAGAACTTTATCTGAATGAGACAGCAGCAACCACTGATTTTTGCAGTGTCTCTCTGTCTCTCAGTCACCTGTTCACTTAGCAACACTTTCACTTAATGACAAAGTCGCTGGAATGGATTGTAGTTGCTAAATGAGAAGCGTGTATAGTAATTGGCCCATAGGTTACCTATTTACTTGGGAATGTCTACCACCCCCATGGGAAGCTAAGGGGGAGGAGATAATGAGATGTGTGCCTTTCTATTATGATGCAAATGATGCAATTTACATACTTGCACCAGACATCATGACATAATCATGCCATTTGCAAATGACATCATAACACATTTCCTTTTATTGTAGCTTACTACAAATGCCTATTGCTTTGCTTTGAGTTATCATCTTGCTTCAGAAGGGAACAGAGGTGTGAAAGAATTTACAGGCCAAGGATGTTAATTGTATTCAGAACTCTCCATGGTCATATGACACCTCCAGGCAGGTCCTATGGTTTAGGGCCGAGAGCAAGGGAGGACTTTCCAAAGCTAACTGCAGCCTATGTTTTGTGGTAGTGGGCCAAATAAGTTAGTGGAAAGTGTGGCATGTCCCCAATGACTTCATTCTCCATGACAGACAATGAGATCACTGGAGATGTGCCATATGGGGCACCAGTTTTGCCACTTGGCTGGGCTCCACAGCAGGATATCCCTTCTGAACTCTGCATCTTCTCCAAAACACATCTGAGGTTAATCTATATATACCATTGAGGCCCTGGATACAAGCAATCCGTAATGAAATTACAATTGTGCTCACCTTATATTCAATGTGTAATGTATCCTTATATTATGTTATTGAGAAATATTGTTTCGTAGGCTACAGCCAAACACAGTACAACATCTGAGGAGAATGTGTTCCTCTGCCAAATGGTCCAATTTCAGAAAAGGTTTAGTGTTTAGTGCTGGTTAGTTGGCTACTTGGCTGGCTACATTTGGAGCAAATAATCCTCTGAAAGGTGATGCTTTTAAGGCAAAAAAAGAAAGCAAACAAATGAAAGAACTACTAATATCCACAAGGAACACTTCCTTCCCACACTGCCTCCCCACCCCCCATCCCTGTTTACCCTCTAGTTCACCCAAAACCAGCTCCTGTGTTTTTATAAATGTGACATTTGTGCGTTCAGAGTTGAACGAAGCCTTTTTACTTTTGAATGATGAATTTAGTCCCAGTTGTGGTTGCCTTTTAAAATGTAAATACTCTGACAAAAGGTGGCTACTAAAGATATTCTTACGATAAAATGATTAGCATTATCTGTCTTCCAGAAGATGAAATAAATGCTCCATTCCCTGCAGTCTGTGACAGAGGCAAAGCATATTCCTCTGAGAAAGCAGCTAGTTAGAGGAAGGTGATATGGAATGACTCCTGGCAGATGACACTCTCTGCCTGCTTTCTCTCTTTTCCCTCATTTGAAATTCATGAAGATGAAGAGTGACTTTCGTTTCCCATCTCCCAGACGAGCCCCACTACTCTTGCCAAAAGCAAGCTAACACAGAGTAATTGTTTTTCATCTAAATTGCATGTCCAACCTGCTTAGTCTTCAAAGAACACTGATGATACAGCTTTGATACCCAACAGCGGACTGACAGTGTACAGGGCACACACGCAGATGGTCATGATCAGCATTTTTAATCATCGCTTTATCTTTCTGTATATCTGCAAAACAATGGAAGAAGAAGAGAGAGGGAAACCAAGCAGAAGAGGAGGAGGAGGAGGGGCTGGGAAAGGAAGTGGAAAGAAAGAATAGTTCTCGTTCCCACTGAGAAAGCTTTTCAAAATAAACCAGAAAATCGGCTGTTTCGAAAGGAGGTTCCCTGGAGGTATTTTTAATCGGTTATATTCCTGCAGAATAAAAAGTGTTACAAATGAATGGAAATATAAGCAGAAAAGACAAGAAATGCTGTCCTCCCACTTTGGAGAGTCACTGTTTCTTTAAGGACAAACAACAAATTTAGGATAGCTTTGTAGAATAATGCATTTCCATAGTGGATGGTGTCATTCTCAACTCTAAAATCCAATCAATTGTTCAGATGACCCCAGTGGCCTTTCCCATTAGTTAACTGTCCAAAGGATAAATGAAATTTTAAATTTACAATTTGAACAGACATATATACCTACATAAAAATTGTTTGATCCCTCTACTATTGGCCTCCATGTGTCTATTAGTAGTGGCAATCCAATTTCATATCATCTACACAGCATGGTATATAAACCCTAAAGAGGGTTGCACAAAGTGAATAAAATAACTAAAAGGTTGTTATCTGAATTCAGTCCCAGAAGGGGAAAACACCTCAGGAAAAACATGTGGCTTTCATTATTGATCAATGTACTGCATCATGTAATCTGGACCTAAAACAAAAGACCAGGTTCCAGTTTACTATTTTTATTTCAGTTAATTTAATTCTTTTTACCCAGGTTAAGCTATTGTTTTCTGATCACATTTAGAAAGCTATGTAAAGGAGAGAGGGAAAAGATGAGAGTGGGTTGCATGTTTTTGCCTGGCAGACACATCAAATATAAAGATGCCTGTGTTATCCCTGCTGTTTACTGTAATCATTTAACAGCGTTAGTCAAGCACTACAGGATCTAATTCAATACTGGGCAGATATACTTCAGCCTTTCCATAAAATGCAACAAGAAAACAAGTTTTCTAGCTGTGGATCTTGACTCTTTCTAAAAATAAAACAGTTATGCAGTATTCTATGAACCGTGACATAATTAAAATATTCAGTACACATGTACGCATGCGTGCATGTGCACACATATGCACACACACACACACAGTCTTTCCTTATAGATCATGCTAAGTTCCTCCCCCAAATCCATGAGTGCAAATGCAGGTACTCAATGATGGAAGCAAAATAGTCACATTTCTCCCAGATTTTGTTCAGGTGGGACAGAGAGAAACTGCAGGTATTACACACGTATTTTGAGCAATACTCAGAATGACTTTATTTGAGGACTCTCCAAATTGATCTGCAAAACTAAGAAGACATGCAGCTGTTTTCCTTTCTACCAGATAGTAAAGGTCATAGAATTACCCATTTTAAAATAATCAGGGGTTCTAGTCCGGTAAATGCAAAAAAGCTGCCACCACGTTATGTCTCATATAGAGAAAGACGAATGGATCCATTCCCAGCTAATGCATCTTTTGTTTGCATTCAATCACACATCCATTCACCCCATTTCCATGTTGGTTGGCCAATAGAAAAGGGGCAAGCAAGATAGAGACTGATGTGAATCCTATACAGATGTTACAAAGTTTATTCTACTCATTATGTGAGCAACAAGAAACCTTTCCCTTCAGGATATGACATAGTTTCAAAGTAAGCATCTCTCTGTACAGAACAGATGTTTGTAGTGAGGCCTTGCTACATACAGTTTGGCTTTTACATGAGCTTAAGTGAAATTTTCTCTGAGTTTTCTTTTCTTGAAAAAGAAAGTCTGAATATTAGAATATTGTGTATGTTTCTGTTTTTTGTTATCACCAAGAATTGGCCCAGCTATTTCTTTGGAAAGATTAGAATCACAGTTAACTGAACAGAGCTCTAAATATGAGAACATAGAGCCATGGTTCCCAAACTGTACACCACACTGCCCCAGGGATATTTTAAATTTTCAAGGAAACCCAACAATTCTCAACATCTGTCGGACACTGTGCTAACTACTAGCCTAGTACCACTATGTTTCAAAAATTTAAACTATCCCATGGTACCCCTGTGAGTTCGCTGTTTCTGTTTCATGGTTCCCAAACTGTATACACTACAGAGTGCTGTGAAACAATTACTGAGACACTAAGGCTGATGGGAACTGAGAAAGTTTGGGAACTTCTGACATAGAGTATTACTCATGGTTCATTTTAAGCACTATACAAATAAAGCATGCATCAGACTGTAAGGACTAGGTCTATCAGAAGTCTCAGAAATGCCTGACCTAGTATATATAGTGCTTGATGATTGCACATGATTATCCTGTGCAAATTCTTGGGTCCATCACTGTTCCGAGAGTAGAAACTCCTGAGCCCCAACAGAAAGAGCAGGACAGCTTCAAATATACCAGGTCTATCTTAGCACATTTTGAAGTAAAACACACATTACATCTAAATGTCCCCTTTCTACAAGGCCATTAAATTATAAGTTTAAAGTAATTTAAAATTACCTAACTGCCATTGCTTGAGAATAGTTTCTTTTCATAATATTTTTATTAGAGTTTTACATAATTAAAAGCTATATATAATTAGAAAAGATATACAAACAAAAAAGAAGAAAGAGAACAAGAGAAAGAAAAAGAATAAAGAAAAAGAAAGACATATAAAAAGTGACTCCTCCTTCCCTCCAAACAAGTATAAGCATTGATACCTTCTCTAGTATTACAGAAAAAAAAACCTTCTTCTCATTTCTCATCACTAAATAAAACCAAATTACAGAAAGATTCAACGTTCGGTCTTACTCAGCAAAAGCATTAAGAGTACCAGTAGTAATAACCTATATATTTTAAGTTTAGACAAATAATTCTATTTTGCATTTTGACTTATAACTTTCTCTAATAAGTAAGACATAAAAGGTTTATCCCCATAGGTATAAAGAATATCAATAATAGTAACATATATATTTTAAACTAGATCCAATAAGTCCCTTTACATTCTAACCCATAACTTTCTCTAACAAGTAGGAGGTAAGAGATTTATCCTCATATGAACAAATCTTTACATCGTCTTGCAATCCCGGTTAAAAAAAAAAAAGAATCCAATAATAACTCAAAATCAAAATTTATACAATTTAACCCTGGTCAAATAAGTCCACTTTGAACTTTTTCTTCTGAGGCTTGATCTTCAGTTGCTTCTTCAAATAGAGTCACACATAGTGATTTCTTATCATTTTCTCTCTGTCTGTTTTCAGAAGCAACTTCAGAGATTTAATGCTTCTCTTCTGTGAATCCAAAGTAAAATAACTCTTCAACTCACTTTTCTGCTTTGTAATCTGAATATCCCCTTTAATTGTTAAAACATCAGCCAGCATAATTGTATATCCATTATAACTTCTTTCTCCATGTCACTCTTGTAATCAAACAGCTTTAAGTCCATTTTCAGATCCACAACATCTTTTTCCATATCTTCCACATCTCTTTTATAATATGGCATTTCTTTAAAGTCCATTTTAAACTCCTTATTCAAATCATCCTCAGCTTCTGTTTTATCCAGTAGAATCTTTTCTTCTTCTATAATCTCTGTTAGATCCAATTTTAAAAGTAACTCCTGAACGCATTGTTCCCAGATTTAAATTCTTCTGTAGTAAGACAGTGTTCCTCCATTATGTTAGGAAGTATCTTTTCCTTTAATTGCTCTCTGGTTCCCTCTAGTTAACCTTCAAAGCCCAGTCTTATCTTTTGTTTATTTTCAGAACCAAAACTTTCCCACACTAGGTTTTCTTTCCATTAAGTCCAAAAGCATCTGCTGTATTTTTATAAAATTTAAAACAATCCATAAAAAATATGCATATTCTTTCAAATCCATCTGGCCTCTGAACTTCCCCAGTCAGCATTCTTAACTCCCTTTCACTGTTTCCAGTGAAGTTAAGATTTTTCTTTTTAATCTTTAAACTTACTTAAATCTTCTTTCTTTCAAATAGAAGGAAATTCTCCTGGTGTACAGCAACTTGCCTTACAGAAGGTTTTTAATTTCCAAGTAGATTGTTAATAAGTAATTTCCATTAATTAAAAGAGAAAGTGAGTTTGAGAACAGTTTGATTCAACTTTACTGACTTAACTTTTATAAAATAGGCATGTTACTAGATTAAATTACCCAAACCCTATACATCTGGATGGATGAAATTTCCTCTTCTCTCAGGGAAGTTGCTCCTTTGCTCTAACCATAAATGTCACTGGGAGCCAAGATCATTTTCTGACCCCAAATATGATGAATATTTGCAGTGCATATAATCCATAAGTGGATTATAAATGTGTTTGTTTTTTATACATCTCTTTGTAAGGCTCCTGTTCAAAGAACCAGTTGATCTTGAGGGTGGGGGAGTAATATAGCCCAAGATCCTTGTTTTGTAGGGTGCCTCAGGGCTCAGTTTGCTCTCCACTCCTATTTAACATCTACATAAGACCATTGGGTGAGGCCATCCATTGGCACAGGGTTAGATGTCTACGATATACTGAAGATGCTCATTTGTACATCCAATCCTCTCCCCTCCAAGTGATGCCTTGTGCCTTTGATTAATGCACAACTTTGAAGGGTTCTGTCTCAGTGTCTGTAGACACCTGGATGAAGGAGAACAGGGTCAGACCCTACCCTCATAAGATCAAGTGGTTGTAGATTTGGGGTCCACCTGGATCTGGAGACTTTCTAGTTCTGGGAGGGGTTACACTGACCCAAACAGACCCAGTGTATAATTTGGGGGTCCTCCTAGACTCACAGCTCTTGCTGAAAGAGCAGGTGGCAGCTGTGGTTCCAAGGCCCGTTGTACAGCTATATCTTGTGGACCACTTGTGACTGCTTTTGAATCAAGAGACTTTATTCATGGTCACTCATGCATTGGTCACTTCACAATTGGATCACTGCAATGTAGTCTACATTGGGCTGCCCTTAATGTCCACTCAGAAACTGCAGCTGGTACAAAATGCAATGGGATAGGTAGATATAGGCGTGTCTCTTAATACCTGTATAATACCCTTACTTCACAAGCTACACTGGTTACCACTGAACTTCTGGATGCAATTCAAGATACTGATTCTCATCTGTAAAGTTGTCCATAGTGCAGGGCCAAGTTACTTGCAGGACTATCTCTCTATGATTGTTTCTGCTAGTCTGGTAAGATTTGAGGGGGTTGGCATGCTCCAGGCCCCCTTACTTAGGCAATGCCAGCTGGTGGGGACTGGGAGGTACCTTCTATGCCTTTGCCCTTGCCCTTTGGTACAGTATCCCCCCAAGATTTGGTTGGTCCTGATCTGCCTGCCTTTCAAAAGGCCTGGTTCTTTCCCCAGTGTCAGGGAGTGGTATGATCTCTTTGGCTGGATATTTCCTGGAATTTTATGTCATTGTGTTTTTGTGTTTTATTAATGGTTTTCTATATTGTTTTTATATGGAATTCTTGTCATTTATTGGTAATGTATGCCACCCTGAGTCATCTGTCGAGTGGGCAGCTATATAAATTGAATAAACAAACAAACAAAACAAACTCTAGGCAGCACACAGATATATTTATTGCGTAACATTTGTAGATAAATTCTGAAACACGTTTGATTAAAGCACAAAAATGTACAAAAATATCCACTACTTGTCATTTTCTATAAGTCCCAATGCTAACGTTCCTGCAAACATTCTCTTGATGCCTGCAAGATGCCCTGCTTCCACTTGACTTTTTTTTTTTTGCTTTTGTATTATTTTAAAGCATGCTTCTGAGTTGATGCCTTCTGAGTTGAAATATATACTCATATTCTCTGCATATAGTATTTCTATTCTTTACAAACACTAGAGAAAACATCTATTGATTTCGATTACATGACTGGTAAGCAAGGTTTTATTTCTTTGAGAAAGGAACTGATCAATCAAAACAAAAAGGAAAGGTACAAGGTCAAAACAAAGTGTGAAAGCTTTTGATCATCAGCACCAATACCATCACTCATAAAAGATGGAAATATAGCATTAGAAAAGCTGAGATTGTCCCATAAGAGCTCTTTGGAATCTCCCATTCCCTTTGGTCCATCTGGCCAAAGGGGAAGGATGCTTTTCTTTTTATCTCCTTATACTTGCTCTTCTTCCTTTTCAGTGTAGATATGGTGCATCTCTGAATGAATATGTCTCTCTGCTTATAGAATATGTTCTACTAAAGTAGGTAGAAATCAGTTAATCATATTCCTGGCTTCTTTTGTGGAAACTCTGCTGTCTGTGCTCTGACAATGCCTATAAAAACCCACACATTTTGTAACAATAGTGGAAGACTTCAGCCCAGTACTTTGTTCAGAAGTCTACCCATCAGGGCAGAGAAAAAAGAGAAAGGTAAGCTGAGGTAACAGAAAGCATGAAAGTGATATTGGTTAGCATCACTAGATTGCCTTCTGGTAAATAGGTGGTTTCTGAATAGTCACATCCACTGTGGTAGTCATTTTCTAAGCAGGCAAATACCTTGTGCAACACATTTTGCAAGAATGATGTAATGGTATGTGGGAATGATCTTGGGAGACAGGAGGGAGAACTACAGACTGGGTGACCAGTGTGTAAAGACATCTCAGGCCACAGAAGGTGGGAGGGCATGGGAAATGTTTTAGAAGGGATCCTCCCTAGTTTTCCAGAGCATAAAAGGAAAGGAGGAGAGAAATCCTTTCAGTCTTGCAAGATTCTGTTAATGTAAGCTTACAATAAAGATAGAATTATTACTCCTGGTTGTACTTCTTGTCTGGACCACCTCATGGGGCTAACAAATATCCATTACTTGCTGTCAACATTCTATTTCCATCATCATCTTCAAAAACATTACCTATATCTACCTCTGCCATAAATACTTTCAAAGACATTCTTAAGGACATAAATTAGTTTGATTGTCTTTCTGTGTGTCTTATATAAGGAAAGGGGTATTAGCACTAAACAAAGGCAGGGCAAGCCACTGTATATAAACAGAAAGGAAACCCCACTCCATTCTAGCACTGAAGATGTTACCTAGCTGGGTAACAAAACGATTGCAAGAAAACAACCAAGCTCAGAGAATCCGGCAGTTCAACCCCGAGCTACACATATTCTCTTCTACTGGTAAACAAAGACTGCCTAACTGCAGTCAACATTACACAGGATATTTATCCTGCCTTTACTCTGAGAAATCAAAGCAGGTCTTAGCACTCTGCTAATTTTATCTCCACAACAGCCTACGGGATAGGTGCGGCTGAATGACAATGACCAGCCTAAAGTCACACAGTGAGTCCAATGGTGCACTTGAGATTTGAACCTGCATCTCCCCAAATCAAGTTCTTCACCATCACACTACACTAGCCTGGCTCCCAGTTTCTTCTGCCTAACAAGTGCTATGAGAACATATGAAAATAATTTGCTGAGAATTTTCTATAGCTAACCATAGCTAAAATAAGTTGATATAGAACTGGCATTGAAAAGCAAGAAAAAAACAGAACCTATTTATGCCTTAATGGTTCAGACACTGAACTATGGATGAATTACACCAGAATCAACAAGTTTGCTTGAGCATATTATACTAGGATCATTGAGTTATTTGACAGTACATATTTTTAGATCTCTCATGATTGAAAATAGATCATAGACTTTAATCATTAAGGGGAAAAGGCATGAAACAACCTTCACAGATCTAGCATTTTGAGATTTTAATGAATGTAGAATTTCTCTCCTACATACATGGCTCTGGCACTTTAGTTAATGGTAGAGTGAATGTACTCATATATTTGCATGACTCTTAAATCTTTGAAAGCATCCACTGTGGCCTAATTATTTTTATTTAAAATGCTTGTATCAACCCTTTTTTATTCACGATTCTTATCAGCCTGTTTCAGAAAGGTTTTACAGCTCCTTTGAAGATTTGTTAGGAATCATGCAAATAAAGGAAGTGTCATGTTTTCATAACGTTTGGGTCCTGGAGGCTCTTGAAAGACACAATAATTGTGAATCAAGGAATAATATGCTTCTGTGAAATGAGTTTTTAATTACTGCAGTGCACTGAAATGGTTCACTGGGGCCATAAATGTCATAGCAGAATATATTGTCTAACAATCCGAACATTTTCTCTTTAATGCCGACTGAATTCCCATCCTCAGTGGATTTGTGAAGTAGCAGAAATATGTTGAATTTGCAGGGCTTACTTCAGATTTATTATCAGATATCTAGAACTCTAGTTATATTTTCTATTTTTGTTATTATGGCATCACAAGTTCTCTTGTACTTTCTTTGCCTGATTCACGAGGTGTTGAAGATGTAGTCCTGTATGAAGCTTCAAAAGGTGCTTCACTTCATTGAGCAGAATCATGAAGTAATGCAACTCTGCTTCTAAAGCAGAGTTGTCCAAACTTGGCCACTTTAAGATGAGTGGACTTCAACTCCCAGAATTCCCCAGCCAGCCATGCTGGCTGGGGAATTCTGGGAGTTGAAGTCCACTCATCTTAAAGTGGCCAAGTTTGGACAACGCTGTTCTAAAGAGTCAAATGAAGCTGCCCACTGCCTCCTAGTTGTCCCAGGAACCAGAACTCTGCCCATGGGATTCTTCAAGCATTTCCAGTGCAAGTGCTAGAGGAGTAGCCTCTCCTCGGACAGAGAAACATGAAGCTCTTTAGTGAGCTAAGTTGAATCATCGCTGCACCTTGACAAGCTAAATACTAATCATCTCTATGGTGGAAGACACCTTGTCCAGGCAGAGCAAAACCACCTCACACAAATCTACAAGGAAAATCCATTCTGACCATTAAGCATTATGGTAAAAAGTTAAGTACAGTTCCTAATTATTATAGATGATAAGATCTGCCCTGTCAAGCAAAAGGAATACAATGTCAATAGCCCCATGGAATATTGATGCTGCATCTGAGGCTGGATTTTAAAGACTGGAAAGTGATCCGATAGGCATTATTTCCATGATGTACATACAGTACTCATTCCCTTTATCCCTCAGTCACTCTGGCCGAAGAGATTTTTGAAACGCTATAAAAACCACTGCACCCACAATCTTTGGATGTTTTCATATTTCTGTTCTACTTCGGCTATCCAAATGCTACAACACAGTCAGGCAGGACTGTATTAGCAAGTCTAGAGCTTGTAGCAAAGAATATCAATCAGTATTTTCCCTTGAAATCACTGAGTATACTTCCACTCACCATTTATGAACAAAAATCCTTTCTCACACACACACACAAATAAAACCACTTGCTAGCACCCCTTCTGCATGGATCCACAAGTTGTAAAAAATACAGACAAATGTTTTGAACACACTACTTCCATTGTCATGGTGATACAGCAGCAGAGCTGGAGAGACAGGCCCTGAATATCTATATTCATGATGTTATGGTGGCAGTGAAGCAAGATCAGATCTAAATAATCCTTCTCCAAATGTCAGTACATCAGAAGCCATGGTCTTTTTGGCCCGATTAAACATGAACTTGCTGAACACATAACGCAACTTACTGAACACATCACACAACTTGCTGAACCCATAATGCAAGTTGGGGGGGGGAGGATTATGAGTATTGCATCCAATGGAAAACGGGCTGTCCCCACAGACTGCAAAAAGCTGATTGTGAGCTTTTGTATGTAAATAGGAATGCTAGCAACAGAGTAAAGTTTTAACATTTTAAAAAAGGTTTTTCCTCATGAGAGGAAACTATGGGGAAGGCATATACACTGCATTACAGATAGAAAGACTCCAGCATTGGAGTAGACAGGGCATTATCTGAGGGACCATCTCATCCCCATGACATCAACTTGTCACACCCGGTCAGGAAGAGAGGACATGTTGCAGACCCCATCAGTGAGAGAATGTCGGCTGGCAGGGCCCAGGAGGAGAGCTTTCTCTGCCGTTGCCCCTACCCCTTGGAACATTCTCCCCCCAGAGTTGCAGCAGGCCCCTACCTTCCAAGCTTTCCAGAAAGGACTAAAGTCCTGGCTCTGCCAGCTTGCATGGGGCAGTAAGAGCTCTCATCAATCCTGGGGGTAGCTGGCACCCTGATGACGCTCCCTGAGCTACTCGCCAATTCCACCATTTCTTGGAATGTATTTATTATTTATTTAAGACTGTTTTTACATTGTATTTTAATTGATTTTATCTTTTCTATAAACTGCCCAGAGTAGCTTTTTAATAAGATGGGTGGTGACAAATTTGATATATAAATAAATAAAACAAATATAAAAATTTCACTGATAAATTAATTTGGTTGTCTGGAATTGACCCCAGCAATGTTACCTGAAGGCTACACATTCCCCATTCTTGGTGCCTTAGAAATAAATTCTAGAGTCTTTCTAGGGAAATATTCCAGTACAGACCACCAAGCAGTCTATTTAAACTTATGTTTTGGCTTCAGTCATGGTCCATGAGCATGAAATGTCAGGTGTTTTGTACAGTATGCATTCTAAACACGGTTTCCAGAATAACAATGTTCATTAAATGGTCAGTGGAAATGTTAAACAGTCATATAGCACAGTCATATGGGAAGCGTGACCTTAATTTGAGTGGGATGTAGAATTCTTTATCTCTTTACATGTGAGTGTGGATGCACCCGGGTTAGCATACAGTATATTGTTATCCACTAGCAATGTGGTTGTTCAGCATTCTCAAATAAGATTATTTGATCATTGCCTTATTTTGTAAGATTAAGGCTTCTACCCTAATGAATTACCAAAAAAAACCACAACAACATACTTCTTTGTTGCAATGTGCTGAAGTTTCTTTGATTTTTTGGGTCCTCCTTTCATGAGAAAATAATTTAACCATTAAAATGAAAAATGACAGAGCTTGCCTTTTATCTAATTGTAGTGGGAGAACCAAGTGATGTCTTAGTAAGCAACATGACTCAGGAATTCTCATTGACAGCTTCTCTTTTGCCTAGTGCAAAAGCCAGGGTAATTTGACAAGAGTGTTATTTTCAGTTGCCTTTAAAATGATTCACCAGAAGTTTGATTTATGTAAAACCTGATTAATCATCTATCTCTGTTAGATAAGAGTCATTTCATCAACATCAACATCTGAACGTCACCCTCTGTTTGTACAGACAGATTTTGTATGTTTGAGTGCAAGTTCATATATGCAGAACTTAGTTGTAGGGATCTCTTTTTTATTTGATAAGTTTCTAGCCCTCATGATTACATAAAAATAAAAATTAAGAAAAAGGAAAGGTGGGTGTGTATATGCATGTGTATATGTGAAAATGTTTGGGTGTAAGAATGTGGAGAGATGTATGTGAATGGACAATTCTGTAAGTGTATGCATGTATGTTAGTATGCAGAGGTTTGTGCAAGTCTCTGTGTACATGTGTTGATACACACTATGTGGAGAGGTTTGTCAATGTTTCGGGTATGTCCAATGAGCAGTGGATTGGGGAAATTTTTTATTGTTTCTGCTAGCTGTGTTCCTGACACTCTCTTTGGATTCTGAGGAACAAATGCAAAAATATTTGAATATATACAAGCATTTTAAGAGAAGTTACTTATAAATTAAATACGTCTTAATCCATCTTAATGTTTCATTTGCTGTTTCCTTGATTTTACACTTTTTGTATTCATTTTTATTCTATATTTCCCTGAAATCTAATATAATACATAACAGATCTTTTTTTATTATTCTTTTAGATACAGAGCACTCAAACATTGTTCTTAGAAGGGCAAGTAAACAATACAGGTGGATAAACAGCTAACCTGATTGTTGACCAATTCATATGCACAAACATTGGTGTGTCCAGGAAAATTTCATTCCAAGGAGATGCACATTTGGAGAATATTTTTACCTTACTTACTCATCTATAGTGTTTTCATTTTTATATATCTATACAGATCATTGTTTCATTGAGCAATCATCAAATACTGACTTCTTCAGAGTGACAGCATATCTGTAAGTGGAACTGGGGACCAATCTGTATGGCTTTAGTATCAAAGATTATATGCCTCACAATTCTAGTTGCTGGGAAACATGAGCACTTGTCCCCTGTTGTGGGCTTATCATAGACATCTGTTGGGCCATTACGGAAACAGAATTTCAGTTTAGGTAGGCCTTTGGTTTGGTTCAACATAATTAGTACATTTTTATGATGAATATGCTTATAAATACTACTAATCAAATGTCAATATAATTATTTAGAATAGGTATTTATGGAGTTGGGCAGCCTTCTAAATGTCTGATGTAAGATATTCTGTTCTGCAGTCCTGCTGAAAGGTTTATTATTAGTGGTAGAGTATTTTATTATTTAAATTCATTATGCCCACTCCCGACTCCCAAAGACTCTGGGTGGCTTACAATATCCAAATATATAATTAAAGCAGTTAAATACAAATCACACTTTAAAAATGAAGATCTGATCAAATTCCTCTCTGCCAAAAGTTCATCAGGTGAGCTTGGTTCAGTCATCAGATTCTTGTGAGAAGTAAAGAGAATAAAATGGGGAAACAAAGCAAGTCGAAACAATAATAATCCAATATTAAGCAAAAATATAAGATCAATGCAAAACTACTTTTAAAATCATTGTCAGACCATCTAGATTTCAGAACCATTGTCTAATTATCTAGATATTAGTCTGGAATTTCACTAGTAGACATCTATATACAGTAAGCAAAGACCTAGTGATAAATGAAAGGGTATTCCTAGACCCATTTCTTCAGGAGAGGAGTGTTATAAGCAACAGCGGCTTCCATAAATAGTATATAGTATGCGACAAGGTAAATACAAGCACTCAGAATATGGATTCTAAAGTCCACACCAATAGGTACTGCAGAGGAAAGCCTTAATTAAATATTTACCTATATTACTTATAGGTGTGTTTTTGTTTTTGTTTTTAACATTTATAAATAATAAAATACTGGAGATTTTGGCATTAATCTAAAAAAATTATACCATTTTTTAAAAACATGAAAACAACTCAGTGTACTCTGCTTGGCCTCTTTTATTAATTTTATATTGAGCATTTATTGTATAACCTCAGTAATTAGCTATCCAGTTTTAGATAGTATCTTTTTTGAAAATAGATATTTGTTTTAAATAAACATTTAAAAAAGAAGAAGGGAATCTGTAAAGTGGGGGGGGGGAGCTAAAAGGCCAAGATGGCAGCCCCAACTATGTGATTGAAGTCCTGCCCCTTGACTGTGCAGTCACAGCTGACCCCTTGACTTTCCGACCTCTTCTGCAGACATTCCTGAGTTGTACACTAAATCTGTTTAAAATAAATTCTGAGTACTTCTCAAAACTTAGCACCATAACCCCAACTCTGAAAGAAAAGTAGTGAAAATAAACGCTTTTTTCATCCATAAGTTACTGGCTAGAGTTTCTGTAAGGGTATGAGTTTGGAATTCATAGATATGCTATCCCTTAAGAGGATGAAAGATAGGCAAGCCACATAATTCTCAAACTGTATTATTGGTAGTATATTGGCCTAATTTCAAGGGTAATTTGCAGCAAAGTTTAGTTGATCAAGTGTATTTTATAGAAAAGAAGTCTTTCCATAGGAAAAGCATATAAAATGAATGACCCTAGGATGAACAAACTTGCACCATGCTCTTTATTCTCTGTTAATGAAGGATTTCCCTAACACTGCTATGCATCCGAGAGAAAAACTTTAACTGAAGATGATACTTTCAATTAACTGGAAGTGTGATCATGCATAGCAGATCAGCTACAAGATAGAGTCACATTATACAAAGGAAGGCCTCCTGCTGCCAAAATTAGCACCTGTGCTTATATTGTAAGTGAATCTCTTAGCCTTGGTCTGAGTGTGCAGGAGAAATGAGTTCACTAACCAAGAGTGAGCCATAGATCCAGAAGCACTCATCTGGGAACCTGGCTTCTCAATGAATTGTATCTGTTTTTAGCATAATTTGGCAGTGATTATGTAGAATTGCAAAAGGGTATGAAAGTTGTTCACACCCAAATTATTTAGTTCAGGGTATGTCAATTCTATGTATTCTCTACTTCCCTTGGAACACTCCAACAATGGGATCCCCAAGGTTTCTAAAGCCAGTTCTTTCTGCTGGTAGAGTGAAAGGAAAGAAAAGATAGGAGAGAATATATTTACACCAACTCTGGCTTTGAGCAACAGAATGGCTTTGGATGAAGTGAAAACATGCCCCCTACCAGCATTATTATACTCAATGGCCAGCATGCAGTTCTGGGACTCTCTAATATTTGATTTTTCAATGCCAGAAAGAATGAAGTTCAGACATTCACTGAGCAGATAGGAGGCTTCTTCTAATATATTTCCCCTTCCAAGACTGGAACACAGTTTCTGATCTTCGAGTAATAAAAAATAATTTTAAAAATGTTATGCAATAAACAGGCAGAGACCATAACATGACAGCTTTAGTTGTGATTCTACTGCAACTTTCCCTTATAACTTTATCTCACCCTTAATACTGTATTTATTTACTTATTTTTAATTCTAAGTTAAATATTGTAAGGCAAAAATACATTGTATAGACTCCCATTCCCAATTAAGACGACCCATTGAAATGACATTATCTTGTTGAGCAAGTGGTTCAAACATCTAATTGACTGTAAACATTAGCAAACAAAAAAGAAAAGAAAAGGACCTAATTTCAGGGCCCTGAACATAAACTGAGTGGCACAGATTGTGTTTATGCTTTAACTCCCAGGATGCTTGTTGCTAAGTGTAGCAGAGCGTGATGGAAAATTTGTATCATACTATCAATACATGCAAACAATCTGTCAAGAGTTGATGATGTGCCTGTTCAGATTTCTTTTTGAGTAGATGCAGCATTCAATACAAAATGTATTTATAGGTAATGCCAAGAGTTCAGAGTAATGTTTCATTATTAGCATAATTCAGACCAGAAAGGGCTATTATACATAGAAATTGATATTCGCAGAAATGCATAATAATGCCAAACTGCCTTCTTCGCTGATCCTGATGCACACATTAGACCTCCAGACAAATTCTCAAAAGTGGCTTCCATTCATAAAAGAGAAAAACAAGCTCAAACTGGTAACAGAATTTTAATTAAAAAGCAAATCTAGAAGTCCAAAGAAGTAAAAATTTGAGTTATGCCCCAAAGGCCCCAGATTTGGTACCAGGCAAATCATTATTGGGAGAAAGATCCAAAGTTGAGATGCAACCACCAAGAAGGCCCTATCTTTGGTCAGCACCTTCCTCACTTCTAAAACCTCTGAAGGAGTTGTTAGTGTCTGAGGAGGAAGTACCAGAATAAGATTTAATCTAGTTCAACATGGATGATGTTAGTGCTCTTACCTTGCCCCTCCTCCGCTTTATTGGCTGCTGCTTGCTGGGACATAGGGATTTTAGCCAAAAAATTATCACATCACATCTTTTATTTCATTATATGTTACTGTATATGGAAAGAGCAAGAGACATGCTTCCTCACTTCTAGTGCCATCTTTGTGTCTGTAAGAGTTAAACCCAAAATGTTTGCTCACTTATTTTCTAAAATACTATTCTGATCTCAAACATAGCTTCTCATCTGATATGTAGCATTTTTAACCATCAATCCTCATTTTAAAAAATTAGCAATGAAGCTACATATTTCCTTGCCCACAGCAGCACATTAGTTGCTCCTATTCATTGATAACTGAAGCAATATTGTGGAAAAGTAAAGAAGTGTTTACAGTATTTTGCCACGTTCATCTATCTGGCTGTTGAACAACTCCATAAGGATTCTCTGAGACTCTGATCAAAGGCATGGACTTGCTTTCTTTCAATGTGACATTCCCCTTAGTCTCAGGCAAAACTAGCCCAGAACACATCCGGTATAAAATTAAACCTCATTTTAATTATCTGGCTGCCTGTTTCCTCAGCTTAATTAACTTTTCTGAGTGCTTTTCTCCATCACATTGCAGACTCGATCCACTTTGCCTTATTCAGCATTTCATCCTTTTCTCCTTTCTCTTGGTTCCTAGGACAACGAAAGCTTTTTAAAGCCCTAATTGCTATGCCAAAGACAGAGATACGAGATTTGAAAGACAAGCTAGAACAAAAATTGGGGAAGTGCAGCCATGCATGCTGATGAAAGGAGAGAACTCTGTTCTGAACAATAATCCCTTCCAGTCTGTAAATGAACTGACTTGAAATATTTAATTATCTTGTTAAGTAAATTCAGATTATGGGACTCAAATCCTAGTCATTACAGGTCATCAGGCAGTTTTTGATGGTTACAAATTGACTGCTAATCATAGTAGTGATCAAATAAATTTAGACTAAAATTACACCAGGTTTACACACTCAAGGTTTTTATACCTACTATCCCAATAGATCAACATTTTATTCCCACTACCCCTATAGATCTACATGTGTTTTTGAAAGTCATGAATTACATCTAGGAATAGCAGGCTGATTAAAGTAAGTCAGAAATGCATACAATTCATATATACATAAGAAAATAAATGCACATTCAACCCTGAATTTCAATGAATTTTAGCTATCTGATGGTTTGTCAGCAAATCTTTACAAATAGTTCTGAATAAATGTTATGTTAAATCACTATTATGGCAGCAAGATGTTTTCCCATAAAATAGAATAGCACGTATTTACTTCTTTAATGCAGTACTAAGCTGTCTTTCAAACTCTACTTTTCCTAAGGTGATTCTGAAGTTCAATTCAGATATAACACTGAGTTGGGTTTTTTGCTCACCAAAATTTTGCTGGTATCTCCATTTGTATTAATAATGTGTTTCATAAGACAAAAGCTTATGGATCTGACTGATGGCAGTGTCAGTGCCTAGAAAACGAAGCAACAATAATGAAATGTGTCTCAGTAGTGAGTAAATATGACGCATATGAAAAGGATTATGTATGTATGTGAGTGAGTGTGTGAGAATGTGTGTCTGGTCTTGGTTTCATGTTTGTGTATATTTTAAGTTAATAATCAACCTGAATAATTAAACAGTGCAAATAAGTGAAATTCCACTTTGTGGCAAACATAGTCAGAATCTAAAGCTTAAGTGTTTTCATTATGGTAAACGATTAATATTGCTTTTACTGTATTTACCCAAAAGGAAGACTAGGTTTTCCCTGAATAATTTACTTTTAAAATAGGAGTGTCAGATTAGCTTAGCTGAAAATACAGTAAGGAAGGCAGATAGGTCTTTTAGTAGTAGTAGTAATAGTAGTAGTAGTAATCTGCCATTTAAAGTGGGGGGGGGAGAGTCATGTAAAATTCAAAGCTATCTTCCTTTCAGATAAATATGGTAATGCATTAGAAAACCCACAGGTATTACTTTCTTATCCCACTGTCATTTACCAATGATGTGCTAGGCACCCTGTATACTAGCATAAGGATAATTCCTCAGAAGAACCACGGTCTTTGTTGGATGGACAGCAGGGGAACAGAACTCTGTTTGAAAGAAGAAAAAGGCCATCCGTTAAAAACAGATGTCACAATCCCCTTCTAAGCAATTACGTTCCATTTTTTTGCTTCTTAAACCCTGTATACATCTTGAAAATGCCCCACATTTTATTTCTCCTCTTATTAGTGCTATGTAGTACTCCATTTCCAAGTCAATTATTGATACTTTCCTGCCTGCCCACCCCCCAACCCGTTACAGATCACAAGTCAAGGCTCTTGCAGAAAGACAATCCATTTCTCTCACACAAAGCGGCAATAGCTGCCTGGCCTGCTGCTTTGTTTGATTACCAGACAATATTAAATTAGTGTCTTGGTATTGTGCGTCAATTAGAACGAGGTATTGACATCACCCGGCAAGAAGTGCTGCAACAGAGTGAAAAGGCAAGCACTTTTGTGTTTTCCTACAGTGACCTCTGTCTGAAATTCCACTAACATCTGGTTATTTACAATTCAATCTGCTTAGAATCATTCTGTTGGCTGCCGAAGCGTTCTCTCAGCATCACAGAATCAATTAAGGGCCCCATAAATAAGAACATCACAGAGCAGAGGGGAGGAATGTTGAATTATTTGTTAGACTTGTCCAGCAGCATTTGATTTGTCCAAAGTAAACATTAACAGTACTAGTACCTAATTGTCTCCAGCTGCCTGGAAACAATTCTCTACCACTGCCAAAAATCACTATTTGGAAGTGGGCTTTGGAATAAAAATCAAATGGAGGGGGGTAAAATGCAGAAGAGGGGGCTTTCGATCTTTTTCTCCTTCCTTTTGGGGGTTCTGTAACACCAAGTGGACCATCACAGCTATGTCCTTACTCAGCAGAGGGATGAACATTATTGAGGCGGAATAAATTAGCATGGATGAACCCCAACAAAAGCAGCTGTCCCTGTGTGTCCTCAGATGCACAGGGCTGCAGACGCATTGGCAAAACATCTGATTATCGGTGACTGGAAGTTCTTAGGAATAAGACTTGTCAAACTAAGAGATGATAGGAGGAGGAGGAAAAAAATAGCACATTTCTTTTAGCCCAGGTAATTATAATTATTTTGGGAGGGGGATCCATTTTGTTCTGCTAAATGCAATTACCGTATTTTTCCGACTATAAGACGATACTTTTTTCTAAAATCCTTATGCTCAAAATTGAAGGGCATCTTATTCAAGGAAGTCAGCCGAAAAGAGAACCGTGCGGTGGCAAAACTGCCCATACCTTGTCTCTGTGAACGGGCTTCCTCCTATTGCTAGCCTCTAACCATGAGTGAAACTGCCCATACTTTGTCTCTGCGAACGGGCTTCCTCCAATCAGGAGCCTTATGTAACTGATGTCAGCTGATGCTGAACAAACCAATTGGAACGCATCCCATTGGAGGTGGAGAGCCCATAAAGATGTCATAAAATAAAAATATAAATAAGAGAATGTCTTACTGTGCAAAATTTAAACTGAATGTAATCAGTTTTGCAAAACAGCATGGAAACAGAGCTGCAGAGAGACAGTTTGGACCTCCTCCCACTGAGTGTATCAGGTAAATGTTACCTAATTACTAAATAAAAATGTGCTCTGCTTTATCTTTAAAATATTGATTTCTTAATTTTGGGTTGGAAAAATGGGGGGCGTCTTGTACATGGGGGCGTCTTATAGTCGGAAAAATACGGTAAATATCTTTTGGTTTAAGAACCTCACAGTAAATTATGAATTCTCTGTGTTTAAGCTGATGTTCAGTAACTGGTTTTCTTGGGGATTATTATCCACATTGACCAGAGCCACTTAATAGAAAAATCCATTGAGTTCCCTTTGTCTAAATGCAACAGCATCATCTGCTGACGCTATTAAGAGCTTATTGAATATGTTCAGCTGAGACTGCTTTACATCCCTTCTGTCCTTATTAGCAGTGAAAATACAATAAACCCTCATAATTTAAGAAAACAAGAAAAAGCAAAAGAGGCTGAGAAAAATAAATCAATCCTCAAAAACACCTACATTTGTTTCTTTTTACTGCTATTATACAGCTGTATTCTATTTCGTGAAAAAATGAACAGCCAAATTCTTTTACATTTATACGGTGACACCATGTTCATAAAAGAAGTAGGGCATCTGAGTTTCTTTAATGTGTTTCCTGGTGTGTGATACATTGGTACATTTGGGGTTTGTACCCAAAAGCAAAGGTAAACAGGTAGGACTGTATCAAGTCTGTCAAGTCAGTTATAAATATCTAGTCCTCCTCTAAAATTAAGTGACAAAGTTATATATACATTCCACAATGTCAGTGTCAAGACCTGCAGTTTTTGTTCAGAATAAGTATAATTCCAACATTTTTGTGCTGGCAAGTACATGTCAATGTTTTTTCAAGTGCAACAGGTTTCTTCAAAAAATGGCCACCACAGGACGCATAGATACAAAATGGGTGCCATTGTAGGTGAAGCCAGCAATAGGGCAGACGTTTCATAGAAAAGCAAACTGAGAAGACAAATGATTTGCTGAAGAACCTGAGTACAAGGCAGAGATGTATACAAGTTATTTCTCTGAACCTATGAATAGTTCTCTTATTCAGAGTCACATCAAAACATGATCACTCTTTGTTAACAACATACCTTTTTCTAAAATTCTTATCTCTGTCTTTTAGGATCATCTTCCCCCACAATTCACATCAGAAGCCCTTATCCAAGTTTCAGTCTCCCAATTTCCTATTTCTGTTGGATTGCCTTAGGGTACTTCCTACTATATTTCTATATTTATAGCGGAGGCAAATGGGAATGTTTAAAAGTGAAACATTGGCCTCCAGTTGCTAACTTTCTGGCATCAAAACTACTTGTTTTTAACACTGGCATTTTTCCCAATGAGCTGAGATTCAATACTCTTTGCCACAGTACTATGTAATTTAAGATCTCAGACAGTTTTATAAAGATTAATAAGCAGTGAATTACATGACTATACCAACAAGTTTGATGTAGAGAGCAGAGAGGTTATCCAAATTGCTAAATGACTAACTAAGCCATTTTACCTGTCTAGCTTTTATTGTTAATATTCCTATTACTCTCTTGGCCACTATCAGCAGACACTGGAAGTTCTATTTAGTCAATAATTCAGTTGGTCCAGACCATGTTGTCCTTCAGGAAGGCTCTAAAAACTTGGTTTTTCCCCTTGGCACTGGACCAAGATGACAAATGAGTTTGTCCTGAAACTGCTGTTAGGATGATTTTGGTTTTGTTCTTGTTGATGTTGTTGGTTTTAATTGTAATTTTGTTTTTCTTTGTTTTTATTGATGTATGCTGCCCAGGGTCATGATCATGTGAGTTGAGCAACCATATACTAAAAAAAACAACAACTTCTAAATAAATAAATTTATTCATCCTTCCTAGGATGAAAAAAAAGAGGAAAATCTCCTCCTTCCCTCCCCCTTTTTAAAAATTTTTGTACAAATCTCACTGTAGTATTCTTGACCTTCAGAGCCTAGTATATCTAGAATGACATATGAAGAAAGGAAAAAGCAAATTAAAAAGGAAACTAATGTTTGGAGATAGTAAGAGAATTTAATACAATACCTGTATGCCCTTGTAAGAAATGTACAATCAGCCTCACTAATACTTATTACAGGTACATTTTTCCTAGTACAGGATAGTCCATGAGTCCTCATCTTGTGTAGACACAGTGATACAGATAAACCAGCTTCAACACCATTTCTAAAAAGAGCCTTTGACTATCAGATTGTTATTACTCAAAACTTACAGGCTATGATTGCACAAAATGGCATATAAATTATTTGCCAGTTTCTGTACAGTAAACCAATATACATTTTGCATAATGATTATTCCAAAACATTTAATATTTGTGATTAAATATTTTCAGCAATCAGATTAACAAATTAAAGATTCAGAAATTAGACTAGCTCTTAAATCCTAGGACTAGTGTTTGCAAAGATTTTTAGGCATGCACACGCACACACACACACATACATAAATAACCACCAGTAAGTATGCTGGCCTCAACCATAAACCCCTGCCACTGATTCTTGTTAGGATCTTGCTTTTGGGGGTAGAAAAAAGGATTGGACTTCAGCTATTCATTTGTTTTATTGTCCATGAATGTCTACTGGACCTACTTATGGCTCAGAAGCTTTCTTGTAAATAAAGATGATTCTAGAGACTGATGCTGTGGTTGGCCAAGTGCCACCCTTCCGTGTTCTTTTTTTATTTAAAAAATGTCTGGTATGGAGTAGAAAGCCTGAGATGTGCCAAGGAAAGTGTCCATGATCTCCATGCTACCTGTTCCTGAACTAAAACAATTTGGAGTATCCATCAGTATCAACACAACTATTCTAATTAATTTAAAGGCTCTCAAAATGGGCTGGAATTTTATTATCTATCAGATTAAATGACTTCCAAGATTCCTTGTACTTGTATAATCTCCTTGTCTCCCTCATTTGATGACTTTTCATGCAGATCAATGCTTTACTTAATACATTGTATGTAACCAGTTATATTTCACTGAGTTAGTTCTCTTTGTGTTCTTACTGTATATGATTCCATTCACATCATCCTTTTTTATGGTGTGGGGTTTAAAGACTGTCCTTAAATTGATGCTAAGTAAAATAATGGAATTACTAAATAAATGTAGCAAGCCAAATTAAATGTGATTCTTGAAGTAGAACAGTAGATGGCATAATTACCCTGTGGTGCTACAGAAGTTTCAGAAGGCTCCAGTGTACATTGTCTGGCCAAAGCTAAGCAATTTAGAGTTCCCATTGTTCTAACAGGAAAAAAAAAAAAGTATAGCCTTAGCTCTCTTGCCCAAACCAGTAAGAGTAAATAATTTCTGGAAGACACACAATATAGTATTATTTTCCTTTTAACTAAATCATTTAAACCAGAGATCAGAACAGTATGCAGAACACTGGAAAGTTGCTGTGGTGATATGACAAATTCACTACCAGCTAGCTACAGGGTCCCATCCAAAGTACACTTTAGCATTTGAAATGATCAGCTGGATTAGTATTTTCATCAATAGCAGCCAAACTAAAGAATTAACATGGCAAGGAGGCTGTGCAAGGATCCATATTCAAAGGGGAAAAGATGATTCAGCATGCACAGGAAGGGGCATATGCTCCACTTGTTGCACCTCCTTAAGTCAACTGCATCATTTCCTAGGTTCACACAGTGGCAACTGCATGAGCCCAGGGGGAAAAAAATCAGCTTTTTTAAGGTGTTGCTGACCAGTGCAACATACAAGTTCCCTCCCACGTTTAGATTATTGCATCGGTAGGCAAAAATATTGGGAAAAAGGAAGAAACAGCAGGAAGAAAATGGGGAGGGAATATTTCAGATGAACATTCTGATTCTGGGCCTCCCAGACTCTTATAAAAGCCTTGCTTTCTGTGGATCTTAGCACTCTGAGGATGAATCCTGGTTGAAGGCTGAAAAGAAGACTGGATAAAGCCATGAAATACACAGGCAATAAATCTGTTGGAGGCTTTAAAAAAAACACATGGATGTTCAGTTTGAACCAAAAGGGTTTGCATCCCTCCAAAAATTCATTTGGGGGCAATCTTGATCCCAATCTGGAATCAGGATTTTCAGACCTCAGCTGTGGCAGGAAAGCCCTTGAATAATTAAAGAGAGAAATGCCAGCCAGGCCCTTTCTGGAACTTTGTTGAGATATGAACTTCTGACATACCTAAGAACAACAGTATTTTTCAAAGAATCTTGTAGCCTCTTGCTTTTATGGACTGAATAATTCATTTTTATAGCTAAGTAAACAAAATATTAATTCAATCAATGTTTGTATTTGTGTATATGGTCTCATTCTTCACAAGCAATTTACATATCTCAGGAAACAGTGGAATCATGTTTGCATTTCAAAAGGCAGGTAGAACTGTTTTCTTTTCATCCTGTGAGCTTTTCAGTGCTAAGACTTAAATTGTCTAGGTTCCTCTTAATGTCAGGGGTGAACTCAGAAATTATAGTTTACAAACCATGGTTAATGGTTCATGTATGAACCAGGCCACTGTGGTTTGATTAGCCAGCTATACTTAAATCATGCTTATGCATAATGTATGAACCTTGAGCTACCAAATTTAGGGTGCAAAAATCTGGATTATTGCAGCTTAGATCTGGTAGCTTGTGTCAACCGAAGACTTCTTGTATGTTGGATAATCACTCAGTTTGACAGCAAATATAAGAAAAATTGGTTGAAATGTTCATGGATAGGATTCTGAGCTCTTTTGTTTACATTATCTAAGGAGACCATGTGACTGTCTTGTGTTTTTCTGTACCATAATCTCTTGAACATTTGCAGTTTGCTCAGTTTCAGTTAAAGCCCATCAGAAGATATCATGAAGCAATTCCTCCCAGACAGCTTTTTCACATCAGAAAACAGAGGAGTTGCAGAATAATGGAGAACGCTAAATGGGGGGGGGGGGGGGCAACTAACACAGCAGTCTTGGTTTCCTTGTAATCAGATAAGATCAAAAATATTCCCAAAAGGCATTTCAACAGAAATCCCAAAGCACCAGAAGAATAAGACTGAAAGATGGAAATGTCTTTTTCGGGGAAAGGAAACTTGTGAGAAATAAGAAGAAAGATCAGTACAGCAATGAAACAGGCACACACATTCTTTCCGTTTTAGACTTCTTATATAATGTTCTTGTTAATATCTGCCCCAAATAAGGTTCCTGTTCCTTTCATTGTCTCATAGAAGAAAGCAACTCAGGGGAAAAGGCTCTCTTCACATAATTTACCACTGATTTTTTCTCTTCCAGCTTTTAAACGTTCAGGCTTCTTGGTTCCAATAAACAGCAGATGGACATCCTTCAAAGGAATTCTTAAATAACACAAGCATATCACTATTGTGAAGAAACGAAAATGCTGCAGTGCTAACCAGGCTGCGTCATGTGAGTACTCTAGGCTAACTACTGTATAGGGCAGTGTTGTCCAAACTTGGCCACTTTAAGATGAGTGGACTTCAACTCCCAGAATTCCCTAGCCAGCATGGCTGGCTGGGGAATTCTGGGAGTTGAAGTCCACTCATCTTAAAGTGGCCAAGTTTGGACAACACTGGTATAGGGGCATCTGCAAGGTGGGGGGCTCAAAAAAAAGTCAAGACGGTGGCACACGTGATGCAAATAAGGGCAGGGTTTCAATTGCAGTCTTGACATTTTCGACCACCCCTCCCAGACACCTCTGCTACTATAAAACATTTTGTTATTTCCCTTTACAAAAAATACTACAACCTTCCCATGTAGTATTTCCATTTATTTTTCTATTTACTAGAGAGCTTTAAGTTGACTGAGTATAAATTTCACCTGCCTTCAGATGTAAAACTTCTTCTGAGCTACCTGCTTCCATATATCCCATCATATTATTCCATGGACATATACAGTATACAACTTTCTTCCTCAAAGGAGGAAGTAAAGGAGAACCTGACTAACCTATGTATTAGCTTCTATGGAGTACACCAATGCCATGTGTTACTTTAAGTATATGATGTTGGAACTGGACAGCAATCAGCTAAGTATATGAACTGCTCTGTATCATATACAAGTGTCATACGGAACAAATGAAATCCACAATGAGTTTTTCTTCTCCTTTCCTCTACATTGTTATCTCCCATAAGCCCCAGAACATCTATAGATCATTCACCAACTTTGGAACACATTTGGAAAGATGAAAGTCAGTAAAGTGTAGTGATTAACATGCTGGACTAGGAGCTGGAATAGTCCATCCTCAGCTGTGAAACTCATTGGGGGACTTTGTCGGTCACTCTCTCTCTACCCAACATGCCTCATAGCAGCGTTGTTGTGGGGAAAAATAGGAGGAAGAAGTGCAGGGTACAACACCTTGAGCTCCTAAATGAAAGGCAGAATATAAATCTAATAAATAAAAACAGGAAAGAGAATGTTCATGTACCTGGTTCCAAAGGTATAGTTCTTTCAAAGGAAGAAAAACCTATTGGATTACACCCATTACTTCCAAGGAAGTAATCAAAAGGTATATAGCATTAGGTCCTAATGCTACAAAAAAAATGCCTACATATTCTGCTAAGCCATAATGCAGTTAGTTTGATTTTGACTAAGCTGTGGAATGTGAACTCAGTCTTTGTGGCTCTTAAATCAATATTTACAGCTTAGCAAATTGCATGAGATAAATCCTTTGAGATTTATTTAACAATCAATGATTAAGCAAATTATGGCTTAGTTCAATATGTAAATGCAGTCTAAAACTAGCTTACCTGACCAGCCAGATGGCACTGATTTAAGAAAGCACGTACATTCAGCAGTCTGAATTCAACTTTTCTACAACGCAAACTGAAACTTCATTACAAAAATCTTTCCTCCTCCATACAAATGGTAAAATGGCTGTATTAAAGTGTACTGAATGTGAGCTATCTAATATTTGTCAAGATCTATTGCAAAATCCCTTTATTAATTTTTCTGGGACACATTCTTCTCCAAATAGTGCTTGATAACTCTCAGCATGACAGAAGCATCAGATTTGATGGATAAATAGTGTGCTATGTCAGCTTCTCTTCAACAGTATTCAGTTACCAGGCAGATAGATTGATGTAGGCAGACTGTTCACTTCACACCATTCCTTTGCAGTTCAGTGGAGACCTTGCCCTCTTACGCAGCATTCTTTGATCCTGGAGACCTTGAAACTGTGCTGATACATTCTCTATGTCACTATCTCACTTCCAATAGAGACATAAATTTCACAGGTTTTAAGTACTATGAATTCCTCTTAGGAAAAAAGAGTAGACATTGTATTTGAATTCAATTTAGAGTATTTATTTCCAAGCTATGTCAAGCTAGGTTGTTAAAAGCATAACATCACAACCTCTCTTAAAGATAAAACGCAGGACATTTTTAAATAATTTTTATTAGAGATTTTCGCATAAGTAAAAGATAAACATGAAATGATATAAAGGAAGATCAAGAGAAAGAAAAGGAGTAAAGATAAAAGAAAAAGTACAAAAAATAGTACAGATAAAAAGTTAATATAAAGAAGCAACTTCCAATCTCCTCTACAGCAGTTACAAAGAAACTTACTGTCTTTCCTCCTCTTTAAGATTACATGATTCCCTTCTTCCCATATTCAACCCTTTTTAATGAGCAAATCCAGAAATCACCAATTCATTTTTTCCATTTTCAGCAAAAAGTCCATAACAGGTTTCCAGTCTTTTATAAAAGTATTTGTCTTAAAAACACAGGACATTTTTAACAGTTCCATTGCTTTAATATAAAAAAGAAGGGGAGAAAAAGAAAGAGAAACAAGAGAAAGAGAAACAACAAAAACGTATATTACTATATACAGATTTGTAAACAATTCATTAAAATCTTGACTACAATATAACACTGAATGGTATTTTTTTTACCATTACATTTATATGGAGCCATCTCATAAGCAGGATGCAAATACTTATTGATGATCCAGAACTGTAAATCTAAGTCAGGTGATATTTATTGCCCGCATGCTCGAGAAATCATAATTTTTCAAATAGTGATAAATTCCCATTTTTTGGCATCTGGTGGCAATACACTGATCTAAAGTATTAATATCCATATTTCCCCTGACTTCAAAGAAAGATATTTATCTACTCTTTTCAGACTGGAATTATGCTAGAATATATATTATGTGAATAAGGACCAAATTATGCTTCTGTCTCAACAACTTCCTGTTGTGCCTTGTGTCCTTTAATCCAGGAAATACAATGGCGCAATAGCTAAAAATAGAGCCATATCTCTGGCATGATGTCAAAAGACTCACATGGACCTAATTGTGCCCATAAAGGTTTTTTTTTAACATCACAATAACACGTGCCATACAGAAACTAAAATCAAAATATATGCCCAGTGACAAACTGAAAAGTTGGGGAAGTTAAAAATCCCACCATTGTAACATAGCTATAATTTAGATTAAGAAAATCTAAGTATTAGTCCTTCCCATTAAAAAAAAAAAAATCTAATATCCAAGCAATCTGCTTGAAACAACTTACATGTGTTGACATGGCATACCTTTATTCCAATTTTAGTCTAAAATTTTTAAAAAATGATATGTTTACACACAAATTAAGAATGTTTCCTTAATATAACTATTCCAGATATTTAAAACATTCAAACAACAATTATCATAAGTTCCCATAGAAGCATTAGAATCCATAGGAAGTATATGATACTATTTCTGATTAATTAAATTATCTGAAAAATTATTAGACTATTGCTCAACTGTTTGGCATAGAAACTAAATAATTATCAATGACACCGAATATATCATCACAGGATAGAATATCTTAAAATCACAATACAGGGACTCAATTCCCAAGCAAGTCAGCTTATTCCCATCTGAAAAGTAGGGGGAAAAAATAACACTTAAAAAACTATGTTGCTTTAATTCAGTTGATCCCTTGACAATATTTTTAGCAGCAACTGGATTGTCAAACTTTTCATATCTGTATCCAGAGGTTATAATTCTTCCTTTTATCAGCCCAATAATCTAAAACATCATTAAGGGAGAGAAAACTACAGCTTTTACATCAATTCAGTGTCGGTGCTTCAGATTGCTGGATACTCATTAGAATCGGTTTCCTCCTAGCCAACTGATCAATCTGATCAGCTGATCAACAAGAAACAAGCAGAGTTTGTCATAGAATTGTGATTTTTGTGATGGAAATCTGCAATGCCACTGACAGCCACAGATTTCTTATCTGTGATTTAGACCAGGATTGAGCAATCTTTTCCTGGCCAGGGACTTCCTTTAACTCTTATTTGCAGCACAAAGGGCAATAGAGGTAGGGAGAGATGTAATATAAACAAGATATATTGCCCATGTGGACATAGATGGAATTTTCCATTTTTGGAAATGGAGTTCAGGGATAAAGATTAGGATGTTTTCTGTTTTTGGTTTTTTCATATATGTATGATATTACAGATATTTTAAAGGTTATTATGCCATTTCAGTCATGAGTAGTAAGAAACACCATCTATAATGTTCAGTATTCACAGTCAGAGATAGCTCTTGGGGTACAAAACCTGTGGCTACAGACACATGCAGCCCTGGGATCGCAAATATTGTGCCCCCCCCCCCCCCATTCACAATCTTTTCCAAGTCTCTCTGTAAGAGCCAGGTTTTAATAGCTCTTTGGAAACCAACTGGGTGGGAGCCAACCTTATCTCAGGAGGAATGCTGTTCCAAAGAAAGGAGCAGGTTCCATCAGTCTTCTCAAACTTCCAGGTTCGTGAATAATATTATTATTTCCAAAATTACCTTAGTTTTCAATGTAATGAAAACATTCAGTGAGATTTGCTCTCTGTTTACCATATGAATGTGGATATTCTACTGTTTTCTGCATCCTACTGGAATTTTTTTGCTATGATGTCATCTAGGACCTTTAAGATGAAAAGAAAATTCTGCAGGAATAGTTTCATCAGAACACAAAAGAGGAGGGAAATTACCTTTTCTTGGAAAATATACCTCTTCTTCTCCATGTTCCAGTTGGTCTCTGTGCACATGGCCCAGCCATCACCGTAAAAAGTTGACTAATAAAAGAAGTTGCACGTGAAGGCATATCCAAGAGCCTGCCTTTATTTTCTGCCACTGAGCTTGATGTAATTGACTGAAAATTCCTTTTGCTTCAAATTTGTATTGTTGATTATTTACAACTCAGCAGTTTCCATGGGATTTTATGCCCAAAAGGGAACAAGACAATACAGAAGCCAGTTTGGCCCTCCTTGTATTGAGAAGATTAGAGCATTTGCCATGAGCTCTACCTGTAATCTGTAGATCCCTTCCTGTGCCAATAAGAGCCTAGGCTCATTATTCAGACAGGAAAAAACAGTCAGCACTAATTGAGGTTACAATATTTGTTTAATTGATGCAGTTAAATATTTAATTAGATCATTCTTTTTTTTTTTCCTTGAGTGCCTGGCCCAATTTGGCCCTGTGTAGAACTTCCACTGCCTTCACCTTTGTCATACTGCCTCTATGTTAAAAATCAAAATCAGCCCATTTCATTTCCCACTGCCAACAGCAGTTAGGTTGCTAGTCCAAATGGGAGGACACTTTGCTGGTTATGATTTTGGGAAGGGGGGGAATTATCTGACATTCTTTGCAGATCCTCTGGAAATCTCTGAGGAAAAATCAGTTATTCTTAATGGCTTTTCTCAAATTATATTGAGGTAGTTACTTACTGCTCTTTTCCCAGTTTACATTATTCCAAAGCTGCTATTTATCCCATTGGAGAAAACAAATATGCATATACAAATTGCAGCTTTGGAGGGAGTGGTTGAATTTGGAGAAATGGTAAGCTATCGGTAAATATAGAGCCCTACCACAGTGCAGCCCACTGGGGATACAAGCTATCATATCTGAGGTACAAAAAGACAGATGACTACTAGATGGTGGTAAAGGGCTTTGGAAAATTCAAACTGTTTGTCACCATACAGTGGCTCACCAGGTTCTTGCAGCCCAGATATGATAGCCCTACCAATGGTTAGAAAAGCTGACCACCCTCTCCTGTTGCTGATTGCATTCCATGGGTTGGGAGGCAATCAGTACCCCTAGTTGGTAACTAAAGGGCATCCTCCTCTTTCAGCAGAGGTGTTGGAGGAGGGATTCTCTTTCCTGGTGCTTTCTGAGCAACCTGTGTTGTGCTACCACTACATGCTGTTGGAGATCTCAGGATATATCCTGGAGCATAGGTGTGATTTTCCCCATGTGCAGTAGTCTCATATCTTGCCCTGCTCTAACCAGGCATGATCATGGGTTTCATCATCACAATTAAGAAAATATTGAAATAATAGGAAATCCAATCACCCATCTCTTTATCTCATCAAATGGGTGCCTTAGTTCTAGAAACTTTCTGGTGCCAAAGAGTTTTTTATCCAATCCTGGACCAACGTTACATATAAGAAACATCTGCTCTGCTATATAGCTTTGATCCCACTGAAATCAATGAGTTCTTCAGTGTCCAGTCTGAAACAGAATTTACCATTGCTTAAAACAATTTTTTAAATTGTCTTACATTTCCTAAATTTACTGTAACTGCTGAGGGTTGGACTACAACATTCAGAGAAGTATAACATTCAGTGGATAAGTTCTGATGCCCACATTAATGACAGATAACTGGTAGAGGAGGAGGAGGAGGAGGAGGAGGGGGATCAATGTGATATTTTAAATGAGATGTGACCATGAGCAAAGAATAAATCAGAATTTACATCAATACATTCAGTGAACATTTTATAAGCTGCAATACTGGTTTAATTTTCTGCTGCTGACTCAAAGTAAAGCACACTTTTAAAATGTATTTACTAGAATCATCAATAGGTCTGGGCATTTTATCCCTAATTGAAAGAATCCATCCAAGGGAATTTTGGAGGGGACAGGGAATACTTGGCTATGATCTACCATTAGTCTATGGAAGCCAAAAATCAGGAAGGGTCTGGTAGTACCTTTTCAAACTAAGATCAATTTAGCTACTCTGTGCACCAGATGAAGTGAGCTATAGTTCACAAAAACTTATGCCTTTTAATAAAATGTGGTAATCTAAAAAGTTGCTATCAGACTCCTGATTTTTATCTAAATTTGTAAAATTTAGAACAGATTTTCTACTTATTATATACCATATAATAAGCATATCAATAAACTTGCATAAGAAAGAAAGTAATATTTTCTAAGTTATTGCTTATTTTATCATCACACTGAAGAAGGCAATGGGGAATCATTTCCATATTAAATATTGCACCATAAAAATTATATGGGTGTGTCAATGACATCACAAGGAGTTTACTCAAAAATATCTTATATTCTATAATCATATTAAGTTTTACGTAAGAGTGCTAAACTTATTTGTGTTTCTGTATGTACATACAATGAAGTTCTACAGACAGATAGAATCCCCAAGGCTAGTGTAACAGCCTCCAAAGCTGCCATTTTTAATGTGGCAGATAGGGAAGATAGTTGTTATTATTCCCAATGTACTAATAATTATTAACCACATTATATGAGTTTGATTAATCTATTTTGAGTTCTTCATCTCCTTATTTGACTTGGCATTGTCTATTCTTTATAGTGTAGCCCAGGCACGCCATATGCAGCTCTTAGCCTGAAACATGGCTTCAGACATCATAGTGAATTGGATCCATACTGGCTGCAAAGTATATCTAAACCTCATCACAATGTCAGTATAAGGTAAATTAATATCACCTTTAGCATTGTCTGTTGGATGGGGAGGGGTGAAGCTTGGTCAAGTCAGGAATGGAAATATAATAAATAACATTTGAGATAGGACTGAGCAAATTACAGCCTTCAAGTCTCTTTCAGCTCACAGCCTTATTATTGTGATTCCGTGAACTCCCTGAGAGCCAGTTTGGTGTAGTGATTAAGGCACCAGGCTAGAAACTGGGAGATTGTGGGTTCTAGTTTTCCCTTAGGCACAAAGCCAACTGGGTGACCTTGGGCCAGTCACTCTCTCTCAGACTGAGGAAGAATGCAAGGGCAAAATGCCTCTGAAATATTGCCAAGAAAAATGTAGGGACTTGTCCAGGCAGTTACCAGGAGTCAACATTGACCTGAAGGCAAGCAGGCAGGCAGGCAGGCAGGCAGGAAGAAAAGCCACCCCTCCCCCCCCCATTTTTTTTGCTGAATTTTGGTGGTGGTGCAATTCTGGGGATTCCTTCCTTCCTTCCTTCCTTCCTTCCTTCCTTCCTTCCTTCCTTCCTTCCTTCCTTCCTCCCTCCCTCCCTCCCTCCCTCCCTCCCCCCCTTAGCCCCGTCTCACTCCCTAAAAATTAAAAAAAATTCTGGTAGCATTCATTCTCCCCTCCAATCGCTCCTGATCTAACCCAGTTTGCTAACACTGTTTGGCAGAAACATTCCAGGCAAAAATTTCTGAATCTCTATCTATAGATGCCAGAAATTAAACTTAAGATTTTCTGCATATATTCCACCTTTAACTGAAACAGGGAAAATGCTGATCAGGAATTTCTCCCATCTGCCTCTGTTCTTTGGTTTCATATATAAAGTGAGAATAGCAATGCAATGGGGCTGATGACCTTTTGCCAACCTAAGGATGACAGAAGTTGTGTGAACTAACAATTTTCTGGAACCTGCTTCTGATACTAGAACAGAAACAGAGATCAAATTTCAGAAAATGTTTTATTCATGCTTAACTTTCCAGATAGTGTTAGAAAGAGATCTTTACACTGCCATCTGAAATATACCTTTGGGGATCATATTGTATCTGACATCAGAAAATGGCTGTCAGGCTGTCAGCTTTTGTTCACAAACTATATTTTACTTCAAAATGCAGTAGATTTTACACTGCTGCTTTGACCTCACCAAAGGAAGTTTCTAGCAAGGGTACAATCATTTATAGAAGTGCACACCTTCACATGTCTCTGTGATGATGAAGTACTTGTAACTTGGGGAAGTAGACTGAATCAATCTAAAATTACTGTGGTGTAACAAGCAATATTGGTCTGAATCATGTCCAACTGACCTACATGTGGTATCAAAATGGATATTGCTATAGTATGTTTTGATGAACATGCTACGATGTCATTGGAATTGTCCTGCTGGGAAAGACTTTGAAAGAGATGGTGTACCTGGAAAACATTTTCTCTTATCAAACTGGTTTTAAAAAATATAAATGTCCCCAAAATATATTTATTCTATAGAAAATTTAGAGTTTGATTCAAAGATGCATTGCTTCCCGAAGCTTGCTTGCCATTTTGTCACAACAACAAGGAAAAGTTTCATTTGCTGAATTCTTCACATACTCCTAAATGTTTGAAAGCCTTGCCAAAACAGAGCTGAAACTCCCACATAGGTGAAGAGACAAGATACAGGGACTGCCACATCGCAAAATGTCATTGATCCTTTTTAGAAGTTTATCTCAGTGAATATTTGATGAGAATGATATATTTAATTATCCATAGTTTCACTTAAACATCTTTACATAAAAGGATGTATGAGACAGTTGTGGAAGTGTGGTGCATGTCCCAACACATAGGAGCTAAACATGCATGAGATTTCACTTAGTGCATATATTAGTGTCAACATAACCCTGTGGATCCATCATGTATTTTTTTTTCAAATGCTTGAAAAGCTTTCAAGTGAAGCCCCCTCCTCATGATTTCTAGGTGATTTTGTTGAAACTGATCCAGAGATTTGTATTACATTGAATTGGTTCCAGATTCACATTTATAGTATATTGAGTTGGATCCAGATTGATCAGTCAATGAACAAAATTATTTCTTCCAATTGTTGAAGACCTCAGAATCCAGCAGAAGTATAAAAGCAATCATTCATCTCCAGTTCCTCTTTCCCTCCTCCAGCCCCCAACATCAGAGGTTCATGCTAAAGCCATAAAAACCAACTGAGCCTTCCAGAACAGATTTTCAGTAACAAAGGGTTTAAGGAAGTAGGAAAAATCATGCAGATGAATTCCACACTTCCTTCTTTTAGAACAAGCTAATCCACTTATGTGTCTACTTAACATGCTTTAGCAAGCCAGAACCCATTATCTACATCTGTCATTAAGAGTATGAGCAGACATATCCTAAATTAGCACTGTGTCTCCATTAAGGATGTAAAATACTTCTGGTACAGATTCCTTTGGAAGTACTCTACTTCCCCCATACTTCATGGTGACACCAACTCTAGCACCAGATGGTCCAGATCATTCCCTGATCAAAAACTGCATCAGAAAGAAAGATACATGACTGAAAGTTGTATACAAACAATAGTAATTATTTTTTAAAATATATTACTGAAGAGCCTTTTTGCATTTTAAAACATGATAGAAAGGAAATTTACATGGCAAACGACAAAACTAGCTGATCTGATTTAAAAAAAAAAAACTCCTGGCAATTTAAGGAAAGATACATATAAATCCTCCATACATTGTGAATGCAAACAATTATGAAATTTTCCATGAATTCTTTAAAAATATCCATTAAAAAAATTAACTGGACTGTAACATCACACTTATAATGTGGACAGTAAAGCAGACATTATTTTAAGATGTATGCCTCCTTAATATCCAATAAAACAATCATATATCACATATGTCCAGGTATGTAAAAATGCACCAAAGGATTGTATATATAAATGTAGATTTAGTTATTCAGACATTATTGTTTTTCATATTATTTTTAAATTATTGGCAAGCAATTACTTTGGTTATTTAAAGAGTGTCTGAAAACCTTATTTCTTATTTTTATTCTGAGGCACCGCTAAAGATAATAAAATTCTATCATCCTTGGTGTCCAGACAGAATTTCCTTACACCATAAGAATTCACAAATATTTGACCTTTACATAATTTAATGTGATTTCAGTTTGGCCAGTATCCCTATCACTGCCAGCCATGACAGTCAAATGATCTGAATCAGGAATTAGCAGAATAATTGAAAACAGGCAATCAGGAGCCAAAGTGGGGGAAAAAGACAGAGAAAGTATTTGTTACTCTGTGTGTGTGTGTGTGTGTGTGTGTGTGTGTGTGTTTATGTTCACTGAGAAGGTACAGTAAAGGATGAGGAACAGTGTTATGAATCTTCCCCTTCTCCTGAAAATATACTTGATACATAAATACTTGAAATGGAAGAACAGTGCATTTAGGCACTTCTAAGAATCTTTGTCAAGATATTTTAAGTGCATGTACGAATATGGAGCAGTATTTGGGCATTTTCTAGCACAAAGGCTTAGCCGTTGGCATCTTTATCTCTATTCTCTTGAGAGATAGTATGGTCCCTGCCCAATTCCTTCATAATTTTCATAAGAATATCTAATATAAGCCAAAAAATGTCTTTATGGCATGGAAGAAGTAGTGTGGTGGGACTACAGATGACTGTACAAAGAATGCTATTTACAGGTAAACAATCTGAGGATCATTTCTTTTTCATGGGCTTTCTGTAGGTAAAATTACAAAGTTAATATATCTGCAGGAGGTCTGGCATAATTCACTGAGCAAGTTATTAAGGATGGCATTAGCCTATGACCACATTTAAGACTGATAAAGATGGATTTGACTAGGTAGCTATTTTTCAGTATTCCAGAACTGGAGACCATGTGGGGGAGACTAGAACACATGGTGAATGCTTTAAGAGAATATCTTTTCAGAACAAGCAGAGGTTATTGTGTGTGTGTGTGTGTGTGTGTGTGTATCATAATTGCAGAAACAGTGAGAAGTCAGTAAAAAAAAACATAATGACTCTTTGAGAAAATAGAGATCACTATAAAGATCAAGTAAACAGTGAATTATTTTGGAAAAAGTATGTTTTGTCTAATTAGATGGCGAAAAGCCTAGGGACCGAAGGACATACTTAACATTAATCATAACAATAGATAAGGAAACCAGAATAAGCATTTTGAATGAAAATTATAGGAAGAACAACTCCATCTAGTTGCAAAAACACTTTGTACAAATGCAAGTAGATGAAGGGATATGGTGAACTAGGAACAGATCTCAGTGGCTTTGCATAATTGATAACTGAAGGAATTCTATCTTAAAAGAAAGGAAACAAAGGTTACAAGAAGTTGTGGATTCCAAGTGTTTCTATAATCAACAAACTGCAATCAGGTGTTGGAGTTGTTATAGAAAGCCTCACAGAAGAAGCATTTAGCTAATAAGTGAGCACACACTAAAATCTGTATCCATGCAAGCAGGGTTCTAAAAAAAATTCATACAAACGTACAGTGAGTGAAACTGGACTGTAACACTGAGGCAAAGCAGACTCATGAGTCTTTTCTTATCTTTATAATCTATTTTTCTTCTAAAGTGGTCCAGAAGAAGATCCCCTTGTTTACTTTCACAACATCACACCCATGAGATTGGTTGAGGTGAGAGAAAGTTGTCATCCAAAGTCATCCTATAAGTTCCATGAGTCCAAATTTAAATCTGGGTCTCTCCATTTCCAATCCAACATCCTTATTACTACACCCAAAGGGGAAAAACTGGATCTAGTCAAAAGACATATCCCTATGTATCTAGAGAATGATCACAGCTCATCAGCATTTTTAAAGGCAAGTAGCAGAGCAAATATTGATGGTTGGTCCTGCTAACAATCCTAAAATATTAAGGATGGAGAAATCAGTCTGTTCTTAGTACATTTCAGAATTGTGCATATTCATTCATAAGTCTTTCATTCAATTTCTTCATTAATCTATCTTTTAAAAAATCCTTTCATATCATGTTTCTTGAACAATGATGGACTGGAACTACAATAGTGACTTATATTCATCTCTATAGATAGCACTTCTGGTAGTAGATCAGGATTAGAATGTCACATTAAAGGCAAAATGCAATTTTGTTAATTGTCTAGATGGGTCTTTGGGGTATAGATTGCTAGAATGAATAGCTGTGTTACATTTGCTTTTCAAGGATATGTTTTACTACATCCATAATACATAGGCTATTAAGACTACATAATAATACAGCACTATTGATTCTCATACTTGCGTAACAGGATCTTTTCACAGAATAAAAGCTCACAGTTTGAGATTTTCCATTCACATTGGCAACTGCTCAATTTCCTATTTATCTTTTATAAGATTCTGTAAGCTTGAAATATAAGGTCACATTAAACCGTTAATGTTTTAATGGGAGTTAAATGGGAATAGTGCAGTTCATCACTCCAAAATCTAGAGAACTTTTTCTTTAAAAAAGTTTCATGGCTCCATTGATTCTTCTGTGACATTACTTGCTCACTGCAGTTTTGCCTTTGGAATTTGCATAACAAAGGCAATGCTGGGGTTTATATATTTAAGAGACAACTACAACTTCATGTACTAGCTGGAACTGGAAAAATCAGTTTCAGTTTGGCAGGACAAAGTTACTCCTGTACTGAACATACTAATGCGAGAGAGGGGGAAAATTATTAAAGGCATGAGAAATAATCATATATTATCTGCAGTTAATTTAATATAACAGTTTGAATGAAATTATTTAGGAGAATCAAACTAAATCTGATTAAAATTATTTAGTTTGATTTTCTTAAATAATTTCATTGGTGTAGCCAAAGCCACTTTTTAAAATGCAATACTCAACATACTCAAAGACTAAGAATGATTCTCAGCCCCCAAAATTCATTCACCTCAGTCTGGACAAACGGATAACCAGTTGTAGCTCAGTTACACAGCACTTCTTTCCCCCTGTGTATACCCTAGATTTTCTAGGGAATTATAAAAATAAATAACTGAATTCCAGGAACTGAGCACTGTAGGTCTCATACATATACCAGAATGGTACCAAGTGTGATTTTCCCATCAGTGCTGCAAGGAACCAGTACATCTACCCCACGAAGATGTTTTACAGGTAATCCTCAACTTACAACCACAATTGGCAACAGAACTTCTGTTGTTAGGTGATGCGGTCATTAAGTGAGTTGCACCCAATTTTACAACTTTTGCCATAGTCATTAAGCAAAGCCAGCTTCCCCCATTGACTTTGCTTGTTGGAAGATCCTTGGGAAGGTCGCAAATGGTGATCACGTGACCCTAGGATGCTGCAACCATCATAAAGACATGCCAATTGCCAAGGACCTGAATTTTGATCACATGACCACAGGGACGCTGCAACAGTTGAAAGTGTGGGGACCAGTCATAAGGCACTTTTTTCAGCACTGTTGTAACTTCGAACAGTCGTTAAACAAATGGTCACAAGTCGAGGACTACCTGTACTTCAATGGATAATGGGGGAAATTCTGCAGTTATCACAGAACACCAATAAATATGTAAATGTAGCCCTAACCTAACTGTGGTAACATGATGTAGAACAGGCTGTGGGACTGCACGCGCCTCTTCTAAAATGTTTTCTTAAAATCTTAAATGAGAACTTGCTTAGCCTTAACTCATGATTAATCAGTGAGATACTGCACAGCAGGACAGTTAATTCACTCAAAAAGAGAAATGGCATGCTGGCAGAAGGCAAGCAGCTTGATCCTATGGCCCAGTCTTTCTAGAAAGATACTAATCATATAAGTTGGACAACATCTACCTGCATTATACTCAGCCATAACTAATATACTGAACATTATTTCAAACCAGAATATGAATGCATACTCCCCCACCCCCAAAGTTTGAATTCATTCTGTTTTTGTCTTTTTTAGGAATTCAATATTTGCAGATTCTAGACAACTGTAAGCCAAATAAATTACTGTTTTTCACACATTATATATTTCCACCAGCTCCCGGTTATAGTATACGATACACTGGCTGTCTGCACCCTCTACTTCACAGAGAGCATCTTAAGGATTGTTGTAAATCTGCTGTTCATAATGCTCAACTTCCTAAGGGAAGATACATATTTAGATGGAATTCATGTGAACACAGTAAATCTTATGTTCATTCATAACAGAGATAAAAATAACTCAGTTCAGTCTGTTTTATTGAACTAACAGTAGGGAGCTGAGCACATTTCCCAGCCTCTCAGTTCTTTACTGAGCAAAAGAGCAAAGCAAACATACAAAGAATGAAATAATAGCATGATAGTTACCAAGTCTTACCAAATGATAATTAAAATGTGGAGTGATAAATCTTCAGACTAAATAAATTTAGGTAGGGGAATGTAGGGGACAATGAGTGTCCTACAGAAGGGTGTATGTCAAAAGTTCTTGTCGCCTTAGAGAAGAAGCCATACAACAGAAGAACAAGCTACAAAAAAACTACAAGTTAAGATATGTAACTAACTTCATACAGTTTTTCCTTTAGTAAAATTATGTTAGTGGTTTAAATAACCCAAGTTGTCTTTCATAATCAACTGTATATTATATCTGGCAATCTGATTTTTTAAATTAGCTCCTTTAATGGTTTCATAAAGTATTCATTGTTTACATTTGTTGATTATAATTTTTCTATTAATTTGCTGAAACTTGCATGAAAATTATTTGTACTAGTCAGCAGGATAGCACATTTTTGCCATAAATAAATAATGTGACAAGCTGGCAATCTGCTCCTGCTAGGCTCCCTGCTCCCTCTGCCTTTTTAAAAAATTCTTTTAATTAAAATAAATTAAATGGGAAATTGGCATGTCACACACAATGCATTGGTTTTTTAGCATCATCTTTATTTCCAAGAATACCTCTGGGCCTGACACAGATCATGTAAGTATCCTAGAAAACAAAAAAGGTGAGTGGCTGCAGCCTAATGCTTGATCTGAATATGTGTCCTCCCGTTGAGATAAAAAGATAAATTTAAGATGCAGTGGTATTTAGAATCCTCAGTAGTTTGTCCTTTAGTAAACTGATGTTCTGACTATCTACACAAACTAGGGAGCCATTCATGAATAGGCCCATCCATTCCCATGGCAGCCATTTTGTGAGACTCCTAAAATAGGTTTATTTCCTGCCTTATACTCTGGCCAAAGCAGGGTGCATCGCACTCCTTCCTCTCACTCCCTCCCCCGCAACCACTACCTTGTTAGGCTGGACTAACAGAAAATGCCTGGCCCAAAGTTAGACTAGAATTTGGGTTTCCCCACTCCTGGTCCAAGACCATAACTATTGCACCACACTGGCTCTCCTCAAAATTGGCAATGTGCCCACTGACTGAAAAACAAACATTGCCTTGGGAACTTAAACTTGGAGAATATGCAGCAATGGCAAAATTAACAGTAAATATAGATAACAGAAGTTTAGCTACATTTCAGCAAGGATAGCTTCCTTATACTATATAATATATACAAATATAGATTATGGTTTCTAAAGTTTATAAATACTGTAAATCAGTTGGAGTAGAAAAAAGGGAGAAGACAGACACCAAATACTTACATATACTATTTTTCCCCTACTTATTTTTTTTTCTTTTTTTAACATTTGCAAATAACAGTATAGTGGAGACTGTGGCACTAAGCTTGAAGATTTATATTCTTTTTCATATCATAAAAATAACTCAATGTACTTTGTCTGATATGGGCAATCTTTATTAATCTTATGCTGAGCACTAATTGTATAACCTCAGTAATTCTCTTTGTCTACTTATCGATATTATATCTTTTGAAATTATATCTTTATTTTAAATAAATAAATATTGCTTACTCTTGCTTTTGAATGAAAATAATTTGTTTTAAAAATACTATTTAACCTAATCCAGTTAATGCTAAGTGAGTATGAATATGTTTTTAGTAAATTAATTTGATAACAATATAATGCAGATAGCACCAGTGATCTGGTCCTATGTATCTGCTAGAACAAGCTTTATATGGTTTGAATAATTATATCCAATTTGTATCACAATTTTAATATTGTGCTCTTTTTTTGCATACTTCCATAGGGAATTATAATTCACCCTAGAAATTGGTGAATTGGTATATTTAGGAAACACAGTTTCACAAATGTGCATAATCATTCCTTCTACCCTCTTTCTGCATTAAACTACCTATCTTTTTAATTTGTGTGAAAATTTATATTTAAATGTGTAAATATATGTCAAGTGTATTTTCACCCATTTCTAAATGCATTTTGATACATTTTAAGCCTAGAAATGTCAGGCCAATCAGAACTGACAGAACTGCAAGATTTCCAAGCTGTACCTTAGTCTGGGAAGCACAGATCAGGTCAGTCTATATTTGAATTTAACATGATTGGATTCCTCATCTATTTCAAATTAAAACCCATGTCGTAGCTTGATCAGATATGCTAGCACAAGAAGGGAGAGGAACCCAGGGCATATACTGCCCTCAGAATCTCAAAATTCCACGGATTTCTTAGTGTGCTGAGTCAGAATTGTGAGCGCAATCTGCAAAAGTCTGTGGCTAACTACATTCCACGCCAGAAGATTCAGATCATGTCAGAACGCTAGCTTGAATTCCAGCAGCATTTAACAACTTTTTAAACCATTTTTTAGAGCTAAACCTTCACAAAAGCAGCAGAGAAGTAAGAAAATGGGACAGCTACTCTAAAAGACACATTCCTAGCAGGAAGTATACAAAAGATTTGAAACCTCTATGGCTCACTTAACAGTTGCACAGAAAGAAGTGAGGCCCAGATCAACAACATCAACAGGGTCATCATATTAGGAAATCCATCTGAATGTTTTGAAAACTGTTGCAGGTTAAGTGATCCTGGGGAAAGAGCATGGCTAGATATGTAAATCCACTAAAAGAAAAACACGAAGGGCAATTGTGTGGATTCCTCAGAACGTTTTTGTTGCTGGGATGACTTGTCATTTTTAACAGATTCCTGGTACACAGAATAGAACTGGACAAATGATGCCCTGCCCCACCCCTGATAAAAATACAAAGAAAATCCTTTCCTGCCTTTTTTTTTTTTTTTAATGCCTTCAAGGCAGCTGGAAAAAGATGACATAGACCAGTGTTTTTCAACCTTGACAACTTTAAGATGTGTGGACTTCAATTTCCAGAATTCCCCAGCCAACATGCTGGCTAGGGAATTTTGGGAGTTGAACCCACACATCTTAACGTTGGTAATTCGAAATGGAAATGAGTCAGCATATAGACGGGAGGTTCAACAACTGGTATTGTTGTGCGGTCATAACAACTTGGAACTGAATACACTTAAAACTGTGGAGATGATTGTGGATTTTAGGAAGAACCCTTCTAATACCCTCCCCTTACCATACTCAACAGCCTAGTATCAGTGGTAGAGTCCTTCAAGTTCCTGGGTTCTATACTTTCCCAAGACCTGAAATGGACACTTAACATTACAGCCATCATTAAAAAGGCACAACAAAGGATGTTCTTCCTGCGGCAACTTAGGAAGTTTAAATTATCCCAGGAGCTCTTGGTACAGTTTTACAGGGGAATCATTGAGTCTGTTATCTGTTCCTCTATAACTGTCTGGTTTGATTCTGCAACCAAACAGGACAGACTCAGACTCCAACAGATAGTTAAGTCTGCAGAAAGGATAATTGCAACCCGCCTGCCTTCTATAGAAGAACTATATACTGTGAGGGTCAAAAGGAGGGCAGAGAGGATATCTGCAGACTCTTCCCATCCTGGATATAAATTGTTCCAACTTCTTCCTTCAGGACTGCGCTACAGAGCACCATATGTTAAAACATCTAGATATCGGAATAGTTTTTTCCCTTGTGCCATTGCTCTGTTAAACACTACATGACTCGATATGTGCTGGACAGTGGCTTCTCCCTTTGAAAAAGTTATTTTACTGTGTAGTGTTATTGTTTATTATTTTTCTGTTGCTATCCAAATGCACTGTTGATCTTGCTGTTCATCACCGAAGACAAATTCCTTGTATATAATTTATACTTGATCTTTAAGGTATTTTGTATTTGTATTGTATTGTAAGGTTGAGAAACACTGACACAGACTACTAACAAGTTGTGTGTTGCCTTACTACTCTAACAGTAGTAAGAGTAGAGTACTCTTATTCTAACAGTAGCTCAAAACCAGCATTTTTTATTTTTTACCCTGGTGCTCCTCCCCCAGACTGTTTGGACTAAAACTCCCAGAATGCCCAATTTACTTGGCTAATCATCTGGAAGCTGTGGTCTAAAAACTTCAGTGTTACTAGAGAATATATATAGTTTAGGGTTGAACTTTTGGGTTCTTGGTGTTCTCTGAGTACCCCAAGTTCAGGGGACACCAGGAACCCAACTGCTAGAAGGTTCCAGATCAGAGAAAGCCACCTGAAAGCAATACCATTGAACCTGCCAGGCAAGGTTGGATTCCTAGCCCACCAGCACCGGGGCAGTGAGGTCTCCTTGCTTGGCACCTGCAGGTTACCTGCCTCAGCCTTTTTCCAGCCCTTCCCCACTGCTGAGCTGAAGCATTTTCCACCTGTTCTTGAATCAGCAGAAAACTTGCCCAGTCTGAAATTTCCTGTCCCCATTGCCAGTCCCAACCCTGCTCTCTTGCCACTGTTTCAGGCCACAGCCGTCACCTGACTTCCTCCCAGGTAAGATCAGGCAGTAGGGACAAAAGGCCTTTTCTCTTCTCCCCTTTGCCATTCCCACATGAAACATTCAGTAGACCTTTTGTTTTCATGTGACAATAGCTGAGCAGGAAACACCCAGCTGTGAACCATTTAAGCTCTGTAAGAGCCTCAGAGTCACCTAAGGTGCCTGAATGCTGTCCTGTAAAGAGCTAGAATCAGGCCAAATGACCTTCCAACCTTCTCCCTCCAGTCCCGCATTTCCTGTCCAGCAGATTTTCAGAGCTTCAGTCCACTCAATCCTACCATGCTCTCCATCTTCTCGATTCTTTAAAAAAAAAAAAACTCATCCGGCTTTTTAAAAAACTGCTGAGCTCTAAAAGGAACTGTGATTCTCGTGCTTGAGCAATCGGTTGAATCTCCGATGAGCTCGTGGGACTGGTTTTTCTCTCTCTCTCAGTTTCCTTCTACAGAGTTTGTGGGTCGAGAAGAGGGCTGGGTCTTTCCCGGACTTTTCCCTCCCTCCTCCCTCTGTGCATCAGCCTACCGTATAAGGCTGGGCGGGCAACCATACCAGTTCAAACTCGCTCAGATTAGTTCGGGACTGGGAAAAAAAAACCCGCTTCTCATTTTGTGCTCCGAGGTTGCGAAGTAGGGTAATGTGATAGGAAGGAAGAAAAGCTAGAAACTCTCGGAGGGAGTCCCGTTTGAGTATTATCAGCAGGGAAAAGGGAAGTAGAGCCGGCGGAGTCGACAGAGCAGAGGCGGACTTTTTCCTTCCGATGGTGCTCATGACTGACCTTCAGCTTGACGGGGACCAACAAAAGCCAGTCCGAGTGGCCAGTAAAAAGGAAAAAACTGCTTTAATCCAGTAAGTATGCTGCCTAGCCGTGTATTGCAAGGAATAGCTCTAAGGGCTCCTGTGGTCGCGCCCAGCAACGAATAAAAAGTCGCCGCTTTATTCCCGAAGACGCTGAGAAGTTTTCCGGTCCCTCTGCTAGTTGCCTGCCTCCGACCTTAGGCTCCTTCTTTGCCTAAACGTTAAAAAGAAAGCCCCGCAGCTCAAGCGCGGCCTTGGAGAGGTTGTTGGATCTGGAGTAGGTTAAGGTTCTTGGATAAGTGGTCAGTTCTTGGCGCATGAAGCCTTGCCCCGGCCTTGGGGTGCTTCAAGTGGCTACAGGCGAGGGGCGGGGCGTTTGTTAATCCGTCGCACAATGAAACAGGTTACAGTATGGGAGAAGGTCACATAGCTTGATGGTTTGGATTAAGCGTAATAAAAGGCTGCAGGTTTTCCCGATTTTGTCTTGGGAAGATGAATTAAGCTTTGATTGGGGTTCCGTGTGAATTGGGCTCTGTGTGGGCGTAAATCAGAAACGTGTCACTTGATGCTTCTAGATTGCGTGCACTGACTGCATCCAAAGTATTGCATCTGAGGCAATATGAGAAGTACTTGATTTGGGATGTCTCTTTTCTGTGTGCAAGTCTTAACCTGCAATGATGATGAGCCAATGCATGGACAGCTTTGCTGCCCACAAGGCAGCTTCAGTATTCATCTCATTATAGACGTTTTTCTCAGACTCTCTGACAGTGCGTGATAAAGCTACAGTTGGCAAGACTGCCTGGATCTTCTGATAGGTTTTGTTTTGTTTTTGGTGCCTTCAAATCAGTGTTGACATCTGGCAACTGCCTGGGCAAGTCCCTGCAGTTATTTTGACAAGATTTCAGAAGTGGTTTGCCATTGCCTGCTTCCTAGGGCTGAGAGAGAGTGACTGGCCCAAGATCACCCAGCTGGCCTTGTGCTTAAGGCAGGACTAGAACTCACAGTCTCCCGGTTTCTAGCCTGGCGCCTTAACCACTACACAAAACTGGGTCATTTTGATGAATTTACTCTGGATCATATTATCAATTGGATTGATGAATCAGGCTACCTCAATGATTATCAATACTTCTTCCACACGCTGCTGTGATTTCATATCATCTGATAGGAAAAGAAAGTCCTGTATGAATCTGCCAGATGATATTATTGCAATTTCCAAATTCACAAGAATTAACATGCCAATTGTACAATCCATAGGATTTCATAGGAAATTGCATTTCTATCTAATTATGCAAGACGGGGGGAGGGCTTAACTTGATGGCTGGCAGGAATTAGGGATCCATCTGGAAAATATGCCTTCAACTTGCTAGCTTCCTCTTATATCAGCTCCTCTGAGCTCTTTTCAGTGATGAAAAGAAAAGCATTCAGAGCACGGAGGCATCTAATAACTTCACCCTTCTTGGCATGGCACCCGCACTGAAAACAGTACCTAGTTCTGGGCTCTGGTTTTAAGTAGGCTAGTTTTATGCCTATTCGCAGAAACCCATACCTGCTATTTTTCTTGTGAAGGAAAACACAGTGGGCCTGCACACTTCCACTCCATGTGCCAGAAATTGCAATAATATCATCATAGGCTCATAGTTGACACACAGCTCTGCAAGCTTTAGAAATACATAAGGAAGCATTTAGGAAGTGTGGAAGGCAATGGTAAAAGGTCTGCTTTGAGAAAAACTTTTGGATTTTGTTGTGGTGCTTGTGAAGGGGGCTAGAAGAAGGATGTGTTTTTTTGGTGAAACTCACGTTTTCACTTTGGGAACTGGTATACAGTATTATGTTCTGCTGTTATTTCTTCACATTGGTCTTGCATAGACATTGAATATGTCCATGCTAGTGTATAGAATTCCTGAAAATCTTCTCTCTGTTCCTCTTTTTTAATTAGGTAATTCACATCAATAGTAGTTACTATCAAATCACAATGACTTTTAAATAAAAAAGAGTGAAACGATAAGTGCAGAGCTCAAGATTGCACATGAATATATTTAATAAGCCAGTTTATTAAGAATTTAATAAAGATATATTCAGAACCCATTTTTCTTTCATTTCTCCCATTTTCCTTTGAGTGGAGATCTTTGTGGTTGGCATGGTTAGGGATCTACAGATGTAAATCAGAATGGTTTTACCTGAGACTACGTTGATTCTGAGAAAAACCATCCTTAAAAGTCCTGGAACAATTAGGGTACAGCCTTAGGGCTAAAGTATATAGGTCCTGAAAGCAAACAATTCTTACCTGAAAAAAACATGCTAAGAGCCCCAGATAAGGGTAGGAGTAAATAGAATGGGCATCCATTTCTGGGCTGATATGTGTATTTTTAAAACATAGAGGCAGGTGGCAAGAATTGAAAATTTGACTTGGAAAACTACTATCATAGGTACCATCTTGATTAAACTGTTTAATAGGTCTGTTAGTGCAGAAACAATGTTGGACAGTTATTCGTTCCATAAGAGTGGCCCCTGACTTCTCTGAGTTTTGATCAAATCATGATCTTCATAACCTTCTAGGCACTCATTTCTATATTTAATGCATTTAAATATGCATTTATACCCCCCTTTCAAGACTTCAGCCTTTCAAGACAGCTTACAATATAAAACATGTCATTTAGTATCAGAATAAAAAGTGCCTACAAGTTAGAAAATGAACATTAAAAAATTAAGTGTCAAAATCACACGAAAAATTTTAATAACCAAAGCAGCATATTCAGTGATAAATGATTTTTTTTAAAAAAATTAACAACCTTTCAGTCAAAACTCAACAGCTATATATCCCTTAGTAATTTTATAGGGTACAAGTTGTGACAGAAAACTCTTCACCTCTAGCATCTGCCAGCATTATGGATCTTAGTGGTGAAATAGTGACCAGTGTATCTACTCAGTACTGATGTAATATGAATCATCTGTCCTATAGTGTCAACAAAGCTATAATAAGGCTAAAATAATACTTGTCTTCCATTGCTGACCCATACAGAGCATACTACATTAGTGTAGCCTAAAGGTAAGTGGAGCTTGGTCCATTTTACCTAGATAAGTCTGGAGCAGAAATACCATCTCTCTCATATTTATTTATTTATTAAACTTGTCCCCGCCCATCTTCCCCCAATGGGGGACTCTGGGCGGCTCACAACATATTAAAACAATAAATAAATATACAATTAAAATTTAAAACAGGACACATTTACAAAATAAAAGGAAAAAATCCAGGAGGCCGATGGTAGCAACACCAGGCCTCTAGGGGCCAATTCCCCATCTGATGACCTCCCTCCCCACCCCAGGCCAGATGGCAGAGCCAGATCTTCAAGTCCCTCCGAAAGGCCAGGAGTGAGGGGGCCTGTCTCACCTCCGGGAGCAAGATGTTCTAAAGGGCGGGGGCTATAGCAGAGAAGGCCCACCTTCTGGACCCCGCTAGTCGGAGTTCTTTTGCCGAGGGGGTCCAGAGCATGCCCTCTCTGTGTGATCGGGTGGGACAGGTTGAAATCGTGGGGGAGAGGCGGTCCCTCGGGTAATCTGGCCCATGCCATGTAGGGCTTTAAAGGTGTTGGTTCTTATAGCCACCATCAGCACTGAAGCCAAAGTTCAAAATTCAAGCCATGAACTTCCCTTTTGGGGGGGGGGGACATATGCCCCATCCAACACTGGTTGAATCCCAATGAATAGCAAAAGAGGGGTTTCAAAAGTAATGCTATACCTCCTTTGTACTTCAGTAACTGAACTGGTGCATTTCAATGAATAACTGGCAAATAAATAAAGGCAGAGCAGTAAAAAGGACTTTACTGTTACCTTGTTGTTTTTAACTCTTGTAGACTATCCAGAGTCTCTTTTTGGAAATATGTGGCCTTATCAATTGTTTAAATAATTTAAAAAATACTATCTGTTACTGTCTAGTAAACGTCTTTCCGGACAGATACATTGGCCAAAAAGAGGTAGGGGCAAGTCAATTATTTTCTAAAAGTGAAGAGGACCATCAGAAAAGATAGGTGGTATAGTCATCTGCTGGAGGGGCCAGTGACGAAACCTGTAAAATAATGTTGCAACAAACTTATCCCCTTACATACTTGCAATGTTCCATGCAAGTACAAAAGGATGAAATGCTTATCTATCATAGAAAGGCTGATCTGCCCATTTGAATATCCTTTTTAAGTCAGTGGCTTCTACATTTTTTAAGTGTACTTTGACTTAAGAATTTTAAAGGGGAAAAGGATCAGATATGCCAATTTCTATCCTGGATTTCATCATTTTCTCTCTTACTTTACCCTTTTTAATAACCTGCACAGGTAACAGTGGTGATATTGCTGTGTTTTTTAAGTCAGGATATTCATAGCATGCTGCTCCAATTTGTTCTTGCCGTTTTAGCCTTGTTAAGATGAAATCCATTATGCAGAAAGCCACCATTTGTTTGAGAAAGAGAATGAGTCTGTAATGGAGTTAGCTAGCATTAATTTATTGTGTAAAATCCTGTAACATGAAGGTCAAATTATCTACGTGAACGTGGAGAACTGAATCACTTCTTGTGCATTTATTTGCCCTGTTGTTTTAAATTAAATTGTTTGCCCCACTGCTGTGAAAATTTTAATCAATCATGTTTGATTGCAAGGTTTGCACCTAGTTCAGATGAAGTTACTATCTCAGGTAGGCAAAGCAACATTTTGTACTCTACAGCAAATCATACCCTTTTGTTCCAGAGATTACCAGTTTAATTTCAGATGTCATCTGAAGTGGCAGGTGCTTTCTCACTTTCGCTTTTCCTCTTATATTTCTCCTGACAGGTTGCATGAAGAACTAAACAGACAGTTAAGCCTTCATGTCGTCTTGGAAAAAATGCATACACTTGCACACTTTGAAACTCTCTTCTAGAGTGGTATATATTTTGATCAATAGGTTTCTAGTAAAATTCAGTTCAGACCTGTTGTTTCAAAGAATTGAAACACATTTGATACGTAACTCAGGATGAAACTATATATATTGTTTAGAGGAAAAGTGAGCAGGCCAGTGGTTTCTAATAATAGCAACCAAGAGTAATTAGATTGTGGTGGGGCATGGGTCAAATAAATAAATGACTAATCCTCTATACTGGGGCTGCATGCTACACTTACTTGAGAATAAATTATACTGAATTCAGTAGGACTTACCTGTTTTCTTGTAGGACCTTGTACCTGCCAGTTCAATGTTGCAATCCGAAAAATATGTATGCAATATGAAGCTTATCTCTTATTGCAATTCTCAGTTACAATATATGCTGGTCTTTGACCGTAATAAAGATTTGATTGATCAGTTACAATAAGAGATAAGCAGCATGGTATCTCTGTCCTATGTGAGGCTCATGGCCTATTTTTAATTATTATTTTGGTTAAACAAGAAAACTGCAGTGTCCTGCATAGGCATTTTTACAATTTAAATTGAAATTAAGTTCAAATTAAAATTGGTGGGTGCAATGTAGTCAGCACTGTCTTTTAAAATATGTCCACTTGCCTTTAAAAAGGCAGAACTAAGTTGACATTGTTCAAGGCCTTGCGGAGGGCTAAAAGGCATGGGGGCAGAGCAACCTCTTCCTTTCACTACTGCTAAATGAGTCAAAGTGATTTCTAAAAATGCAAGGACATTTTATTATTCCCCATAAATGCTTCGCAATAGTTTTTAAAGGCATATTCACACTAAACATTTAAGCGGCTCCTGTCTCTACTCATGTCAACGTGACTCAAAGCCAGCTTTGAAAATTTCTGTTCACATTGAGTCACTTGGAAACAACTTGCATGCTATTCAATCTGGACTGCAGGTTGCTCTGCCCTTTAGATCAGTGTTTTTCAACCTTGGCAACTTTAAGATGTGTGGACTTCAACGCCCAGAATTCCTCAGCCAACCACCTGGCTAGGGAATTCTGGCAGTTGAAGTCCACGCATCTTAAAGTTGTCAAGGTTGAGAAACTTTATGTTAAGTGATTCCCCTTCCACCTTTCCCTTCCAGGGAAAGTTTGAGTTAGGTGATCGCTTCTGACCCAAGCGGCTGAAGAAAGAACCAGGTCTTAACTGCCTTTCTAAAGGCCTGCAGAGTCGAAGCCAGCCATATGTTGGGTGGGAGATTGTTCCAAAGGGCAGTGGCCAATGATACTTTTGCTCCCAGTGACAAGAAGATAGCCTGCTTCAATTGAGCATTAGCTAAAGAAGTTTCCAGTTTGTTTAATGTACACTGCCCAGAGTGTACAAATGATGTAGCTCTTGGATTCCAGAAGAGGTATGATGAACTGAAGATGACAACTACAGCAAAGACCAAGGAACCAGTGAGTAGACCAGTTCCTTGGAACCTCTCCAGATAAGGAAAGGCAGGAGATCACCCATGTGTGGTCCGAATAGCTTCTGGTGAGAAATAGATCCTGATTTGGTTTTTACAAGACACAATATAGATAAATAATTTCATGATTTCAAAAAATGGACACTTAGAGGGGACTAAAAATTTTAGGTAGAGGAAAGATATATAGGCCTGCAAGATGGTTATGACAATAAAAATACTGAAGGAGACTTTTGAAGAATGGAATCAGAGAATAGTAGTTATAATGACTACTTACAATGTCAGTAATGATGTCTGCTTCTATGGATAGACTATGTTATTGAAGAAATGTCATTGAAGAAATGACAGACATAGAACAAATTTTATCTGACAAGGTAGAGATGGTATTGAAAGTAGATTTACAACTGGCAGGCCAAGAGAATGATTTAGAAAAGGATGTTTTACTGGATCTACAAGAGAAACTGGCTGAGGTTTTAGAATTTGAAAAGGAAATACAAATGACAAACCAAGAGAGTGGCCTGAGTAATTTTTTCCTACTGGATTTATAAAAGAGGCTTGTTACAGCCTTGAAGAACTCTGTTTGGTAGGACAAAGAAGAAGAAAATCAAATCCTACAATAATATTTGAATGAACTAAAGATTAAGAATGTTAGAAGTAAAAGGAAGGAATATAAAGTTGGTTTATTTGATCAAGGTTAAAATAAGATATTATTTTATAAATATATATTTTTATAAAATATATATTTTTATATTTTTATTTTTTTATAAAAATGAATAAGATACTTCTGGCTACCCTTTTTGGACTTTCTACTGACACCAGGACTGAAAATAAGATTTTTGTGGATTTGTTTATAGATAAGAGATGGTATATGGGATGAGATAAATGTTTGTAACTTTAGAGAGGCTGAAGAGTTGCTAAATTTATTTATACTTGTTGTGATGAAGGTTGAAAGTCACTTTATATATTTCTTTTCTCTTTATTCTTTTTTCTTCTCTTCTTTTTTCTTTCATTTTCCTTGCACTTTTTACTCCTTCTCTCCATTTTCTTTCCTTTCTTTAAGCTTAGTTTGTATTAGATTTTACTTTTATAATCAAAATTCTTTAAAACATTATATATATTTTTAAAACATTATATATTTTTTAAATATATAATTTATATATATATACATATATATATATAAAAATACATATATATTTAAATATATATATATATTTAAAACATATATGTTTTTAAAACATTATATATTTTTAAATATATAATTTATATATATATATATATATATATATATATAAATTATATATTTAAAAAATTAAAATGATGTAGCTGTAATTCTGTTAAATTACTTGTATTTAACTTTATAGAATGCTTAACTGAAAATATTCCATTAATACAGATAGTTATCCTTTTAAAGTGCTGCAATGCATAAATTGTAATGTGGCAGCACCTAGCAAATCTTGATTGATCTCAGAAAAGTTACCCATGACCAGCCCCATCTAGTACTTGGATAGAAGACCCCAGGAAGTCCTAGGACAATTGGCTAAAACTAGGAAGGGGGGTGGGGGAGGAGTCACGAAAGAAAGCAATGTTACATTATTGTCAGGAAAGTTACATGGACTTGTCCATGTAGTTATCAGGAATGAAACTCAACTGAAGGAAGACTTCAGCCTTTTGTTATGTAAAAACCTTGCTTCCTCTCACTTCTGTTTGCTATTCTTGCCGGAATAGCAATTTATTGCAACAGATCAATGGTCAGGCTTCAGAGGTAACATGAATAATGAAGTAGCTGCTATGAAGCTCTTAATTTAATTTAGAGGTAGTTCTGGTAACTCACAAAAAGAATGTTAGTCTTTGATACCAACTTCAAAAGTGGGTCTCCGTGCATTGCTGTTTCTACCTATATCCTAATTGGCACAGTTGTGGCATAACACTTTTAAACTGAATGCAGTGTCTTAAGTAGAAAACTTCCATTTTATGTTGTGGTTTCTAGTCCTCAAAGTCCCATAAATCAAATCTAAATAGATGAAAAATTTATTTGGTGTTAGGGAAAGGCCCTTGCAGTACAAGTATACAAACATATAAACATCTCTATTTTATTAATCTAAAGCCAATATAGCTAGATTTCAAAATATGAAGTAGTATCACACTCATCTTTGCAGTCAACAGCAATCCTGATGCAAAAGCTTGCATGCGGTTTTCCCTTTGCTATAGTAGACTTTTCCATTTGCTCTGTAACAAAATAGATTCTCGTCCATCAAAAGTATTATCATTATCTCAGTATCTGTGAAGCTGTTCCACTGCTGAATAAGGAAGGGCCAAAGTTCCTCTTTTGAATAATAATTACAGGCAGGTTAATAAATAGTGCATAGTACTTTCATTTACCCAATATTGCCACAGATATATTCATGGATAGCAAAAGGAAGGTGGGAATCTTCTAGGAGATTTGTGGGCATAAGTGGAATTTCAGTTCAGCATATGTGCCCCTTAATGATTCATTGATTGATTGATTGAGTGCCATCAAATTGTTTTCAATTCCTAGCAACTACATTGATTTTCTCCTTTTTTTCTTAATTTTTATTAAAGAAGTTCTTTACAAAGTAAAAACATTTTTTTAGAAAAGGAAGATAAAAGTAAAAGTTATAAGTAAATAAGAAAGAAATGAAAAAAAAGACAAGGAAAGAAAAAGAAAAAAGATATAAAGAACTCCCGATCTTCTTTACAGCAGTTATAAATGCATTTAAATTTTATCCTCTCTTTCTAAGGCTATAGATAGATTTTCTCCTTAATGAACAGAGGTTATATTCTGCATGTGGCATGATTTAGCATGATTGGATAATTTAACAATTAATATTATACCACCTAATGCAATATGACTAACTAATGATTTCAAAGTCAGACCAAGCTTCATATTTATAAATTTGGTTTCTTACATTAGCTAAGGCTACCAGATGCAAAAATAGAGACAAAGCAGCAGCAAAGAGACACAGAAAACTATCTCTTTATTGCCATTTAGCGGTCATCTGGAGTTTTGCACCCCTGATCTGGTAGCCATATATTCAACATATATATTCATATATACGTGTGTGTGTATTGTTGTTGTTAGCCTTTATTTAATTAAACAGAAAAAAACAAAAGGAATATCTGTCTATCATGGCATATATACAAGCATCTCATGCCTATATATATATATATATATAGGCATAGAATTTTACATAAAGGTCGTCACAAAAACATATCTTTGAATGAGGTATTATTCTCATTGCATCTCCAACACCATGATGATTTACTCATTCTTTTTCTGAACAAATGCAATGTAGTCCATAAGTCTGATTTAAAAAAAAAAAAAAAGATCTAGAGGCATTAAAACAATATCCCATTTTTAGACAAAATAGATATCTGCAATTCCTTATTCCATTCAGTCTTTAAAGTCTGCATATTGAGTTGATTTATGGACTACACGCATTTATAAAGACAAATTGTGAGATTTTTAGTCTTGTAAGATTTGATAATCACTTCTAACAATTTAAGTGTCTTTGAAACTGAAAGTGTCTCTGGTCCAAATTGAGTTCTTGGTAAATGTAAGTGGTTGTAAATATTACCAGTGGACAGCAAAGACAGATGATATTTGTCCTTTAACAGAGAAAATGATAAAAACTAATCATTATTTAATAACTGGTCTAAAATTAAAATCCCAGTTCACTAAAGATGCAATGTGTTAATATTCCAAAAGGGTCCAGTAAGGACTGTTCAGGGCAGATGTACAAAACAGAGATTTGCTCACAATTGTCAGATTTGCACTCAACCTTCTTATCTCAGTTGTCCTTGATAGCATAAAATAGATGGGTGTTTAAGAAGTTAAAGTCCTAGTTTGTTCTAAGCCTGGTATCTGTAATTTTATAGTTCAAGTGAGATAGTATATTGAGGTTACTTGAAGTTTTCCAGATTTTACTAAAACAAGATTGAGACAAGAAGCAGCCACAACAGCAAGCTTCATTATAATTCAGCTAAGTCAAGATCTGATAACAAGATTAATGGCTGCCTCAATACCAAGGCTTCCATATTTTGTATCAGGTAAAATTTCAGTCTACAAAACTAATAAGGATGGCTTGACAAAATGCTATTTTTGTCCAAATAGAAGAAGCTATGAGTTTTTAAGAAGCAGGGAAAAGTGTTCTATTCGGCTGACCTCTGTATTCATGTATTTATAAGAAAATTGTCCAGGTTTCAGCTTATTTTACAATATATTTCCATACTTAGGGGACTAGCTTGCATTTCTGTCAGCTTTTCTACTGCAATGGGATGTTTGTGGGCAAACAGAATTTCTTCTAAATATGTATTTTGAGGCCCATGTAGTTATGTACTTTTTATCTTAAAACAGTATTGGGTAGTATAGTTCTAAGAGCTATAGAAGAAGCATAGGATTAAACCATTATTTCTGCTGGCCAAAATAAACATAGTGTATTTGCACTGTATGAGTACAGGGGAGAAATAACAGAAAATCTTCCTGGTAGTAAGGTGTACAAATTGGGAGTGGAGGCATAGTCATTAAACATTTGAATGTGTATATGCAGGGGTGTTTACTAGAGGAACGTTGAATCCAAAGACAATTATAATAAATAACATGCCTTAGGATTAATACAAAAGTGCAACAGGTAATACAAACCTAAACATGTTTATTCAAGAGTAAATCTCACTGATAGGAATTTTTCCCAGGTAACTGTATGATTGCATCTAGTCTGTATATACTTAAGGGGGCTTACCTCTGAATAAATGTGTGTCAAATTGAGCAGTAAGTTTTTCTCCTGTTAAGCAATAAGCTAATCAAAATTTAGTCAACCAAACAACTGTAAATTTTCTGTTGAAGTCATTTCCTCAAATGTTGCTTCACTCAACATTGCATCTTTCTGCTTTAGAAGTATGAATATTTCAAGTCATTCTGCTTTGAGAATGCTTAAGTAAAATTGTGCTCAACCTTTTCCAGCCTGGTGCTTCTAGATGTGTTGGGGTTTCCCAGTGCCACATATTTCAGCTTAAACAAGAAACACATTGAGACATCAAATTCGTCATCATTAAAATGAAGTGTTTTTCTTGGCTTTGGTGATTAACTGTTTGTTAAGAATTATTCTCAAATCCGTCTCTTAATCAGGAACTAATGAATTAAAGCTTGGCAGGTCTTGATGCTAATCTTCTGTGATATGAGGAAACATCAGCCTTCAAGAAAAAAAAACATGGACTCATAGTAAATAACAGCCCAGATGATTATTAGTTATAAAAATAAGCCTATTATAGAAGATAATTTCAGTGTCAGAAACAATTCATGATGACCCAGTTCTGCTTGTTTGTTTCAAATGACTCTAAACAGATCTCATTTTAGAGTATGCAATTCCTCAATTGATTAAAATACTAGCTTCAAAAATATTTTCATCCACCTGCAAATGTTACATTTGATTATTTTACTATAACTAGTTTGGATGGATTAAGATTTTTAATTAGGATGCATTCTAGGTTCTTTTAAAGTAAATTTTATTTCTGTGCTTCTCTGTCTGTAATCCAGTAATGAGTATGTACCATTGGGGGATTATTAGGGAGATAAATTTGTGGACTCTCCTAAAAGATTGGGGTTACAGCAGGGCCACAATGTAGAAGTCAGTTGTATTCAAAAGTTACTTTTCATAATGTAGTTTGCAAAATATGGCCCTAATATTTAATCTAGAAAGATTACTACTACCCTATCTGCATGTAGTAGAATAGCAGAAAAGATTTTCCCCCTGCCCAATATAAACCTAGCAAGATATGACCTCTGTCCCTATTTCAGAATATTTGGACAGCAAATAAACTATTACCCTTAGATTTTATACTATTTTTTTCTGATAAACAGCAACAAATCTGAAAAACACTTGTGCCCAGAAGTGTACTTGGAGCAGGTATGAACTATGCACAAGAAATATACACATATTTTTCAAAAATAACTCATCAACACTCTGTTTTGTCCTTTGTAAATATGTTCCATATATTCAGTTTTCAGATTATTATAATGTTGTCTAGTTACTCTTAAAATTATATATAGAATAATACTCTCTATATAGAGAGAATGCTAGATAGATTGATAGACAGACAGATAATAGATTTCTATAAGAACTATGAAATGCTTCTACCAAAATATAGCAATAGGAGGTTTTGTTAAGAAATGTCAAGAATAGTAAGCAGATTTTGCAAGGAGTTGACAAGCACATCCTGGTAATGGCTTAAACATGTGATGAATCCTTTTCATCTTGCAAAATATGTACTTCTTTTTTTAGCATTAATTTCATTTCCTGTTCAGAAAGTTTTGTATGATAACTAAGCATTATTTGAGTCTTTGATGGTTTATGTAGTATCACTTTCCGAAAGTTGAGTAAAAATAAATTCAATGTTGCTGTAACATTACGGTAATTTCTCATTTCTTGGATGAGCTAATTAAAGCACGTAGCAATTGGTGTGATCATATCTGCAGTTTCACACACGTGGCTCTCAGACAGATATATCACAGAGGTTAATATCAAGTCATCCTGAACAATACGTTAATTTAAATAAGAATTTTATTTAGAAATGAAACGGGTAACCTTATTTGGAAAGTTCTGCAGCTGCATTACTAAAGTGACAGTATAAAGGTAAAAACATATAATAGTGGAATCCTAATCTTTCAATCACTTTTTTTAAAGAAATTCATTTTCATATATAATCTCTCTAGGTTACAGTAAGCATCTTTGATCAGCATATCTGAAAACCCTAAGGATAATTTTAAAATGTTCCCATTTATAGTTTAAAAACATTTCCCAATATTTCCAGGTTAAGTATTCCAAGGATGACATTTTCCTTTTTATTTTTAATTTACCTATTTAAGGTGCCTTGCGAAGCAGAATTGTATCTATCCACCTTTCTGCCTCCCTACCTACCTGTCTTGAGATTCTTAAACATCCACTTCCATTTGATCATACATGTAGATAAGGGTCAGGTATTAGAAAAAACGTTAATAAAATAACTGACAAAGGTCATCAGATTTGACTGAATCTATCCTTTGCTATAAAGTTGTTCAAAGTGTTTTGATATTTTTTTCAGCTAAAGCAGTTTCTAAAACTTTTAAATGCTACCAGATTCAGTGAATTATGTGTCTTAGTTTTTTTAAGGACAAACCTTGCACCTCACAATAAGAACTAAATCACTTCCTTTGCTGGATCATTTTATATGCATTAGACAATATAATAGGTTCAGAATTTATTATGAATGTTTATTCAGCTTTTTAAAAATTTATTTTGACTAAAAACACTGACTAACCAGGTATTGCCTAAAAACACTGATTAACTGGACATTGCTGTTAAATATAATCATAATACACACACACACTTACACACTAAATCTGTTTTCATCCTAGCCAGCACTATCTAGAAAGGTTGTAATTTATATTTTAACAGATTTTGCATTTTGAAAGATGTAGAAGGTCACATAGAAGGATTTTTTGGTAGGTATGGAAGGACTTATCTCCCAACAATCTAACAGTGACAATTATGGAACTTAAACTGCTAAAATACAGAAAGTTTGGAGTAACCTGCAGTCAGTTTCTTGTATGTTAGTCAATTCTATACTGAAAATCAACAGATCAGCTCAATATGTTCCCAAAAGCAACCTGTCTTTAATTTCTAACTTAAATGTCTTTCGCATTTAGCCCTGGTTTGGGATTTTGAATTCTGCCTATCCTTATTGTAAACTGGAAAAATCATTCTGCCAAATATTGCCAGGGCAAACAGCAGCTCCGAGAGAGATGAATAAAAGGGGATTGTACCCCAAAACCCGTGGATATAGGCATCCGGTAGGATCCACAATGATGTCATGCATACCATGATATCATCATGCAAATGACAGAGATTATGTAATTTTCTTCTGTAGTATCAGGACACATCACTTGCCCCCTTGCAGATGTCCATGCTTATGGGTTTTCCCATCCCTTTATTTATATGGGCAGTTCTTCCAAACAAGCCAAATCATTCAGAAATGACTGCTATCTTTCCACCTAGAAACTCTTTTAACAGATACCGTGACCGTAATATTCTCAGGTAGAAGTAATAATAGGAAGATTTCATAACTGACTGTTTTTTCTCCCTTGCCCCCTGCCATGCATAACTTGGATTATGAATCTCTTGGCTAAAAAACTGTTTATCTGTGTAAGTATTAAAGGCTTACTATCTCGGGGATCAGAAAGAAAAAAAACATGGAAGGAGAAGCTTTCAAAGAGACATCTTATTCCAAACCATTGGGCTTTGTATCCAGACAGAATAAGAAATACTGACAAAAATCTGAGTGACGTTGCATTATTCTGTCATATTTATAGCGTGGAATATAAGAAGAAAGAATTCTCAGGTTCCAGCAATTTCTCTTAAATGGAAATTTATTCCAATTAACTAGTGAAAGCCCTGGGAACAGCAGGAAAGTACAAGTAATCTCTGGGTTAAGAATGCATGGTTTAAGGATGACCCATAGTTAAGAACACAGCCTATTGTAGCAAAATTTGAGTTAAATACCCAGTGGTTCAAGTTCATTACACAATGTTACTTACACAGTATTATACATTAATACTCTTCCGGCTTACATACAAATTCGACTTAAAGACAGACGTTGGGAACAGAACTCGTTCATAACCTGCGGACTACCTGTATAAGCAAGCAAGAGCTTGTTTTAACCAATGACTTAAACAAGTTTCATCTTAAAACGGCACTGAAAGGAGCAATTCTAAACATGCTTGTTTCAAATCAGTGTGGTTAGCTTCCATGTGAATGGGATGAAGTGTGGGCAGTGTCTTTCACATTTGGATGCTCATTTAAAGTACTGACAGTCTTGACTCACTATCATCCTTGATCTCTACTCGCTTTCCCCAGAAATAGTCAAATGATTATATAGGTTGCAGACTCATTAAGGCAACCATCTCATCTCAGATTGGGGATGGGAATTACAACCAGTAACTTATGTTGCTGAGAACAAATGCACTATTTTTATGGCATGAGCACAGCAAAAGAGTTTTGAGTTCAAATCAATCTCTCTCTCTTTCTCTCTCTCTCTCTCTGTGTCTCTCTCATTGTTCTTGCTTTGTTTGTTTGTCTATACATTGCATTTATATTCTGCCTGTGCTCTGAGAACTCAAGATGGCTTCTTTCTCCCCCCCCCCTTACTTTGGGGTGCCTTTGAGTCTGTCTTTGATTCCCAAACAAGTCCATGCAATTTTCTTGGCAATATTTTTCAAAGTGGCTTGCCATTGCCTTCTTTCCAGGTCTGAGAGCGCGCAACTGGCCCAAAACCACCTAATTGGCCTAGAACATGGGTTTCCCTGCAGCTAGTCCAGCACCTTAAGCATTAGACCAAACTGGCTGTCTTCAAGATGGCATCCAAGGTGATATTTCCTAATTTTGTTTCCTTAAAAACAATAACCCTGAGAGCTAGGTTGACCTGAGCCTGGCCCAAAGTCACCCAGTGAGCTGTTTGAGTGAGGTCTTATTCCAGCACCCATAGATATAGAGAGTAATTTGAGAGTAGGTTGTTTTTTTAATTTCCCCCTCCCCCATTATACATGTCCACATGTTATCGCAGATGTCAAGCCTGATTTGAGGTAGCCTTGACTTAGTAGTAAAAGAAGTTCATTTTACCACATTTCAGCATTTATTGAAAGAAACCATTTCATTTCTGTTTCATTTTGCACACATTTGTCCTCCTATGCACCACCTGGCAGAAATGGATGTGTTTGTATCATGATTTTTGCAATTGGGAGACCACCAACCCTTCTACTCATCTTAGGAAACCTACTTTCACCATGTCCTTTATAAAACTGGGAGCCACACTCACAATACAAGCCAACTGAATGAGCAGTGTAATTACTGAGATTACCTTTTATATTTCTTGGGCATGTTACTAATATAGCTCAAATAATGATTACAAAAAGTCAAAGAGTTAGGGGGTTCAGCATGCAAGGGAAGTGTGTTAGGTCCACTTCACTAATAATCCAGGATGTTGAAGCCATGACTTGACCATGAGAACTATGCAGTTGGTTCCCCCTCTCCTTGAGTAATGAAAGAAAAAATATATTAATGGGACAAATGAAACTGGAAAAAGATTAGCTTGATGTAATAAGTAATATAGTCAGCATGGAAGCACATGTTGCTTTATAGTGACATTGTCTGCTTTTGCTTTTAGCTTCCACCTCACTCCATGGTATGGTTAATATAGTCTTATCTCAAGAGTTTGTGCATTCCCCAGGGGGAAAAAAACTACCTCCATTTTGGATGGTTCAGATACATGTAAGGAAAATCACATCTTCTGGTTCTCCACCTGTAACATAATTAACTGAAGTATCTCTAATCTGAAAAAAATATATGTTTAGCTCTTCAAATGCCATCATTCAAAATATAAGCTATACAGGTAGGTGATTGGAATTGGCAACTGGAATTTAAGCTCTGAGACTGTTGTTTTATATTTTTAAGCCCTAAGAAATGATGTTACTTTCTTGCAGTTCAGAAAATGAAAATGGAACAGAAGAAAAGAAGAAATCTGGAAAAACAGGCTCTGGAGTCTCACAGATATCACCTAATGAGGCTGACTATTTTGAAGACCAGAAAAAAGTTGCAACTGCACGGTAATAAAGAATCCAGCTAGACGAAACTTTTAGATTAGATAAATGGTTAAATCTCTGTTAAAGAAAAATGACAACCTATTTTGTGAAAGTTAGAGACCTTTGAATTCATCCATATAAGTATATACAGTATCTCTGATCAGAATAAACTTTGAACCAGTCTCTCTCTTATGTAAAACCTGGCTTTCCATTTTATATTAGTCTCTTGCAGTGGCCGGGTCCCCAGCCCAAACGGCATCTGTGCAAGTCCAGCCGCCACATCCCTGTGTGTGCCTGACTAATTTGCAGATGCCAAGCACGGAATGTGCAAGTGCAGAGGGGCTGTAAGTAAGTTAACCTGTATGCACTTACACATTTCCCCTAATTGTGTACAGGCTCTTGCCCTTCTTATTTCTCAAATACCTGATTTTAAGTCTTTTGATGACATACATTTGGAATTGTGAATAGTCCTATATATAAATGCACTGATTCCTCTTCTCTTTCTTAGAACAGCAAAACCAAAGTGATGGTTGGAAAATGAAATAGTGCCATTTGAAACTAGAGACAAGTGCTGGGATTTTGCCAGTTTCCAAAATTGCAGCAAAATTACATTAAGAGGGCAGTTCCCAGGCTTTGGAGGCTAACTAGCACATTTTGAGAGTGTGACATGGGCTCTCAAAGAGCTCTAGCAGCCTCCTTTTTATTTTCTAAGAATGCCTCTGAGTCTACATGGGGTTCAGGAGCATTTTTGGAAATAAAGATGATGCAATGTTTTGTTTGCCCATATGTCACAGTGCAATTTATATTTCCTTCCTTTTTCCCTATCTTTCTATATATCCCTGTTCCCTATAGTTACCACTTGGAGAGTGATGTATTTTTTTTCCCCCTACTTGACATATGTACCCAACTCTGCTTTGGGGCAGAACTGAAGTTTTTGCCATTCTTTACTAGCATATTTGAAAAGATGGGACTTTTCTCAACTAATTAGAGGTTAGGAAAAGATTTAGTCAAATGACATGAGAAGAATGTTGCCAGTGAGAAGGGTGGACTCCTCAGTCATATTCTGGGCTGTGTCACAATGTTCAGTCTGCTCAGGGAGCTGTATGTGAGGTCTGTGCAAAGCTTCAAAGAGGTGCTTTGCTCTGTTGAAGGTTCACGCAAAGCACCCCTTCAAAGTAGTGGGGTTCCCTCACTTGTGAAAGCAAAGAGATGAAGTTCCTTCACTTCTGGTGTTCCAAGGCCTCTTTGACCAGTTTTTGTGACACCTCCAGTAGCCAGAGGAGGCTTCTGTGAATGCAAAATACAGTGAAGGTGGTAAGATGATGCAAAACTCAAAAAAAAAAAAGGAGGAAAATTCTGTCATTACTACACATTAACTGCACATTAACAAGGTAAATTGTGTTGATGTGTAAGGCATAGCACTTTGTTGAGGCAAATTTGGACAGAACCCTCACATTTTCTTAACCTCCAGAAATGTGATTTTTAGTTCCCAGAATTCTCAGCAATGGCCATGTTGGCTGGGGAGCTCAAGGAACTCAAGAAAGTCCAGGTAGGGGAATGCTGATATAGGCTTCATTATACTGCCATGTAGATCCTGTACAATGTGTGAGATACATGACTGAGTAGACAGATCTATATCTGTGATACTAAGCATCCAGTTTAAGGTATTTGTCTAGAATAGAAGCTTTGATGAAAGGCTTAACTAGCAGAGCTATTGCAGGTTTCTTTATTAGGGTAAAAAGGCAACACATTTTTCCTCAGTGAAGCACACTGCATTGCCTTGCAGCCTACTTGTTGTCTCTTACCTCCTCCACGGACCTTTCTCCATTACTTTCAAGAGCTGAAAGAGGCTTCTGCTCCTATACAACCAGAGAAAGCTGCAGAGCGCTGAAGTAGCAAAACCATGAAGGTCATTCTCTTCTCACTCAGAAGCAAGAAATCCACATTGTTTCATAAGTATCTTTGAGAGCATGCTTTACTCAGATCTCCATCCAACCTTGCTGAGCTTTTTAAAGTGAAAAAAACTATCCTTTAGGAAATGAGAATTATGTAACATGGTATTTCCTTTAGGTCAAAGACAATTGTGGATAATAGTTTCTTGACGTTCGATGGCAAGAATGACTCAAAGGCTGAAAGGAAGAAGCATACTTCAAACCAGGTACTGAGAAATGGTTGTTTGATATTTGAAATGTTGAAGACTCTGATTGTGGTAGGGCAACAAAAGTATTGCAAAAGATCAGGCTGGAATAGTAAGTCAGTGCTGAAATACCAATTTTTCCCATCTACCCCACAATTCTGCTTTGTTGAGTAAGGAGGCTGGGCGTTTGGAATCCGTAAGAGCTGATCCTAAGACCCACTTTACCCTCTGAACTGGTTCACACATTAAGCTAAACCATGATCTGTTTAACAATTAAACCAAGAGTTTGATACAGGGGTGCTATGTAGCCCACTTGGTCTGGTTCACATGGACCAGTTTTTAAATGCAAAACATTCCATGCTTCCTCCTTTTCTCTCATTCCCCCTTTGTGTCCCACGTTCTCCAGCTTTTCTTGGTTCCAAGCAATAGTGCATGGTGTGATGCTAAATCACCCCAGCTGTCCCCATGGTGAAAGAAAGACAGAGGCAGCTGGTCTTCACTTGGCTTCTGATGGAGCGTCACTGAGCAGGCAGGCTGGATATGGGAAAAGATTGTGCTATGTAAGGGAGGAGAGGGACAACTGGGCCCCTCGATCTGCTCCTGTGCGTTCCACAACGGCTCTTTCAAGGACTCTGCAGTTTTAACAGAGACCGATATAGATCTTGTCCAGCATTTTCCAGTGTCACTTGATGACATTTATATATCCCAAGATATTTGGCTCCATTTGTTGGTGCTATCGGAGGAAAGGTCATGAAGGATGCAGGATGTTTTTGTACTCTTGCTCTTTATTAAAGTTAGGGTAAAATGGGGCTTTCTTTTTCATTAACAGCTGCGCTAGTGTTGACTTTTGTGCCTTGGTAGCCATTAGTGCTGCATGGCTTTTGCATAATTAGCGTATCACCTGGATTACCTGTGGCACGGGCATTGAGTGCAATAACAGACAGTGGCTTATAATGCATATGGATAGACTCAGTCAACACTGTTGATTTCTTTAAGAGACTACAATAGGCAGGCTGTATGTGCTTACAACCACGAACAGGCCAAGAGATATGCTAGTGTCCCACTGGTTCATGCCTTACGTTAAGATATGTGTTTTTGAATTAGCATGTTGCATGAAGTCAACCAATCATTACAGTTCATACTACATCATTTGTTTAGATATTATGTGATCCTAGGCAAGGGTGGTTTGTTAGGCAAACTATGGCTTGCGACAGTCAGGGTGGTGATGGGAATTCAAGAAAGGGGGCCAATCAGGAGCGCAGATGCATTCAGCATTTGCCCTTCCCCAGTGCAAAGGTAGTGCATGTTATGTAAAGAGCTGCTTATGGCATGAAACTCTGGGGCCTGAGGTTGGTGTAACCAAGAGCTGTTGGAGCAATGCATGTCTGCATACACATACCAAACAAGCCTATACTAGTACTAATACGCCAGTGTGCATACAATAAAGGCTGTGTTCATGAATTATCATCAGAACGAGATGATGCCTAATTTTAATATCCCTGGATTATTCTTCACTGAATAAGCCTCAGTTGGCTAAGTTTACTCAATATGGTAAGCCGTTTACCATCGCTAATAAAACACAATGACTGGTTTACACAATATGCTAAGCAAAAACAAAATAAATCCCTGTGATGCTGACTCCATCCAGATATAACTAAGTCCAGGACCATCAAATAATTAAAGGACTTAATAAGCTTATTGATTCCCATCCTCTTGTCCCAGCATAATGAACCACTTGAGGAACTACAGCAATATGCCTTGCTGTTCTCTTAGTGTAGAAGAAAGACTCTTATGCGCTTAAGTACAGTTTGTTGTATGTGTGTGTTTTATGTATAAACACTGTGCCAACCCTGGAAAATAACTGATCAAAATAATTCTACCAGTACACACAGAAGGTGAGTTTCTTTTAGATGGGTAATCTCTGTTTCCAGCATGGGTCCCATTGGCTGGAACAAACTTACCATTCTAGAATATCAGATTCTGATCTTGACTGGTGGAGGAGGAGGTCAAAAAAGTCAAGATGGCAGCTGCAGCCACACCATCAAAGCCCTGCCCTTTTTGTGTGTGTCTCACTTGCCTACTGATTTGTTCATTCTGTTTTTGAGAAGTATGTGCACTCAGTACGGCATAGTTCCAATTCTTTCCATCTGCTGCTGAAAAAGTGTTCACAGGATTTAATAATAACCTAGGCAAATAAGGCTGAGGACAATTACAGTAATATAGCAATAACCAAATTCTCTGATTCTTTGCTTTAGTTTAAGGCTAACGCTCATTTTCACAAGCTGTTTCTGGATGTCCCAATTGATGAGCCTTTGAGACAAAGTAAGTGGAATGCCATTTTTATGTTGTACTTTTGTAAGTTATGTTTTCTACAGGTAGTCCTCACTTAGCAACTGCCTTGGATAGCAACCATACAAATAGGATGGTAATAAACAGTAATAAAAAATCCATTTTCCCACCAGTGCTGGCATTTAGGACAACAAAAGCCTTCAGTGTGAAACTGATTAAGGTCTGGTCAGTTTCAGGCAGCAGCTGCCAACTTGCAGATTAAGATCACAGAGCTGAGCTTGTTAACTTGTGGTTCCCACTTTTTAGGGACCTGCTGAGCTGAGGAGAAAAGCAGCTCAGGAAGAGACAGCTTGTTTAAGCAATCTCTTCACCCTGCCAGGTGGCAAAAAAGGGGGGAAAAAACAAGTCAGGCACAGAACACTGTATGAGAGAACTTTATCTGAATGAGAAGGCAGCAACCAGTGATCTTCACAGCATCTCTCTCTCTCTGTCAGATGGCTCACTTAACAACCATTTTGCCTAGCGACCCTTTTGCCAGAACCAACTACACTGACTACATGAAGAATACCTGTACTATTTTTTCCAGAACTTGTGCTATTAGGATTATGGAGGTTTTTCTTTATTGCCAGTTATAGTGGCTTCCTTTTTGGCATACACATGCACACAATACTGTTCTGCTTCATAGCACATTCTAATTGTCAGTTTGCTTTCCATGTAAAATCCCAATATGGGTAGTCCTCATTCAGTGACTGACTCATTTAGCAACTGTTTACAGTTACAATGGTGATAAAAAAGTAACTTTGCAACCAATCCTTGCATTTATGACCTTCGCAGGTCTATAAAGCAAAGGAAAGCTGAAATAAGAGCATAAGCACAGTCACAGTTTCACTCAGTGACCACTTCACTTAACAACTGGGTTGCTGGTCCCAATTGTGGTTGCTAAACAAGGACTACTTGTATTTAGTACTGAGTAGCTTTTTCTACTCAATACTCAATATTTATATATCGAAATGTAGGTTCTGAGAAAACTAGGATATTGTTCCAGACTTTTTAATCTTTGCAAATGGTTTTCCCCCAACAGTAATACCCTTTGTATTTGCTATATTTGCTTTAAGAAATTTATCTTACATATGTAGTGTGTGTTAGATACATTGCCTGCCCAGCTGTACATATTCCCCAGTTAGATAACATTATGCATGCAACCTTTGTAGATTTCACCTGCGCCTTACAGAAAGAAATTGTGTACCAAGGGAAGCTGTTCATATCAGAGAACTGGATTTGCTTCCATTCCAAAGTCTTTGGCAAAGACACCAAGGTAAGTAATCATAGCTTATGGTGCATTAAATTCCATGAGGCATGCCTAATTTTTATTTAATAGGTAGAGGGATGATAGTGCAAATGCTAATGCAACGTGGCATATGTACTGTGTAAGTAGAAAATCAGAAAACTTTGTAGCATGTGAGCTATTAAAAGGATTACAGTAAAACTGTTGTTATTGGCTGTTCAACCAATATTTTCAGTTCAAAATACCCACTGTGTAGAGGCAAAATGCTAAGAAAGCCGCAAGCTTTACTTCATTTATAAATTGAAGTTGCACTAGCAATGGAACACGATAAAACTCAGGATGTGGCCTAGTTAATGTGTGTTACTTACTTTGTAACAAACTGTGGTTAAATCCTGGCTTAGCATTATGTGAGGATACAATTTATATTTGCTTCTAAGCAAATCTCACTTTCTCCAGTGAGATTTACTCTCAGAGAAGTGCTCAGCTAATTGCATTTTTAAAAGTCCTTTCCTTCATGGCAAGAAGTTTTTGAACTATTTATTTGGTTATAACATTGTCAGGAGGATAACAAATACATGCAGTGCTTCCCATCTGTATATAACTAAAATGTGACTTAGCTGAATATTTTGCAGTGTTAGAATACTGTTTATTATAAAAAAAAATTGCCAACAACTCCTTTTTATGACATTTTAAATCAATCTGCCTCTATTTCCTAATGGTTAGCATTGTTGTAACTGTATTTTTGAGTGAAATGGATGTCACAACACAAAGTAGTGGGACTGCATGTGTTAAAAACATTAATGTTTTTGTCAAGTTTTAAATGATAGATACCAAAACAGGCAATGCGTATCAAAAATTGTTTGCAGGCCTATTGCATTCATTACAGATGGAAACGTAATAATGTTGAGCCTCCTGAAAATCACTGCCATCTATTTTACATGTTTTATTATTTTTGTCACAACATAATGTAGGCAACAAATTGGCACTCAAATTAGCTTAACTCTAAAAAGATAGCTGTCTGGCTTTATCTGAAAGTATCTAGGTATAAGCACAGCAGAAATTACTTTATAAGTAGTATTATTCGCTTCTTTGAAGTAGGCTTGCTGCATAACCATCAATATTGTTGGTTAAGTTGACATCTTCATGTTGTAATAATCACTATGCTTTCATTTTAGATTAGCATACCTGTGTTATCCGTAACACTAATAAAGAAGACTAAAACTGCCCTTTTAGTGCCAAATGCTCTCATTATAGCTACAGTCTCGGATAGGGTAAGTTCATATTTTATTTACTATATTATTTTGTTGTTTGTATTTCTATATCCCATGTTCTGGGAGTATAATTGGGAGGGGAAACTGTTGTGGAGACCACAGACTGGCTGAGGACTATATGAACCACAAATTATATATTCCTGTTTTATAGTTATTCTCTTCTGTTCTGCACTTCTTCAGAATATCGTTCCCAAATATGGGAAATGGTACTGAGTGTGATTAAATAATAAATAAGAAAAAACATTCTTAATATATCTTGTCGAAGCAGATCTTGCTCAGGTAGAAATGTGCTAAATTGATGAAGGTTTTGGCACCAAGTAACAGTCCAGAGAGCCTTTTATAAACTTGAATTATGAAAGGCAGATGATTAAAAAGCAACTGAGTGTGTGAGATGCATGTGGTGTGTAGAGACGTCAGATCCTTAAGTAGTTGTTAAGGAGATATACTTTAGTAAAAATAATAGGAAAGGCAAGCTCAAGCAGTCTTCCCTGGTTTTAAATAATATTTGTTGGTGGTTTTCTTTACAGTACATGTTCATCTCTTTTCTGTCCAGAGACACTGTTTACAAACTATTAAAATCTGTTTGTGCTCATCTAGAGGTAAGTAAACCTTTCTTCAGATACAGATAGTCCTCGCTTAGTGACCACAATTGGGACTGGCAACTCTGTCATTAAGTTACCCAGTTGCTAAGCGAGACATCATGTGACCATGACAGGCTTACAACCTCACTTCTACTGTGGTTGCTAAACGAATCACTCGCGGTTGTTAAGTGAGACATCACATGACCGCTACTTCCAATTTTACTGCCAGCTTCTCCATTGACTGTGCTTGTCAGAAGCTGGTTGTGAAGCATGCAAATGGCAATCACATGATTGCAAGATGCTGTGATGGTCATAAATGCCTGCTGGTTGTGAAGTGCCTGAATCTCGATCACATGACTGCAGGGATGTTGCAACAGTTATAAGTGTGAGGACTGGTCATAAAGTTACTTTTTCAGCACTGTGTTGTAACTTTGAATGGCCCCTAAACAGGGCAGTCATTAAGCGAGGTCTACCTGTATGTCTGTGAGTATTCCTAGTATTACTTAGTTAATCCTACTGCAACTGTGTAATTTTTAAAATTGGACATTTCAGGATGTGAACAACAGTCCTAATCCTTCTTCCCTAGAAAGTAGTTTCAGAGCTGAACGGCCTACAACATTACCTCTGGTAAGTTTATTTTTGAACAGAAAAACATTTTTGGTGGAGAACTACAATAGAAATAGCTTTTTAAAAAAAGAAAAGAAAAATGCTTTATTAATTTTATTTATGTACTAGAACTTCTATGCCACTCAGTTTTTGAAGGCTCTGAGTGGCTTACATCCAGCAATAACAACTCAATAACTATCAAAATATATCAGCAGACATCTACTGGATGTCCTATTCAGTGTGGGTAGGTTAATTCTCATTGTCCCCAAACACTTTCCTGAATAGCTTCACAGCTCTTTGGAAGCACAGCAGAGAAGGGGTGGTGTGGATATCCAGGGGCAAGTTGTTTCACAGAAAGGGACCATCAGTGAGACATCTCAGTTACTGGATCCCTATAGATGGCATTACTTTAATGGAGGGACTCTTAACAAACTTTCTCCCCAGCTATTACTGGATGGGCAGATTCAACCTGAGAAGGTGGTTTCAAGGATATCCAAGCACTAAGCCATGAAGAACATGTTGCAATATTCAGCCGTTAGATGACAAAGGCATGAATTATTATGTATAACAGCTCCTGATATAGAAAAGGGTACAACTGATGTACATGATGTAATTCTGCAAAGACCCTCCTGGCCACCACCTCCACCTGCTGATCAAGCAGGAGCTTTGAGTCTAAGAGAACACCAAGTTACAAGCCAGTTCCATTTTGAAGTCTGTGATTCTGACCAGTTAAAATTGAGCTATCCCCATATTCAGTTCTCTTTCAGATCTACAGCCAGACCATCTTTTAGCCTCAGATTGAGGCTGTTTTTCCTCATCCAGACTCTAATAACCTCCAGGCACCAGGTTAGAGCTTCTACCACATCCCCAAAGTGGAGATGTATAGCCACGTATCCCACACTTACTGATAATACCTCACCCCATGCCAATGAATGACTTTTCATAGAATATACTAGAATAATTTCTTCTGCTATCATAATTATACTGTATGCTGAATAATGTTATATAAGAAAATCAGGGATGATGAGGATAAGGTAGAAAGAGTCTCAAGCCACCTACAGCAAGTAAAATTTAGAAGAAACTTCAGAGGCTCTTATTACAACTTTAGACCAATAATAGCTTGTCATAACCTGCAGAGACTGCTGTTAGTTTTAATGTAGATTTGGGGACTTTAAAATAAAATTAGATGTACTTTTTTACTTTTTTATTTTTTTCAAAGGTGGGAAAACCATGCCAACAATTTTAGTGTGAATCTTGAGAGCTTGTAGAATGGGGGAAGGAAGTATGTTAGCCTTGCTGTGCATAGAAGACTGTATGTGAATTCATATGTAACATACCGAATATTTTTTTTTCTGTGTTAAATGGAACATAGATGATCCCTTGCTGTATGCTTTCATTAACTGAACTAATAAGGCTTTATATATTTTGGTACTGTGGATGTTGTCTTGTGTAGTTAAGCTACTTCTGCAAATTATTCAAGCTCTTTAAATATAAGTTCCTTCATATCTGAGTTCCTTCATATCTTCAAGCCTGAAGTTTTGTTCCTTCTAAGGCTTTGCAACCTCATACATTAAACACAAAAAAGCTGCAGTTTACCTCACATGGTGGGATAATCTTTAGCAACTGCATAGACGAATCTCCCTACAACTTCAGTTAAGCAATGTTTTTTGTTCATTGTATTCATTGTACTTTCTGATGGTAGCTATGTGAATCTGTTAATATAAAACAATGAGCATCTTGTAGTACTTCAAAACTAATGAATTTATTATTACACAAGCTAACATGAACTAAAGTCTACTTACCCTCAGTTATCTGTATGTGTAAACACATTCATACACACAAACACATAGTTGGGAAAAAATAAGATTAAATAACACCTGCACAGCTGTTCAGGCTCTAATATTCCTTCCCATCAATTCCAAAGTTGAAAGAGAAATTATATTATCTGCTAACTAGATTATTTGAAATAATATGGCTTGATGACAATCAATTGTTGACATTTATGGAACTGGAAGCTTAGTCTTCTATATACAGTCTTAATGTTCTACCCATTGGCCTAAGATACAGTCTGGCTGCAATTGCAGAAACAGGGCTGCACAACATTTTTCAGGCTGAAGGCTACCCTGGCCTTTGTGTGCTGGAGGACACACAACTAGAAGTAGATGGAGTCAGGAAAAAAACTAAGCAAATGTAATTAATTCATTTTCTTTTATTTCTAACATATTAAAAATACAATTTGATAACTACTTTTAGAGGAGGTTTTGGGGATGGAGTCCTGAAGCCTGAAGTTGTTGTATCCCTGATGTACATATGTAGCTAAAAGCAAGCTTCACTGTTTTATGGAGCTCATATCTGAGTAGACATAGGTAGATCTGTACTGAGAACATTCTTATTGTCATGGTTTTCAATGTTGAGGCCACAGAGGAAAATAACGAATTGATGCTTAATATTTAATTGGCATTTCTGATACATTGACCCTTTCCAGGAATTCAGTAATGCTTTCTCTGAATTGGGTGGCATCATACAGAGACGCAGACAGGAGATGGAAGAATCCAGCAGCACTGGTTCTCAAACCCCAGAATTGGAACACTTTCAAGGTTTGCATTTAAAATGTGTTTGGATACTTCTCAACTATCCAAACACATCCTTTTCGTCTAGACATTTGGAACACTTCAGCAAAGAACGGGGAATGCAAACATTGTTTAGATGTAACAAAATACTTTACTGGCTTTTATTGGTCTCAAAACTATTCAAATGGCTTACTTTTGCTTTTAATATAATCTTCTTCTTCTCCAACAGATTACCATGAGTCTGAGAACCAGTCTCATTTCAAAAGTTCCAAGACAGAGATGAAAGCAGTCCATAAAGATGTACAGTCTAAATGTACATGTGATGATCAAATCAGGAATGTTTCAGGAAACAGTAAGTAAATCAAATTCACATTTGTGGTTAGTTGTTAGGGTTGAACTCCTTCCACAAGCAGGAAGTGTCAGCTCACAGAAGAGTTTTTGGACATTTTGGGCTAGAACACAGTGGGTGAACTTTGAATAAAAATGTATGCATTTCCACTTGAATAAGAACTTATGTACATAGGGCCCATCCACACAGCAGTGCCAGTGTGCTTTCCTCCCATCCTTGAGATGGAAAGACAGTATATCAGTACAAAAAGTGCTTGTCCCCATATACTACTCTTACTGCGCCTCAGCAACAAGACTGGCAAGTTTTGCTGCTCATGCATCACACAGTGATTTTCATTCCATTCCACCCAGAATCAACCCTTCTGTCTCTTTCTTCAGCTTTCCTGCCCTTAGCCATTGCCAGGTCTTGTTGTTATCTGCTTTGCCTGTTAGTTTTTTTTGTGTACTGGCCATGTAATACTTTGCCTTTTATTATTATTATTAGCAGCAGCAGTAGTAGTAGTAGTAGTAGTTGTAGTACTGGTTTTTAAAAGTATTTTGATGTGTCTGGTTATTTAATTTGTTTCTGAAGTACAGTTCTCTAGGTCGAAGAGAAATGATAACGTATGTGGATCTATATGGAAAATGTAGAAGAAAGGCAAGAACGAGACATTGGGGAAAGGATGCCTAATTTATAGCTGTGAGAATAACATAAAAGGGACTGTGTCTTCCCATGTAGTCTCCCAATTTCCTTTGCTTTATAGCAGGGAGTCTGCATATGCCTGCAGATCAATTTCTTAACCACAGAGCATGATTGTAGCCTTGAGTATTTCTGGAATTCCTTTCTTTGCCTCATTATTCTGAACATATTTCCATTCGGATCAGTTTACATTTTAGAATGCATCTCCCATATGGTGAGAGAACATGATCTGGCTGATATATTAATCACATATTTAAGCTGTAAATTTTAATCAAGGCTTTCTGAGGTATAAAAGTGTCCAGTGCCAATAACATTACTGTAAGCAATGGGCTCAGTTGATTTATAAATACTGTGTTCATGCCACAGAGTAGACAAAGCTAGTTAACCTTCATTAAGCAGCATTAAACCATAACCTGCATTAACATACTTATTTAACGTATTTCATAGATAAGGAGAAAAAGAACAGTCAATTTGAATCTTCTTGTTATTTTGTATTTCTAGTCTCCTACTATGTGTTTAGCCATCGTCTTTTCAAAGGCTAGGTTAATTTTTCTTTTTATCTCAGTTTCCCCAGGAATCCTTGGATCTTTCTACAGAATGAATTTTCAGGTGTTTTTGTCGGTGACTCATGTACTCATTGTCTATGCAGTTCTGTAAGTATGTAGAACCCATTTCCTTAAATTACAAAGCTAAGTATAAGGCCGAGGGCATCTTTCCTGGGATATATTTCGAAAGTTGGATATGCAGCGGCTAAATAAATGGTTTACGAATTTCTTTTTCTTACTTGCTGCACACAAATAAAGATCTGAATATGTTCAACAATAAAAGTTTCCAATGGGGAAAATGGAGGGAGAAAAATGTGATCTGTCTAAATTCCTCTGAGTTGTGTTATATGGATAACAGGCTTATGTAGTTTCCAAAAGCATTTTGCCAGACTCCTGGAGGTAACTGAAAAGAAGATTGATAGATATTTTCAAGGTTTATGGGCAGAGCAGAGCAGCCAGCAACATTACAAACCAAGCAGCAGATAAGGGGATTGGTGAAGCAGGCCAATTTACTGAGGAAACCCTGTTGAATAGGGCAAGAATATGTGTCAATCCACTCACTGCTGGAGCAGTCAGGAGCTCAGCCCACCAAAATTTGCTTTCCTTGTTGGTCACCGAGAGCCTTTCTCTTTCCCTCTTAAGGAGCGATATCTCCAACCTCCTTCTGAATGTCTGTTTACGCAGCTGAGCTGAGCAGTCTAAAGTTAAAGCACATCAGCGCAGGATTTGACAAAGCCCTACTAACATTATCTGGCTAATTTAGTGTAACAGGAGCTTTGATGTTGAAATAGGTTTCTTGATGAGTTCTTCTTATGTAGGCAGTCACTTGTTTATGTTTGTGTTTCTTTCTCTTCCACATCTCTCTTGCAGTGTTTTTATCCTCATTTGTTCTACATTCTATATGCGATATAAAGTTCATATTTTGGAAGAGCAACTTGTATCCGTGGCTTCTATTGTGGATCCACATATGAATGAGTAAGATTGCATTTTGTTGGAATGTTGTGTTCTTTGTATTCTTTTCTACTGAGTATTCTTCACTATCCTTCCTGGAGGTACTTTTATCAGCACTCTCTCTATGTTATTTCATATTATAGAAACTCTTTCCCCCCCCCTCCTTTTTTTTTTCAAATAAACTTAAAAACAAGAAGGATAATGTGGACTAACTCAGAATCAGACTAGTCCAACATCCTCTTCTCACAGTGGCCAAATATAAGCACGGCATGAGAACTTGAGAAATACACTGCTTGTGATTCTACAGGTCAGTCATCATGACTAATAAGTTTTCTAAGAAATCTTTGGAGAGAGACTTTATCAAAAGTCTGAAAGTCCAAGCATGTAATATCTAACTGATCAACCATATTGACTTTCTTATGTCATTCTGACCTTTTCTGGTGCTTATTCTTTAACAAGGCTTGCTCTTTCAGATGCTCGATGCTTATTTTATTTTATTTTATTTTATTTATTTTTTTGACTTATTTAGCTACCCATCTCACATATGTGACTCTGGGCAGCCTACAATGAAATAGATAAAACAAATAAAATACATAATAGTCAGTCACTCATGCCCTAGTCATCTCCCGTATAGATTATTGCAATGCGCTTACATGGGGCTACCTTTGAAGAGTACCCAGAAGCTACAGCTGGTTCAAAATGGTTTCTAGCCTGATGCCTTAACCACTGCACCAAACTGGCTCTCTTAGATTGTATCATATTGATGATTATATCATACTGATGATACTTGACCCCAAATTGGCAGATGACCTCACCCAGCAGTTTCATGTAGTTGTTAAACAGAAGGGGAGAGAAAGTCAAATCCTGCAGCACCCCACAAGTAAGGGGCCATGGGTGTAATCTCTCCCCACTTGTCAACACCAATTGAAACTGGACACAGAGAATGGAGGAGAACCACTGTAAAATGGTCACTCCCACCACCAATCCCTGAAGCCATTCCAAAAGGATACTGTGATCCACAGTATTGAAAGCCACAGAGAGATCACTTGGATGGATACACAACCCCCATCCTGGGTCCACCATATGTCATCAGCAAGCTTTACTAATGCTGTCTCCATATTAAGCCTGGCCTGAAACCTTAAATTGATCCATATAATCTGCTTCCTCTAGGGTCTAAAAAAGGAAGGTGGGAGACTGGACAGTAATTGTCCAGGACCATTGGGGCCAGAGATGACTTCCTGAAGAGAGGGCATACCACAGCCTTCAAGGCTGACGGGACCATCCCCTCACTTCAAGAAGTGGCATCACTGCATGGACCAAACCACAGGTCACCTCCCATGCAGCTTTAACCATCCAGGAGGAACCTGGATCTCACAAGCAGGTGGTTGAGCTTACAGACTGAGGAACCGTCTCCACTTCCTCAGGAGTCAAAGAATCAACTTGTTCCATATAACCCTATAAGACTTTGCTTCAAGGAGTTCAACTGGGCCTGTCCTGTCAGAACCCAACTCTGAGCAGATATAAGTGACTTTATCTGCCAGACAGCAAGAATATGTTTCACAGCAGCCCTGCAGATGGTTCTACAGCCTGTCCCTCCCCAGAAGGGACAAGGTTGCCTTAAACAGCTACCAGCAGACACAATAAGAGCAGAGAAATAACAGCATTTCACCACCCTTATCACCACACTGTAATCCCTAATATAGATTCTTGCTCAGATTCTTTCTACAAACATTTATTACTATAGAGGTCAAGGAATCAGTTCACAGAATAGGAAACAACAGCTGTTCTTTGTCCAAGCTGTTATTAAAGCTCTTTAATGGTGTTGCTAGATTTTTATTTGCTGTTGCTCCTATGCCTTTAATAAGAGATTTTCCCACAAAAATTTAGCAGGTGGATACTTTTTTTAGCATGGAGACAAAGTGATGGAAATGCTCTTTGCTGAATTTCTGCAAAAAAGTCTGCTACTGGAATTATAGGACCGTTAAAATGTCTTAGAAATACTAAATTCTGTGAAGAATCTAGTTGTACCCTGATTGTGCAGACCCTTATATGGTTTTAGTGTAATGCTAACAAACCCTATGCAAAAAAAAAAAAAAACCCAGATCACAATAACCAAAGTAAATGTATGTTAAATTGCCATTTTCTTCAGGCTGCCATTTTCATGCAACAGCTTCAGTGTGCTTATAAATGAATATTCACATTCTTATAAATGGCACCTTCAGGCAATCATTTTCAGGCTATATGCTTAACAGCCCTGGCATATTCCTAAAAATATAAGTTTAAACCTTTATTACAGTGACAGACTAAAATACAATGGAACAACTGTATAGAACCCATAATTTACAATAAAAACCACTATTAGTAGGAGACCTTAATGTCCACCATAAGTACCAGCATACTCTAATCAGTCTTTAAATTGGTGCCTAGAGTAATAAGTAGAGAGCAAAACTTAGCAATGGACTGTGATGTTTAGGTCTTGGTTATCCAAAAGATAACTAGCATAGAATTTACAGAATATCCAGGAATATTGGCTTCTTAAAATTATCTTTCTAAAAGATACAGTAAAGCACAGTATATGCTAGAGTTTCAGTGGCATCTCAGACAGAAAGGCAGGTTCTGTTGTTATAGAGGATGTTCTTGAATCTGCCTTTTACTACTTGTGAAGAAAGAATATTAAATTGGGTGAGTGTAAACATTCTGTGATATTTAGAGAGAGTTTGCTGCTCAAAGTACTTTGCTGATTTAGAACTAGAGTCAAGGTTGCCATCCACAATATTTGTGAGGCAGATACCAAATTCTGTCCAATTGTTAACATCTGTCATTCTTTGGTTTGGTACAGTCTTTGCTTACTTATAGCCAGTTCTTTCAACAATCTTACCTTTCCAAGGGGATATAAAAGTGACAGTGAGTATCAAGGGACTGAGACCCTGTAAAAGTCATCTTTAGGCAGCAATCTAAGCTATTAATCTATGGTCTGATCTTTGCTTGAGTAAAGCAACTTCTGTATGAAGGACCACGCTGAAGATCCAGCTGGGTACCTGAAACAATTTTCTCAAAAATTTGGACTTGATTATGTGCTGTCAAGTCAACATTGATTCTTAGCAACCTCATAGATAGATTTTCTCCATGACGATCTTTCTCTAATCTGTTCTTTCAGGTCTTCCAACAGTGGTTATTTTAACTTACAAAGGGTAAATAGAAGTGGAACAAGGATACATCCTTGTTTAATTCCTTTCCTAGTGAACTATTCCTGAGACAGATCTACTTAGTTTGTATGAATTGGCCCTAACCTTTTCTCTTCTGCAAGTGAGCCTATATCATGGTTGCCTTCAAGAATACGTCAAGATCAAAACAAATATTATGACATTGCTGGTAGAGGTCTTATATCATGAAGTTGCTATTCTCAGTGTAAATCAGGGTAAAGGAATAAATTTGCCTTTTCAGTTGTGTACCTGTTTATTCTCATTATTTAGATTTTTAATTTATTCCATTTGTAATTATCTGCTGTCTCATTTTCTCTACCCATATTCTCTGTTTCAGACATCCAATACAAGGTGGCTTGGGATATAATCTAAAATTTAATGTTGACGGTCTGTATGCAGAGCTAGCAGCTAATCTTATCAAACTAGAAAAGGTAACTGGAGAGAATTGCTAGACTACAGAAAGTAATTATAAAGCCCTGGAAAAATTGTGGGGAATATGCATGAACATAGAGATGGAGCTCAGATTTATTGGGGTTAGGTATCTTTCAAATGGATAAGTACAAAAGAGGGCAGAGCACTGACATCTTTCATAGTTATGTAAAAGATATTTTGATAGGGGTGGCTTGCATGAAAAGCCACACAATGAAGAATGCTACTAAAATTTGTACTGCCCTGATGCATTCTACCTCTTCGTCTGCCATGATAACTATCCATGCTGGAAATCTACCTGTAAAAATGTAGGAGAACATTTGTCATGCATTTGGGTTACAGAATTTAACATCATACCCCCCCACAACCCCCTTTTTTTCCAGTGGTTCAGTGGCCTGCTTTATGTAAATTTGCTTTATGTGATGTTTTCGGAATGTAACCTTAGCTTAAAGTGAGGGAATTCTGTATAAACAATCAATTCATTTCTACAGAGCAAACTAGGTGCCTATTTTCTGCCCTTCTTTACTTTTGTTTCCAAGCAATCTTGCCATTCCATTGGACAAGCCTTGCTCAGGACTCTTTGCTGTTGAACACAGTTTGTCTAGTTGTCTGTTTTATGCAGATAGTATCTGTTCTGGTACATTTTGTAGCTGCTAAAGTTAGTGGACAATTGAATGATGTTTAAAATCAGGAAGGTCCTGATTATTTGGATAAATTAAACCACAACCCTGTACCCAATTTCCAGGATACAAGTATTACTGAATTCAGTGAAATTTACTTTTGAGTAGATATGTATGGAATAATGCTAGTAATCCCTCCAGTGTGATTATTTACTTCGTTCGTTCGTTCATTCATTCATTCATTCATTCATTCAAATGGTTAGATTTTCCTCGGCAAAGATAGTTTTATTCTGCAGATAGTTTGCTTCTTTTCCTGTATTCAAGAAATTGTGGAAGTTAAATGATAGCCCAGTTCCCATGGAAACCGTGATTTGATAGCTTTTTTTAAAATCAAACACTTAAAAGAGCAATGAACCTGTAATGTGTTTTTACTAGACACAATAGAAAGCTCGTCCCAAGTTTTATAATTAAAGAGTAGGTTGTTTTGACACTTTTTACCTGACTACCAGTGTTATTAAAAGAAAAAAGCAATAGTGTATTTAGAACTGAATACCAAAATTTAAGAACATTTTCTAGAAGATTCTCCTCCTCCCCAACTGTCCCAATTAGGGAAATCTCCCCACAAAAAAATTTAATTCTTTTAGATTATGTCTGTCCCCATATACCAATAAAATTCTGATCCCAGAAACAGTAACTCTTCTTCACAGGCTTTTGAAAATATCCAGTTAAAGCATTTTAGGCCTCTTCAGTTAATCTACTGTTCAGGTCAGCTCATACATAGTCTTACTTGCATAATGTCCCTTCAGCTGCTGCAGACTCATATGAGCATCTACTGTCAACCTGACAAGCCAATGATACGATTCATAGCATTCTTTGTAATGATGAAGTCACTTTTTTTCCAAATGTTGCAATAAGACACCTTCTTCATAGGCTGAAAACACACATTGTACTAAGTCCTAGTTTATTTTCATCGTGGCTTGTTGAACATGGCAAGGTTCACACATAACACTAAGTGATAACTCCTGGTTTACAAACTAAGTCAATGTGTCATGATGAAGGAAAACAAACAAGTCACTTTATGATGCGTGAACCAGGTTAATGCATTTCCTAGAGACAGGTAAGGACTATTGGTTTAAATCGCTTTTGTAGAATTAATAGGCTAGACATATCAATAATTTAAAAAATGTAATCAGTCTTATGAATTTACCTGGACTGAGTCACAGTGAAAGAAAGTTCTCCAGTCTAGGTATGATGCCCATTGAACAGTTCATCTCTTGTCCCTGTAGCAGCTAGTTTTATCTGTATAATGTTTCTGTATTTCTTTTTCTTTCCAAGATACAAAGCAATTTACAAAAGCTACTTGAAGACAGTAAGTGAACTGCCTGTTGCCTTTGGATTACTTCATTCGCACCTCCTTTTTTCTCAAGATAAGCAATTCTAAAGATAACATTGGGCTTAGCCAACCAGGTTATGTGTACTTAAGCTCAATCCAAAATTGCTTCACAGCTCTTGTACTTGTGCAATAGCATGTGTTTTCTCAGAGGACAATCTGTCTTTGCTGTCTACACTGGTATATGATGGATAACTGAGAGGATCGATCTCATACATTATTATTATATTGCTTAAATCTACTGTAATTCCATTCTGTTCTATTTTGTTCCTTTTAGACTTAAGTTGGTATGAGTAATATACAATTTGCTGTGAACCATGCCTGGAAAGCTTTACAGCTTGTATATGCTTGTATCTGAAAGTATAGTACACTCTAGTTTCTTCAGGTTTTTTCTTTTTTCCTTCCCAGACAGGTAGGAAAGTCTTCATATATCCAGCATGGCATTAGCTGGACTCTATAAGCTTAATTTTGTGAATTAGTTAGCGTTTTGCTTTGATCAAGTTCTTTCTGGTTGGAGCCATCATATTCCTACAGAGTTGCCAAACGAAATCTGTTCTGCATGCTAAACTGCAGTTACATATATTAGGAAATTGAAGCTTTTCCTGTTTGGCACAGGATCGTGTATGCACACATGCACGTACACTTACACCCAGAAAACCCTCAGTTGCTAAAGCTTTCTGTCATGTCCAGTTACAATTAAAGCAGATCAGAAGGCTTTTACAATGAAGGTTTGACAATCCTAATTCCATAGAGTTGGCCCAGATCATGTTAATAACACACTGAGTCATGTGAAATACATCAGACCTTTTGTGCGTGGGTGTGCGCGCGTGCCTTTGAGTCAGTGTTGACTCCTGGCAACTGCCTGGACTAGTCCCTGCAGTTTTCTTGGCAAGATTTCAGAAGTGGTTTGCCATTGCCTGCTTCCTAGGGCTGAGAGAGAGGGACTGGCCCAAGGTCACCCAGCTGGCTTTGTACCCATATATGGTAGGACTGGAACTCATGGTCTCCCGGCTTCTGGCCCAATTCCTTAACCACTATACTGAACTGGCTGTCTTTAGATTTTAGTTAGACATTATTGTAGAGTTATATTGGTCTCAGTGGGTCAGTAATATAGTCAGTTTGGATAAGTTATAGCCCTAATTTCTCCTGGAGCTTAAATGTAACAGCAATATTTAGCCCAATAAATGGCCTCAGATAGGCTATTTAATACAGGTATTTAGGTGGCCTGAAATCTATGCATTCCTATTCCCATTATGCAGTTGATATATTATGTTTTTAGATAAAACAGCATAGTCATCTGCAAAACTAAAGTGGAAGGTCAGATCTTAATGTAGATTCCATTTTAGGAATCTGTGGATTGCTTCCAACCAGACCAATTGATAAACTTGTAAATTTGACATTGTTGTTCAGTCGTTAAGTCGTGTCCGACTCTTCATGACCCCATGAACCATATTGCGCCAGGCCTTCCTGTCCTTCACTGCCTCCCTGAGTTTGCTCAGTTTTATGCTCAAAATTTGACATACTTTAAGTTAATTATAATCCCAGGTTATTTGGCTTTTTATTTTATCGAAGACTTTATTTTTCCCTTTATTTTAGGTATATATCTTACTGAATTTAGGTATTACAAGCTGTCATATTTCCATTAGAATTTTCATTTCATTCATTATTTTGCAAAGATGGCTAATTCATGAGTTCAGCATCTCAAAACAAGTGATGATATAATGTGCAATACTAGTCCATAACATTTTAATATAAAGCCATGATTTTTCCATTAGAATATCCATAACTTGTCTTCTGCTATATAAGAGAAGTGTCTTACTGGTGATTTGATTCTTTTTACCTCTCAGATGAGTTAGATCATATTAATGTTATTTAAAATATACTATATCTGTAAAAAAACAACAACATTCTGTTTATACAGCAGAGATGTTAATTGTATCATTTCTATGAAATGTAATTTATATATTTAAAATAAACTATTTCTGAATGTACAGTGTATGCATATTTTTTTTTAAGTGTACCTTGATCAGAGGACAGTTTTGTATAGTGAGGTTCAAAGGACCAGTTTCAATACAGCAAAGGGAAGAACTGTGGAACAAGTTTATAAAATTTACTCCAAGCTATGGTTGGAGACAGAACTGATATAAAATGTTTTACAGATGGTATACAACTCCATCAATAATTGCCAAAATAGACAAATCATACAGCAATAAATGTGGGAAATGCCATAAAACAAAAGGAACATTTTACCATGTCTGGTGGGTGTGCAAAAAAACTTCAAACATATTGGAAAGATATACATAGTACTATCTATAAAATTTTGGGGATCAAATTTGAAATGAAACCACTATTTCTTTTATTAGGTATAATTCCAGAACCCATCAAAAATATATACCATAATTTATTAAGATACATGTTCATGACTATGAGGATAAACTTTGCACAAAGAAAGGAGAAGTCAGAAATTAAATATTTACCTATATTATTTTCGGGGGTGGTTTTTTTTTTTTTAACATTTATAAACAATAATATAGTGAAGATTTTGGCATTAAACTCAAAAATTTATACTTTTTGATATAAAAATAACAGTATACTCTGCTTGGAACCCTTACTAATGTCATATTGGGTAATAATTGCACAACTTCAGTAATTATCTGTTTATTCATAGATAGTATTTTTTTTTTAATTATACCTTTGTTTTAAATAAGATAAAAGGATTATTAAAGGTACTACTGATGTACTTTTTTAAAAGAAGGAAATGAATATATCTCTCTGTATATACAACATCATTGTTAAATAAAGTTTTTTTAATGGAAAAAAAAGAGAAAAAATGTGTAGTGGGGCTAGACAACTCCTATTCTGTACTATAGCCTCTCCCTCCAGATTCCTTGCCATTGGCCATGCTGGCTGAAACTCATGTGAACTTATTACACTCAGTTACCTAAACTTAACTGTAGGCCGTTCGTACAACCCTAATATTGTGCCAAGGTAAGATATTTAGGCAAGAAGCTATCAGGACTCTTATTTTCAATACTAAGAAATTGGGTCTTTGTGACCAAAGAGAAGCAGTCAACACCCATGAGGGGACCATCAGCAAGCCAAAAGAAATCTCTGGGTGAATATGTCAAGCATGCTCTGTCTGTGGAAAGCTGTTCAACTGGTGGGGGTGGAGGGGAGAAATTAGGAATTGAATAGAATATCTTGAGCATGAACACACAGTTATGGGATTCTACTTTCAAGATTTCCATGTAAGTCAAATCTAATTGGTAAAATATTTCTTTAACCTGAGTTTTATGCCTCTTGGCTTGTGTTGAGAAACCATGTTGCAGCTACAGCATATTCCATTCCTATCCAAGTGTGTGTCCATATTGTTGCAGCCACAGATTTGTGAAATTTGGACTGGAAGCAAAAGGTGGATATTTTGAGAGACTAGGGATAGACTGTTCATTGACCACCCCTCAACAGGTAGTCCTCATTTAGCAACTGGCTCAGATAGCGACCGTTCACAGGTATGATGGTGATGGAAAAGTAACTTTGCAACCAATGCTTGCATTTACAATATCTCTCTCAGTCACATGGTTTGCTTAGTGACTATTTCACTAGAACCAACTACAGTCACTAAATGAGGACTACCTGTATTTCTTTGCACTGCAACCTATGCCAGTGTTGTCATCTTCAAAGTCAGTGGCCCAATAGCTAGGAGTCTATGCGCAACCTAGAATGAAAAATATCCATTTAATAACATCATAAAATACATGAGACTTTGAATGGGACCTCTTCCATGTGTGGAACCAGGGACAATTGCAATGGGTGCCATGACTATCCCTTGTAAAAAAAAAAAAATGATTAGAACATTAAGACTTGCATTATTAAAAAAAAAAAAAAAGTTTAACTGTCAGACTAGCTTTGATTTTACCTAGCCATGCTTGGTAAAATCTCAGAAGCTTGAACCATACCTGCTAAACAATTTCCAATAGCTTGAAATGTTCTTCATTTTGTTCCCTATATCCAGCCAAAGCAGAATAAAGATGGGCCAAACAGAGCCAAGTTTTGCTTAATCTGTGTATTTGTGCCAGAGTTGAACTTTTCTTGGCATATTGAGATTTTTATAAATGTTGAATCATGGAAGCATGATATAAGTAGAGTAGAGAATGATGAAGAGCTTTTTCCATCTTAGCAACACAATATGCCTTTCACTTGACTGGGCTTTATCAGGCTGATACAAGTTGACCAGCCAGCCCTTCCATTCTTTGCAGATTTCCAGTATACCCATTAGCCATTCATAAGCAAACAAAAGGTCTGGGAGTAGATCATTCCCTTTGTCCTACATGGCAGGATTCCAGTAAGGCTAAATGGAAGCAAACAGATTAGGTAAGACTTGTACACTGTCACTATCATTATCCATTTAACTTACAGGTGTTGCATGTTGAAGAATTGCAGGGCTTTAGCAGATGCAGACACACCCTCCAATAAGCCTTCTTCATCCTAAGAGCTGGCAGGTGATTTATACCATAAGTCTTGAGGTTCCCAGTCAGCATTAGCTATTGATTATTCTTCATGAAATACTCCCTGGTGAAGATACAGCTTTACCACACATCCTTGCAACCACCATATTGACTCTTCATTACCTACCAAACACTGCCTCATGTTCTATTCAGTATTCTCACTGTTCATAACCAGTTAGATGCACCTTAACTACCACAGACTTTTCATGTGAACCTGAAACCGAGATTCCAATACTAGGTTTGTCTGCTTAGGTTAATATACAGGAATGTTTTGTTACACCCATGGAAACTATTTCAGTAATTGACCTCAAATATATTTTTAGTTCAAGCACTTACAGTTGCTCAGCTTCATACTGATCTTTATTATTTTAATTTATAACCTACCTTTCTGCCTCTTATACATTCAGGGAAGCAGCCAAATTTACTTTATTGGTTACAAACAACTTTATTGGTTACAACATTTTGAGTCCAAGTTGCACTAAGGCAAGTGGTAGATTGTTAATGCAAAAAATATCACTGAATCTCATAATGTGAAATTATTCTGTGGAACATTTATGTGGAATTCATATAAATGCAAATATATGCTCCTTAAAAGGAATGCTGACCCCATAGTTACTTTATAGTGTCTAGACTCCGTCATCCTCTGCATGTCAAATTATTATCTCTTTACATAAACTATTTCAGAGTCTTATCAGGAAAATTAGATACAGATATATTTACTCTAGCCTTTCCCTGGAGAAAAGAAATATAGTCTCCAAACAGCCATGCTAGTTTGTGATAGCAAAGATTTTGATGATTACTGAGGACCAAAGTACTTGTGACTATTTTTTGAATAACTATGGAATCATTGACAGTGGTCAATATGAGGGTTGACCAGGATTATATACATGAGCTTCCCTGTATCCCAGAAGGAGAAAAATACCACTGAGTTTTTATGGCAGTGTTTCTCAATCTTGGGAATTTTAAGATGTGTGGACTTGAACTCCCAGAATTCCTTAGCCAGCCATGCTGGCTAGGGAATTCTGGGAGTTGAAGTCCACACATCTTAAAGTTCCCAAGGCTGAGAAACACTGTTTTATGGATTTCAAATATAATGTCCTGGCCCACAACACTACATTACACAATATTCAGTCCCCCAATTATTGTTCAATACATTCACCTAGAAGATTATAACCACAGAAGGTGATTGTTACCAAACAATGAAGGCTCAGTGTAACTTTCAGGGAGGTTCCCCCCCTCTAATCTTTCCATGAAAGGAAGTTTAGAATTATTCACTTGCTTTACAGAAAGCTTTGATGATGGAGCAAGGTGGCCAGGGAGCAATTCTTTGCTGCTTAAAGCAAACATTTCTTTTGGGGTAAGCAACATTATGCAAAGTACATAAAGGGAATAAGAAATAAGATGACAAAATTAATAGCATGAGGTTTAAAAGTAAGAAAAAGCAACATATCTATATCTCATTTACATCAGCACCAGTTGTTTTATCTTTCGATACCTTTCTATCCTTGCAAAACATCTCTACTACAGTCATATACTGCTTCACATATTGTATTTTGTTCTTTAGTTCATGTAACACTCTTTAGTTCTAGAAAGAAGACCACCAGCTTTATTCATACCTTGCTCCATGCAGCATTACCTGCTAACAGGACAGTATTAGTCAGATCTGGCACATTTTGGCTAGGATACCACAAGCACAACCAATACCCAGTTTTACTCCAAGCATGCTTACACTATGCTACACAAGCAAGGATCCTCTAATCCAGTATTTCTTAACTTCATCAACTTTAAGCTGGGTGGACTTCAACTCCCAGAGTTCCCCAGCCCGCATGCTGGCTGGAGAATTCTGGGACTTGAAGTTCACCCAGCTTAAAGTTGATAAGGTTGAGAAACACTGCTCTAATCTATAGACTACCACACATGCCAACACAGTGTTGCCTATATCCCAGCAACTTGAATGCAAGCAAGGTAGTGACACACACTCTTTCCTCTTTAAGGAAGTATAAAGCAAGGGTGGGGAACTTGTGGCTCTCCGGTTGTTACTAAACTATAACTTCCAGCATCCATATTTTCTGGAAAAAATAGTTTAGCTATAGGTACTCCATTTTTGCATTAAATCTACATAACTGGTATTAAACAGATAGCTTTCTTTGAATTATGGGTACCCCTAATTTTCATGGGGACACGATTTACCTGTCCCTTTCCCTGCTATAATCTTGCTGAAAATACCCTTTATCCATTTGCCACTATTTAGCCCAGAGAGGAAGTTCCCACTGACAAAAGTTTGATTTTCTCATTAAAAGTAAAAGCATTAGAGAGAAAGTGATTTTCATCAGGATCACAACTGGGTTAAATTTCCCCTCCCCATGTGGTATAAATCTAAATAAAAATATTTCCCTATATGTTTGTTAACATTTTTTAAAAAATCTAATGACATAACCATTAGATTTAAACAGAAAAATATACTACTCTGAAGGGATGACCAGGGATAAAACAAGAAATATTAAGGACTAAGGACAAGTCTGACCAAATATGGGTTAGAGCTGCTAATAAGACTTACCTCGTGGTGGTAAGGGTGGCGAAACTCCACTATTATTGCATCTTCAGAGTGTCGCCTGGTTGTCCTGTTCTGGATCACCCAGTCCCTCCTGGCTAAGGAGGGTTCAGAAGACCACCTACAGGGCTGTGCAGAGGAATTTGCTGAACACCTGATGAATAAAATCACTTGGATCTATTCCCAGTTGGAGGCTAAGTGTGATGCAGGTCCAGTGGAGATGCCCAGGGAGTGGACTTACTCAGTTATCTGGGAACGGTTTGATCCTGTTGGACCTGAGGAAGTGGACAGGGTCCTCAGGGCTGCTAGTGCAGCCACCTGTGCATTAGATCCTTCTCCCTCCTGGTTGGTTAGAGCCATCAGGGAGGTGACTCTGGGTTGGGTACTAGCGGTGGTCAATTCATCCTTGCAGGAGGGGGTGTTCCCGACGCCTTTTAAAGAGGCCCTGGTCTGCCCCCTCCTCAAGAAAGCATTGCGGGATCCCACCCTTCTGGACAATTTTCATCCAGTTTCCCACCTCCTTTTTTGGGTAAGGTTGTGGAAAAGATGGTCACACAACAGCTTCAGAGGACCCTGGAAGAAACGGATTATCAGGACCCCTTTCAATCAGGTTTCAGGGCCAGTTCTGGGACAGAAACAGCATTGGTCACACTTTTAGATGATCTCTGGCGAGAGTGGGATGGGGGTAGTGTGTCCATCCTCATACTTCTTGACCTCTCGGTGGTTTTTGATACCATCGACCATGGTATCCTTTTGGGTTGGCTGCGGGAGATGGGGCTGGGAGGCACAGTTTTGTGCTGGTTCAGCTCTTTCCTCCAAGGCCAACACCAATCAGTGCTGATAAGGAGTGAGAGATCCAGCCTGCGGCCCCTACTTTGTGGGGTGCCTCAAGGTTCAGTGCTCTCACCACCCCTATTTAACATCTACATGAAACTGCTGGGTGATATCATCCAGCACCATGGGATGAGGTATCATCAGTATGCTGAAGATACTCAACTATATATCTCCATCCTAGGTGACCTAAGTGATGCTGTGGCTACCTTTTTGTGGTGCTGGGGGCTGTAGGGGCCTGGATGGGAGACAACAGGCTTCAACTGAACCCTGGTAAGACAGAGTGGCTGTGGATACAGGGAGCCTCAAGATCTAGGAGCTTATCATCTTTGGTTCTAGGTGGGGTTGCACTACCCCAGACAGACCCAGTGCATAATCTGGGGGTCCTCCTAGATTCATGACTCCTGTTCGAAGAGCAGGTAGCAGTTATGGCTAGGAGGGCCTTCACACAACTTCATGTTGTGCGTCAGTTATGCCCCTTCCTAGCTCAGGAAGCCCTCCACACAGTCAGTTATGCCCTGGTCACCTCCCATTTGGATTACTGCAATGCGCTCTACATGGGGCTACTCTTGAAGAGTATTCAGAAGCTACAGCTGGCACAAAATGCAGCAGCATGGACAATCTTGAACACTTCTAGGGTGGCACATATAACACCTCTGTTACATGAGCTGCATTCGTTGCTGGTTTGCTTCCAGATCCAATTCAAGGTATTGGTTATCATCTTTAAAGCCCTTCATGGCAGAGGACCAGGTTATCTGAGGAGCTTTCTTGCCCCTGTTACATCTGCCCACCCCACTCGGTCCGGCAGAAAGGGCATGTTGCAGACCCCACCGGTCAAGGAATTTCAGCTGGCGGAGTCTAGGAAGAGGGTCTTTTCTGCCATGGCCCCCACCCTGTGAAACAGCTTGCCACCTGAGGTGCGGGCTGCTCCCACTCTCCTGGCCTTCCAAAAAGGTGTAAAAACATGGCCATGCTAGATGGCCTGGGAGCCTGAGGGGGGCTTGCATTGCTGGAACTGGCTGGTGGGATGATTGGTGCTGCTCCCCCCATCATCTTGAATTGAATACTGGCTTTTACAGAATTGTTACTTGTGATATTTATATTGTTATTGTTTTTATTGTCTTGGTTTTTAATTGTAAGTCACCCAGAGTCACCTTCTGGGGGAGATGGGCAGCATATAAATTTAATAATAAATAAATATAAATAAATAAAACACTGGAAACCCTTTATGGACTTTTTGTTGAAATTGGATAAAAAGGACTCCGTGATTTCTGGATTTGCTGATTAAAAAGGGTTGACTATGGGAAGAAAGGAATTGTATATATAATCTTAAAGAGGGAGGAGAGATAATAAGTTTGTTAGTAACTGCTGTAAAGATCAGAAGTCGATTCTTTAAATATTTTTTCTTTTTTCTTTTTCTATCTTTATTGTTTTCTGCACTTTTTTCTTTCATCTTCTCCTTCTTACTCTTTACATATTTTTTCATGTTTATCTTTTATCTATGTAAACATTTTGAATAAAGTTATATTAAAAAATTCTAATGACGTCATTTGTCATTAGTGTTGCGCAATATTGTTGGTTACTAGCCAGTTGCACTCCCCACCAGCTAATCATGGCTTAAATCATGTAACATTACACAAGTTCTAGTAACCTCTTCCCAAAGGATGTTGCCCTGATCCAGTCTTCCTTATTTTATCCATAGGCATTTTTAGGGCTCTGCTTTTTAAAACTGTATTAAGACTGTTCCTCTTCTAAAATATTTGAACAATTCTTTAAAAACACTTTTTTGTTGTTGTTTACTTGGCTTGCTGAATTGCTCTCCCTTATTTACACTGTTCGCTGTCACCTTTTTTAAAAAACCTAAACGGCAAAGCACTATTTAAAAAATATTTGTTTCAGTACTGAACGCAATCAGCTCTTCATAAGCAGGTCTCTTGAACTCTGACTACCCATGTAGCCCAGACAGAGGTCAAGATCAAAACATGAAAGCAACTACCAGCTTTCATTCTCTTAAACAATAAAATGTAATAGGCTAACTTTCTATTGCGAAGGCATTTTGCCAATGCATTGCAGGAAACTGGAAGGCAATAATTTTCAAACAGTTGCCAAATGAACAAATAAAGCAAACCTTTAGTTTAGTTGGGCAAGTCTCAAATATACAGAAAGCAGTTCTTATGAAAATGAAAGGACTGAGAAAGGGTGTTAAACATTATTGTGATTTTAAATCAGGATACTGAATCAGAGATATAAGTCTTGGATATTACATTAGCATTGCAGGCAGATCTTAAACCAGACTTCAGTTGAGTTTGATGGGGCTACAACTCCATCAAACCAGCCAGCCTTGTCATCACCTTTGCGCCTTGGAATCCTGGGAACTGTAAGTCCAAGGGACACCATGACTAAAAGCCTAACCACATATAATACAAATGATTTCACATACTACTTTTTTGTAATATTATTCTTTTGTTCAGGCAAAAGACATGGAAAGTGGCATCCACAAGGGCGTCAAAAAAGTCAAGATGGTAATTGTGGCAGCATAAAGCCCCACCCCTTTGTACACGTGTATAAGGTTGATACATGCAGGTACAAAAGGGTTTTTTTGCGTTTTGAGGGTTTTGATACCAAAGCGTATCAATTTATCTATATAAGATGATATATATTATCTCATGTAAATTTACATTTGATGATCACTAAACACTTTGTTCCAATATTAGAATGAATAATTTGATCGATCCATAGATTTATTGTCATAGTTGAAATCCAGCAAAGTTCAAGGAACACAAAGAGAAGAAGGGGGGAGGGGAGCAGAGGAGAGAGAGTTGAAGTGATGAAGCTTTACAGTTATTCAGAAATAAAGGAAGCTTTATTCAGAATTTCAGAACACTTTAGTGCCAAAATATTGCTGATTCCAACAGCAGTAAAACCTTTTTTAAAAATATTATAAGGAAATAAGCATCTTCCCCTTGCCTGTAAATAGCAATTACTAATGAATGCTGGCCTCTTATTTTGTAATATTCAAAGATAGGTATTTTATACTTGTTAAATCTAGAAGAGAATTTTATTTCCAACAGTTACTTAAAGGAACTCTTAGACCAGGGTAAAAGCAGACAAACATGACCTTGTAACACCTTTTTTTTTTTTCCAGCTACCACCTTCCCAAAAATTGGTTTACAACAACTACAGCAGGGTTCCTCAACCTTGGGAACTTTAAGACGGGTGGACTTCAACTCCCAGAATTCATGCTGGGAGGGGGAATTCTGGAAGCTGAAGTCCACCCGTCTTAAAGTTCCCAAGGTTGAGGAATCCTGAACTATAGCATTAACACAGTCAGTGGAAATATTGACTGTTTTGAACTTTGTAGCTAAGGAAATAGTGTCTCATGTTTTTTGAAGCATATGCCATGTACAGTGACGTAGCTGGGTTTGATATGGAACTTGGGGTTGCATGAATTGGGACAATCCTTATGACTACTGAGCAGGAGCACTGGTCCAATGTACCTGACATACAACCACCACCTACATGGTAGTAGGATAAGCAAAAAAGAGACTTCCAACCATATAGATTTCTTTTGCTATGAACTTGATATTATAAATAACCATATAGCTAAATCATTTATACTTGTTATGGATTATTAAGAAAACAGGGTATGTGTTTTTTAATTCAAATTAGAATATTGGAACTGATTCAGAAGTTAGACATATCTACATGTCCTCATAACTTTGAAAATCTGCCTAACCATCCTTGAAGATCTCTTCCACATGATGTAGGCCTCTTCTGATCCACAGACCATAGCCAAGGCTACTTAAGTTCAGATTTATCAGATGTGATCCTAAAGCACTATTTTCCATCTTTTCCTGACACAGGCCTTATTATTTGCATGAGGTGTAGCCCATAGTTATGTTAATGGTGCAGCAGTGGCTGAGATCTACCCAGTCCCTACTGGCTGCTTTCAGCTGCTGCCCTGCCTCTCTGGTCAGCTGTTTTGGTTTATGCTACTGGACAGCAGCAGCATCAACATTGCTAAGAAACCATAGACAGAACCTCTCTAAGCATTTTTTCTAGCAACCATGGTGCTGCTATTACTAGAGCTACTGCTTTGTTATCCAGTATAGAAAAGTCCTGGTCTACTGCTTTCTCCCTTGATGCCAAGATTACTAGATAAGGCCCAATCTATACCACTTGAGAAATTGGTAGACCAGGACATCTGTAAGCACATAGAAGTCCTAGTCTGCTGCTTCTAACAAGCACCAAGATAGCTAGATAAAGTGGTACACCAGAACCTCTCTAAAGAAAACTGAACAGCTTCTGAGAATTAGTTAAATCCATCATTCTATCCACTTTGCCTCTTCTCTTAGTCCCTGCCTATGTTAGCAGGAAGTGATTGGCTGGAAAATCACCAGCTGCTGCACTTGAACTTCCCCAGGGGTATGTGTAAGGACCTTACTAATCACTGGCCTCATTACCAAGGTAGAGTAGAAGCCAACTAGACAGACAGACAGACAGAGTAAATTCAAGCAGACATACTTTCTGTGGCTCCTGGACTGGAACAAACCACATTAAACTGGCTGTCTAGATGTGCCCTGATAAAGACAGCTCTAGTCTTTATCAGGATTAGAAAAACATAGGAAACTGACATTGCATTAGTGCTGGTCCATGATATTTCAGGATCCAAATCAATATATTTCCTATATTAGGAACAGACACACACACACACAGATTAGGGTTTTATACAGTCATTTTTTTAACGAGGCCTGCTGATTTAAGAAAGTATTCCCTTTCCGAAACAGAACAGCTTCCTAATCTAATCCTTCGTCTTTCCAGGAGGGATGCAGACAATTACAAAGGGGCTGGGGAGAAGGAATCTATGAAGAAAAGAAGCACTTTCCAGCCTAAAGGTCTATATGAGTAGATCTGAAAACTCATGTGCATTAGAACCCACTTATACATACTTTTCCGAATACTGTCATCGTTCCACAGATAAAAATATGTATTTCTACACAATTACATCTTTTAGAAAAAATGCTTGCAAAAAGCATGCATATTTAGGAAACAAACATGACAAACATTAGGAGAAATGTATGATTAGGGGAAATAATAAAAAATCATTTTAAAATAATAAAAGTAGGTTTTGGGGGGGGGTCCCCCCCTTCTGAATTCAAAAACTCATGTAAAAATAATCTCAAACAAATTTAGGATTGGCAGAAGAAGAAGCCACCAAAACCAAAGTTAACAGATATATTCAGCCCATCCTCCTGTCAGTTTCTTTCCAGTTTTCTATTTTAGAATCTAAGCCCTTGTCCTTTTCTACCATTGCTGTTTTCTATGAATATCTAAGTTCTCAAATGTATATTTGATCATATTCAAGCCATTTTTTTAAAAAGTGCATTAATTCTGTTACAGGTCTGACAAGTTTTGGCAGAAAGGGGGAAATGCTTTTTACAGCAACTTAAATCAACAGAGACATATGGCAATCAAACAGCAATATTATTATCACGCATGCAGTTTGCATAAGTGAGCAAAGAGGAAGACAATGTATAGACCAAATAAATAACAGGGCACAGAGATCACAGTAGAATATAGTTGATAGACTGCAGTTAAACTAAAACACTATTTCCAAGTGACTTGTTGGAGCTGGTTGCCTGTGTGGAATAATATTAATCAACTGAGACTTATATTTCTTATTTATATTTACATCTACTTCATTCATATATATATGAATGAAGCAGGGACCCCAGCTGTGCCAAAACGTAAAAGAGCTCATAAAAGTGGAAGCTTGCATTTCACACATCTGCCTTAATGAATGCAAAAAGCTGATCTACTCTAACCTCATGAGAAGAAGAGGGAACTGGGAACAGCACACTCTTTGTTAGGAAGTTTCCAGGCACACTCCCGCTCTCTCCCTGACCAACAGTGACACCTAAAGGCAACAAAATACAAATAGGGGGAAAGAACTGGTGTCTCCTCCATGCTTAACTTGGTACATAGATCCCTTTGTTCCTTTCTCAGTTTTCAGTAAAATGACACAATGATCCCTCAGGGTGTTGTTTATAACTAGAGGATACCAATTGGGATGAGTTTGATTTATACAATGGAAATCTTAATAGTTCCTGTCTGCCATTCCCAAACTAAAACTGTGTTAGTCTGTTGCAAAGAATGTCAAAGGTTCTCATGGCATTTCAGAATCTAACAGAATTCTATAGCAGGAAGATTTTGAGTTGGCCAGAGCTGTTGAGAGTTGGGCAGCATACAAGTTTAATAAATTGTTATTATTAAAATAGGTAGCATATTTATAGCATATTGCTTGTATCCTCTTCACCCTTACATACTTAGGGATTGGGGGGGGGGGGCTGTACTAGCTTAACATCTCATGAAATAAAATTCTGCAAGCATTGTGCAGTCCTGCTTAAAACAAGACACAGTAAAAGACCATCCACAAAACAATAATATCCATCCCACAAAAGATGAAGACTACTATATTTCTACTACTACAGCATAAACTATTGATACAACAAGAATTAAAACAGGGGTTGGCTACAGTTCAGTGCTGGGTTTAGCTCATTCAGTGAGTTGGATGATGACCAGGGATGGGATTCCCTGGCCAATTGACATCATCAGTTTCTCTGTACAGTAAGAAATGAGAAGCCATCACTTCTCATGTAGGTGGAGAAAACTGCTGAACTGAATACAGAATAAAGGAAGGAAAGTTTATCCAATGCACTAATTCTCCATTGGGAAGAATGCACACCATGTTAAGTAGTAGGAGCATTTCACACACACCCCAGCTGGAAAATCCACAAGGCAATTCTAGGAACACCCCATTTGATATAGGTTTTCCCCCACTGGGAAGCTGGTGATGGATGTTCCAGCAAGATTGGCTTTTGACAGCTTTGTTTACCATTCACCTTCCCCACTCAAATGGACAAGAGGTGGTGCAGGCAAAGCAGATAGAAGCAGCCAGCAATGGGAGAGAGGGATTGAGTAAATCAAAAGCACAGAACTGAATAGCAGATCTTAACATGGAAAGGTCTTAAAGGATTAGGCAAGTTTCTTTGGGGAGAGCAATCCACACTTTGGAAAACATCTTTAAACAATGCTTTTTCTCTAGATGTCATCTTCAAAGTCAAGAATGAAGAAGTACATGAGGGTGGCCTTAAAATATGGGTAAGTACATATGGGATGAGGTTTGATCAAACTGAAAGTCCTCTGATGAGACAAACAGGTAAGAGTTTCCAAAAGACCATGAAATACACAAGACAGCAGGAGAGGTCAGACCCAGACAATATTAGTCACAGTTGTCCGAGAAGGCAGATATATGAAATGGCATATGCACAACTGAAGTAGTGGATGCTTTGGTCCATGTTCCCTTACTTTTTTTTAATAGAGGTACCTGAGATCATTTAATAGTGACCCTCATTCAAGTTCTCCCAGGTGGGCCTAATAAATTCTAGTTTCAATATCTTTTATCTGATCAAAATTCAAGAATAAGCACAAATGTAGGCAAATTCCCTACAGCTGCCTTTCAAGCAATTACCAGACATCTTAACTTCCTTATACTCCAGGGTAGTGTCAGGCCCAGACCAAGAACAATAGTGAAACAGTTCAGTTGAGCAAAGTTCCTTTATTTGCTTACATCTTACAGACAGAATCTTGCCAAGCTAAATCAATACTACAGCAACTAGTGGATATACCCTGGGAGATTCTAGGGAGTGGCTAACCTGAACCTCTTTTGTTTCCCATGCTCACCCTGCAGACTGTATTGTCTCTTGTTCCCTTCCTGGAATGCACCCCCTCCTTCCTGATAGCCTTGATCTCCCACATCACCCTCCTCCTCGTAGATACATTCCATCACAGGTAGCTTCTGAACTGCTTGTATAAGATTTTACTCAACATCTTTGCCATCTGTTCTTGCCCTTGGTTTTACTTAGGCACTGCCTTGCTCTTCTTCAAGTAGTATTAAATGATGTGTAACTTATTTTCACTCTTTATTTTAATGCAAATATGCTGTTATTTTGGTCTTTGTAATCATAAAGACTGCCTGACAGTATTATAACAATTACCTCTGCATAAGCTTAGCAGTGTGTACTGGAAATAATTCAGTTTTTCTAGCAATAAGGTACTAAATCAAGACACATAGTATAAAAATACCTATGCCATGGTAATAGTCTAAATTAATTTGAATTAAAGCTTGGCAATGCAGTCTATTTAAGAAGTTTTGTGGCAGTTACCATACTAAAACAAATCTGGGTTGATTTCAAAACATAGCTGTAATGTACTAAAGAGGTTGTGTTAGCAGGGGTGATGCATTTCAGACAATAAACATATGGCTGATGCATAGAAAAAGGATTGTTAGAATGAACTCCAGTTCTGTATCATGAGAGACAACACAAAATCCTAAGCTCAAATGTGCTAATCAAGCTATGACTGCAGTTCTGTAAAAATTAATTTAGGGCTTCAGGCTCTGGAAATTCTCAGCAAAGTATTAAAAAAAAAACCTAAGGATTTTAAAATAAGTGTAACCCTCTATAAACATCTCCTTCCATACAACAGTGATTGCATTAATAAGCAAGAGTCCTTGACCTCCTATCATCTAAATGTTGCGGCTCCACATACTATGGTTCACCTATGGAGAGATGTCCACAAGATAGATAAATACACACACACATACACACAACTTTCCCTTTGCGGGCATTCTGAAATGTGAGAACAAGAATAGCTGGCAGGCTCAGTTACCCTTTTCCACCCCACTGTTTGAAATATTTCAGTGTGAAGGAATAAACCTACAAAGTTTCTGAGGGACGTGTAGCCTAACACTGGGCAACACTTAATGCAGAAAATAATTTTTGTTAGTCAATATAACCATATGATTAATCATAAAACAAATAATTTGTTTTATCTTTGTAGAAGACAGTTCAAGATTGGTCTGCCCATCTCTATCAGAATCACACAGTGATCACTGGTGATATGATGCAGCCAAAATATATGACTCCTGTATAAGGGCTGCCCTTGGACTTTGAAGGTTGTACCAGGAATTACACTCTGAAAAATGGACATGGTCAGCATAAAGTGGGCGCAGGGAACTTCAATACTTGATTTAATTTATACATAATTAAAATTAATTTCAACACTGTTAATATAATTACGTCCAATGCATGCAATGATAGTGCTGAGTCGTGCACTGAGTAGGGCGGTTATATCAACCAATTAAATAGGTAAAATTTCCCCAATCTGTTCAGGTTAAAAATTACAATTTGGTGGCAACACTTGGAGGAATTTAGGGGTCCAAATCCAGTCACAGATTGCGAATTTTGCAATAGATGTTGCTTTCCTATCAACAGCAACATCCACCAATAATAAAGGTCATGTTGATGGTTTTTATATGTCCAAACAGAGATTGAAAATGGAAAAAGGAGCTTTTTAAGTGAACTAGGTTTTTTTAGACTCACAACAGGGGCACTATCATCCCCCCCCTTTTTTTTACATGGATCGTACGCACAATGTATGTAAAAAAGGGGCAGGCTACAATTGCATGGTCACAGCTACCCTCTTGACATTTTTGACCCCACCCATCTGATGCTCTTGGCTCATATTTAATTAGGTCCTATCAATGATGGCATTAGAATGCACATGAATTTATCCAGCAACAGAGCAAATAAACTTGACCATCACTTATCAAGAGGGTTCTTCTCCTTCTCCTTCTCCTTCTCCTTCTCCTTCTCCTTCTCCTTCTCTTCCCCCTGTTTTGGCAAACAAACTCACACCTTCAAGCATGACAATATTTTAGAATGCCTTTTTCCACTAACCAATCCCTAAAGATGCTACAACTATGAGAAGGGAACATTAATTTTCAGCTGCTCTTTTCTCACAAGGTCATTCTGTAGTAAAACAATACAAGGAGAGCAAATGAATTATTGATCGCCCGTGTAATTTAGCACTCAGGAGTCACTGATGTTACAAATTCAATGGTAATTAAGTATATGCAAAGACAGAAGCTGCAAGCAGCAGCTGTATTAAACTCTAAGCAGCTTTTTGCCACACATAATGCAGTGGCGGGTCTAGGACATATTTTACAACTACTCAAACAGTGTTCCTCAGGGAACAATAATCAACTAGCTGCTACCGCAGTTTATAATCTACTCAAATAGCCTTTGATAATTAAGCTAGAAATTAAGGAACATCAACTTGTTTACAGTATCTTTAAACTTGTCTTTGTTTTATTAGCTCTCCATAAATACTGCTATTCTTAAAAGCTTATCTGTAATGTGGAATCCTTGCCAAGAATGTTTGCTAAAGGTCACATGTGCTATTCCCACTGGAGTGGCTGAAAAAGCTTGCTTTGTGGCCCTGAGTCAGTAGCTGGACCTGACAATTCTGTAAAATCAGTAGCCGAATCAGGCTTCCTCAACCTGGTACACATCAGGCGTTAAAGACTGTAGTTCCTGTCATTAAGAGCAATGGGACTATAATTTGACACATCTGGAGAACACCAGTGTAGTGCATTGGCAGGCTATAACAACCCACTCTTGTGGTCTGCCTGCCAGGCTTCCATGCCAGACAGTAAGCTGTCAGCTCAGACATTCAAATTAACATTTTCTTGAGGGAGAGATGCTTACTTTAAAATGTAGCATAAAGAGATTTTCTCCCAACTCCTCCCTTGCCAGGCAGACAAGTTTTCGTTGTTTGGAAACTGCATTCAGAACTCGGGAGAAAAGGAAGAATGTGGTGTGTGTCCCATTGGAAGGGGGAGTTGGGGGATAGAGGGAAAACTAAGATGGTTTTCCAACCTTAGATTTAAGATGGGATTTTCAGGAAGAAGTATTTTTCAAGGAATAAACTGACAATGAAGTAACATTTGTTCCAAGAGTCTATGGAGATTCTATGGAGGAACAGAAAAAAGCTAGCTAAGAATTATATTAAGTTTAATTTCTGTGTCTGCTAGTAAATGTTTGTTTGCTTTTTTTTGTCTCTGGTGTCTATTGTCTTTATACAAATTCAGCCACTGTGGTTTTGTATACAACTTGGAATCCCTTTAGCTGTTTTACTGAATTGTCTGTAAACTGTATACAAAGTAGCATTATCCTGTGTTCCGTCAGAATTATATCATTTACTGTGTATTTTTCTACGGGAGGTTCTTTTACAATGCCATGATTGTATTTCTTTCACACTGAATATCTTGCATATGATTATTTAAAGTTTAAAAACATTTTTATCCTTTCTTTTTAAAATAAAGCTTGATTCTATCTATACCTTGTGCGATTGATGTTTCCCAAAGAAAGCAGAGCTATGTTCCCTAATCACACACTTCAGCATAATACCAGAAGGTGGCACTATAGAATTTATTTGATTTTCATCATCTCTATTCATGTTACTTTCAGTATAACACACAGATTATGAGGTCCTATCTGTCACATACAATGCAGTTAGCAAAGGATGCCAGGCGAGGCATTTCCCTGAAATACAAGCGGTGCCAATAGTAACTTCCAAGCAGCTGTATCATGACAAGGGGCAGAGCTAGGGTGTGTGGACCCAGAGGGCTTCTGGGATAACAGATTTATTACTCCAACTTTTCATCCTATGGACTCAGGCCTACCACTATAAATAGGATGGGGAAAACTGGATTAAATAAAAAATATGTACTCACCTTTGCACACATACATATACACACACACAACCACACATCTAATGAGATGTAAACAGCTTGAGACCAAATTTCTAGTCAGTGCTAATAATTGTAAACGAATAAGCACTGATCTATCAATCTGAAAGATCAGATATGTTTTCATTAACTTACTGTCTACGTGGAATTGCCTCTGAGCACTACAGAAACCGTTCAGAAGCTACAACTGGTCCAGTATTCAGAGGTGTAGGCATTGATGGTCATGCCTTGTTATGCCCATGTGACCCCACTGCTCCATAAATTGTACTGGTTACCAGTTGGTTTCTGGGGGTAATTCAAGATACTTATTAAAGCCCTTCATAGCACAGGGCCTGGGTATCTGAGGGACTGCTTATCTCCTGTTGTCTCTGCCCACCCAATATGATTAAGCAGGGTGGGTGTGCTCCAGGTGCCAGTGATCACAGCATCACCTTACGGGAATTCCTTCTCTGTCATAGCACTTACTCCCTGGAATGAAATTGTTCCAGAAAACCAGATAGCTCCCATCCTGATGACATTCAGGAAGCTATAAAAGACCTGCCTATCCTCTCAGGCTTTGGAGTAGTATGAAGGTTGAGCTCCTGCTAGATGGGTGCTTTTTTTTTGGTTATATGTTGTTTTGGGGGGCACTCATGATTTCTTTTTGTCTTGTGTAATCTTCTTTACTTTTTCATTGTAACCCACCCAGAATCATTGGGAGTCAGGCAACCTAATAATTGTATGAATGAAATAGAATGAAATGGAGGCAATAGAGAGATTCTGTCTTCTTGTTGCATATTTAAGTTTACCTAAAGCTGCTTCAATTAGAAGCAAAAAGCCAATGACACATAGTCGGAAAAGAGTTGGTTTCCATCCCATTCTTATATTCCACATTTAAACAAGAGATTCATGAATAAGAACTGTGTCATGCTTCCTTCATTTCATTTTATATTTCCCTATTTCCCAAACTGGTGCACTGTAAGCACATTTGATTCTATGATGTAGGTCTTAAAATTGAGAGATTTCTAATCAAGACAGGCCCACCTCCTCTTAAAATGCTGATTATTTTTTACTCTACTCAGTTACTCATGCCCTGGTCATCTCCAGAATTGATTACTGTAACATGCTGTACATGGAGCTGTCCTTGAAAAGTATTCAGAAGCTACAACTGGTGCAGAATGCAGCTGCGCAGTTATGTGCACCCCTAGGATGGCGCATGTTACACCTCTGTTCCATGAGCAGCATTGGCTGCCAGTTTGATTTCCAGTGCAGTTCAAGGTCTTGGTTTTGACCTTTAAAGCCCTACACGGCATGGGACCAGATTACCTGAGGGACCGCCTCTTACCAATTGTATCCACCCATCCCATCAGGTTAAGCAGAAAGGCTATGCTATGAGTCCCATCTACTGAGGAGTTCCATCTGGCAGGACCCAGATAGCGTGGCTTTTCTGCCACGGTCCCCACCCTCTGGAACATCATTTCTCCTAAGGTGAAGTTGGCCTGATCCCTGCCTGCCTTCTGGAAAGCCCTGAAAACACGGTTTTTCCATCAACCTTGAGGATCCCATTGTGAGCCTGCAAGGTGTCTGTGTGATGTCAAGTGATGGTTGTTCTCCCTCAATTTTGGGTTTTCATGTTTCTTCTTTCATTTATGTTTGAGCGTTTTATGGTTTTATGTTTTGTACACTGCTCTGAGTCATGTTTCATGAGATGGGTGGCTATATAAATCTGCTAAATAAAATAAAATTTTAAAAAATTATTCATTGCTTAAAATCAAGATCAACAATGGATCTTTCATCATTGTTAGGAAGAGATTTCTAGATGATATATTCTAGCAATCTTCTCATTCACATACATAAAAAACCCCCCAGAGATTATGATTGTGTATAGCCCTACTTCATTCATATTTTTAAAAGTAATTTCAATACTTTAAAAAAAAATCGGGTTGGGGAGATAAGCTTTTGCTTGGTTGAATGAGAAGGCTGTATTTCTCAGAGCCTGGCTCTGCCGCTCCCATGAGCCTTAAAAACCACCCTTTGAAGCTTTCGATAATGCAATACAGCTCCCTGAAAGTAATGCTTTGATTCTAGCACCTGAATGAATAATAGAAACATTTTGAGGGGCTGTCAAATGCTTCAAAAAAGCTCAAGGAATTTTTGTATAACAAGAACAAAGCTATTGCTGCACTGATTGTTTCAACTTAGCCCTAAAGGAGAATTTGTCAGTGTTTGTTTAAGACTGTTGTTTACGCAGCGCTGCTCCATCTGCCAGTTCTGTTTCAAGGTGAAGGAAGGTGGCTTCATTCCACAAATCACCCGTCTCTGCACCAGCCTTTCCTAACCTGGTGCCCTCCAGATGTACAGGACTGTGATTTTTATCAAACCAGCCACGCTGCTTGCAGATGACAGGAGTTGCAACACTAGGTGGAGAATTCTGCTCTAAGAATCTAGTCCCAGGGAAGATTTTATTAGAAGGAAGGCAATGTGGTTTTCCAAAAATGAACATTTTGAAAAAATAAACAAACAATCAGGTACTCCATAATAACAAGAGCTTTATAAAATTTATTTCTGCACTGAAACCGATTTCATACAAATTATTTCCAAACACACTGGCCACCATTGCGCTGCCACTGTGGCCAATGTAAGAGACATTTTAGGATTTGTGTAGCTCATAATCCAAATTTTGTAGCTCATAATTCTACCAAACTCTTCATCTGACCTCCCCTGCACAGATTCAGAGTTTGGGCACATTGTTAAAATGATTGCTGTGTATAACATAATTTGAATTTTCTGGATGAGACTAGTGCAGCATTATGAACATCCTCAATGTTTGAGATTTCAGGTAGCTATGTCTGCAGGTTTGAAATCAACAGATGCTTGATTCTTTAATGCCAGGTTCACCAAAGGTAGTGCTTCTACCTGCCTCTTAAGTAAATTTGATTCCTTGAGCAAGAGGCAAATCTTTGCTGTAATTAATTGTGCTGAAAGATAAAACAGAAAAATTAAATATGTAGACCTTAGAAAGAGCCCATCTAGACCATTCTAAATGCCTATCTAACTCAGCACTGTGCTTCTAGAGCAGTGCTTCTCACCCTTAGCAAGTCTAAGATATGTGGACTTCAACTCACAGAATTCTGGCTGAGAAATTCTGGGAGCTAAAGTCCACATATCTTAAACTTGCTAAGGTCGAGAAACACTGTTCTAGAGTAATTAGCCAGGTCAAAAGTTATTCTGAGAGTTGAGAACATGGATTCAAATGGAAGTACATCAAGGCAGTGTCATAATACTGGAAAGAGCCATTAACATGCAGGTTTGCTAAGGAAGTTTCTATATTCATGACCACATATATATATTTTCTTTTTAATTCAAAACTGCTACATAGATTTAACAATGCAAGTGAACGTTTCAAAATGGCAGGATGAAAAGGATTAGAATGAACATACATGAACAATTATCTCTAATAATTCTGTATTCTACCATAGGACAAGTTACATAGAACCATCAGATTTCAGTTAGTTAACCATTCTGTGTCCTACAGCTTCCAGATGTGTTGTTTAATTAAAGAAAAACAGCTCATGAACTTCTGTATCAGATTAGGGAAAATATGCATCGCTGTTCCAAAATAGGAATATTCCAGGATAGAACATTCTGCACATCCCTAATAGAAACCACATATGTATGTTGCTGTCTACTGTATTTTAAAATACCAGTTACTTCCATTTCTCATATTCTAAATACCAGCTAAAGCTGCCTTCTCCATGAACAAGCAAAATTTTGTCATCACAGCAGCAATCCTATTACCACCTCAATAGGTGTTTTCCATGGTCTTTTTAAGATGATCTAGAAGCACTTCAGCCACATCACATACAGTGTCATGCCTCTGATTCCCCCTAAATCTGTTTGCAGTTTCCTTCCCAAATCTTGCATGTCATCAGATACAAAACATAAAATTCTCTAAAATGCAGTTGGGTCTTTTGCATTTTTACTCATTTATTCCCTCTTCCGTTTTTGTATATATATATTTTGATATTTATTCTGAGTTCATATATACTGGTACTGAACAAATCATGTTTCTTTTAAGGGAAAACTGTTAAAACGCTTGGCAGAGTATGCTAGTCCCACCTGCAAGAAAATTAGCTGAATAAGCATAGTTTGCTGCAAATCCTACATTTAGAAATGTTGTATCATCTTAAATATGCCTCTAGAGCAGAGAGATACAACTAAAGGTGACCCTCAAACTTTGAGGGACATGCTTAGTAGGCCAAAAAATAGGCAGGGTCCAAATGAGAACCAATTTTGATTTAATTCAGTTTTACAATTAAATGTAATGTCATTTAAATTAAGTAAATACATGCATTCAGATAACTCCTTGTGCACTTAATAATTTCTCCCTTCTCTCACATTAAAAAATGTTAACATCTTCTGGAGGGGTTCTACATTCCTGCTCTACTGAGATTTTATGAGTTTCTCTAGCATGAATTGGAGAACATTTACATCAAGCTTCACTGGGAAATTACAAAAGCTGAGGTCCAAAGTACCTGGAGGACACCAGATTATGGAAAGATAGTTTACATGTACATAACCCTTCAGATCTTACCAAGTGGATCGTCTCATATACTGCTTCCATGAATCACTACCAGATTCCCTTCCACCACCCGTGTGTTTATTACCTCCTAGAAGAGGAAAGAAAATTGAAATTATATTTCTAAGACCAATCCGTGCTACTATGAATTTCTAAGTCACACAAAAATGAAACATTTTCATTGTGTTCTTTTTTTCTGACAGAGATTTAATCCCTTTGAAATCAGGAGAAGAGAGAGAGAGATTGGTTTTCATAGTGATAGGCATCCCTTTCTCAGGGCGTGATAGTCTGCAAATTCTTCAGCACAGATCACTTTCAGAACTACTTTATCAGAAGAAACAATAAATTCCCTAAAACATTCCAGAGTGTGTCCTCAGATATACCTCACATCTATCCAAATTAAATAACAGGTTAAATATATTTTTTAAATGCTCAAATTCCCAGTAATTCCCTAAATCTCATGAGAAACCAGCATTCTTGTATCAGATCTTGCAGAGAGGGAATTGGGAGACACTTGCATGAAATAGTATCCAATTCCTGAAAAAGTAACTGTTTCCAGTCCTACCATCAAGAAAGAGGAGGTGAGTACAGAAGTGTGAATTGCCTACAAAGAAATCCAGGTGCAGATCCCTATTAAGACACCAACAAATGTTAGTCTGTTCACCCATAGCTTAACATAGCTTAACACAACCAGAGATCATTTTGCATATGAAGCAAATACACTTCTGACTTCTATACAACTGGAGAACAGAATCATCCTGAAATGTTTACAAGCACTTGTTCCCTGTATAGAATAACAAAGTTGTGGAGATATAGGTATATCTATACAACGTACCGAATGCACCTCCAATTTCAGCCCCACTGGTAGGGATATTGACATTAACAATTCCACAATCTGACCCCTTGGGCCTAGAGAGAAAGAAAAAGATGTTTACTAAACTGTAAATTAATATGAATTCCCCTGAAATTCTTAAACTTCAGAAGAATTATTTGGGATATGAATTTAGAATATCTCATTTGCACTTTTGGGGTACGGAAAGCCACATAAATCTATTTCAGCAAAGCATTAGGAATTACTGTACCAATAAAATAAGCCATGGGTGGCATTACATTGTGCTAAAGTTTCACCATATTCCTTCTGATCTTTCTGGACTGTGATAGCAGGATAGCAAACAAGTTGGCACATCATCTTTGATAACAGCAGCCAACTGGTCTTTTTGGTGGAAACCCTTTCAAGAAGTCAAAGAAATCACTGAACAGTCTTTTATAATAAATTCTTAGATTGGTTTACAATCTATATACAATCTAACTTTGCAAAACCCTATAGTGAAAGACAAATTCCATCAAATCAGAACACGATTTGTGGATTACATTAAGTGTTTTCCACAATAGATCATCTTAGTCTCTGTACTTTTTTTAAAATCACATGGGTGTATGTACAGTAAGTGTATGTGTGAATAAACACATACCACACAATTGCATATTTATGTAACCTTCCAAGTTTTATTTTTTTCAGTTGTGTTTATCATTTTTAAAAGTTTGTATTCATTTTTATGCTCTGTTAGTTTGTCTTTTTGCTTTTTAAAATTAAAAAAAAATTAGAAATATACAGAGTGTACCAGAAGTCAGGCCCTATAGGACAATCACAATATGTTTGATTAATTAGTATTTGTTTTCAGAGAAAATGTTACTATATTTAGGAATGTTCAAAGGTCATGAGTTAAAAGAGTAAGGAAGCATTTAGAAGAGAATGGCAACCAATTCGAACATTTAAGGTAATTTATATAATTACATTATGTCTATGTTCTATGGAGCCTGTCTATGGAGCCTGACTTTAGATACACCATGTACGGTATATGGATAGCCTAAAAAGAGGGGGAATAAAAATTCAACATCTAAGTTATATGATATATTTTAAGCAGATTCCTATTTTCCCTCTTCAAGAAAAGGAAGAGTCGTACCCAAGCCATCGGAATATTCTGCCCAAATCCTTCGTGAAGATACTGCTGGACAAGCCTTGTTTCACTTCATTGTTCCAAGCAAAAGCTTCCTCCTCTGTCTGGAAGGCAAAATAAATGAAAGACTACATGAACCTAGCACTGAAAAATAGGAAGATAAACCAGAATTTATAAAACTTTTCAGTATGTGCAAGACCTAGTAACATCACAAAAAGATTGAAGCGTGGCTCAAAATATAAGACAAACAGGATGTTATGATCGTATACCCACTTTTATGGTGTTCACTGCACCCACCATACTAGGCCCAGAACAGGGAAGCCCTATCATGGCACTGACCTCTCAGCTAATATATGGGGTAGTGGCCATATAGGCACTTACCCTTATTCTAGAGCTGTGGGATTCATACTGCATTCCCTGGAACCCCAGGGTTCTGTGAGAATCATCCAGGGGTTCCACATGAGTTTCTGTTTATACTGGATGAAATGTATTATTGCAACATTAATTGAAACATTTCGTTCAAATAAAATGTATCACAGGAAACATATTTATTAATGGGTTTTGCATTGATTTTTCACATTGAGAAGGCTTCCTTTGGTATCTCAAATTTGAAGACCACTGCCCTAGAGGGGAGGTAGGATGAGGGTTTATTGGCCCAACACTATCTAAACTTTTTACATTAAATAATAGTATCAGCTTAAGTCTATATAAAAACTATTTTAAAAAGGTAACCTTCTTTATTCACAAGTGTTCCACTCCTGTCAAACAATCTGGAATAATAACAGTGTGAAAATATATACTTCACACATGTACAAAAGCCTGTACACCATTTTGAACATGCATAAAATACGTGAAAGCACCCTGAGAATCACAGATATGTAAAACCATTTATTATGGATATCAAAGTCTGGTGTATATTTTTAACTGTAGACATGTAACCCTACCGATAAAAAAAGCCTCCTGTAATTCATTCCCAACACATTTAAAAAAAAAAAGACAACCAGACTGCTTCTTAAAAAACCAACCAACCAATCATGCAGATCAATTACTTTACCAAGAAACAAACATGGGGTCTTTCCCACCTGAGCTTTGATGGTATCCAATCATCCTTGAGTTGGCAGAAAACAGGACTGGCATGAAATTTGCTGTTCCCATCCTGCCGGTCCCTATTCCGCCTCTCTTGCCTAACAGGTTTTGGATAATGTCAGAATGAGTGGGAAAATGCTACTTTCAACTGGCACAGCTAAGTATGACTTACAACTATCTCACTCATGCCCTGGGGATGAGATGAAGGCAACATTATGGGGACATGGCAGAAAAAATGGTGCCAGGATGCATTAATATTGGATTAGGAGCAAGTGGGGAAAGACTCTTAGACAATCATTATGTAGATGAGACAGCTGGGCATCCAGGCAACTAATTCAAGATGCAGACATTCAAAGACTGCGTGAAGACAGCTGCCTATGACACTGGACAGAAATAACTATCCAATTCTTAATTGAGGTAAGAGCTAAACTACCAAATGTAAAAAAGTATATCACACTGCTGCCCTTTTGTTAACGCTTCATTCATTAAGTACACTGTAGCCTAGTTCAGATCAGAACAACTACAAGCAGGCTGAGGGAGGCTTTCTTTAGGACAATTCTACTTCCTCCCAAAATAAGGAGTTTTTAATTTAATTTATTTAAATTAAAAACTCCAGTGCTAGTCATGGAGATTCTGCTTAGAACACTCATAAGGCAATTTCTTTCATACCCAAGAAAGAGATTGCAAAATGCAGTCTTGACCTGGAACAAGTTACCATATTCTTACTATCAAGGGGAAAAAAAGAACTGAAGCCCATCTCTAGTTTCTTCCAGGTAAGAAATTAAAGAGACATCAGGAAGGAATTCATGAGATAGCCTATGCTACGGCTAATAGGCATGAGAAAATTCCAGAAATAGTTGCCCTTTAAACTCTGATGAATTGGACTACAAGGAACAATCTTTGGAGCCATGGCACAATTGAAATGGATGGTGCTAAAAGTGCAGCAGACGGGACACAACTTGGCACAGGCACATCACACAAATAGGCAGGACCAGGGCTTTTGTGCGCTTGGAGGTGGGGGGCAGATGTCTTTTTACAAAAAGTGTTAAGTCTGTTTTAGGAATTGCACTACAGCTTCTTGTGTTGCCTGACTTAAAATGGAAGAAACTACACTGCTGGAATGCGGTATTTTGGTTGGAGAAGTACAAAACTTTGATTTCTGGACCCAAAAGCATTCCCTATGTAATAGACAAAGAGCAAATGTTTTCTTAATTGCAGGAAGAATTATTTCTACTGGTTTTGGAACATAAAACCTTCAGACGTTAGGAAACTGGATACAAGAATGGAAAGAATAATATTTTCTTTCTTTCTTTCTTTCTTTCTTTCTTTCTTTCTTTCTTTCTTTCTTTCTTTCTCTCTCTCTCTCTCTCTCTCTCTTTTATTAATATAATTTATTATTGATATTGCTTCCTATCTTATCTATCATAACCCTGGGCATCTTACAAATATTATTAAAACAATAAAAAAGATAAAACCCACATAATCTACTACCCCCATCTAGGATTCTGGGCTGTTTATAATATTTCCACATTTAGTGGAAAATATTAGTACATTTTCAGAAGCTGCAGGCATTCCAAGATGACACCTTATCTAAAACTGTACCTCCATGCTAGCAATAACTTAGTTTTCATAAACATTTCCTTGCCTTGTCTGTTAAGATCAGGGCAAAGAAACAGGTATGCAGACAAAGACAGGATATGTGCTCTGACCTTTCATTCAGGGGGAAGATCTAAATAAAGGCTGCAACATCTTTTGGCTGAATTTAATTACAGTTTTCATGGAACTTTGAGAGATTATTTACATTTTTGCAAATGTGAACGGAGTGAATATCCCATTTTCCCTTCTACATGTACTGTATACTTTTTGCATTTATATCCCACAATTTCTCCAGGAACTCAAATGTAGTACATTTTCCTTGAATCTTATTTTTACAATGGATCTGTGAAATAGACTGAACTGGAGTTAATGATTTGTTCAAAGTCACCCCACGAACTCATGGCTGAATGAGAATCTGATCCTGGTTCTTTCAGTCCAAATCCAACATATTCAACACTACAATGCCCTAGTGTTCTATTTCCTGGTGCCAATAAGGCTTCCCTCATAAATATATGTTTCTTTTTTAACTGTGTTGAATGAAGTGTGCCAATAATTTTAGGTCAAAAATAAAGAGAGAGAGATAACCTTCACATCAGCAATTACAAAAACATTGCACCAGTCATAACATTCCACATTTGGTTATTACAGTATGCCCTGTACAATGGCCTTGGATAATCCCAGAGGCTGCCAGCAACAATTCCTCAGCATTTGAGATATTTACATCCAAAACAGGAGGAAAAGTCATGTAGCCGCATTAGCTTCCAACCTGGAATCGAACACTATTATTGTAGTCCCGTGGATTTCAAAAATTATATAACCTTGCCAGCGTCTAACTTAAGAGCTGTTTTACTTACCTTGAATTTTAGCACATAGAGAATAGGAGCAAATGTCTCTGTATGCACAATTGGAGCATTATGGGGAAGGCCAGTCACAATGGTTGGTTCAACATAGTTTCCAGGGCGCTCTATAACCTTAAATTTAAAGGAAGGGGGGGGGGGGAAACCACTAGTTTCAACCAAGTCAATCTCTGTGTATGAAAATATCTACTGCCTAAAATTTCCTTCAACTGCTGTGTTCACAACACACAAACCATGCCTAAAAGCAACTGAAAAACTGCAATTCTAAATCTTAGAGCTTGTCAAAAGTGTCAGAAATACATTTGTGCAACTTGAGTCTCCAGGAGAGTCATCTTCATTTAACCACTCATATCAAGAGAGCTGATTTGCTTTTCTTTGGAAATAGCTTCTTAAAGTGACACCAGCAATATTTATTTTTTTATTTATTAAATTTCTCCCCACCCATCTCCCCCCAATGGGGGACTCTGGGCGGCTCACACAGGACATTAAAACCATAAATACATATAAATACATAAAACATAAAAATTTAAATAAAACATTACTAAAAAAGAAGAACGGAGTCCAAGAAGATGATGGATCTGGGAGACAGCAGGCCTCTATGGGGCCAGCCATCTCCACACTTGATGTATTCCCTCCCCACCCCAGGCCAAGTGGCAGAACCAGGTCTTCAAAGCTCTCCGGAAGGCCAGGAGTGAGGGGGCCAATCTCACCTCCAGAGGCAGAATATTCCAAAGAGTGGGGGCTACAGCAGAGAAGGCCCGCCTTCTGGACCCTGCTAATTGGAGTTCTTTTACTGAGGGGGTCCGAAGCATGCCCTCTCTGTGTGATCGGGTGGGATGGGTTGAAGTCATGGGGAAGAGGCGGTCCCTTAGGTAACCTGGCCCCATGCCATGTAGGGCTTTAAAGGTGATAACCAACACTTTGAATTGGACCTGGAAGCAAACTGGTACCCAATGCAGCTCACGGAACAATGGCATTACATTGGCCCTTCTTGGGGCTCCCAAAATATCCCGTGTGGCTGCATTCTGGACCAGCTGTAGCTTCCAGATACTCTTCAAGCATAGCCCCTCGTAGAGCAGTAGTCTATAAGGGAGATAACAAGGGCATGAGTGACTGTTCGAAGGGCATCCCGATCCAGGAAAGGGTGTAACTGATGCACAACTCGAAGTTGTGCAAAAACCCTCCTTGCCATGGCTGCCACCTGCTCTTTGAGCAGGAGCCGTGAGTCGAGGAGGACCCCCAGATTACATGCTGGGTCTGTCTGGGGCAGTGCTCATGCCAGATCAAGGAAAATATAAGCTAGATTACTAGTTATCAATAGGAAACCCTGTGTTATCAGATTGGAAAGTTACTCAGGAAAGGTCTATTATCTGCTCCTTCTCAATCTCCTGTAGCTGGACTTCCTACAGTCATAGGTGATCATTGCTCTGCTTCAATTTGGAGAAATCTATATCTACAAGTATAAAGTCTCCTTCAAGTCAAGTTTAACTCCTGAAAACTTCACGGACACATCTATGTTACTTTGTCTTCAAGATTTTGTGGTGGTAAAAGGTACCCCTCCACAATTTTTTTTCATTTCTTAGTCTACCTCTGGAAATTCCAGGTATTCACCAATTCAAGTACTAAAGAGGATGACTGTGCTCAGTTTGGCTAATTCAACTAGGTGCTACCACTTGCATGGGAAGTCGTCAAGCATAGTAAAATATACATTACTACAGGCTATATAAACTTTATATGAAGAGGAAATATGTGTGCTTATACCATGTGAAACAAATTTTGAAGCTGAAGAGTATTTATAATGTGAAGGATGAAAGCACTAATAGTTTAATGAGAGATAGGTAATATTGGTTGGAGCAACACATTCTTCAACACCACAGCTTTTAAGTTTTATTTTATAGATGTAATGAGAATAATCACCTTCCCACCATAGACAACAGAGCCACCTTGCTGTTTGGCCAATTCTACTGCCTCAAGAAACATCTTAACTGCTTGCTTTGTATGAAGAGGACCATATAAGGTGTTTGCTGCAATTAAAAAAAATGTGAGTTGAATTCCAAATAAAATGTATAAGAATATACTGAGAAATCCATTATATTTATTTAAAAAGCTATGGCTTACTCATAACTACAGCTGCAACTGCTTGAAACAACTTATATCAGTACATGGTTATTCATGTAAATGGTTCATTAGTACATGGTACATCAGTATACGGTTATAAACAAAGAAGGAGCTCTCTGATGAGCCCTGAACACAACAGTAAAAGCTACTGTGACTTTCAGATACCATCAAAGTACATCCACAGTAAATATTTGTCTGAGCAGACAGTGACCAATTCCATCCAACTTGTTTTGCTAATGACATAGTTATCCCTTTTAAGTTAAAAAACGGGGTGATGATGATGACTAGAAATAGTCATTCCATGATAATTAAGTACTATCTAATATTATAGCAGGCATCTCTCTTCCAAGTTCTCAGGCTTCTCTCCCAGCTCCATTACTTAGCATCTTAAATCTAAAAGTGCCAAGCCCAGGACTGTCTGCACTTAAAGGTAGCTACTCCAGTCACTGATCTATGGTTCCTCTCAAATGTCTAATAATTTGGCTAGGACTAACAGTCATTCTCATATATTATTCAATCTGTTCCTGGTAATTCAATAACTTCAGCATATCATTGACTTTGTTTTTATAGAGATCACTCTTTGTCCTTTTCCTTCAGAGTTTTTTCTTAAAGTCACAGCAAACAACTTCCTTCTCATAGCCATATCTGAAACAGTTTGGATGATTTTTCTTCCAATGCTTTGCATACTTGTTCAGCTTAGATCTTCTCCCTTCTCCCCAGAAATCTTCCACAATGTTCACTAAACTGCCACAAGCAAATCTGATTACTTCATTGGGTACACTTTTTCTACTTTTATGGTTAATTGAACAACTTTTTCTCATTTAGCTAACCTAATTGTGGGTCTTGGCAAACTCAGATTTTAGGTCCATAGCTTGGTTCTTCATTTAGGCAGTCTACTAAAATGAACAATGTTTCTTTGTCAGCCTTCCACAATGCTCTCCAAAAGTACTAGGATACCTTCTGATAATAGATTCCTTTTCAAAATTTAAAATACATACACACACACACACACACACACACAACCCTCAGCTCTTTCTCATTCACTGTGCTGCAAATAAAGAACAGGAAAAATTATGCAGACGTGGTTCTCCTGCCAATGCCACAGAAGTTCTGTGCATATTGGCCAAAAGTAGTTAGATTACAGCCAAGTACTACATGGTCCATTTCCATCAACAAAGAGAGGCTCTTACCATCCCATGGATCTCCAATTCGGACTTGAGCATATACCTTCATGAGTTTTTCCACCACTTCATCATGGATGCTTTCATGCAAAAACTAAGCAGAAAAGTCATGAATGTTATTGGCAGTAACAGCACAACTTCAACATCCTATGGAGAACTCTGCCATTTTCTGAAGATCATCCAGATTCTTCCAGTACCTAATTTCTGTAAAGTTATGACAAGTAGCTTTTCTCCACTTTTATGTGCTTAAGTATACTTAAGCATCTTATTCCCAATCTGATATTTGGCAAAGGCTTCTTCCAACATAGGATAGAACTAGAAGGACTTTTGAGAAGAAGCAGTAAAAGGTACGAGATCAAAGTTACTCCTTATATCTTTATAAACTAGGTTTTAGGTTCACACAAACAATGTCTTATTCTGTTATAAACTGCACAGAAAATAGGACAGGAAGTAAATAACAAATAGAACATGGTATCTCTATGGGCAAATATTACAGTATATTTGCCAGGGGCAAGAAGCAAGAGGTATGCATAAACCCCAAACTCATGCTTACTATCAATAGCATGCAGAAGATATGAAGGTCATGAGTGAAAGATCGATCGGTCAATCTATCTATCTATCTATCTATCTATCTATCTATCTATCTATCTATCTATCTAGATATCAGAATACACAAAGACATCAAGAATTATTTACCAGTCTCCTGGCAGTTGTGCACCTCTGGCCTGCTGTCCCCACAGCTGCAAAGAGGGCAGATGGGATGACCAGGCTGAGATCTGCATCTTCAAATACTGCAAGAAATTGAACAGAAGCAGAAAATGATGGACCAATGCAAAATGAGTACCAATTAGAAGTTTAAGGAATTAAGCAACAACTACTGGTAAAATAGTAACTATCAACAATTTTTGATTCTAAATATATCAGAGACATTTACCGTATTTTTCCGACTATAAGACGATACTTTTTTCTAAAAAGCTTACCCTAAAAACTGAAGGGCGTCTTATTCAAGGAAGTCAGCCAAGAATCGCGCGGTTGCAAAACTGCCCATACTTTGTTTCTGCAGAGAGGCTTCTTTCTATTGCTAGCCTCCAATCACGAGTGAAATAGCTTGTCTCCCAAACAGACTTCCTCCAATCACGAGCCTGATGTAACTGACGTCAGCTGATGCTGAACAAACCAATTAGAGGAAGGCTGTTTGCAGAGACAAGCTATCTGCAGTTTCACTCGTGCTTGAATGTAATCAGTTATGCAAAAGAGCCTGGAAATAGAGCTGCAGAGAGACGGTTTCGACCTCCTCCCACCGAGTGTATCAGGTAAATGTTAACTAATTACTAAATAAAAATGTGTTCTGCACTATCTTTAAAATATTGATTTTTTAATTTTGGGTTGGAAAAGTGGGGGTCGTCTTGTACATGGGGGCGTCTTATTGTCGGAAAAATACGGTATATCAAAACAAGACTGCAAAGGTCAGTGATTGTAGAGTTTATCAAACAACCAAACTTTGTTTTGAATCAAGGAAATCTTCTAGGTCCATACCGAATTTAGAAAGAACATCACACTTTAGATGAAAGGAAAAAATACACCGAAGTTTACAAAGCAGAAAGAGCTTAAGATTAACTTCAAGTTCCAGCAGCAGAATGGGATTTTTAAAATCCACATATAATTCCTATAGCCTTCAGAACATTAAGGTTTTCAGGACAGTAATTTTACTTCCATTCATAGTAAGACCAATACCTGAAAATCCTACCCATTAGTTCCCATAACTTATTCAGTCTAGGGGCTAAATTCAGGCTTCTTCCTCACCCAGAGGGCCAGTACAATCAGGAGTGAGGCTTTAAAAAATTATATCAGCCACAACACTTTACATTAAGTCATACTCCCATTTAACCCATTCTTCTGTTCCAGAAGGCAGTGCATGGTCCATTGGGGAAGACATGAATTATGGCAGTCAGAAAAGCCATACCGTGATCCCCACTGATACAGCCAGCTTCACTTATGCCCTGTCTTTCTCCTATGACACAGAAAAAATGTGACACGGAATGCCAGCAAGATCATCTGGTCCCAGTTTTAGCTTCATCCCACTTTACCCTTGCAAGGGAGGGAAGGACAAGAAACACAAAGTACACTTGGGGCAGGAAGCAATCCTGGGGAGGATGAGGAGGCTGGGCTTTACTCAAAACTCCAGAACCTGCAGGAATCAACTTGATGAGTCAGAATAGGCTTGCAGGCCAGCAATTCTCTGATTTCTAAGGAAAATTAGCAAGTTTGGGGCAGTTATTAGAGGCATTAACTGTCTTCTGTTGTATAAACCAAAGTGAAGACCAGTTGATGACCAGAAATAAAGGGCACTTTCCAAATTATTATCTATCCATTTTATGTAGTGAGATTAGCAGATTATTGAATTGTGGACTGGAAGAAAGCAACCAACAGATGAAGCGAAAAAAAATAAAAATAAAGTAGAGACAGTGAGAATTGTCAGAAAAAAATAGTATGGATATAATTCAAAAAGCACTTTGAGCACTCAGACTCAAGCATTAATAGTCCATCACCAAAGCATTTTCTGCATTTCAGTCAACTAATCAAGCGGATACCATTATAGGCAAAAAGCCTACATGTGGACAATGTACAGCATTAGTTTCTGTACACATTCAAAGAGCCAAGGATTAGCCAATGCAACTGCCAGGTTCAACATTTAATGGAAGCATTAATTACCAATGATAGCATTGTTTCCACCAAGCTCCAACAGGCATCGTCCTATTAAAATAAACAAACAGTATGTCATATGAATCTAGCCGTAGTTTCCATTAACTAGTATTTATGCCATCTCACTTTCCATCATATGTCATCACAATTTTAGTGAAAAAAAAATGTGAATCACAAGAAATGAAAATACTTAACAAAAATCTACCACCATTGTTTTGTTTGTATGGCCAAAAAATACTCATTTTTGCTAGCTATTTATGAACAAATGGTGCATATTAACATCTCATTTAGGTTGAGGGTTTTACATCCTGCTCTAATTCTCACCAATGGTAAAAATTACAATTTAAATGGTTTAGAAGATGGTTTTAAACATGGTTCTTGACAGTGTCTTTGGTCCAAAAACTGGGAGAATAATGGCAGATATGGCAAGTATGAAAGGTTTCATCCTTCATAACTAAAGACAGGTAGGCAGGTAGGTAGACAGGTAGGTACATGGCTATCCTGGCCAAAACAGACAAAACAACAGTGAATTTTTTCCCATAATTTCTTTTTCGTATATTTTACATCCAAATTCCACTGAGAAATGTTCTTTTGCAATTCTATTTGTAGCATAGGCACTTAGAAACTAATATTCAGAATAATTAGATTAATGCCTGTGCAGGGAAGAACTCTAGCTTGCACTCTTCCAATATTCCTTCAGGCTCATTATATTAATCCAGAGTTATGAAAACTCTTTTCTTTTTATTGTTCAGTTTGCTACATTAGCAAGTGCAATATATTTGCAATCTTTTGTTAGTTGAGCCTCAGTGGTAACATGTTGCACACCAGAGTTACCAAAAGAATGGTACATGCTATGTGCATTTGGACATGTAAATTCTTCCATATATAAACACACAGTTGTGTAAGATTCAGTAAATCCACACTTTCTCACTACAGTATGTGCAAGTGTACCTTGGCAAGCAGTGCTTGTGGGAAGCTACCTTATCTTTCTTCTTCTGATCTTCTAGAAAGAGTGACTTGAATTCTAAAAATCTAACTCCTTTAGTCCTCATCCTCCAGGGAAAAAAGGAGCAGGAGTTTCTAGATAGGATGCAGCGGGAAACATGGCTGCCACATTTCACAAATGGTCAACATATGGCAGGAAATAGGGATGAGAGAGTTTCGGGGAGAGGAAAAAGTGAAGAGGTTTTCTTTCCCTTCCCACTAGGTATTTGTGGACATATTGTCTATCTTTTCTTGATAAGGAAGCCCACGTCTCTGCAAAGAATGTGGAACACAATGGTAATAGAAGCAATGAGTTTGAACAATAAGCCAATGACACACTTTGTTAATCACTATACATCTGCAAACTGACTTTAACCTGGGCACTTCTCTTCCATGCATCCAGAGTCATTAAAGGGAAAGGAGAAAACTGTTGTAATATTACACTTACCAAATCCAGAGTCATTAAAGGGAAAGGAGAAAACTGTTGTAATATTACACTTACCAAATCTCTCCTGTACTGTCAGAGCTACCTGCTTGCCCACCTTGGTGCTACCAGTGAAGGAGAGTAGATCAATTCGCTCATCTCTTGCCATTGCTGTGCTATACAACACAATACAGGAATATTCTAAGAGAGTCAGTTGTAGAACAAGCAAAGCTAGAAAGCAGCTGGGGAAGAGCTCTTGTTAATTACCATTAAGATTTATTGTGTTAGCAACAAAATATCTGGCACAAACTCCATTATACTCTTCGTATCATTTTGCTCCTCAATCATAAGAGAAAATTCTTTTAAAATGTGTGTGTGTGTGTATGTATGTAAGTATGTATGTGTATATGTATATGTATACACACACACACACACACACACACACACACAGCACTGATAGAATGGCAAATGCTTCAGCATTCTGCTCTATAGAGATCCAAATGTATGTTACACATAGGAAGGACCCATGTTTGGTAGACAGAATGGAGAGACAACTATGCAAGGAAAAAAACAGAATTCTTTTATTCATTCTCCCCACTCCACAACCCTTTTCAGTAAGGCTGTGCAATGTCTTGGGTTCAGTTTCAAAAAGTTTTTCAGAGTGCCCTGGACCATAAATGCAACATCTGCCAGTGCCTTGCTGCAAAAGCTGTGTCAATTTCCGTTGCACACTGCTGCCTTCCCCAACAAAGAAAAGATGTGACTGCTTCAATGTGTCAACTTATTTTTATTTACTTATTTCATTTATTTGGATACCTAGCAACTCTAGGTAGCTTACAATACTACATAAAAAACACTCATAAAATCCAAAATCTTTAAAACGTTAATTCTTAAAAAGATCTGTTGCTGTCTTCTAAATTCATTCCCCCAAAAGTCTTATAAAAGAGAAAGTTCTCTAACTGCTTCTGAAAGGATAATGGATGGGGGCTATCCTAACCTTAGTGGGTAAAATGCACCATAGAAAGGGGCTGCAACTGAGAATGTCATTTTCTGGGTTCCCACTTTTAATTTCATAAAACCTGTTATTAAAAATATTCACATTGTACTAGCCATGCTTTATTTCCCAAAATGATTTTTAAGATCAATGCAACAGCAAGACTTTTATGTAAGTCTATGTACTATATCAGTTTCTATACATAAAAGGCAGGCTATATGGTACAACTCTCAAATGCAAAGTCATGTTTTAATTTCTTTCTCGTTGTCTCAAAATTTCTGAAAATGTTTCAGCTTCAAGACAGCACCACATAAATTAATGGTCCACCAAAGTTGCTGAAAAGCAAAAAGCAAATTCTTTCCTTGGATAATCAGAGTAACTATCGATTACAAAATTGTACTGATGGGAAAAACAGTTTGTCAATTCAGATTCATCTTCTTTTTGGTATACTTTTGCTAATCATTTTACCAATGGCAGCAGATTTAAACTGCAATTCTATACCTGGAACTGCATGATTATACTACCAATCCATATCCATGGAGATTGCTATTTTCTTTTATAAAAGTGCTCCTAATTTAAGTGACACACTATACAACAATTCCTCTTTCTTAAGTTCAGCCAGCAGCATGGAAAAGAGAGAGAGAGAGATTTCAGACATAAGATATTTCCCCTTTTAGGCCAGACCAAACTCCCAACCCATTTATCTATCCAGACCCAGAACAAAGCTGAATTAATTTTCAGCAAAATTGAATAAAATTTCCAGGCAAGCTAGAACTTGAACAAAATCCACTGGAGGTGGTGGGGAGGGAGGTTGAGCTACACTTTAAAATCTGTAACTTTATTGTTTGAGGACAGAATTCAGCTGAATTAATTTGTATGGCTACTATGCTGTCCAATTTCCAAGGCTCTGAGCAGTTTCTATCAATAACAAGTTTAAAAAGAACAGCCATCACAATATAACAGTAGCCTCCACTAACTGTGCCACCCAGTGGGGTTGGTTAATCTTCATGGTCCCCAGCACTCTCCTCAAGAGCCACGTCTTCACCACTCCGCAGTTGCTCAACAGGGAGGGAATGATCTGGACAAGCTATTCTACAGAAGGAATCTGTAGCCATCACCCTTTCTGCAGTGAATGGACTTGTGACTATTTCAGACACACAAGCTGAGGGTATGGAGAAGGAGAATGGATGTTTTTAAAGAATGATGATGGCATTCCTAAAGAGGGTAAAACTGATTGCCAGAAACCCAACACATGTATAAACACAAGCACAAAATCATGAAAAAGCACAAATAATTTACTCGGGGCAATAAAACAAACAAATTGTACTATGTCAGAAACAGAAGGCAAAAGGTGAGCCGGGACTATAGAAGAAAGAAGCACAAAAAGTACCTAATAAGTGGAGTAGAGATAATTAGTGAACTGGGGAGGGGGGAATTCAGGCAGTGATTCTCATAGGCTACTGGACTGGCTGTTGAAGAGGAGAAACTACTCCTGAGAGTCTGAGGAATCAATTGATTTATGTGGAGAAAATTGTAATAAAAAGAATTATGTACTGGAATTTGATTTGCCCCAGGTACTTGACACCAGTCAATCACTGTCTGACTTCTAATATTCTGTCCATTCCCCACCTCTCTCTTCCCTCTTCATCAGGCTCTACAAGAAAACAACTTTTCTAAAAACACTGCTATGGCACCACCAATACTGTAGGCAGCACTCTTAAGCTTCAGAAATACAAGAGCAATACTCTGGAAGGCTCTGATAAATGGATGAAACCCACAATGGAGAAATGACACTGGAAAAATGTTTGCATTTTTGTCCTGTAAAAAAATCCTTCCCAATGAGAGGAACTTGTTTAGATCAGTTCTAAACCAGGTCTAACATATTTCAAGATTGGGGGACAGAACTGAAGGCCTGTAGGCATGTCCCTCTTCAACATCCCAACTTCTGAAGAATGTACCTGCAGAAGCTGAAAAGAAGGAAAGAGAGAAGATCTGACATTTATTTCCTCTTTTGGGGGGCGGGAGAAACACTAGGAATCCAATGGACCGTGGATTACTATATCAGGAACTGCAGGATTACACCCTTAGAAATGAACTAAAAATAATATGATTTCAATAGTACTAGAACTTGTCTAAAATCTACATAATATTTAAAAAGTTGCACCTACCCAATATCTGTTCCACCGCAAGCCAGAGAGCAAATAGCACCAGGCAACTTGTTATTCTCCAGAACTTGTGAAATTATTCTGGTAACCAAATAAGACATTCATTAGTGATACAATTTTTCCATTCGGGAAAATAAAATAAGTTTGGATAGATATCTAATAAGAGTTTTCTTTTGACAATTTCATCTTGCAAGCATATCTAGATATTCTTGAATATAACCCTTTTTCACAAAAGAAACAAGTGCGTTTACTCCACTTTAAGAGCAAGATTGGAATTCAAAGTATAAAATGGTTTTCAATTCTGGAAAAAAAATAATTTAATTAACTCAGCAAACCAGACAATACACAGCATAAATTCAACTCAAAATAATCCCTTTGAAGAATGCTGTGAGTGGCTGGGCTTAAAGATCACCTTAAATCACAGTTTGTTATACAAACAACAGAAGACTGGGTTCACACATAATAGTAAACCTTACACCACCGTTTACAAATTAGTGGCTGAGTTTGTGCATCATGCAAAACTAATAAACCACATTATGGTTTATCATGGTGTTGAAACTAGCCACTATCTCCCTTCTACAAGAATCCATCATACTCCCAAGAATGGATCACAACATCCTCTCTTGATCCTTTGCTTTTGCTGGTGAAGAGCATAACTAGTCACAAAATTTGCTATCATTTTGATACATATATCACTCTGGAGATTGGGAGATCACATATTTATGGTCATAATTCACACAGGTCTGTTAACAAGCAAAATGAAGAAATCACATGAGAGAGAGAGATCATACGTGAACCACCGTCACCAGAATTCCCATCCATTTACCCACTTCACATAGTATTACACATTATATATACCTCAGGGAGAAAAAAAATTATGGAGGCAGTTTCCATAGCAGCAGACCACTACTATTTCCTACATCACCTAACTGTAGAGGTTTTAAGCCTGGAATGCCTTCACAGAAAAATAGCACACATACCACTGGGTGCCCAGGCAGCCAACTCAGAAAAAGCCAAGGAAGTGAAAGATCTAACAACAAGCTTCTTAAAGCAATGTGGAAGTCCAAACAAAATTGAAACTGCATGCAAATTGTAATCAACAAAGGAAAGAAACTCACTTCGTAACAGCCACACTGGTGAGAGATGTTGTGGGTGCACCTTTCCTTTAGAAGGAAGGAGGAAAAAAGTCAAGATTCTTAGAAATAGGAATAATCTATATTAAAATGAATAATATATGGTATTTTAAGACATATTGCTACATTTATTAAACACTGAAAACTATGGAAGTACAGGATAGCCATAAAAAGTTTTTCTTCCAAAAAACACATACTGAAGTCATAAAGAGATTTCTACAGCCTATAGTTCTAAAGTATCAGGTCACTGTCATGTCCTTATCCATGTTTTAAATAGCCAATTCCCATTCTAAGAACACAACTCAGAAGCCTTCAACTGGCTACTCAACTGAGAATTCCTTCTTAAAGGGTTTGGCAGAAAAGCAGTTTCAGAAAAATTAACACATCATAATAGTCTAATTAGAGTCATAGCAAATAATAATAATAATAATAATAATAATAATAATAATAATAATAATAATATTTCTTTTTATCTTGTACATTCAACCAAAGTTCCCCAAGACTCCACCTGTTATTCATTCTTATCTTTGGATCTGTCCTCATGTGAATGAAGTGATTTTAATAGCGTATATGGCCATTTGTTTCTAAAATTGATTAGGTATTCTCTTGCAGGAACTGCCAGGCTGACATATAATAAAAAGAATTCACTGTGTAGCTGCTACTCAGTTTGTTTGTTCCCACTCTTACAGCATTTACTTTTTTAACTCAGTTACTTGGGCACAGACACTGTTCACAAACAGCACTTAAAACTATCAGATTTCACAGCCTGGTAGCAGCATAAATTGGGGTGGCTTTGTACATTCACCAACCTGACTAAAGCATGAAAATGGCTGGTTTGCTCTATTAACAATGACCCAAACTGCAATACCTTATATATGGGAAACATGGGAAGCTATTTTTAAACCTGAGCAACTAGAAATCTTGGGAAGTGCCTAATGATCAAGATTTATCCAGAGCCAAGATGGGTAATATGTGGCATGCCAGTTATCTTGGCAGCATAAATGACTAAAGATACACTGTGCCAACAGGAAGGGATACAGGTTCCTTACCTCCTTATATAGAAGAAAGAAACAACAGGACACATTTACTGCAGTATTCACTGAGTAGGTGAGTGATCACTGTCTTAGATTCTGCTCCCTTTTAAAGCAATACTACCTAATGTATATTAGTATCCAATATATTAACTAGTATATGAATGTTGTAAATGAGATTAAAGTACCAGCTAATTTCCTGAAGAGGACTTGTTAACATACAGTTGCTTTGTATGACTAGCAGCTGCAACATCCCATGTTTCTGTACCATTTACAAATGCTACATAATCACAGGCTGTATATTAAGCATTAATTTGGCAATGTAGCACTTTGCTTCAAAGAAGCAACTGGCACCCTAAGTATGTGTCAGTACAGTTACGTACCTCTGAGTTTGTGGGCTACAGGCAACAATATGTTGACTTGTCCAGTGGTCCCTAGGTTAAAGATCTCGCCTTGCCCAGAGTAGTGCAAGCATGCTTGAAGTAAAACTGGGCTTTGAAGGTGATTGTGGCATCTGTATACAGTATATTGCCATTCTACTGTGTTAGGTAGTTGTACTTTTTTGTGATGCTTAAATATTACCCGCTTGAGAATATTAATCCCATTTTGAGTCCAAATTATCTCCCCCTCCCCACGAATCTTTCCAGCCATTTTTAAATAGAGATTATTCCATCCATTTCTCAAGAGAACAGGAATCAAATTTTAATTTTCTTCCCAATAGGAACTGCCTTTTAGTGCTGAAAAACTAACCAAATTCCAGAGAAATGATGTAGTAGTCTTACTCTTCATCAGGTGGAGATAGCCTATCGAACTGGCTTTATACTATTTTGACTTTTTATTTGTTTTATTATGTTCTATGTGCACAAACATTTTTATAAAGTTTAAAGTGTAGAGGCTGCCACTGAAAACACTCATCCTGAAATCAGAAAAAATACCTTACCAGAGGCAGACATTGCCACAGACCAGTGCAATTGCATTGTTCCAGCCATAAACTGCAACAGGAAAATTAAAGGCTGTGATGATGCCAACTAATCCCAAAGGGTTCCATTGTTCTATTAAGGCATGTCCAGGTCCTGAAAGCAAAAAGCATTTTTGTTTAGCAAGCACAGGCTTTTCTTTCTTTCTTTTCTCTTATCTATCCCATTGTTCAAGGAGATCAGGCAGAGTATATACAGGTGAAACTCGAAAAATTAGAATATCGTGCAAATGTTCATTTATGTCAGTAAGGCAACTCAAAAGGTGAAACCAAGATATGAGATAGACGCATTACATGCACAGCGAGATATGTCAAGCCTTACTTTGGTATCATTGGGATGATTATGGCGTACAGCTTATGAAAACCCCAAATTCACAATCTCAGAAAATTAGAATAGTGTGAAAAGGTTCAATATTCTAGGCTCAAAGTGTCCCACTCTAATCAGCTAATGAATCCATAGCACCTGCAAAGGGTTCCAGAGCCTTTAAATGGTCTCTCTGGCTGGTTCAGTAGGAATCACAAGCGTGGGAAAGACTGCTGACCTGGCAGTTGTGCAGAAAACCATCATTGACACCCTCCATAAGGAGGGAAAGCCCCAAAAGGTAATTGCAAAGGAAGTTGGATGTTCCCAAAGTGCTGTATCAAAGCACATCAATAGAAGGTTGTGTGGAAGGGAAAAGTGTGGTAGAAAAAGGTGCACAAGCAGCAGGGATGACCGCAGCCTGGAGAGGATGGTCAGGAAAAGGCCATTCAAAAGTGTTGGGGACTTTCACAAGGAGTGGACTGAGGCTGGAGTCAGTGCATCAAGAGCCACCACACACAGACGGATCCTGGACATGGGCTTCAAATGTTGTATTCCTCTTGTCAAGCCGCTCCTGAACAACAAACAACATCAGAAGCGTCTTACCTGGGCTACAGAAAAAAAGAACTGGTCTGTTGCCCAGTGGTCCAAAGTCCTCTTTTCAGATGAGAGCAACTTTTGCATCTCATTTGGGAACCAAGGACCCAGAGTCTGGAGGAAGAATGGAGAGGCACACAATGCACTATGCTTGAAGTCCAGTGTGAAGTTTCCACAGTCTGTGTTGATTTGGGGAGCCATGTCATCTGCTGGTGTTGGTCCACTGTGCTTCATTAAGTCCAGGGTCAATGCAGCCGTCTACCAGGAGATTTTGGAGCACTTCATGCTTCCTTCCGCAGACGAGCTTTATGGGGATGCTGGCTTCATTTTCCAGCAGGACTTGGCACCTGCCCACACTGCCAAAAGTACCAAAACCTGGTTCAATGACCATGGGATTACTGTGCTTGATTGGCCAGCAAACTCGCCTGACCTGAACCCCGTAGAGAATCTATGGGGCATTGCCAAGAGAAAGATGAGGGACATGAGACCGAACAATGCAGCGGAGCTGAAGGCCGCTATTGAAGCATCCTGGTCTTCCATAACACCTCAGCAGTGCCACAGGCTGATAGCATCCATGCCCTGCCGCATTGCGGCAGTCATTGCTGCAAAAGGGGCCCAAACCAAGTACTGAGTACATATGCATGCTTATACTTTGCAGAGGTCCGATATTGTTCTATTTCCAATCCTTGTGTTATTGATGTCATGTAATATTCTAATTTTCTGAGATTGTGAATTTGGGGTTTTCATAAGCTGTACGCCATAATCATCCCAATTATACCAAAGTAAGGCTTGACATATCTCGCTTTGCATGTAATGCGTCTATCTCATATATTGGTTTCACCTTTTGAGTTGCCTTACTGACATAAATGAACATTTGCACAATATTCTAATTTTTCGAGTTTCACCTGTAATAAGTATCCAATCTTATTGTTACAACAACTCTTCTATTGTTAGGGTAAGTTACTGAAATTGGCCCTTGATCATGCAGCACATTTATCTTAGTTAATAATCAGAGAACAGTAGTCCTAGGATCAAACATACCGATTAAGGGCTTAATTCAATAATCAGTCCAAACCCATCTGTATTTAAAATATGGTTTTCAAACATGTCACTACACCTTTTTATGGCAGATCCATTCTCAACCTTAAATAAAATTTCTTTCCAAATAAGCATATGTAGGGGTACAGTGGGGCAAAAAAGTATTTAGTCAGCTACCAATTGTGCAAGTTCTCCCACTTAAAAAGATGAGAGAGGCCTGTAATTTTCATCATAGGTATACCTCAACTATGAGAGACAAAATGAGAAAAAAAATCCAGAAAATCACATTGTCTGATTTTTAAAGAATTTATTTGCAAATCATGGTGGAAAATAAGTATTTGGTCACCTACAAACAAGCAAGATGTCCGGCTCTCACAGACCTGTAACTACTTCTTTAAGAGGCTCCTCTGTCCTCCACTTGTTACCTGTAGTAATGGCACCTGTTTGACCTTGTTATTGGTATAAAAGACACCTGTCCGCAACCTCAAACAGTCATACTCCAAACTCCACTATGGCCAATACCAAAGAGCTGTTGAAGGACACCAGAAACAAAATTGTAGACCTGCACCAGGCTGTGAAGACTGAATCTGCAATAGGCAAGCAGCTTGGTGTGAAGAAATCAACTGTGGGAGCAATAATTAGAAAATGGAAGACATACAAGACCACTGATAATCTCCCTCGATCTGGGGCTCCATGCAAGATCTCACCCCGTGGGGTCAAAATGATCACAAGAACGGTGAGCAAAAATCCCAGAACCACACGGGGGGACCTAGTGAATGACCTGCAGAGAGCTGGGACCAAAGTAACAAAGGCTACCATCAGTAACACACTATGCTGCCAGGGACTCAAATCCTGCAGTGCCAGATGTGTCCCCCTGCTTAAGCCAGTACATGTCTGGGCCCGTCTGAAGTTTGCTAGAGAGTGTTTGGATGATCCAGAAGAGGATTGGGAGAATGTCATATGGTCAGATGAAACCAAAGTAGAATGTTTTGGTCTAAACTCAACTTGTTGTGTTTGGAGGAGAGAGAATGCTGAGTTGCATCTAAAGAACACCATAACTACTGTGAAGCATGGGGGTGGAAACATCATGCTTTGGGGCTGTTTTTCTGCAAAGGGACCAGGACGACTGATCCGTGTAAAGGAAAGAATGAATGGGGCCATGTATCGTGAGATTTTGAGTGAACATGTCCTTCCATCAGCAAGGGCATTGAAGATGAAACGTGGCTGGGTCTTTCAGCATGACAATGATCCCAAACACACTGCCCGGGCAACGAAGGAGTGGCTTCATAAGAAGCATTTCAAGGTCCTGGAGTGGCCTAGCTAGTCTCCAGATCTCAACCCCACGGAAAACCTTTGGAGGGAGTTGAAAGTCCAGGTTGCCCAGTGACAGCCCCAAAACATCACTGCTCTAGAGGAGATCTGCATGGAGGAATGGGCCAAAATACCAGCAACAGTGTGTGTAAAACCTTGTGAAGACTTACAGAAAACGTTTGACCTCTGTCATTGCCAACAAAGGATATATAACAAAGTATTGAGATGAACTTTTGATATTGACCAAATACTTATTTTCCACCATGATTTGCAAATAAATTCTTTAAAAATCAGACAATGTGATTTTCTGGATTTTTTTCCCCATGTTGTCTCTCATAGTTCAGGTATACCTATGATGAAAATTACAGGCCTCTCTCATCTTTTTAAGTGGGAGAACTTGCACAATTGGTGGCTGACTAAATACTTTTTTGCCCCACTGTATATACAATCTCACTCAAGATTTCCACCAGTACAACAGCAGTTTTTCTTCCTTGTTCTCCTTTTCTCTCTGGTGCAGATTTGGGGGTGGGGGGGAAGGGGTGAATGTTTATACAGAGGTAGAAACTACTGTGTCAGTTGTATGTCCTACAGGACTGGAGAAAATCCACAAATTATATATTTTTACCAAGTTTATGCAAGGCTGATACAATGTTCATTTGGGACAAATAAGCATTTTGGTTTGCCCTGAAGAACATAAACCTAAAATATTACCTATGTCCAAAATTATTCAATATTCTATTACTGAGGTTTACTACACCAGGTTACTTTAATAATATCCAGAATACATTCTTACACAGGCAAAAATGCAGGCTTACTTTCTGAAGGCAGCATGGGTCCACCAAACATTCGAGATAAACCAACAGCATAATCACAGATATCTACATATTCCTGGACCTCACCAACACCTTCAACAAAGATCTTCCCCATCTCTAATGATACCTAAAAGCATTAAGGAAAAAGTTAATGATGTGGGACATAGAATGCTTACAGTTTCATTAGATGCTCTCTACAGAACACTGCCAGAGTATCCTAAAGGAAGAAACATGTCTGCCTATTCTATTCTATTTATATAATTATATTATATATGCAACCAACCAACTGCTCATGCTACTGTGATTGTAAGCTGTAAATGGAAATGCTAATGTAATAAGATTGCTTGGCTTCATCTGATGAGTTCTAGAATCTATGCACATCCAGTTCTTACGCCCTGCAATGCTGAACTTGAGGATAAGCTAAAGTGCAAGAATTATTCATGCAAGAATTAAACAGCATCACTTTTTTTGCTGAACAAAACCCAGGCACCCAGTGCTTTTTTATCACCTTGTCCCTATGAGACAAGAAGGCTGGGGGAAAAAAAACTGTTGCTTGAATTGGTTAATAGGTGAGTTGGTAGTGCAGGCTGATTGCTAGCTGCTACTCAACCAACAAAAGAAAATTATGGAATGATTTTTAATTTTTTTGGAAAAAAAACCTGTAGCCCATAAGAAATGAAATGCTTAAATTATATTAAATGCTTACTTTTCACTTTTTATTCTGTCATAACAACCAGTTCAGGAAGTTCAATGGAAAGTTTCAAATGGAACTGTTTTGTTCTGAACTCAAAACATGCCTCCTCTTTCTGCATGTCTCTAGTACTTACTGTCTTCAACTTTAATCAATGCTTGCTAAAAGAAATCAAGTCTGCTGTCATATCAATATAATGGCATTTGTCAGTGTTTAGAAATCTAATTGATTAAATTAGCACTGCACTCCAGAAGCAACACAACAGGAATCACTGTAAATATTTCTTTTTACTAATATTGTGATTAGCAATTCCATGGCAAAACTTACCAAATTTCCCAAAATTTTGATTTTGTCTCTCAAGGCATCTCCAATCTGTCTCACTATTTCTCCTCGTTTAGGTGCTGGAACCTATAAAAAGAAAGCAAAACATTATTTGCTTAAGCCCAGTCTTTCAGAATCCTGCATACTTTGCCTAAAATCATACAAAATATAATTCTGGAGATAAACAAAATGACTTGATATTTTACCAGTATGAATACTCAACAAGACCTACATTGGAATGATAATACAAGCAAAAGTATAGAAGTTGCTTGCATATGAAAATTAAAATATTCAATGGCACGTAATTAAAACAGAAACCAAGAAAGCAACATATATTACAGAGACTTGAAGGTTAGAGCATCCTGTATTATTTTAAAGTCAAGGTAGTTTATCTTACAAATTTGAAATTTGATATAAAATAATACATTGTGTGAGGGGATTAAAGAGTCCATGTTTCAAATAAATTAGGTGAAACATCTGCACAGAACTTGGGGATGGGTAGTTGGTGAGTAGGTAATTTGTGATTCTGCATGTTCAACAGTGATTTTAGCATGCTATGCAAATGTGCTATATATTTATTTAACACAGATTTAGCATATTGTGTGAATCCAATCAAGTGTAAGCTAAGGTAGAAGCAAGCTCATCTTAAACTAAAGACTTTATCATCCAAGAATATTTCAACTATCGTAGGGGCAATCACAGCTCAAGGTTAAACAGACAGTTTCTTGCTAAAGGGTCAGAGTACAGAAAATCTTTGCATGACAAAAAGAAGTACTGGAAATCTCAGACAGTCACAAACTATAGATATTGATACTAAAATCTGGTAAGACTGTAATATAGCCCTAAAGAATCAGTATCTAGTTGTTACAAGATTCAAAGACTTCAGCAATCTACACCAGTGGCTATTCTTACAAGACCAAGTATACTTTGTTTCAAGGGAAAATCTGAAACTGTATAAATTCTTCATGAATATCAATCAAGTTTGAAGTCTGTTTCTATTTATTTATATTTATTTATATTTCAAATTTAGATACCACCCATCTCATGAAAAAGTGACTCTGGGTGGTTCGCAATAAAACAACAATAAATATTAATTAAAATACAATAAAAACAATATAAAACACAGTAAGAATAGAATAAAACCAGACACATACACAAATAATAATATCTTCCAAGATGTTGATGTTCAGTAAGATGTTACCATATGGGAGCATCTTCAAGGTGCTAGCCACCCCCAGGGTTGGTTGCCCCTTTTTTTCGCCCCACAGTCCATTCTATCTTTCAAAAATCCTGTCTGACCAACTTACTTACACATTTCCCCATTTTTATCATTACACTTTTTGAAATAATTATTATTTTTAAATGCCTTGAAAACTCAACTATCAAGTTAGTTGAGCCAGTAGAACTGAAGCTAAGAAAATTAGGTTGTATTTCAACATATATTTTGGTTAAAATATCATGCACTGTTTAAGTGAAAGGAAGTTCTATGAAATATAATTTAACTTATTCGCAAATGAACCTGAATGAATAGGATCAGATTTTCTCGCATTAAAAAAGCATACAGGAAAAACACTAAGCGATACTCTTAGACAAAAGAAATTCAAGCTATTTCTCTTCCTATGGAAATTAGTGTTGGTTGACAGATTTCATGTCATTTGTATGAGTTGAAAATCTCAACAAATAGAATTCAAACAAAATCTAAAAAAATACAGATTCTGGGGTCGCTATCAAAACTATCCATAGAGTTCAAGATATTGCTACTTAATTTAATTAGAGTACGTTACCATTAAGGGTAAAGTCAGAGCAGTGTTTTTCAAATTTGGCAACTTTGGCTGGCTGGAGAATTCTGGGAGTTGAAGTCCACACATCTTAAAGTTGCCAAGTTTGAAAAACACTGAGTTAGAGCATTCCTAAATACAATTTCAGGCAAAACCTCAAATTGTTGCTTTTTATTTTGTTAATTCAAAACTGTATAAGGCACCTTCTAGGATAAATCTCTCCTAACGGGCTTAAAGGTCATACCCACTGATTAGTATTTTTCCACCAGAATCAGATATAGTTCAAGAAAATATAGAGAGATTTAATTCACCTCTGCCCATATTTGCCAAGCTTCTTTAGCTTTCTTTATTGTTTCTTCATAGTCTTCCAAATTTGCCTAAAAGGAAACAGTAAAAAAAAGCACCATGGTAGACAAAATGATAACACAGGACTGAGCTACTGATCAGTCAATGGAGAACCATTTCCACAATGTTACCAAGAAAACTACACAGATGTATTCATAAAGTCACCAGGAACCAACTTCAGCTTGGAGGCTTCACCATTATTTAAACACCAGATTAGCCCTATTTATATATTTATTTATTTATTAAATTTGTATGCCGCCCATCTCCCCCAACGGGTGACTCTGGGAGGCCCACAATTAAAACAAAACCCACAAACAATTAAAAAAATAAATACACATTAATTAAAATTGATTCATCAATTAAAAGGTCAAGCTATAAAGCAAACCCTATACATAAAAAACTAAAAAAATTCAAGATGATTCGGGGGGCAGAATCAGTTACCACACAAGCCACTTCCACCGATGCGAGCCTGCATCCAGCCCCCAGGCCATCTGGCATAGCCAGGATTTCAGGCTCTTCCTGAAGGCCATGAGAGCGGGGGCACACTGCACCTTAGGATTTCTACACAAAACCTCCATATAGTTGGGGGGGGGGGGAAAGGAGAGAGTAACCATAACATTTTCTACTTGCATTGCTTTTAGCTATTCTGTATTTCTTATTCCTCTCACCAACTTTCTTAACATTCCAGCCTTGGAATCTGCTCATGATTTTTTCCCCTAATGTTGCATTTTACTAAAGAGTCATATATATATAAAGAATCTTACCTGGCGAACTCTAGCTATGGGCTGATGATTTGCAGGACAATATGTTGTCACAACCTAAAGAAAAAACATTTCAGCCCCTTTTAGTAACCATCTCTATATCCATAAACCTCATGGTCAGAATACAATGCAAAGTCAAAAGCTGGCACAATTTGTGGCATCCAGCAGGGTCCAAATCAAGAGGGCAGTTTTTATGCTGAATCACATTATAGGAATTGATAAATTAGAGTGAGTTCAGGTATACACAAAAGTCCAGAAATCAATCTGTACAAGAAACAGTTGAATGCTAAGACTGGAAGAGAAGAGATAAAAGCGAGACAAGTTGGTGGTTTTCAAAGACCTGAAGTGCAGAATTGCCTCTGTACTTCCACAGGAAAGCCCAGACCCAAAAAAAGAAATTGCAAGAAAGGTGGTTTCAGCTGCAGATTAAATGAAACAGCATGAGCTTTAGGACAGGGAAACAGATCATGGCAGGAGACAGCATGCTCTCCTTCACTGGAAGTCTAAACAGGCAGGATACAGTCGTTACATCTCACACTGCAGATCCTGCACTGAGCAGGTAGCTGAGAAAGATGTGATTGCTTCTAGGTTTCCACTGATTCTGTGATTGTAAATAGCAATTCTTACTTGGTCATCTTCATTTCTGAACTTACTAGTGAGCCATGTGCCACGTCTCAGTTGCTTGACTGCAAACTGGCAATACTTTGTGTGGCCATTCCTAAACTGGCAGGCATCCCTCAGATGTGCTGGAAATACAACTGCTAAATTTCACAAGAACTTTGGTTACATTGGTTAGGGGTTCCAGAAGCTGCAGCCCCAACACCTGTAGACCACCAGCCTATGGAAGAGTATCACAGATGGCACTGGTGACTCAGCCTGATCATCATCATAAAGCCAAGTGGTCCAAAAATATTATAATGACGGTAAGTAGGAAAAGTATACCATCTGCGATGTTTTAAGTCTGCTGCTGAAAGTCACAAAAGAGGGGAGGGTCAAAAGAAGCTGCAGGACTGAAAGACAAATATTCTCTTTCTTAGCTGAGATAAATGAATGATTAAACCGAGACATGTCTCCTTCTGCCAATTCTGATATGGCCTGCAAACTTACTTGTGAGACGTGGACTACGTTCTCAAAATGCAAAGAAAAAAACCATCAGAAATTCAAAACCGCAGACCTAAAACGAAGACGCGACGCTTGTCTTAAAGAACTGCAGAAATCACTTCAAAGAGTGCCCGCAGGACTTTTTGCCCTGGTTTTTGGCTGTCCGTCAAAACCGCTCCACCCCGCGCTGCAAGCCTACCTCTCCTCTTCCTCCCCAGGAGCCATTGTAAACCCCCTCGTTTTCTTCTCGAAGCCCCAATTCTTTCAGCCACGCGTACTGGGCTTGGTTGATCAGCAAGGTCGACATGAAGGCGGCCGGTGTGTTGCGAGAAGCGATGAGGGAGACGCTTTTCCTCAGCAGAGCACGCCTGGCGAGCACCGAGAGCCCGACTTGCAGCAACATAGCGAGAAGGGGCCGTGGCACTTAAGGCACCAATCGCCAAGAGGCATCAATCAACAGCCCACCCCCCAAACGCAGAGCCCGGATTGGCGAAGGCAACACTCAGTCCACGCTGCCTGGCGGACGGAATAAGGCACGCCTCCACCTAGCGTCGACTGACTGCGACTCGGCGCATCCGCCCCCTGCACATCTGGACCTTCCGAGCTTCTGCCTCTTCCTCACCTTAAAGGCAAAGATCCGGAGAAACTAACGCCCACCCAATGCCTGCAGAAGTCAAACGCGTTTTCGCACCTGTCAGGAGCCACCTGTAAACTGGGCCCTGCTTTGTAGGTGCGGTTTACAGTCAGTGCTTAATGGGAACTGCAGCATTTTCCCTGTCGGAAATTCTTTTATGAAGTTTGCATATCTCATCTTTGTCTGTAGGAGGTCTAGGCAGCTAACAGCAATTGCATCACGACAAATAATAAAACACCCTTTCAGTTTACAACAAAAATATTGAACATTAGAAAAAGGAAGAGCAAAATACTAAATCATTTGTAATAGCTTGGTATGCTTTGGAAGGGAGTTTGGAGTGCAAGCCTCCAAATGACCTTTAGAGGGCAGCAAAGAGATACATAAAATGCTCTTTGCTGACAGCCCAGTCTGACCACATGGCAAAGATAAGACTTTGGATAAAAACCCTCACAGTAAAATGGTAATGCTCATCATTAGTCATACATTTTTTCTTAGTACTGTATAGCATATTATGGAAGCATAAACCAGAGGATGCACTAGACTAAAACCTATTTTCAGTGCTTGGAAATAGACACAGAAAGCTACCAAACCTGATTTCTAAATATGACAGTTTATTCCCTCTTTTATTATATAACCTCAGCGCCAGTCTGATTCTCCTACACAATTTAAATTAGTTATTATTAGCCACACCTTGCTTTGTTGTAACTACCAGCAGACATTAACTAGAAAGGGATGGCTATCTTAAATTGTTTTCATAAAACCTGTAAGGAAAAATATACTTCAGACATCATGGATTTTAATACATTTTAAGATTTTAAATCAATTTAAGTGAAATAAACATTTACACATGCCTCTTGAGCCATTCTCTTGCTTAGCTTCACTGACCCTTGGACCCAGTCTTATTTCTTGAAGGTTCACTTCCTTCCAATATCAGACATGATGCCACTTCTGCTCTAGATGTGGATCAGGTAATGGCATCAACTTGAACAGCCTTTGATTTCAGTTCAGAGGTTTTTCTGACCACAAATGGCACAGGGTGCCATTTAATGCCACAATATTCTTTGAATCAATGAACCCCCACAAAAGGCAAGCAGTCCAGGCATCAGGATTGGAAACTCACATGATCCTACCCCCCCAAAAAAAATCACAAAGACCTTTTTCATAAGTTCTGATTTGTGAATCTCACAAAGACAATAAAGATTATATGCATCTGGAAAAGAGACACATATAACATTTTGTTTTGCTAAACGCTCGTACATTGGTTATCCTATTGTAAATAAATGTGGGGAAAGTTTAACATGAAAGAGAATCATGGACACAATTCACAGAATTCAACTTTCATATGGATCTTTTAAGAATCCAAAAACAAAGGAATTTACTAGTATATTATCATGAACAAATAATAGTATTTCAAAATCTCAAAACTAATCACTGATCTTGCTATCATATAACAAGTGAAACTCAAGACAAAAAGGACTATAATTTGTTCAGCAGATTAATTTTATTCTCAAACTTGGAAGTTCATAATCACTGTTAAAACACAGAAAGAAGGCGGGCAAATGTATGCAAGTATGTATGTGTATGTATGTGTGTGTGTGTGTGTGTGTGTGTGTATATATATGGGGGTGCACAGTCCATAACATCCTTTAAAACTAAATTTTCTTCTGGCAATTCTGGATGGGGCCTCAAGAGACCCATTCAAAGCTGACGTATATTTGTAAAGTTTAATATGGCAGAAAGGGGAAATTATTAAGTAAAACAGAAACATTCATTTAAATTATATTTAATTAAGGCTGTATTTTATACTGTTAGGCCACATTTAAACTATGGAACTCTTCCCCTTGGCAAAAGCTGAAAATTCCTACCACCCCCAAATCAATGACTCTTTGTCCACCAGTACAACACCCACCAGTTTGTACACTGACATCTAAGAAAATGGACTGGTTTATTTGTCAGGAGTACAGCTTTAATATACAGTGGGTGTTTTTCCACCATCACCATCTCTTTCTTTCTTGTGTCATGAAAAAATATCCCCAGCGTTCGGATTTTCGAGTTTTATATTTTGCAGCATAAGATTCAGGTCTGAAAAGACCAACCCGGGAAATCTCTGAATACAGAACCCGGATGTAAATTCTCGGTCGGAAAGAAATTAAAAGAAAGACTACAATTCCCACGATGGTTCAAGGAGGGGGGGAGAGAAAAATTCTCTCTGCCCCGCCTTTTTCCTCCGCGCAAGGCATTATGGCCTCAGTAGTTTTTGTGGACTAAGGCCACGACTCGCCCCTTCGCGGCTCCTGGCCTGATTGAGAGAGGAAAGATGGCGTCGGAAGTTCGAGGAATGGAGCAGGATGTGGAAGATGGAGAGATTTCGGACTCGGACTGCGAAATGCCGGTCTCAGCTGCTTCCAGGAGTCCCCAACAGGTCTGGCCCACCCTTACCAGGTCTTTCTATGGGCTGCCTTCTTGCTGAGCTGAAAGCCCAGGAGGTCAGCCGGTGTTTTCCTCCACAGAGGAAAACCGGTGAGCTTTCCAACGCGCGGGATGGTGAGGGTAGCATCTTGGGAGGAAGCTTGCAATCCAAGTCTGCCCGTGCTTATTTCGGTACCATCCTATTGGAATGAATTAGGCTTTTTTCCCGCTTGAGCCTGGGTAGGATCCGATGACCCGCCAAGCATAAGATGTTCTATTTCTTACTGCAATGGCTTCTCCTGTCGCTGCAGCCCCGAAGTCCTGCCTTGTAAGCGACTCCAGCGTACAAAATTTATCATTTGAGCTGAGCCTAACACTGAGTCATAAGATTTCAGATGTAATTATTTGGATGATTGGCTGGATATATGGGGCCAGTAATAGCACAGAGTATTTCTCAAAGGGATTGCAGCCAGCAGACCCTGTTTTAGGATCTATTCTGAGGAGGAAGATGCGATTCCCACCTTTTCTACAAGTGTTTTGTGCTGCTGCACAGCTAGTTTTCCCCAAGGTTGCTGATACTTTCAAGCTGAACATAACTGCTGTAGTTTGGGTCATCTAAATATTCATACTAGGAAAATGAATTTATTTCTGCTACAAGGGATTCTAAATTTTTTCGCTGTGATTCCAGACTTAGCATCTTTGCTGGCATACTGTATTTGGATATCTTTCTGAAAACAGTCTGTGAGAGCAGCGTTTGTTTTTGTGTGGCCTGTTTCATTATGGAGATAGGACTTCATTTCATTTATTTTTATTCCGCATTCAACTATCTACCGATTATGCTGTTTATCTGACAGTATAAAAGGGGGGGGGGAGTACTTTAAACAGCACAGTGACTCAACGTGCATCAAGATGTTTAAATATGGTTCTAAAGAGACAGTAACTTCAAATTTGAACTTTGTGTTTAAAGGCTTGCTAATTTCAGCCCATTAAATATGGAAAAAAGAATAGATAGCATGCTGTATGTGATATGTAGTTCAGACTCATTCGCTTAAAAAGTATTCCCACAAGTGTCCAGCTTGGACCCATTATATCAGCAGATGTAAGCTATATAGAATCAGCAAAATTAATTTTCTAACCTTGTGGACTTCTTAATTAGTTTTCTAAGGATAAAGACATTATTTAGATGGACTATTAGTGAGATTATATAAAATAAAAGTGAAATAGCACTCAAGCATAATTCTTTTTTGAACTTTTGATCTTGATTAAAACACTGCTGGCTCAGATAAAATAAATGCAGAAATATACACAGGGCATGCTACATGCAATAGTTCTAGCACACTTGCAACCTTAGTAGGATGTTTTACTCATTGTTTCAATTGCTTATACAAAAATACAAAAATATGTACATTGCCCAGAATTGTTCATATTGAGACAGTCTTTAACAACTGTTGAATAAATAAACTAAATTAACTCTAGAATAAATTTACTACTATAAAATGTTTTACTGATGATCTGTAACTCCACTATTGATTATTCAAATAGATAATTCATTTTCTAAAAGCTCTTGGTGAGGTTGGATCATTCTTCCATATTTGGTAGCAATGGGCCCAGCAATTTGGGGAAATTATTTATAATAGAATGAAGCAAATTCTAGAAGTTGAATTCCTTTTCCAATCTCCCATCTTTCTATTAAATATTACTAACCTCATTGTTCTACGAAATATACTAAACTAGCTTTGTACATGCCAACAGCTGCTAGGATACTCTATGCTTTGCACTGGAAAGTATGTACAATTCCTTCAGTAGATAAATGATAAATTAATTTGTGGGAATATGCCTTGATATCTAAAATAGCCCTGTATTTGAAAAATAAATCTGACACAATTTAACACGGCAACCATTTTTTGGATTGTAGTTCTACTTACGGGCTTATATTGCATCTAAAATTTGAGTTTCTCTAAACATAAAGTTTTAACATTTAAGTAGAAGATGATTTGTTAAGTAAGGATATTTCTTACTAACTAGAAAAGACTATAATTTTTTAGTTTAACTTTTATTTCATGTTGTGCTGATTACTATCATTGATACTCATACTTCATTTTGATTTTAATGATACATTGTTTTAAAATGACATGTTTAAATATGTAGTATTTTTGTTATAATTTGTACCTAACTTACTTAATCTTACAGTAAGCTTACAGCTTTCAAATATCTTGTTTATTTACCTTGTGCATTTCTTTTCTTTTTTTCTTTCTTTTTTCTTTTTTGGTTTCTTTCTTGCTTCTGCTTTTTTCCCTTTCAAAATGTTCAAATAATTTTTTGAAGGAAAAAAGAATAAATTAACTCTAGAAGAGTGAAATAAAAGAGTACCTATATTTTCTCATATTTGGTGGTAGGAATATAAACCTGTCCAGATTTTCTAAAGGTGAATTGGCCTTCAGAAGAGAAGTAAAAATCTGCCTACAGTACTCCATGTACCAGCAGCATCTGTAGAGGGGTGGGATCAAAAAAGGCAGGATGACAGAAGCAGCATTGCAGTGCAAAGCCCACCCGTTTTGTATCTATGTCTTATGTTGGTATATGTATAAAAGGGGTGGGGCTTACATTGTGATGCCAGTATCACTTCTGTCATCTTGCCTTTTTGACCCTCTCCACAGATGTCGCTGCCATGCACCAAAATTTAGGCTTCAGATTTCTGCGAAGTTCTGAAGCTACTTCCCTATTGAAGGGGACATACAATGACCTATAGCTTTCCTTCATAAGCCGTGGTTCACTGGGCCTGTTATTTCATGGTTTCATGAAAATTTGCATCCAAATAAGTTGGGACTACAACTTCCATGATTCCCAGAGAGAAAGCTGTTCCAGATCATTCAGGTTTGTTTGGCCAATTAACTTTTTATGTGGAAGGTATGAGGTCTAGATTGCATCACAGAATTTCAATTCTCAATGGCAGAATTTACCTTTTTATATAATAGCAAAGAAACTTGTGCCCAACACACCAGAAAGACACTGGAATCTTCTGTGAATTTCAGTGATTTTATTTTCTCCCCTCATAAAATGTCCCCAGTTTTGAAGGTAGAACTAATCTAAGCAGAATGTGCTTGATGTCTACTTAAGAACTATTAGTAACAATGTAAATATTAGCCATAATAGCTACAGTGGAACTAGTTTTAAATAGAAAGTCAGGTCACTATGCCCTGTATGTCAGTATACTGTATATCCATATGAAAAATGCATGGATAATTGCTTGTGGCAAGTATGAATTGCTATTAGCTGATCAAAAGTTGTTGTTTTTTTTTATTTTTTGGTAAACTGAGAAGAGCTAGTGGTCTTTTTTTCCTTGTGCCCTGTTAGGAAAAATTTCATGCCCCAAACAGAAATAATTGACTGAATCGTACATGTTCATATTGCTGGTCTTATACGTTACACTAGCTTTTTATAGTGCAATCCAATATCATCATCTTCTTGTTGTTCAGTCGTTAAGTCACGTCTGACTCTTCGTGACCCCATGAACCATATCGCGCCAGGCCTTCCTGTCCTTCACTGCCTCCCAGAGTTTGCTCAGTTTCATGCTCATTGCTTCAGTGATGCTATCTAACCATCTCATTCTCTGCCGTCCTCTTCTCCTTTTGCCTTCAATCTTTCCCAGCATCAGGGTCTTTTCCAAGGAGTCCTCTCTTTGCATTAGGTAACCAAAGTATCTGAGCTTGAGCTTCATTATCAATCCTTCCAATGAGCAATCAGGGTTGATTTCCAATATCTACTTAGAGGTAAATCCCATTTAGTTTAATGGAGCTTTCTTACAAGTAAGTGAGAACAAGTTCATAGGATTGGTATGAATCTCCATATACTTGTGCTAGGAGTTGCTTTTTAATGCAGTAACAGAAAAAGATAATTGGCATGGCAAAAAATAGGGTTTGACTTTCAGCATCTTGTATAAAATATGAGTGGAACTGCTGAGACCTACAGTTGTAATCAGATTCAAGAACTGTTATAATGTGCTTAGAACATCTTACACTATCAAATATCCTTTAACTGCAAAGCACTTAAATATTTAATAATATGGCCAAGATGTTCTGAAAACAGTCTTCTGGTGCTAGGAAAAGGCTAGTATAAAATTAGCTGTATAAACTTGTCTTCTCAATTTGCTGCTCTCCAGATGTGTTGGACAGTAATATAGACAATTTCTATAATTATCAGCCAGCAAGGTATTATAATTGAACAGTGTGACAGATGCATGGTTAGGAGATACTGGCCTAAACTCTTACTGTACTGTATGGTGAAAATATAGTATCTTTAAATATAATATTTCTAATGGCATATGTAAGCAGCTGTTTTGATGACTCACATATGACAAAGCTGAATACCATTCTACCATTCATTCTTTATCACTTTATGGTAACTAAGACATATAAGTGTCTATATATTTTCAGTGTGGTGGATAAACATGAATGAACTTTACAATAAAAAAGTAATATATTTAATATTACAAACAACTTTATAATTGTTGAGACAATTGCAGTATAGCTTTTTAAAATTATCATTTGTAAAGAAATCTGAAATTAAATTCAAATAAGCAAGCAACTCTAATTTTTTATGATTTTTAAAACAAGATCTTAACTATCTAGCAAACATTGTTCAGAGTTTGTGTCTTTATAGAACAGAGTTCTTCAGGGATGAGGGAAATGTGTGTGTGTGTGTGTGTGTGAGAGAGAGAGAGATCCGAGTGTACCATAATAGATGACTGCTGTGATTTATGTACAGATTGCATATTAAATCCAGTTAAAGGCACTCAAGTATCCTTTTTCTCTCAACATTCATCAGTTGATCCCATCAACTGAGTTATATACTCTTCCATCTCATCAAGCAGCCTCCCAAACATGGTACCCTCCAAATATATTGGACTACAACTCCAATTAAGCAGCAAGGTTGACATAATGAATAGCATTTGACCTTCAAAAAATTATTATTGTGATAATGCAATATGGAATATTCTCATACACTGATGTGTTTATCTATGACCAGGTCCAGGATACTCTGTTAAATTCTCCCTTGTACCTGATGTTCTATTCATTCTGCCCAAGTTATCTACTTGATTGTTTGGGGGGGGGGGTTATCTTAATATTCTCCCCCAATATGTATTTCTGCAAACTATGGATTTCTAATTAATCCCTATTAAAACAGCAATTTTTCTATAGGGTGCTATCTAGGATGCCTGACAAAGTTAAAAATAGGACAAGTGTTTTTATATATAAATATGTACATTTATATTTCAGAAGCTCCATGATAGCAGTAATCCAGCAAGATCTTTCCCCAGTAGCATTTCACATTCTGCTACAAGTGTTCCTTATCGGACAGTGAAAAGTGTGGATTCAACTGATGAAAGCTTTTCAGATTCTGATGAAGATAGTGGTCTATGGAAGCGAAAGCGGCAGAAATGTTCAAACCTTCCTCCCCTCAAACCAGAGCTTTACCAGTTTGCTCCAAACCCTCACAAACAAATCCCAGTGGGGGCTAAAAAGATCAACAATATATGGGGTGAAGTTCTGCAGAAACAGAATCAAGATGATATGGCAAAGGAACTTGGGATTTTATGGATGGATGGCAGCCTTGACAAAAGCCGAGCGTCAGAGACCTACAACTACTTGTTAGCAAAACAGCTGATAAAAAAATCTGAATCAGAAGTAGTTAAGACATTAGACAAAGAGTTGGATGAATATATGCAGGATGATAAAAAGACTTTATCAAAAGAGGAGGAGGAAGAGGTGAATAGACAAGGTCTCTGGAAACGGAAAAGGCCCATAAAGGACAGATTAGGTCCAAGGCAAGAAATGAATTATAAAGGGAGGTATGAAATTACGGAAGATGATCCTGAAGAAAAAGTGGCAGATGAAATTGCCTACCGGTAAGATTTTGATCTTTTATTTAAGAGATGGCTAGATTTTCAGCGAAAGCCATATTTCAAGATAACAGCAAAGCTTGTGGAAGATCAACATATTCTGGTTTTGAATAGTTTCTTACTAAAGCATTGTTTGATCTTAAAGAAAAACTATTATTTAGATAAACAACTTTAAAGTCCATTCACGTGTTATGTTATCCAGAGTGTTAAATGGGTGACTGCTCCAGATCTTTCTCTTTCATAGACAACATGCATATACACACCTATCCATGTCACTGTAATTATAGCTGGAGAAGGAAAGCTGCTTGATACCAAGTATGCCAAATATTACTAGAACTTGTAATAGTAGATTTGTTTTTGAAAATATTGTCACTCAAATTTGTTAGGAAATACAAAATTTCCAGTTTTCATAAACTTTTCTTTCAGGCTTTATGAACCAAAGAAGGAACTAATTGCAAGGATAGTGAAAATTATTGGCAAAAAGAAATCTATTGAACTACTGATGGAAACAGCTGAAGTGGAGCAAAATGGAGGTCTTTTAATCATGGTAAGAAATAATTTGTCATGTAATTTGTTAGAATTACACCCTAACTGATACTAAATGAGACAAGAGGGTATTTCCTTCCCTATATTTTTCCTGCTTGCTGTCATTTTTATTATTGTTACTCTCACTTTTGTCCAGTCTGATTCCATTACCCATCACCAGCCTTTGTTGCTACCAACCAGGCAGGTCCACTTCAGCAGCCACTTTACCTACCAAGTTCCTCCTCTCATATCCACAAGCATTATCCCTATCAGATTAGCTGTATTTCTATCAGATATTTTCTCTTGGCAATTCTACCTTGCTGTAAAAGCACATTATATTCATATCAATCTTGTTTGAATTACATTGCATTGTCAGGTCCTGTTAGGGTTACAGATTAGTCATTTGGGTCAATCAAACATTGTTAGTGACCAGTTTTTTTTACTGTGGTCAAATAAGCCTAGATGCTGATGATGGTTAATGAATTAGCTTATTGCATACTTAAATTCTCAGTGGAAAAATGCCTTTGGTTTTCTAATAGTTTCTTTTATTCTTGATTTTATTTTCTTTTAAATGTAATTGTAGTTTACGAAAAGTCAAACAGAAGACCTGTTCAATGAATCATTAAAACTTACAGAACACTTACTTAACAAAATTAAGCTATCATTCATTATAATTTTAAAATAATAATTGTTACAAGTTAAGTGTAAAATGTAGATGATTAATGATTTACAATATTTGACCATGATTTGACAGATTAGTTGATGAAATATTTTAGCTCCTCAAATACACACACCTGGTAAAATGATTAGACTTTGTAGTATTCAGCTGTATTAGATGATTGTACTCTTTTCAAGAGGCTTCAAAAGTTTTTAAGGTATTATTACCTGATTGAGAGTATTAATCTCATTTTCAGCCCAAGTTCTCCCTCCCCTCCAAAGTCTTTCTAGCTGTTTTAAAATAGGAATTAGTCCACAGCATCAATTTCTCATGAGAGCAGGAATCTATTTTAATTTTCTTCCCAGTGGGACCCAGATGTGTTTAACTATCTTCAGTATTGAAGAAAAAAATAACCAAATTCTTGCTATTATCAGAACCCAGACTTTGCCAGGAGTTAAAGATACCAAGTATCTCACTCTAGTTGAGCCTACAGTGGTGAATAATCAGTGTCTATTCCATACGAATACATTATTGAAGTTAACACACATGCTTAATTATAATTAAAGTCAGGAAAGTTAAACTACCTTCATTAAGTAAAAGCAGTAGCTTTGAAAGAGAAATGCTAGGTGTTCATTCCTTCCATAAAAATGTAACTATTAATTTGTCAATGTTTGAAATATTTCAGAGAAACCAATACTGATATTTGTCTCAAAATAGTTACCAATCTTGAAGCAATATTCATTTTCATCACATTTATTCTACCCCACAAATTTAGGGACATTTTCATTGATCTCTTTAATTTGGTTAATACATTTTAAAATAATTGTAGCCACAAAGCAGGATACCTTTTTAGGAATTATAATTCCCTGGTATTTGATAGATTCTGGAAAATAAACTCTAAATCTTTATCTACATCCTTAGTACTTCATTGCCTATGGTGTAATATTAGACATTCCAAGTTACTGTATTCCCAGAATATTTCCAGTATAACTGTACAATTTCAATAAATTTAAGTAAAGATCACTGATAATCATTAAAAAAAAAAACCAAAATACTATCTGCATATAGTAACAATTTGCATTCCAATTCAGGTTCCACACATTTCCTGGATATCACCACTTTGATTTATTATACACATTAGGAGTTCCAGCGCCAAATTAAGTATAATGGGAGATAAAGGACATCCTTGACACCTTCCACATGCATTTTGATTCCAGGAAAAATAAGCTAATTCATATTTACACGAGCAAAAGAATTGGAATAATGCATTTTTATTCACAAAATAAAACCTGTGAGAAATTCTTCATCACTTGCACCAAAAATTTGATTTGTACCATAGTAAAAACTTTCTTTGCATCTAATGTTGCCAAACCAAATGTGTCATTTATGTCAACATAAACAGCTATCTTGTCTACCAAAAGTCTAATATTATATGAGACCTGATGCCCTTTCATGAAACCCATTTGTGATGGACCTATTTTTCAAAAAATTCTTGATGTATCTCTAGCACTGTAGGAGCTGCACTATCCTAAAATTTTGATTAAATCATTTTCTAATTTTGCTCTTGAACAAAAGATTTTAGGGTCTGAAGGATATTTATAATTATGGTGGTTAAAAATAATTGGGACCTGGATAAAGTTTTATGGCCCAACTAAAGATAAACCTTGTACTTTACATACCTAAGTTATAGGTGATCAAGAAAAGTGTTGCTGGAGGCTTCATTTAAGTTTGGATCCATTAATGAATCAGAATAAAATGTCAAGGAAAAAAAGTGACTTTTAAGAGTGGTAATGACTTCATGCAGACATCTGGGGATTCAGTTTAATGATATACCATATATACTCGCATATAAACACATCCGTGGATAATTTTTAACCAAAATACCATGAAAAATGCACCATCCCTGGATAAACTGACCATCAAAATGTTCATATGTTTTAATTTTCACAATTAGCTTATCGCAAGCAAATTTTGTGTTTCCACACACACATAAGACATGGTCAATCTAGTTTCTAACAAATAATTCCTCAGAGAGGACGTGAGTTTCTTGTAACCAAAAAACCCCCTTCAGACCTAATCATGTTCAGTTTATTAAAAATCTTCCTCTGCTTGTCTATGCCTCTCAACTCTTTAACATTCCGTATCATGAATATTGTCATTTTAAAAAATACACAATTATGGAAAATAATTAGGTCCCTGGTCTATATACAAATTTTCAAAAAATTCAGTAAATTATAATTTCATTTTAAACACTATAATGTAATTAAAAAAACACTTTTTTTAATAGGCAAGCTTTAAAAAGGATATTAGAAGTAGAACAAAGGAAGCACACAACATTCTGATTAATGTAACTATCATGGTCAAATCTATATACAGAACTACATGGAACTATAAATAATAAACGAGGAAATATTTTTTAAAAACTGACTAAAATTAAACAGTAAAGGGACTCTAGCTTGGTACATGCCAAGGACAGAGAAACCCTGCTTTTCCTCTCTCCTAAACTGCAAAAATAAAAAAGGAAGGAAGAAAATAACAAAAAAATTGAAGAGTACATACTCTTTACATTAAGTATATATGTTACCAATATAACCTTCAAACCAAGAAATCATTTCTGGGTAGTGCCCTAAGATCATTAACTAGGTCACTGAATTTCCTTCTTTCCTTTCCATCCAGGGATAAGCCCAAAATTGCAGGATATCAAAAGAAGTTTTTTATCCTCTTTTACCTGGCCGCAGGGTGTGTTTGGTGGAACTCTTTACAATTTTTATGATGCATGAGGCAAATCTGGAAATAATGTGAGAGTTCTTTCCCCCATAATCCAACATTTAGATTATTACATTTGCTTGTAATATTTTCTATCCCATTCAGACCTGCAAAGATTCAACAACAGGATTGGGGGATTGTGAATTCTTATATCTTGAAGGTACCCAAGAGACTGTGTCAATCCAATCAGCACAGTCTAATTGAAACAGCTCCTAAAGGCATTTTACTTCGACATCTGCTAAAGTGTGTTTATGTTCCAAATAAGGAAAGTTGATAAGGCATTTTTTTCCTCTACATGCATGACCTTGGATCTGTTCCAGAGCTGCTTGGCAAGCCAGCAGCTCTTTATATCTTGTTTTGTCTTGAGTGACTAATGTTAGAATTGATTTCTCATTTGCCTCATTCCTTGTTTCTTGTTCTTTTAACTATTTCTTAATATCATTAGATTTTTTTCTCCATGTGCTCTACTTTGTCAGCATACTCTGAGAGGTGGCAGTTTATTGCTTGTAACGTTACCAGAATCTCAAAATTGGTCACATCTCAGACAGAAACATCTGATGGAATTTCAGGAAGGAGAATTGCTGTTTGAGTATTTCTCTTTTGGGTTGGGGTTTCAGCTAGACCCTAACAAGAGATGTGTGGATAATTTATCACTCAAAATCTCACTCCCAGCTATAATGGCTTCTACAAAAACCAGAGTTGGGAGGGCTGTCTGAAGGAAGTCTTCACAGTGGGAGAAGAAGCCAAAGGGGAAAGAGACTGCCTCTTAGATTTCCAAGGTTATTTTTTATCTCTCCAAAATACTAGGACTAACAAATAACAATATAATTTGTATTTTGCTCACCAGCTCTTTTCAAAAATAATTCACAAGTACTGTTTTCACAAATTGTGGAAGGCTAGAAAAATCAATTGCATTGTAACACATCACTATCTTGCCAGAAAACCTCAGAAGAAACAAAATATGGTAGAAACCATAATCTCAGCTGACTGGCTGCTTTATGCCTTGAAACACTTGACTCTTCAAACAATATTTTTTATATTACACAGGCAAGCTTTCAACAATTATATAAAGCCCTGTTAGTATTTTTTACAGGTAACTAATATTTTCATTTCCTTTTCTCTCTGTATCTCAGATGAATATCCAGATAATATCCCAAGTAACAATACATTTGACATGTTTTACCCTTGCTGCTTTTAAAAGGTTTATTTTTTCATCATTCAGGATGGTTCTAGAAGAAGAACACCAGGTGGAGTTTATATAAACTTGCTGAAAAGCACACCTTGCATAACCAGTGAACAAATCAAGGTATATGATGTTAATTTATCCATTCCAATACACAGCATAGTTTTACATAACTTTGAAAAAATGCTTTTTAAATATAATATTCTGGCTTTACTTTCTTATTTTCCTTTATGCATTTTATGAAATAAGCTGTTTTCTATCCTGATAGCCCAAGCTTTCATTATTAATTTTCTTAGTTTTGCAGTGGTTATGCTTAAGAAATTTCAGGTTCCACTCTTTCTCATATAGCTGCAATCATGCAAAAAAGAACTGACAAAAAAACTGTACATGCAAAATTAGCATTCCCTAATCATTAAATTCTTCAGTCTGCAGACAGCTGCCTACAAATAAAGTTATTATTCCCAATAATATAATGATGCAATAATCCAAGCTGTCAAACTAGCAATGATAATTCTCTTATTGAAGGCATGAGCCTCTGTTGTAGTAAGTCAGCTAAATAATTAAAGGACTACCACCCCACTGTTGTGTTCTGTATTTGGATCCTGTCCAACTCTATCTGAAAGAAGTATAGAATTGATGGTGGTAACTCTCCCTACTGCTTTTCTTTATTTCACAGCCTTTGTAAGGCTGCTTTGTAGGGTGCATTTTTTAATGTATAACAAAGAAAAGCATATATAGCTTTCAGAATGCATAGAATTCCAAAAGTGGAAAGAAGAGAGCGCTGAGTATATGGACTCATCCACTTTATTGCTTAGTGGCTGTCTCTTCTAATACTAAAGATAAAGGGGAGGACTCTCATATAGAGTCTCTATTCAGGTATGTGTTTTGGAAATATAACATGGGCATACCAACAACCTAGATGGCTTTCTACAGGTAGTCCTCGACTTACGACCACAATTCAGACCGGAACTTCCATTGCTAAGCAATGCAGTCATTAAGGGATTCATGTCTGATTTTATAACCTTTTTTGGTGGGGTCGTTAAGTGAATTACATGGTCATTAAGTGAATCCGGCTTCCCCTATTGACTTTGCTTGTTGGAAGCCCCCTGGGAAGGTTGAAAATGGTGATGGCATGACCCCAGGATACTGCAGATGTCATAAATACATGGCAGTTGCCAAGTACCTGAATTGTGATCACATGACTGTGGGGATGCTGCAATGGTCATAACTGTGAGGATCGATCATTTTTTTCAGTGCTGTCGTAACTTTGAATGGTCATTAAATGAATGGTCATAAGTCGAGGACTACCTGTACTTTCTCAAAACTAGTTCTTTGAGTCCAGCAGGATCTTTGTGCTTCTGCATATTTATTCAGAATTTATCCTTGTAGCATATTTCATATCTACAATAAACTGGCTCATTTTCCTGATTTTTTGCCTCCTACTTTTCAAAAGATTGGCAATCCAAAACATACCTCTCAATTTTTAGAAACTTTCTCAATATTATAAATGGTGAGGTGGCAATTATTTTACAACAAAGCATTCCTTTAACTCTAGAGAGCAGAATAATACATTTTCAAATAATTCTGCAACAATATTTGGAAAAATAGTGGCTTTTTAAAAAAAAGACTTTTAGGGGTTTTTGTCATGCAGTCACAGTTTATGTCTAAAAGTTGGCTGAGGCAGCTAGTGTTTTGCAAAAGCTGCCTTTGTCTATTATTCTTTATCACTTCATGGGATATTAACATTCTCTTCAAAGGAAATCTTCTATATTGAAAATCAAAAGGAGTATGAGAATAAATGTGCTGCAAAGAAGAGGAGATTTCAAGTGCTGGGGAAAAAGATGAAGCAAGCTATTAAAGGACTTAATCTTCAAGAATATGATGATGCCTCTCGAGAGACTTTTGCAAGTGACACAAATGAAGCCCTGGCTTCTCTGGATGACTTGCAAGAAGGACATGGGGAAATAAAACTGGATCCTGAAGATGCTATTGAAGTAGATAACAGTCATGATATAGATATCTTTTGATGTATTAGATAGTTCAGGGATCAAAATCTTTGTGATGTATATATATATTAATGTTCAGTTTTATATTATGATTATATCTTTTCATTAGTTGCAATAGTGCCTATTATGTCAATCGGTCATATGCTGAAAAGGGCCATTTTATTTCTCACTGCTGATACTTGAGTTTTCAGTTTGTTTCAGATCATGAATATTGTACATCTTCCTTTATTTCATAACTTCAGTAGACCCTTAACACCTAATGCACATTCTTGCATCTCAAGGTTAGTTTAATATTTTAAAAAAACCCTGAGTGCTCTCATTCCAGAGTAAAACTTATATATGAAACTGAATATAACTGCATGGAAACACTATTTCATTTAAGTAATAGTAATATGAAACAAATATCACTCTAACATATACTCTGGTATGGAAGCCTTTTAGCATGATCATTGTCTTCATGATAAATCTGGGAACACATTTTGACCCACAAGCCAGATGGGTATTCAGTGTGCTTGCAAGATATTTTAGATGGAACATTAAGGATGCTCTTCACAGTTGAAAAGATTGCTTCTAAAGGGGACATGGAATTGTCCAATTTGTCTACTGTTTTAATGATTAAACCTGAGGTTTTGTCCTATGAATATGAAGTGATAAATACTATATGTTGCATGCTTAGAGAACTTCAATTTCAGCTTTTGTTGACCATTAATTCTGAGAAAATCATATAAGCATGCAATAATTAAGACAAACCTTTCTCTTTTACAGTTCTTTCAGTTTTCAACTTATACCTGAGTTTTGTGCTAACACAATCCTGCATAAAATTAGTTGTACTAGGAGTAAATCACTTCAGTCAGTGAACCTTAAGTTAGTTGTGACTTAAGACTCATTGATATCAGATATCAGAAGAACACCTCAGTCTGAATCCAGCCAGCATAAATGGGTACAAAACTTGTCTCAGTTTCATTTTGTTTTGAAGTTAACAATTCTGAACATGGGAGCTAGCTATAAGATTTAATCTCCATTGTCATCCCTATTAATTACAATAATCTTAAAAGAACAGAAAAGTTAAGAAATCAAGCAACACATCTGTCTGAATTGTTGTAGTAGACTTATGTATCATATTTGTAAAAGGTTTCATGAGATTAGAGTAGAATTTGCAAAACTGGTTTAATTTTTTCATTTGTAATGTGTAAAAAAAATAAAAATTGTTGGCTTTTAAAATGTTGTGTTTATTCAATTTCCCCAACATTTTTAGGGATTTCCAGTTGGTCTTTAAGAAAACGAAAGAGATGGGAGAATAAAATAAACTCTGTGTTGTTTGGATTATTTTGTCAATATGTCAAACTTCAACACTGTGTAGTTAAATCCTTGAAGAACAGCTGCTTCTTTCAGTTATATAGATTTGTGTGTGTTAAATTCTCAGTTCAAACTTGCACAGTGAATTTCAGTAATGTTATTGTGAAAATAGGAGATGCCCCTGAGCAAAAATGTTTCTGCACTTTTATATATCAATAGCACTTGACCACTGAACTGCTATAGCAGTTATATTTTCCTCAACTTTTCTAGTCTTCATTACCGTATCCATTTTCCCCCTTCATGTATCTATTTGTTCCTGATTTATGAAGCCTTTGGGGAAGAAATAACTTATAAGTTGGTATATATTTTAGCAACTACTAGAGAAAATACAGCAGACCTGCCCTCCCAAAACTCCTAGTTTCTGATGGCCTTAGATACATAATCACTACCATCAATACTCATGTAGCATAGTCAATTTCTATAATGAGTAAAATTATATGTATTACAGCCCTATGTTCCTAAAAGTTTGCAGTAAATTTAGGTTGCTCTCATAAGAATGGGGGTGGCAGAAAGAGACCAGTAAGACATAATGTTAGAGACCCAAGTAAGTCCCTCTTTAGTAATGAAGCTTATTAACTCCTTACAAGTCACCAATAGACCTAAACTAAAGTGGAAGCAGGATTGTGTATGATAACTTTAGAGTAAAAGTCCTGTTGAGTCAGTTTGATCTCTCCCAAGACTAAGAACAACTGCCTGCTATCTCGACCTGTTTCCTCTGATAAGCTAGGTTTTGAAAAATTCCAGTGATCTTGATCCCATCCCCATATTCTCGCAATCAAGCATAGTGCTTGCATTATCCACCTGTATCAAAGTATGTAAACTTCTGCTTCCTCATCAACACTTCAAACAGTCAAATCTTTATTTTGATTTTGTTACATTTTAGCCATGTGTCTATTGAGAGGGCATTTCTCACTATAATTTGTGTCATCAACCTGACAATGGTTGATGCATCATAATCCCTGTCTTGATGCAGCTGCCAGTTTTCTTGATAGGTTACCAACAGCAGAGTGCAGCAGTTCCTGTAGCATGAGCAGCCCCAAAACTGACCCCCCTGAGGGGTCTAAAACCAATGTGATTTCCAAGGGAGTCAATACAGACCTAAGAGGGTAAGAGAGAAACTTCAGTCTGGAGAGAGATTTGGGGGGGACAAAAAAAAAAGTATCTTTTCCAGTGGCTATCAATCGAGTAGACGGGCTTTAATGTCCATTTTTTCCTCAAGTGGGTTATTATGTTTGCTTTTCAATTGCAGCGTTATGCAAATAAAAGAAACAAGCACAGCAAACCATTTAGAAATGAAAGATGTTGAAGTAAATAATTAAAGATGCACTGCGCCTGCCAAAAAAGCCAATTCTTTGTTCACTAATCCTCTTGGAGGATGTAAACAGGAAAGTACTTTAGAAATACTGAAAGCAAAACAAACACTTTTGATGGTTATGCTTTAAAGTGTCTTCTTGTTTTCTGAACAATGTGAGAATGCTCATTAATTACATGTTCATGTTCTAATAAGATGATTTAATAAACATACAGATTTCAATTTCAATCTGCCCAGTGCCCAACATCCTGTCCAGTATTAATCATTATAATTCATTTCTTCAGGGACCTTGGTACCCATCAAGACAGTTACATTGACTTTCAAAGATTATTTTCATGCATGTATGCAAATTATTTGTTAATCCTTCACCTGATTCCCAGCTAAACATTATGAAGTTTTAGCTGAACTCATGAATCAGCTATGCTTGTTTGTGCATGCACATCATCAACTGAATGCAGTACAGAGGCCTTTAGGGTATACTACATTAACATCAAGTTACAGCAGCATGGAATTTAAAAGCTGTGATGCGTTCTTCTCCATTGAAAAGCAACCTTGTGCCAATGCTTTTTTTATTTCCTTATTTGACTGTATTTGACTATATCAGTCCCATTTTTGCAAAATAAACATTGTTCTAGAGTAAAAAGCAGCCTATAAGCTAGGAAAGAACATTTATTTCCACTATTACATTTCCAGCATAAATTGCCCACTTTCCAGAGCACTTTACCATAGAAAATACAGTATTATTTTTCTTTATGAAATACTGTAAGGTGTAGTTTATTCCCTAAACCTTTAGAATTCATAAGAGGAATTTTTATCTTAATTATTGTTCTATTTTACTGAAAATTAGGACTAATGAGATAAAACACCAAAATGTTCTCATATGTACCATGAACATTTTTATCTTTGAAGAATAATAGGTAACAAACTCTTTCAATGTCTTTCTCTTTAATATGGTAAAAATTTTCCTTGAACTTAATTTCCAATGTTTGAAACAAAACAAAAGAATATAAATTAGAGCTTGCTGTGTCTGCTTTTGAGTGTTTAAAAATGTGTGTAATGTGATTGTGACTTTTCCATTGTCTCATCTAGTGGGATTGTTATTAACCTGAATGAAACTCAATAAAAAAATGTTGTTTTTCTAAAAAGTTCTTAAAGTTTTTACAAATAAAAAGGTAGATAGCTTAAACAGCCCATACTGTCAGAGAGGGAAACAGTGAATGATGAAAAGGGAAAATATATTTTACTTAAGGTGTAAATATATATCTATCTATTACAGGAGCTTGTAAAGCATTAGGTCTTCCTCCTAGGTTGCCTTAATGTGAACAATCAGTCTTTTTCTATCAAAATTAAGAAATGGTGGGGTTCTTCAGTTAAGGTAAAGCTGATTCGACATTTTTATCAGAGTTTCAAAGATTCAGATCTGAGTTAAGGCAAGTCACTTATATACATATTGGTGTTTGCTCATGTTTCAGTTTGGAAAAGATTAATTTGTCTAAGGACTGAATTTGGTGTGAATGATCAATAATGCAAAGAAATCATCTAGAGATGTGTATATGTACTTAGCAAAAGGGGAAATGATAGATTAGGACATTAAATTATCTTTGATAGGCATACATCCAATCCAGATGAATATGTTAAATTATTTATATTTATATATAACAAATTTGTCACCACCCATCTCATTAAAAAGCGACTCTGGGCAGTTTACAAAAAGATAAAATCAATTAAAATACAATAGAAAAAGAGTCTTAAATAAATAATAAATAAATTCCAAGAATGGATGGAATTGGCGAGTAGCTCAGGGAGCATCATCAGGGCATCAGCCACCCCCAGGATTGATTAGAGCTCTTATTGCCCCATGCCGGCTGGCACAGCCAGGTTTTTAGGCCTTTTTGGAAAGCTGGGAGGGTAGGGCCCACCGCACCTTTAGGGGAAAATCTTCCAAAGGGCAGGGCAACGGCAGAGAAGGCTCTCCTCCTGGGACCCACCAGCCAACATTCTCTCACTGATGGGGTCCACAATATGCCCTCTCTGCCTGACTGGGTGGGATGGGTTGATGTGATGGGGGTGAAATAGTCCCTCAGGTAACTTGGACCCATGCCATGTAGGGCTTTAAAGGTGATAAGTTGAATTGGACCCGGAAGCAAACTGGCACCCAATGCAGCTCCCACAGTAAAGGTGTTATATGTGCCATCCTTGGGGCACCCAAGATTGTCCACATAGCTGCATTCTGAACCAGCTGTAGCTTCCAGATACTCTTCAAGGGCAGCCCCATGTAGAGCACATTGCAATAATCTAACCAAGAGATTATCATTAAGAATTACCATTTTTTCTACATGATTTCTTCATATTACATCTGTGAATTTGAAGAGGTAACTTGAAATGAGTGTAGGAACAATTAAAGCATGTTGCAGACACTAATGAATAAAGACAGGCTTGATGATTGTGCTTGACTGGCACTATCACACATCTACCAAGACCCAGGAGCTGGAAGGAGAGCATGGAATATCAGCAGTAGCAGTGAGCAAAAGACACTGGGGTTGACATAATTTGATCCCAGCTGATTTTCATGCTCTTGGTATCTTCATGCTTTCTGTAGTCCTTTAGATCCAATATGGTAGCATATGGTTATTGCTCCTTGGGGCTAATCTTACCATGAGCTAAATGAGGTGGTAGATTTCGGGGGTCATGAAGCAGCAGCAAATCCCACCTGCCTCTTTTAAAGTCTCTGATATCAAAGATTTGCCTGGCTCATATTTGCAGGAAAAAGGGATGATAAAAAAAATTTCTCATCCTGCTTGACATTTTAATTTTCCAGTTTTAGCAAACAAAATAGCATCTATTTTTAATCTCTGTGCTATTGGCCAGACTCATGGGAATAGGAGGGGTTGGAGGGTGAAGAAAAGCAGTAATTATAAGACCACACATTCAGGTGGAGTGAAACCATTTTGGACTTTGTTGCAGAGGATGGACATTGAGCAGACCGTGCAAGGTGTGTGTACTATGTCCACTACTTGAGAATCACTAATAATTCAGTTTATAAGCTGTAATGCAAAAATTAAATTTGTTATTTATTGAGCTATACTATGCATGCTGCCTATTCTTGTTGATAGTGAGCTTTTAGGTTGCAGAGTAAATACAGAAAATTATATTACTTTTTTGTTGAGCTTGCTGTTCAGTTGCCAAATGAAGCAGCGTGCATGTTCTTGCATCCTAGGAGGAAAGATGTCCAAGCTAAGATTCAGAGAAGTGTTGGGGGGGGGGTGTCTGTGTGTGTCTGTGTGTTCTCTTTCATTATTGGGTGAATGAAACTTGAGGTTCAAAGCATCTAAAGGCTATCGGGTTGCCTATTTATGGTAGATAAAAAGCTCACATAACCCATTGGAGTGTGACTAAAGGGCAGATAAATCTGTACCACGCAGCCTCCTCCATTTAGCCTTTTCCAAGATCAGAATAAAGACTATAACTATTTTTGTAGAAACTGGAGTTGGGGGGTGGGTGGGGGTGGAGAGAGAATCCAAACAGCTCTAAGCTCAGAGTTTTCTCCCTGACCTTGGAGGGGCAGTTTTCTCAATGACCTCAAAGAAGGATATTCTGAAAAATCCTATAGTCCCTGGGGCACTCTGTTAGGGACAACTGAAATGAATGCTAACTCTGTAACTGAATTGTAACATTTGGTGATGTGGACAAAGACTTACAGACTTATTAAGGACTTTAGCCTCACATGTTAAAATACCTTGATTAGCTTTGAATAATGGGCCTTCTAAGCAAATCTATATAGAACTGTACAATAGGTAAAGATGGATATTTTGAAGCTGATTTAAAAACTTACTGATTGGATGGAGACTTGTTGAGATACCAAGTTTCATTATTCACATATCCATCATTTGTTCAACCAACACATAATTTTCATATTTCATAAGATCTGAATACCCAGATGAAACTGAAGAGATTTATAATTAAAGGATTCATTTTCTGCATTTTATTAGTAGTCTAACAGATCGCATTAAAGAAGAGAACAAACTGTAGTGAGAAAAGGAAAGATGTGTTAGTTGATAATGGTAGATGGAAAACATTTTGTTTATGATTCAATCTTCCATTAAATCCCCTGTATGGCTGCTATGCTGTAAAGAAGGTGAAATGGAGGTATTGAAAGAGATATGAACATAAATGTACTTTCTTAAAACTTTGGTATATAGATCAACAGACATATTTATTATATACCATTCATATCACATTGGTTTCAAATCTACAACACATATGTTAAGACTTCTGGTTTTTTGAAGTTAATTACTCAAGGTAATGTCCTATTGAAATTAATAGGTTTACATAAAATGTGATGTCATAATGTGATTGCTTTGGTTTTGGCACAGTATGTTTGTGAACCCTGTCATGTGGTTTCTGACCCATGGTAATAGCCTGGTGTGCTATGTCAGCAAAGGCTACTTGGCAAATCATGACACACACAGACACACATACATATACACATGAACACACAATTACTAAAGGGAAAATATGTATGCATACAACAGGGTTAATGAAATAATATAGTTTCAAATTCATCATCATTATTAAAAAGGAAGACAAAATAAAATAAGAAAAATGGGTCCCTGGCAAAATACAGTACTAATGAAACTCCAAAAGCTTTGACCAGATTCCTAGAAAGTTCTTTGTCCCTTTGCTTAAAAAACAAAACAAAACAAATCCCTAACTTAAATGTTGTCAGGCAATACATATGAACAGTCCATTGTTACAAATCAAGTGCAGATTTCTCCTTCAGAGTTGTATGATACCTTTCTTAGCCAATCCATGCCTGAAAAATCCATGACAGAGTACTAACACTGGGCATATAGCCACAAGTATAAGCATTTTGAACACAAACCATGACCTATTGTAATGTATGAATCAGCTACCCACGATTCATAGTCCTATTCATTTCAATGACCTTCTGATGACCACATTTCACTAAACAGAAAATGCTGTTTGCTTTGCTTGGGCTATTTTCTATGAAATTTTCTGGGGTTTAAATTGGAAAAACATCCAACAGCAAAAATGTTTGATTGGGGCAAAAGTGTTTGATTAGGGCATTATTCTGACAGCAGCTAAGACCACCACCATTATTATTTCCACAATGCCCTGGAGAGATTGAAAGTATTAATGTAGCATATTATTTGAACTGAAATGATGACTTGCTTTCCAACCTAACCGATATTGGGGCCTCGGATGCTAGGAAAAAATGCTTGGCTTGAGTACAACAAAGGTTATATTTCACTTTTTCTCCAAGGATTTGAAAGCAGTATTGCAGATAGCCTTTTCTATCTAAATTTTATCCTCCCAAGAACTGCAGTAGGCAGATTGACTGAAAAAGTGATTAGCCCAAAGTGAGCTTTCATTTAGGGCGTCCTGGGGGGGGGGGGGTGGAGGGGGGAGCTGAAAAGAAACAGGATGGCAGATGTGCCACTGCAATCCAAGTTCTGTGCCTTTTGTATGTGTGTTGACACTGCACCCAAGTGTAAAAGGACAGGGCTTTGATTACAGTGCCACGACTGTTAATTTGCTGCTTGGACCTCCCTTGCAGACACCATGGCTTCCAGTCTTGACGCTACTAACTTCATCATACTGGTTTTAAAACTAAACCATGTATCAATCCTTTTATATTACTTAATTAATTAATAGGCACTTTATAGGCACAATTTGCACTCTTAGTAGTAGTGGAGAATGAGAGAGAATGGGGATTGTTGTATTTTTCTCTCTGCGTTTGAAGAAGTTTTAAAACATGAGTGATGCTGATTCATTTATTTATTTATTTTCCTCCTTACTTGCTCATTGTATTCCCAGGTTTATTCACTGCCATTTACCAAAATTTTCATGCAAACATGGGATGATTCCAAAACTGTACGTGATGCCTTGGAAACAAGATATGAAGTACCGAACATTACATTTGCAGGTAGGAAGCCAGGGAAACAATTACTTCTTTATGCAGAGCAGCAGGGGCTTCATTTTAAAAATGCAATAAATACTTACAAAGTAACTACTGAATCCTATCAAATTTAATAGCTCATTCTTTCTTCTATTAAAGGGGAAGTGAATCATGTTCAGCCTCATGTCCAAGGCAAACATATTTGGCTTTTTACCATTTTTTTTCTAGATTTTTTTATCCCACCTTTCTTATTTTTATAAATAACTCAAGGCGGTGAACATACCTAATACTCCCTCCTCCTCCTATTTTCCCCACAACAAGCACCCTATGAGGTGAATTGGGCTGAGAGAGAGTGACTGGCCCAAAGTCACACAGCCAGCTTTTATGCCTAAGGCAGGACTAGAACTCATAGTCTCCTGCTTTCTAGGCTAGTGCCTTCACCACTAGACCAGCTGTCTCTCTGATATCTGATTGCCCATCTTTCATGAAACAGATATGTATGCACATATACTCTGATTTGGTGAGATACTACTTTGAGTACTGTCCCCTGTTCTGGGCATCACATTTTAAGGAGAATTCAGAGAATCTGGAAGAGGTTTAGGGAAGGGCAATAGTGATTAACCTAGGACTAGACAGCCAGTTTGGATGGTGGCAAGGTCCACTCCTCATTGGTGCTGCTGGAAACTGCTGTCCTGCAAGAGTGGTGCTGAGCTGAACACAGAAGAGGAAGAGGAATAAGAAAGCCAGTTTCGTGTAGTGGTTAAGGCACTGGGTTAGAAACTGGGAGACCAGGAGTTCTAGTTCCACCTTAGGTGCAAAGCCAGCTAGCTGGGTGATCTTTGGCCAGTCACTCTCTCTCAGCCCTAAGAAGCAGGCAATGGCAAACCACTTCCAAAATCCTGCCAAGAAAACTGCAGGAACTTGACCAGGCAGTTGCCAGGAGTCAACACTGAGCTACAACAACAACAAAAAGAGGCCCTACAAAGAGGGATTTAAACAGCTGGGTAGAATTAGACTGCGAAAAGGCAGTTGAGAGGGTTATGATAGCACTCTTCAAATACCTGAAAGGATGTTGTACAGAAGAAGTTCAGGACCATTCTCTCTCATTCCATAGAACATAGAATAAAGGACTGAAGATATAGGAAGACATATTCCAGTTAAATGTTAGGAGGAAAAAACTTTCAGAAAAATCAGTTTGATAATGAAACCAATGATCCAGAGAGATGTGGGATACATTAATTTGAATTCCTATACAAGCAAGGAGTTGGCGTCAATGACCTTTCCAAGTCTATGATTCCATCCAAAGAGAACACACAGAGAATGCATCTCTACTTCCAAAGCTAATTATGATGATCATTTTATTTATATACCACCTTTCCTTTTCAAAGAGCACACAGCCATGGACGTCAGTGAATCTTTTAACAATGAATGATACTTTGAAGTTTGACTATACCAAGGGGGGGGGTTAATTGGGGGCATCACATGCTTCAAGGAAGCTTTTGAAATTAAGCCCTCTCAAATTAGGTCTCATGGGCACATACAGCCCACTCAGATTAATCCATTATAATCTTTCTCTACTCATGGATTTCTAATACTAATACTGAATTATGATTAGTAATAGTAATAGTGGTATATTTTATGGTCTGGTTTCTGTTTTACATGCTTTGTTCTTCACTACCCAGAGACTCATCTGACTGAAATGATTGTAACATTAATAGAGTTTACATACATAATTTTTTTATCCATTCAATTGTGTCCAAAATATTTTATTGCAAAATAAATACTAATGTTAATCATGTCATTATTGGAAGGCCCTTTCTGCATAGATATAAAATAATTGTTTGATTTCCCTTTATTAGCATGCTGACCAGATCGAACTGTATAGTGGTGCCCTTGAAGATACCCTGTTTCTGGACAAAAGTGAGAGGCATTGCCATGGGGAAGACCGGAAGAAACTTCTGCAGAAAGTTCCATATCAAGCAACTGTTGTGGATATTCCAATTTATTCTCACCTGTCAAGATACCACAAGTCCATGGTAGCTTATGGCTTCAGAATCAAAATCTGAGTTTCCTACATTCCATTGGAATTTCATCAGCTGTGCATAAAACAATGCTACAAGGGGGGAAAACCATGTGATTGCTTGGTTCTTTTTCTAATTAAGATAATTTTTTGTTCAGTCAGTGAAATATCTTCTTAAACTAGTAAGCAAAGGTTTGATCACCTAGAAATAATTTAAGATGTTCTTTCAGGTATTTATATACAGTACTTTGCTTTTTAATGTTTTAATGTTAAGCATCTGCATTAGACTGGATTGTGTTACATAATTCCTATATTACTTATTAGTGTATTTTCTTGTTTTCAGTTGTTCTTGTCTTTCTGTTTTTAAAGTTTTAAGAAATTCTTTAATCTACTCTGAGAACTTCAATTATTGAGAAAATTAGAAGTGTTGGTCATGATTGCTAAAGTTTAGGGCTTTTTGTTTTGTGACAGAAAAAAAAATAGACAGTTATACCAGAATTCTATCAGAGGTATATCATTGAAAAGTGGAATGCCCACCATATATTGAGCCAAGCCAATAATCTCAACATTTTGTTTCAGTAACAAATTAGTTGTATTAATTGCCTCTTTGATTTAACATATGTATTTTTTAAACAATGCAAATCACATTAACTTGGAATGGGATTAATAATTACCTAGATTTTATCAGGCAGAAAGAAGTAATGTAACTGTATCTTCTACTCCCTTTTTAAAATTAGCAATTGCCTGGGGAGAGGGAATTCCCTTTTGGTACTAGAGAAGGGTTTCCTTTGAAGGCCAATTTTGACTTCAGAGGAAGGATTTACCTCATAACAGTGCAAGGGGAGCAAGTTAGAGTTGGCATGAAATTAAATTGTTATTATGAGGAATATCATGATGTGTCTAATTTGCAAGTCCCAGTCACAATATGATTTGATTCAGCAAGAAGCTCATGTTGCACCAGAATGTAGTTTCACTGGTGGGCCCCACTGATCCTTCTATTTTTCCCACTGAACCATTAAGGAGGGTTTTTTCCTTGCAAATGGACCTCGTTCTAATCGCACAAAAACCTATTTTTAGGCTCTTTGGCAGCTGTCTAAAACTGAACATGATTCCTTCCAAGCATGATTCTCAAAGTTTCTTTTAGAAGAAAGGGATGGATTTACAAAAATTCCAACAACTGAGCTAAATCCCATTTAGAACTAATATATCCCCTAATTGAAGCTTTGCCCCTTTTTTTGTGCCTGCAACGTTAATACATGAACAAAAACAATTGCTTTACCCTGACTGCCATCTTGAGCATACACACCCATACTGTGCTTGTATATTCACCAACTGAATTCAAGCAGTGTTATTTAATCTCATACAGCCAGGATGTGCAGCCACATCAAAATCTACAAGCTAGTGGGCACAGTAGTGTCATCCAAGCCCTACCTTTTTTGTATGTGTGCTGGCATCACAGGCACATACAAAAGAAGCAGGGTCTATCTTGCATATTTTGATCCATGGCCATACCTGTAGACTGTGTTTTACACAGCTAGATGTCCCCTTCTAAGGCATGAAGGTACTGTCCATAAATCCTTACGTTCTGTCAATATCTGAAAGAGAAAATATTTTTTAAAAATAAAATACAAAAATCTGAAATACCATTAACAAACATGAATATTTTTGTTTTACAACCCACCCTTTTACATTGTATCTATAAGAAATAAAGGTAGACATGCAATCATATTTAAAACTAATGTGATTTCTTATCTGTGTAAACAAGCTGTAATTAAATTCACTATTAATCAGTGCACTTTAAGGGCTATACATTTCTGAGAAGGGTTTAAAATGTTGGCACTTATTCTGTGGCTCATTAAGACCCATCCTTTCTTAATTAAAATAAAATATTAATTTTATGTAATGTGATTGTCATATCCTTACATGTATCATTTGTTTCATTTGAATCCTATGCATATTTATAAGGCATGCAATCTAAATGATTTTAAAGGCCAACCTAATAAAATTGCAAAATAGTATTTCTCAATGGATTCCAAATGAAAAATGCATGAGCAACGGGGAAAAGTTTAGTAGTGTTGACTGCTTGTTCAGGAAATATAAATCTTTTCAGCAATTAAACATTTGGAGTTTGCCATGTCTGGCCACATGGCTGTCTTGAAAAATACCACTTGGTTTGGATCAAGGATTCATTTGTGCCATAGGAATTTTTTGTCCTGAAATGCACTACTGCTATAAAATAGCAGTATGTAAGACCTTAACAATCTTGGGTGGTTTAGAAGACTATCTCTTGCTGTCTGTGTGCATGTGCACACCTACTTCATTTCATTTCATTTCACTGGTGGTCCCAGTGGAATGTGGTTTGTGACTTCACAAGCACATGCTAATAACCAGGGACAGCCTTCAAAGCAGTTGTGCAAGACTGGGGGAGGAATGGCTGTTTTTGTGCTTCAATGAGGGCTGCTTCACTTGTGCTTCGTTGCTTTGAAAAGTGCTCCTTTAAAATACTTTGCCATAACTCTAGTTCTTCACTCAGTAGCAGACACATATATACAGAGATCACCACAAAGGGTTTAATACTGGCATTAAAAATGAAGTACCTATTCCTTCCACATATGCTAGCAACCAAGTGTTTACTTGTCCAACTGAGTCTTTGCCTAATTCACTTTCTGATCTGCCATTTCCCTTAAGACAAAGTTAAATTATTATGATAGACAAGGCTTTTTCATACTGAGTCCCCTTAGAACTTAGGATCAAGCCTCAGGAATATTGTTGGTATTTATATTATATTAATGTAATATTATTGTGCAATGTGTAGTATTCTGCATGGGCTACCCTGAAGAAGACTTGGAAACTGCAATTGGTGTTGAATTCAGCTATCTGCATGCTGGCAAGTCAGATCCATTGCATTGGCTTTCAACAAATTTCAGGATACAGTTCAAAGTGCTGGTTTTTACCATTGAACTTCTACATAGCTTGGCTTATGGGTACTTAAATGGCTGACTTTTCTACATAGAACCAATCCATCTGCTACACTTCCTGCTAGAGATATTAAATACCTTAATTAAATGAGAGGTTAGGACAGTGAGGGCTCAGAGCTGGTGTTTCTTGTGGTGGCTCCAACCTTGTGAACTAGTTTCTCTCAGAGGCCAGACTGGCCCCAACCTTGACATCTTTCCAGTTAAAATGGAACTATTTTGTTCAGCTTTTGAAAACTAGTGCTACCAATATAGATGGATATCTGTGTATATTTGTGAGTTGCTATTGTTCTAGTTTATTCTTGTTTACTTATCTGCTTCAGGTTTTAACTAGATGCTGATTTTTATATTGGTATGCTGTAAACCACTGTGAGTCACAAGACAAGTATGTACATAAGAAATTGAAGATGTTATACACACTATCATGTCTATAGCTATAGATATATATGAATGAATGGCTTCCCCATTTCAATTGCATCCTGCTTGTAATGAGCATATTTGGGAAAGGAGGATTTGTGTTCATACTTGTGTGTGTGTGTGTGTGTGTGTGTGCATGTGCTTGGATGAAGAATACACACATAAAAGTAACTTGTATGGCTTTTATATCACTATCATTTTATATGCAAATGTATAAATACAGATAGCTGCTGCTTTATTACATTTGATTTGCCCCTTACATTTTCATTTTATAGTGAGCAGAACTGATAGTGTTCTCCCCAAGCCATTTTGCTTGGTTGAAAAACAATACATAGTTGTTGCATAGCACAATGACAATATAGATATTATTTACTGAATTTCTGTTACAAACTATCAAATTTAAAATAGCTGATGAAATTAGATATTCAGGAGCTGGATTTGGCACCTTGCCAGATGATTCCTTTAAATGCTCACACTATATTTTCTGTTCCAAAAGACCAGTTTATCATGGTTAAAAATGAGGTAGGTTTCAAGACTCCAAGATTCCTCAGCAGAGAAGGCATTTTGTTCTTTGATTAATTTTGTTTGCTCTGCTCTGCTCTCTTTCCAGTTCCTCAGCATTCTTCTTGCATTGTGATGACTATACTGGTGAATACAGTGTTCCAGGTGCAGTCTGGCCACTGCAGCCCAAAGCAGAACAATCAGTCCCCATCATCTTGATATTATACCTCTGTTGATGCTGCCCAAGATGACATTGGCTTTTTTTGGCAGCTGTCCACCAGGAGACCCAACTCCTTCACATAAATACAATGGCTGAGTCTGGTACTGCCTATCTAAAACCTGTATATCTGATTTTTCTTACCTAAATGCAGAAAACACTATTTCCATTCTGAAAGAAACTAGTGATACAATTACAAAACTTACAGTTTGTTCTATTATTATTGGTACTACTAATAACTATAAAGGGTGACTCATCTATGTTAGTGGTAGTAGATGAAGCAACAATGGCATAAAAAAAATTCCAGATAAAACCAATAAAGTCAGTCTAAGAAAACCAATTAAATATTAGCTTCTGGAATAGTCTAGTGCTTCAGAACATTTTATCTTCTTATTTAGTTGATTTATATGGCCACCCAACTCACACAGTGACTTTCAGCAGCTAACAGCATATAAAACATTTAAAAAATAAACACAGGCAACAATATGTGCAACCCTAGATCCATGTACCTAAATGGCCTACAAGCGCAACATCCAAAACAACAAAAGCTACAACACCTCACGGCAACAAACTAATCTCCTGACCCTCATGTGCAGAATTCCTTGCAAAGTGTGTGGTTTGAAATAAGATCTTTCCTTCTTACTTTGGTATTGTTAGGCCAGCAATTTTTGTTGTTCTTGCTTTTCCTACTTTGAAAAGATTTATAGAATGTGGAGATAGGGGAAGAGTTTCTTAAGGGGAGGCTGGCTGTTGATTTGTCCAATCCAATTATATCCTTCATAACATGTCACAAGCCTGATCAGCAAATCAGAAATATACCTGGTGGCTGAAATCCCTCCCTAACAGCCTGTTGTTAAACAATAAAGGCTCTATTTCTACCAGCTTAAGACATTATATAAGAAGAGTAATATAACACAGCAGCTTTAGCAACACTGTTGAGTCATACCAAAATATAGGGTGCTGTCCTAAAGATACAGTATTTTGAAGCAAGCCTAATAGTTCATTTTGCTTTACTGGAAGGAAACTACTACTCACAACTAAAGCAAACAAACAAACAAACTGATTTGAAGTCATGTGCTATGATGGAATGGAATTATGAAGGCCAGGCTCAGGGAGAAAAACATTTTCTTAGCTCACCGGAGAAGCGTGGGAGATACAAGAGGATGAGACTGGCACCTCCCTGAGGAATTCACAGTGTTGTGGCTGGCATTACTTGGGAACTGGGGGTTTCAGTCTGGGAAGATTCTTGCTAGAGGTTGTAGCTAATAAACATAGCTGGACTGAATTTACATGGTCTCTTGGAGTTACTTGGGCTAGGCCTGACGTGTGCTCAGTTCTAGTCTTTGAACTGGCTCTTTAATGACTTAATGGAAAGATTGGTCATTATGATTTTGTATTGGTCAGGTTTAATTTGTCATTTTGCTTTTGTCTTTCTTTTGTTTTTTGTTTTTTAACACATAGTTCTATACTTTTTAATTTTGTTTTGGCTGTTCGTACATTGTAGTAATAAAATTGAAAAGAATATAATCAAGATGTGACCAGTTTATGAAACTGTAAGATGCCAATATAGATATTTAAATGTATTTTGACCCATCTAATAAGATGGTAGGAATTTTATTTAAAAAATATACCATTCCTAAGACTTGCAGATGAAGACACACATGACGATGTTGCCTATTCAAAAAGTAATAATCTCCCCATTGACTAGCAATTTAAAAATATTTTGAATGGTAGGGTGATTGTTACACTAAAAAAGGCAACAAAAAGGAACTAAAACAAAACCTTGTATGTCAGCGGTTGATTTTAGTTCACTGTGATTGCACACCATCTGTGTTTATAATTTATTGCGGAAAAAAGGGATAGAGACATGAGTTGATATGTTCCTTCTCCTTCCACTAAGTGTCACTCTAATACTTGGGAAAGTATTGTGAAGAAACAACAATACTTCCTTGGTGATTTAGAGAATCCTTTTCCCATCTTCCTTTAGAGGATGTGAACCTATTTGATTGCTCTTTTATATAAGCGGATTACAACTGGTAATCTTGTCAATGATACTAAAACCACAATTATATAACATTTATATGACATAGTCTTTCAAAGCCACCATGTTCTAGATGTATTACATAACAATATAGCATCTAGCTAACATAGCTATATGCTGAGATGGCTGGGTTATAATGGGGTTGTAATTCATACATTTTGAGAGTACCCGGCTGGGGAGGGACACTGACATCTGAAATAGAAACATGAAAAACACTGCCAAAAATGTATATTTTAATGTACAAAATCAGTATACCGGTATAACTGAAATATTGCTATTACATAATTCTTTCTGAAAAACATACAGTGCTAACAAAGGGGGAATCCTACTTCCAGAAAAACTGGGAATCAAACCAATCTACAGTGTTACATATGTGACCCAGTTCTAGCTGGTATTTAAATGGAAATGCTTTGCTGGACAAAAGAAATTGCTTCTGTGTACATAAGATAATCAGAAGAGTGACACTGATGTTTTGGAAGGATTAATATCAAGGAAGGGTTGACTTACTGTAAATTAGATATTACTATTGTGTTTCCTTAGTAATGATTCATTACCAAGGAAGACCAACGAAGTAGATCATATAAATACATTCTTGGAATTCATCAGTTATTTGCATACTCTCTTCTCAGTTAAACAAAAAGATGGCAAGAGCTCTGATGTTAATAAACTGGCATTAAACTCTTGTTGAGACAAGTCATTGTAATATAAAAGAAATTGGCTGCTCAGAGTTCAGACTAAATGTTTTTGGTTTTTATCTGCAATCAGATCTCTGCACTGAGTGTATTCAATGGACCAGCATTTTGTATTCTAGTGAACTCCAGATGTGCAGAGACTACAACTTCTACAATTCCTGACTAATAATGGCAACATTGGCCATGTTGGTTAAGAATTTTAAGTGCTGTAATCCCATCATATCTAAAGGAGACTCAATCAGACAGAGCATTGGGATGGAGTGGTAAAAAAATTAAGAGGGTAGCCACAACTGTATGAAGTTCCTCCCCTTTTTACATACATCCCAGTATGCCTAAATATATATTGGAACATAGCAAAGTCTTTTATACTAGGGATCCTCAAACTTTTTCAGGCCACAAAACCTGTTAGTTAAAAAACTAACAAACCTGAAACCCCCGATCAAGAGGCAAAGCTGTAGAGATAAAAATATGGCTGCATTTAAGTGAATGTTACCTCCACCCCTACTCTAGACTGTCCATTAACCCAATCCCATTGCCAACCCCTTGCAATCCAGAATTCTGAAGTTGGCTTAAGAAACAGATAGGTACAGCATGGGAGGCAAGCAGCTTAGGCTGCAATGCAGAATTGCCCTATGAGTCATTAACAGGGCAGCACCTCAACTCAACTGAGAGACCGCTTGTCTCCAACCATTTCTACTCAACCGGTACCTTCCAGCAAGAGTGGGTGCACTTCAGGTCCCTCCATTAAATGTTGTCATCTTGTGGGACCAAGGAAGTGTGCCTTCTCTGTTGCGGCCCCCACCATCTCGAGTGGCATCCCCCCAGAAATAAGGATTGCACCCTCTCTTCTAGGATTCTAGAAAACTGTTAAAACCTGGTTTTGGTCCCAGGCCTGGGGTTGATATTTGCTATTTGTTTAATGGTCCCTGTTTTGTTTTGTGGATTTTGTTATTATAGCATTTCAGTCCAGGCTCCCTGTTGATTTAATATCTTTAGCTGTTTTTATGCCTTTTTAGTTTTGTGCACCGCCCAGACTCCATTGGAATTGGATGACCAATAAATTTAAATAAAATAAGTTATATTATTTAACATAATATAATCTTTATTTAAAAATAAAATAATAAACTCAATTTGTAGACCACCCATAGACTCTGTCTCTACATAATATATCAGGGACTCAGTTATCTTCACAACATTTATTGTTACATGAAAAAAAGCTAATTTCTGTCCCTGCATAGCATACTGCCTCATTCCCTATATACGTCCTGGGGAGAAGGAACTTAAAACACATGTAACACTATACACACTTACAACAGATTCTTTTCAGTTCTTATTAAATAGCAATGTTACTACAACCCACTTGTACTCTTCCTCTTTAAAACCAAAACAAAAAACCATAACACACCAGAAGAAATCTGAACACAGCCCTGAAGTACTCTATAGGATTATCATATATCACTCTTTCCTCTCCTCAACAAATTAGGCATTACACTGGGTTGCCTTACAGGGGTCTATAATTACTTTTTTCTTTTTTTAGTAGCTAAAATCACTAGGAGACAAGAGGAGGGTCAAGCTACTTTTTCTATAGAACAAATTGTTTACAGGACAATTTTCCCCAGTATCTCAGTTTCTACAACTGAGATATATTATTTCTTTCAGTGGAGGCTGGGAATGTAGGCCTTATGGTTCATCTATGAAGGGACAAATAAGACTCTAACCCAAACCCTTATGGACACCTATAGCTGTGTTTGCTTCCTTTGGTGCAATGGAAGTTTCTGTCAGCAGTGACAAAAAATTGCCATTATCATCTGCTCAACTCCCAGGAGGAGGAATGCCATTGTCTTCTTATCTTCAAAGAGCAAAACTTATTCTATAACAGCTCTGATTACGAGCATGAACACACAGGGGTGGTGTTTGTTGTTATTATACAGATTCCAACAATACTTCTGGCACTGAGTGTAACATCCTTTAATAATTAAATGGAAATGGAAATAAAATCATGGCAAGAAATAAGGCATATTGAAGTTGTATTTCATTATTAAACCATGTACCTGACAAGACATTTGCATAATTGTTCTATAAAAGCAAGAGTGAACTTAAACAGTTAATGAGAATTCTGATGGACATACAGAAGGAGATTGAGATTACGTTGCTTTTACTTACGGGGATTATTAATGGCTCTTTCTTTCTTATTCTGGCTCAGGGGAAGCAGGCTGCAGTAGAAATATTTATAAATTGGTCGTAATCACTTCAGATAAATCTAGGTAAAGACTGGCTCTCAAGAAGCAAAGCAGGAGTTACCAGTGCTTTGAGGCCATATTGGAAAAGACACAGGCTGAAGTATTACTCTCCCATAAAGAAACTTTATTGTCACTGGTGTCACTATGAAGTGAGGAAACCTTCTATTTTCAAAGTATGGAAATAGCAGCCAGTGTGGCTCTGTTATTATTGTAGCTTACTTTCTCCTAAAAAGGTGGTCTCTCAGGGATGTCCCAGACCATAGTAAAAAAAAAGTCAAGATGGCAGCCATGAAAAGCCAGCACAAGTGCCCTCTCTTTCCTGCCATTTCCAAGCACTAACCAATGTTCCCCAGGAACTGAATAGATATTCTGTGTGTGGAGTGGGGGAGGGGGTATCATTGATGGTCTGATAGCCTGGCAATTGAGAGTTTTGGCTGGGCAACTGCCTGAGGGAAAACCTGAGTTTGTAAGAAATAAATTGCTGCCACTTTTAAGCTTGCAGCTTGTTGAAGTGAGAAAAGCACTTAAGATTAAAAACCAAAGCAAAATATACTCAAATTCTTCTTCAGTTGCTTTTTTTTTTTAAAAAAAAAAAAGAAGGCATACATTCATAGACCACACCATAGAACAAATGGACAAGTTTCCTGGGGACTCTTAATAACAAGGCCTATTTAAATATTATTGAGAATAGAAAGATTACATCATTTTGTCATGCTCGATGGACTTGGAAAAAAGCTAGAAAATTTTGGGTTCAAATACATACAGTGATTCAAAGGATTTTAAAGACTAACGTTCAACTGAAACCAGCAATTTTTCTCTTGGGATTGATGGATAAACAGTTGGAAAAAACTCATGGAACATTGTTTTTATGTATGATAACTACCATGAGATTGTATGCACAAAGATAGAAAAATTTGGCAATACCTACAACAGAGGAATGGTTGGTGAAGATGACAGATCTCACTAAAATGGCCAAATTGATTTGTTTAATTAGAGAGAAGATAGTATGTTTAAACCCCTTATGGACTTTTTGTGTAAAAATGAAAAAAAACGAACTTATGATTTATGGTTTTGATGATTAGATAGGATATAAAAGAAGAGAGTCACAATGTAACTTTAGAGGTCAATTTATAATTGTACTTATAACTGCTGTAAAGAAGATCAGAAGCCACTTCTTTACACCTTTTTTCTTTCTTTCCTATTTTTCTGCTACTTCTTTTCTTTTTGCACCTTTAACTTTTTATTTTTTTTGTTTTCCTTTTTCTTTTTTGCTCTATTTTAGTTTGTATGTCTTATTCTTGTGTTTAAAAAATTAAATAAAATTATATAAGAAAAAAAGAGAAGAAAATATTGCCATCTGTAATCTATTAATATTTAATACATAATATGTTGAACCAGTCCTACAAAATCCTTTTACAAGTGCTATTACCACTGTGCAATTCAATGTGAGCAAATGTCAGAGAAATCTATTAATGTATCAGCTTATATTGTTGCACACCAACACCACCAAGTGTTAACTGTACAATTCAAACAATTCTATAGACGATAATATAAACAGTGCCATTGGACAGCACCTGTATTTGTGCTTTATTCTTTGAATAGTGCCCTCCCACAAATGAGTGTTTGAATTCTAAACCAATTACAGTCAAACCTGTAAACCTAGTAGTCCATGAATGTGAGAATCTTAAGTTTCTTATTTCTGACTCTGAACAGAAACAAACATTTAACAATCACATACTAAGTGAAGAGCATAATTCATGAGTTTCCAAATGCAGCAAAACAAGCAAACTTGAGCGCTGCTGCTGCTTCTTTATGTATTTACATAAACATGATGTTCAAATTATGTTGTAATGAAAAGTAAGAACAGAAATCGATTTGATGCTGCACCAGACAAAAGGATCCAGCCCTCAGTTTTGCCCCTCACAGTAAGCAGATTTGTGATCAAAAACACTTATCTCTGTGAAGGTTTTTTTTTTTTTTTTTGGCAAAGAAATGGCAGTCAATGCACAGTGATTTTTTACACACAGAAGTGAAATGGTTGCTTTGTTTTTTTAAATTGTAACTCATTACTTTAAAAGTTATAATTCTATTTTTTTCTTTCTTATTTTTCTTCTACCTTTTTTTGCACTTTAACTTTCTCTTTTATTTCTTCCTTTTTCTTTTTTCCTTACTTTAGATTAAAAAAAAAATCTGACAAGTTTGTATTAATTAATCTTGTTTTTGAAGTTTTTGAAAACTTTCAGTAAAATTATATTTTTAAAAAGTTCTAATCAAGTTTTCCAGTATAAAGATCTTTCTCGGAGTGTATGTACTCCAACAATATATTTGAAGCCCCAAAATGTTCCAGGGCTAAATAAGTTTGTGAAATCCTGCACTTGCTGAACTGGGTTTTGTACCTAGAGCAATGTTTCAGCAATGCCTTTTCTCCCTCAAAGAAGGACAGCATATGCTGGATGAACTTCTTGTTGAATAACTAGTAAATTATTATTCTCAAGTCTTCATACATAGATAAACGAATGAAGTTGGGGCATAGGCTAGATGGACTATTTTCAAGTATTGTGCTATTCCTAAATCTGACAGAATCCAGCAGCAGTTGCAAAGTTCTGTTAAATCTGATGTTCTTCATTCCACTGGTGTGAAGTTAGACAACCATAATGGGTAAGATCAAGTGGGCCCTTACTGGCTGCAGGCAGCTCCCCCCCCATCTCCAGTAAGGTTTAGGACTGTGTAATATTCCCTTTTAGATTATGAAGTTGGAGCAACATGCCAGCCTCACTATCAGCAGAACTGACAGCAAGGATTTTGGAAAGTCTGACAGCAATTGGACAAGTCTTATGAGAAGAAAAGCAATCCCCTTCTGAAGCTGCCCATACTCATACTCCTTTTGAAGGAAAACTTTACAAATTGTACCCCCTTTGTTTATCCTCACAGAAGGCGGCAACCACAAAGGAATTTCCTTCCTTCCATTTATTCCCTGCTACAATCCTGCAGGCCCCTACAGGAATACATAGTCCAGTTAAAATAATGAAAAAAAAACCAAAAACCCTAATACTGTGAGAGGAAAATTTTAGTAGCCCTCTATATGTTTTAATGATAGTTTTGATTGCATTTGATAAAGCCAGGTTAGCTTCTTGTGACCTGTAGGGCAATGACAGGAAAAGTCAAATGCAAGACTAAGCAAACTGCTGATGGGAACAGAAGAGGAAGGTATGGTAAAATTAGCACCAAGGACATTACAAATCAGTTGCTAAACCTAGGAGTCATGTCTGTGGTTTGTGGTTTTAAAGGATAAAAAGGATTACATCTGAGGGGGTCGGTACCATTTTGGTCAAGCTGTTTACCTGACGGCTCGATTAAAATGGTCACGGCATTGCAATGTGAATCTAAGTAGGTACCATGTATGCTATTGGTTGAACTTTACTTGCTTGTTGAACTAACATTTAATAAAGCTTTTAGAACTTTGAAGTGACTTGTTTTATGGTGTGTCTGCCTCCCGTGTTTAATGTGGCTTTTCCCCTGACAATACTTACAAAAACCAAAGACTCAAAAGAAACAAAAATTGACAAGTCCCAAATGCCCTCCGAAAGACCTCCGTTTTCAACTGCTTTCAGAAGGCAGCCAAAGTTGGAGCTAACCTGAGTTCCAGTGGAAGATCACTCCAGAGGCTGGGACAGCTACAGAAAAATAGTGCCTCTGTGTCTCAGTCCCCCACAACTTCCAAAGGTGGGAAGCCACAGGCTGTTTTTCATGGCAGAATCAAACAGTTAGGCTGATTTTATGCTGGTCTATGACCATAATAAAGATTTGATGATTTAGTGGGTGGACATGGTCTTGAAGGGAACTTGGAGCCATGCCTGGGTCTAGTCCTTCTCCCACAAGCCCTTCAACATTTAGCAAAGAAGAGGCAGGATTTTCAGTCTGCAGCTATCAAGATATGCCCTGATGATCTGGTTGTCTTTAGAAGTATTGTGTTGCTGATCATACACAATATGCTTAAGCAACAGCTCCAAACATGACAGAACTCATTCCTCTCCTATAAGCCTTGCTGTTCTGAGGATTTCTCACTCTACAGAGAAAGCTCTAAAAACACAATTCACTGAAAGCATCTTTAAAAAAAAAAGAGAGAGAGAAGTCCATTAGGCAATATTTTTCTTAGGATCAACCAACTTTCTTCAGGAATTGACTGCTATCATCTCACTTGGCATCCTCCTATTAGTCCTAATCCACACAAAATAAGTTATTTGTCACATATTAGTGCTTACTGGGGAATAAAGGTCCATGAAGGTAGTGAAACTAAATACAGATACATACAAATCTACACAGATATATATAAAAACTACATAAAAAATAACTCTCCATGACTGATTTATTGATACTATAAGAACGTCCTAATTGTGAAAGGGATGATAAAGTTTATTGAACTTCAATTCTGTGACCCTTAGGTGAGAATAAGCCCAAGTAAATATTCCTAGGCATATTTCTCAAGCAAGAATGACTACAATTATGAAGTAGATTCCAATGCAATTGTCCTCAAAGTGCCATAAAAATGTTGTCATTTAATATAATCTCTTTTGTGCTTCCATAAGAATAAGGATAGTCACAAAAAAAGTTACATTAAGTTGAATAAGAGGGTTGTATGTTTCTATACACAAATTGCACATCAAAGCAAGACTCTGTTGAAAGTTAGTTTGAAGGCATGTTTTCCTATAAATGCAACAACCTTGGAAAATAATCCAGATCAGAAAATAACTCTTCAATTTATATAAACACTGGCAACATTTTTGGGGGGAAGCTGCAGCCAAAACCTATGAGGAAGCAACAGCTGGAAGGGGAAAGAGCACAGGTGGGGAGGGAGGTTATTAAGTGGCAGGGCCAAGCAAAGAGGAAGGGCTGACTTTGAGCAGAGAGGTTTATTACCTCATTTTTGGTGTGCTGGGGATGAGGGTGATGAAGACTCAACCACCCCAGGTCAAAAGAGCAAGTGAGAACAACTTCACCAGTTTTAACTCATTGTTAAAAATGAAGTCCAATTACTAGTATTACTTTGATATCATACTTAAGCCATGAAATTTTTAAAAGATGAAAACTTTAATTGTATAGTATTATTGTACTATTCTATTATCTTTTTTCCCTTTCCCATTTTTTTCATGTTTCATTTTTTTAGTTTTTATTTAGTTCAATATTTTGAAGGTATATAGTTTTTCAATAATGGTTTAAATGAAATTAGCTTTGTTCTTGTTATTGTATCTTGTTAAAAAACCTCAAAAATTATTTTAAACATTAAAAAAAAAATAACCTTCACCAAATAGAGAACAGAAATTTGTGCAAAGCTGCAATCGAATCTTAATTAACTAATGTTCAAATGAGTCCCACATTCCGCCTAAAACTAGAGGGAGTCAACACTTGTGGGAATCTATGTGGTTCAGCTGCCTTTGTTATCACAGTTACCTCCTACTGTTTACCCTTGATTTAACTGGAAAAATGGCTCAAAAGCCTAAAGATATCGGACCCTGTTCCATTCCAGCATCACTGCAGTTGACTGGTTGTTTTCCTTCAGATTGGTGATGGTTGGAAACTGAAGGATTTAATCCATTGCTTTATCATACACTGTGTATCTATAATCAATGATACTACTCAAGATAGTATCATCATTGAGCAGTGAATCAGAACATGGGGGCAGCCAATCTCATGTTGGCATACTTTCCTATTGATGGAAGAATGGGTGAATAGCACTTTAACTCATCAAGGGGAAAGACTCTAAGTAAAGTGAAAGATACCTTAAAGGGCCATTGCCAAGAAGCCTGGCTTTTAGGGTATATGGCTGTTGGGGACTAAGCTGAGAGTATTGGGTGATGGGGGTTACAGTTAGAGTTTTAACAAAGCAAGATCATATCCAATCTAGATATATTAACCTAAATCCCAGAGCTAAACTAAGATTTTAAGTGTAGTCGAATGGCAGATAAACCAAGAGTTGTAATCTCTAGTGTCTGTACAGCAACATCTTTTGCCTGAATGCCCCAGAATGGCATATGTGTGAGTAAAGCAAATATAATTGTAAGTCTTCATGTGGTAGCTCCTTTCATGAGTCTTGCTCTTGAGTGGATGGGTTCTTAAAGAACATAGCAGTTTCAGGCTGTGGCCATTAAAGCACTGGAATTATATACCTGCAATCATTGAAATCTAGCACCACTCTCATCTGGGATATGCTTGGAGGGATCCCACAGTATCAGTTTGGGTGCCATATATTGCAAACAGACAAATAATCTGGGTGTTCAGAAACTCCCAGGAAGAGATTCTCCCCTCTTTGCCTCAAATGTGCACAGTTGTATATTTCTCTCATTTTTTTGTTGTTGACTCCTCACAATGCTCACTGCCTACTAGTCCCTGGATTGTAACATGCCACAGCGGAGAACAGCACATAATTAGCAGGCAAGGGTCATCCTATTTGTCCCACTACCCAAACAGGTAGCAGGGCTCAAGCTTGCCAAAAATATTTTGTAAAGCACCTGAAAACTATTAATTGTAAAATTCACATTCAACACATTTTTGGGAAGAACCATTCTAGTTCTTCTTGATCTCTCAGTGGCTTTTAATACCATCAACCACAGTATCCTTCTGGCCCACCTACAGAGATTGGGAGTGGGAGACATGATGTTGCAGTAGTTTTCTGTGGTGGGGTCCAATCAATGCTGATAGAAGGGGGCAGATTAAACCTGAGGTCACTGGTTGTTTAACATCTACACAAGGCCACTGGGTGAGGTCATCTGCTGGTTTGGGATCAGGTGTCAACAATATGTATACCGAATTATACACCCTAACCCTAGAACAACCAGATGATGATGTCAATGTCTTTTCTAAATGTCTGGGGACTGGACGGGGAGAAAACATTCAGGCTCAGTCCTGACAAGACCAAGTGGCTGAAGGGTTTTGGACTCTCCAGGGCTAGGATGTTTCATCTTTAGTCCTGAATGGGATTTTTCTTTCCCCTTTGGGACGTGTGCACAATTTGGGGGAATTTTAGGACTTAGAACTTTTGCTTGAGAAGTAGCTGGCAGTTGGGGGAAAAGAAGGCTTCACAAAAACCCATCTTGTATACCAACTGTACCCTCACCTTGACTGGGAATCACTCTCACTTTGATCATCTCACACATGGACTATAGTACTGCAATGCGCTCTACATGGGGCTGTCCTTGAAAACCACTTGGAAGCTGCAGCTGGTTCTTCCCATAAGCCTTGGACTAGAGTTAATGGCAGCCCCTGCATGTTTGATAAATTTTTAATGGTTGATTTTCTTCCAATAATTGGATGTTTTTTAATAACTGTATTGCATAAGTGTTTTTACTGTAAACTGCCCACAGCTGTCATACAGTTGGATGGCCTTATACATTTCTAAAATAATAAAAATTAAAAAATGTGTTAATGCAAACAATGTCATATCTACTTATTTAATTATACAATTATTTCATTCATTCTTTTTCTTTCTAGCAAAGGCAACCATTTACTCAGGAATACAAAGCAAACAGATTAACAATGCAATCACATGCATGTCTATTTAGCAGTTCACTGATTCCCCCCCTTAATACTATTTCCTAAGTAAATATATAAGTACAGCTTAATAATGTAAAATATCTCACATTTCCTCCTAATGTGGGAAGAGTGAAGTGTATTTTATTGATTTGGGGGTGAGGTCTTATTTATGAGATTCGATTGAAGGGAGCAGTTTTTTTTAAACAATATTAAATACAAACAGAATATTCTGTGGCTGGTTAATTAAATATAGAGGAATTAATCTTCTAAAACCCATTCTAAAACCATAACCACAAAGTTTCAAAGTACTCTATTAGATACACCACATAAATGGACATTTTAATTTAAAAAATCTCTCATAAGCCTATAGCATTATTATTACACATTAACATATTAAGTTATTTGTTTAGCTTCTTCAAGTTTTTAAAAGGAACTTTTAGAATGTAGCAAGATCAGATAGTGGCTGATCCGTATTTCACAAAAGTTTATAAACAAAATGAAATGTAATTTCATGCAACGTAGCTGTTGCTCCCTTGCAGAGTTCCTAGGATCAGCTCCCTGCTGGATCAGGTCTGTGTATCTATACTGTACAGATGGTTCATTAAGTGACAATCACCTATTGTGAGGACTTTTCTCCCCCCCACCCCCCCCAACAAGTGGTTGGAGCTGTCAGAGTTCCAACCATTTGTTGGCATATAGACACAGGGATAGATTTCTGCACTTGGCAGCACATGGAAACATTCATTGATTGGAGATCCATGTTGACACATCTTTCTTGTGTGATCTCAATTCCAGGTTCTTGGTGAGGATCATCTCGAATTTGGTTGCTATATTTCTGGTTATAGTGAAGTTCAATTAACAATGTATACAGGGAAGGAAAATAAATTTCCAGAGCTATTTTGATGGTTCACAGGCTTATCTTTTTGTTACTGCATTTTACCTGTTATTGAGCCAAAAGACTTTTTAAAAAATGAAAAGTGCATCATACTTTATGTCTCCTACCACCCAGTATTTGCTTTCAAAGCAGCTAAAAATCAACTCACTTCGTTTCTAATACTTGACTTTAAATTATTTTAAAAATACTGATACACTCAGGTGCAGTGCCCTCTTCAAAGCTCAGAAAACTGAACTGTTTTTTAGTTCTTCACAAGCCTGAAAAATGGGAATACTGATTTCAATTGGAAGTGCAATAAAGAGAGATGTTTGGAAAAGGTGCTTAATCTGTTTGAAATTAAACTGTTTGAAATTAATGATAAAAATCAAGAATCTAAATTTTATGTATGAATACAAAGATACATTGGCTCTATGTCTGATTTCAGTATTAACTTAGACACAGAAGTTGCTGGGAGTTGGACAGCATATAAATTTAATAAATTATTATTATTAACTTATCTATTATTAACTTTCCTTTAATGCTATAAAAATGACAGGACTGAATGTTGATGAATAGCAATTATGTTACTCTAGGAAGAGATCCAACTGGAAAGTACGCTTAGCAATGAATGTTACCAGCTGCAGGGGCAGCACACACACAGAAGGCTGTTAAAAACAGGTGTTGCTCCTTGGTGAGAAGCGGCTGATTGCTTCTGCTCTGTTAAATGGCGGCATTAAATTTATGTAATTCTTGATTAAAAAGTAAATAGCTTTTAGAAAAACTGCAGCACCTAATACTAGTACTATCATAAGCAGGGAATTAACTGTAATACTAAATTAAGAATAAACTAGATAGATAAGAATAACATATGTATTTTTAATTAAAATATAGTGTTATGAGATTCTAGCACACTGTCAAAATACATCTGAATTCTAATCTTAAAACTGTGATTGCGACTACAGTATGCAACTGCATTTTTGTTAATACATGAATAGGCTAACAATGCATGCTTTGGACTTCCCAGGAGCATAGCGCCTCTCTGCTATTCATTAAAGCAACCCCTTTTTCCTTGTCCATGAGACTGAAAAAAGATGGAGTTTCAAGAGTCACACTGACTCCTTGAGGTAATGATAACCTTTTTTTCTGGCTCACAGACACTTTAAAAAGAAGAGGGGTTCTTTTAATGAGTAGCACTGGAATGCTATGCTCACATGAGATCCAAAACACTTCTTCTGAAGTGTGCATATGCCTGTGTATCACTTGAATGTGGAAACCCGATTAGAAAAAGGAGGAATTCTCCACACACAATTTAAAAGAATCTGCCATTTATTAAGAATTAAAATATTAGACTAGAAGTGAGCAGACTTTATCAAATGGAGTCAGTTTTGTTGTAATGGTTCGTTTCAGACTAATAAAATGACAGGTATACAAAATAAATTTGTATTATCACTGAAGAAACCACAAGTTTGCCAGTTCACACTAAGGCAGTTATTAATAAGTTAAAGTGTTTACCCTAACGTATAGAGGACATGATGGTATTTTGATAGGAAATCCTTGTAACTCTATCCCTTTCTTCTTAATAAATCTTGCTAAAAAGCCTGGGAGAATCACACATGGAAAATAATTACTTTTGGTAGATGCCAGAGAACTTGTCAGTTCTGATACTTGTCAGCCCAGGATCATACTCAAAAAGTACGTAGAGTCAAATATGCAGGTGAAGTCACAGGAAAAAAAAAATCTGTCCACTTTCTTCTCTCAACCTACCATCTGTTCAGAAAGGTGGGGGGGGGGGAGAGAGAGAGAGAGAAAGAGAGAGAGAGAGAGAATGGATAAAATAATTTCCAACAAGGAAAAGTGATGTTACTACAAAACAGTGTGAGAAAGTTAAAAAGCAAGGCTTGGAGTACATATTAGTTAAACACTGGAGCAAAAAGGGGAGAAATTTGAGGAGCTATGAGATATAAAGGAAATATAAGTTGCAGTAAAGAGGAAATTTTAGTGGCCAAATAAGGATGGTGGAATTAAAGCAGAACCCAGATTCAATGAAAGCAGGTATGCATATATTTTAGAGAAGCCTTTATTCTCAAGGTGCTGATAATACAGCAGAAGCATTTCTGATAGCCTGTTTCATCACTCTGACAACAAAAGTCATTTTCAAAGATCCAGGCGAAAAGGTGCGGTTTAAAATTTCTCTTTGTTTCCAAGAAAAGTGTTCTCTAAGGTTGAAAATTTTGAGATAATTGCATTCCTTTTCCTTCCTTGAGTCATGACTTGTTCCCTGTGTCAGACGTTATAAAACAACTGTTGATTCTCAAGTTGGGAATTCCACAGGTGGAAGTCATGAGATCAGAATATAACCTTACATGAGCATGCTAAAAATATAACTTCCGGGTACAAAACAATTACCTCATCTATGGTTGCTTTCTCCAAAATCTAAATGTTCTTGTCATGATACACTAAGTCACATTGAGACCCTCTATGTAAGTGTTTTTAAAGCAATTAAGTAACCATTCGTTTTCATGAATGGTTACTTAAGATACTCCTGGATAACAAAATGGGGATAGGTGCCAATTTAACATAATCAGTGAGGTTTCAAAAGTAATTATTTCTTTCCATTTTAAGACGACTAATTATCACTAAAACAGACTATTCAGCTAGACTGTAAATGCCTTTCCAGTTTTAACTTAAATGTTAATAACATTAACAACCATCCCAGGACTGTATTATCTCAAGAGTCATCCTACTGAAATCACTCAGTATAGCAGCAATGATCCTGCACCTAGATAAGTATGTCTAGGCATCTCAGTAGCACATCTTGAAGATGTTTTGAAGTAGACTGGCATGGAAATACCAGTAACAAATCTGCATGAGGGTAACTTCTGCAGCAATATTTTAGTTACTGACAATCACAAAAAAATGTTTAGGGGAGATGCACTTCGCTTGTGGCCAGGATTTTTCTTTCTTTTTATTAAATAAATTTTTAACAGGATAAAAACTACAAATTTTGAAGTGAAGAGAAAAATAGAGAAAAGTAATAAGTGAAAAAGAAATAAAGCAAAAGAAATAGGAAAGAAAAAAAGTAATAAAGAAATGGTTTCCGATCTTCTTAACAGCAGTTACAAATACATTTATACTTTACCCTCTCTCTCTCAAGTTACATGGCCAGGATTATTTTGCAACTGAGCTTTTATGGATTTTTTTTTTTTTAATCTGCGCTCAGTCGTTACCAACTCTGCAGTGACTGCTTGGACGAGTCCTTGCAGTTTTCAAGGCAATTGTTTCGGAAGTGGTTTGCCAGAGCCTCCTTCCTAGAGCAGAGCCCAGCTGGCAAGCGCAGGAGGCGGGGTTTCCGTTGCTTCGCGCCCTTTTCCGTGCTTACCGGCAACTGCTCCCGACTCTTTTTGCAAGGTGCCGCCAGCATTTTTCCTCCCACCAGAGTGAGAGTACCCATTTATCTACTCACGTGAGTTTTCGAACTGTTGGGTTTACAGGAACTGGGGAGGAAACAGGAGCTCACCCTGCTAACGCGAAGGCTGGACTCGAACCGCTGAAGCGTCGACCATTTCTGGCCGGCAACTTTCAGCGTCATTAAGCCGCTGCGCCACGGATAGGTAAAGGAAAAGTATAAATCTGCATCATTTGTCAGCATCATTCCCCTAATTGGCCACAAGCAACTCTAGAATCCAGTAAGCCAGTTAAGGAAACCCCACAGAGCTTGGCTTCTAGAATTCTTCCCAATTCTTTAAAAGTAGTTCTGCTCTGGGTGACATGACTGGGAAGGAAGAGGGAGGGGGACTTAAGAAAGAAGCAGTTGGTAGCATAGGGGTGCACTGATTTTTGGGGGGGCAGTGCCTAGGCAGATCTGACCTAGTCTCCAATTTGATATTTCCTTTGCTGGCTTTTCCCACCACACCAAATTTGGACCCTTTCTGTTTTTGGATAGTCATCCTGTATCTCTTTTACACAATTTCTTTCCAATGTTCTGTTGGGCTGAAAAGAACAAGCAAGTCAGAGAAAGCCTGCAGAGTGTAACTTCTGCAATTATTTCCAATCCTTTTACCAGCAGTGGCCATAGAAGGTGTCTGTATTTCTTCTGTGTGTCAAAGCGATCTGTTGTGTCTTTATGTATGTACATTTCTGCAAGTCACTACTCAGCTGCCTCTCCCATAAGGAAGAAGTGGAGGATTTTTTTTCTGGGAAGTTTTTCTCCACAGCTACAGCCTCAGCCCATCTTCAAACTCAATCTTCCTTTTGCTAGTTTCTCCCACCATGCTAAATTTGCAATGCGCTCTACATGGGGCTACCTTTAAAGAGAATCCGGAAGCTACAGCTGGTCCAAAATGCGGCCGCGCAGATTTTGAGTGCCCCAAGAACGGAGCATATAACACCTCTACTATGTGAGCTGCATTAGGTCCCAGTCTGCTTCTGGGTTCAATTCAAAGTGTTGGTTATCACCTTTAAAACCCTACATGGCATGGGTCCAGGTTACCTGAGGGACCATCTTACCCCTGAAACATCAACCCATCCCACCCGATCAGGAGGCGGCGGCATGTTGCAGGTCCTGTCAGTGACAGAATGTTGACTGGTGGGCCCCAGGAGGAGAGCCTTCTTTGCTGTTGCTCCCGCCCTTTGGAACATTCTCCCCCCAGAGGTGCAGCAAGCCCCTACCCTCCTGGCCTTCCGGAAAGAATTAAAGACCTGGCTCTGCCACCTTGAGCAGGGGGATAACAACTTTACCCAATTCTGGGGGTGGCTAGTGCCTTGATGATGATCCCTGAGAGATTGCCAATTATTTTGGATCTTTTTATTTTCTATTTATTATTTTTTGTAATTTTAATTGATTTTGATTGTTTTGTAAACTGCCCAGAGTCGTTCAACAAGATGGGTGGTGACAAATTTGATAAATAAATCAAATAAATAAATGTAAAAAAAAGACCAAATTTATTTAATTTCCAGAGAATTATTCTGCTGGATAGCCAGATTCCCAAACTTCTCTATATAATGTCTTTCCAACATTCTGTTGGATTGGAATAAAAAGACAGTTGTGGCTACAACGAAAGGAAGAAAAAAGTGAGAACATGCAGATTACTTAAATACTATGTTATCTGTCAGTTTCTTTGCAAACAAAGAACTTATTTTGCCCCAGCTATGTGCAGGATACAGTTTATAATACATCCTATTGTGCTCTACATAAAGAAGTATGTATGATAGCATAACATTAAGAATAAAACAGCATAAAACAAAAGAATACAAATACAGTAAGCTGTATTGCTTCCAGCTGGATAGATTGTTCTACATCAAGATTTATAACTTAGCATAAAACATATCTCATGGAACGTAAATGTTAAAACCAGATAATAAGCAGTCTTACTTCCAATACAGAGAATTCCAAAGCCATGTCGGCACAAGGCCAGCAGGATGGAAACAATAAAACAACCATGCTGTCAAGGTGATGACTTTTTCTGCACTGATGGGATGAATGGAATTATAACGTAATCAATAAAATACCAGATTAGGGAATCTTGTTCTAAACATATATAACTGAGGTATCTATGCATATATACTTTACATTAATTCAAAAGACACTTGAAAGTATTTCAAATTCAGAAGACAATAAAAAATACCCAGTGCAGAGTTTTCTTCATTACAAATGCAATTTTTTATGAACAGTTGAGAACTGGCTGTTCTAGTTCATGAAAATGGAGAATATTGTTTGCATCACAATTTAGTTTTCCCTCATTCAAAATTTTCCAAGATTGTCTTTGTTGAATTATTTTTATTTTTCAAATTTATATATGCTGCCCATCTCACTGTACAAGTGACTGTAGGTGGCGTTACAAATAAAAAACTATAAAATCTTAGAAAAAATATACAAGTTAAAAACTATAAAAGGTTAAAATTAAAACTAAAAGTTAAAACTACACTACAAACTAAAATTAGTTATTCTTTTCTGCTCACTGTTGTTAATAGTGTAGACAGGGATGTAAACACTAGGAATATTGAAAACACTAGTGTGTTTCTGAAAACAGGTTAACTGAAGTCATTCGTATGTCATTATGTCAGTTCAGTAGTCAGTTTGAACACTACCCACATACTTTCAAGGTTTGCATATATTTCCCTTCTAGTATTATGAATTGGCTATAGGTGGTGAGAGAAATTACTTTGTTATTGTGATGTCAGTCACTAGCAACAGACATTACACATGGAGCTTATGGTGTAACCAGTGGTTAGTTTTTATTATCTTGCCTGTTCTATGCCAGAAGCAGGGATTCAGGACTATTTCCCATAATCCCTTACTGTGGTTTATATTAGCTGGAGCTTTCTACTCCAAAGTATCTGGAGGATATTGTTTAATTTCCCCCATTCTAAGCTCTAGTCACTAACCTCAGAGCTACTTCCCTATAATACAGATTGAGTTATCTGATTGCTTGACAATATAAGGTAGGTGAAATGTTTTGCATCATCAATGTTTTATAAATGCTAGATACTATATCATATTGTCATTTTTAAGATCATTGTTGAGCATTTTTCTTCTAAATGATGTAAGACTTACATAGTGACATCTGCTACCAAATCTTTGTTTGACTACTCTTTTGGATAGTGGGTTCCATTTTATGTATGTACGTATCACATTTCTACTCTGTTGAATCAGTCAAGAACCCCTAGAAGTTTACAATAATAAAATTCTTATCATGCATAATAAAATAGCAAAGATTAAAATATCCAGGTTAAAAATCAAATAAACTTAAAAATAACAGCGAATCCAGTCCTGATGGTGATATTATCTAATGTAAATTACGATAAAAATAAGTAAAATCCATAGTAGTGACAATTTAAACATCAAACAGTCTGGAAAAACTCGATCTTTAACAACCTTTGGAATGCCCTTAAAGAAACATTAAGGAGCAGAATCAGATCAAATTTCTGTGGGAAGCTCATTCTGCAATGCCAGGGCCATAACAAAGAATGGCATCCTACCCCGTCTCCCATATTACACAGATGTGGGCAACAATTAATAGCTTTTCCCAGGAACAACATAGTATGCCAATTTCAGTTGGAGAGGAGAGTTCTTTAGGTGCAAAGCCATTTAAGGCTTTATCAGTCAAAACCAGCACTTTTAGTGGCAGCCAATGTAGGAACTGCATTACAGTTGTTATACTGTATGTTCTTGGCAGCTAGCGGCTGCCACTAAATGGACTACTACATTTTGCGCTAGTTGTGATTTGTCAGTAATCTTCAGAGGCAGCCACAAGTAGAGTGCATTGCAATAGTCTTAAGTGGGGACTACACAACCCGTGACCTGTTGGGTCATCGTTTCAGAGATATTTCCTTACCTAAACAGAAAAACAGAACGACAAAGGGCAAAAAAGCAGTGGGAGTGTCAGCGACTTGCTGCTGGCTTCCCCATTAACTTTGCTAGTGGGAAGCTGGAAGAAGTCTTCCTTCCTTCCTTCCTTCCTTCCTGCCTGCCTGCCTGCCTGCCTGCCCTCCCCTCCCCTCATGACCCTCAGGAGAGCTCTGGTGAAGTTGCCTCCCCCTCCTCCCCCTCTTTGGCCTGTCAGGAAAACTGCACCCCCACTCCCCATTCTGGTGTGTCCCCAGGGGCCCCACCCTTGAGGGAGGAAGAAGGCTCACCCACCGACACCACCCAGCCAGCCCTACTTTGCCAGCAGGCATCCGAGTCACTCCCTTGCCCTTCTCTCACCACCAATTGCCATTAAGAAATTTCAAATTTCTGCCTCGGTACCAAAGCAGCCAATGACCACTTGCCCATCAGGCCTTGCCTTACTCCAATGGAATACACTGATAATCACATGACCTGGGCTGAGTGCTGCAGTGCAATGCTGAAGCAGCCACAAATTTCCCAAATTTCAATCCCACAGGAGTAATGGGTCCTGGACTTTGAACTCATTCTGTAAGTTAGCCCATTTGAGGTACTTTGGTTCAAAAATTATCACCCTATGACACACCATTTCATCCAGTTAAATGTTATAGAAACAAGAGTTTGTAGTATATAAATAATGGCATGAATTACTGTAGAAAGATCCTCACACGCAAGGTAAGGCTGCATATGGTTCACCACACAGAGTTAAAGGCCATCCTGGTTGTGACTTCCACCTGCACATCAAAAAAGTGTGAGCCAAAAAGGACCCTTAACTGATGAACCTGCTTGATCAGGGGTAATACCTCCCCTAGAGCAGGGTTCTCCAAAGTGGTTAATATCAACGTCCAAGGGTCAGTGGGACTATCCATTATTATGGTTATTATTATTTGTAGTACTATTAGTTAAAGTAGTATTTATTATTTTCATATAATAAATGTTTGGGGATCAATGAACAATCTGAAACTTCATGAAGGGACTGATGAAATGAAGAGTTTGGGGACCCTTGCCCTAGAAACCCAAATCTGGAACAGATTGAGAATCACAAGGACCAGCAATAGTTTTTTGCCTAAAGTTCAACTTCAGCCTGTTTTGTCTCATCCAGACCCTCATAGCCTCGAGGCACTAAGACAAGACAATTGCAGCATCACAGGCTCAGCCTGGGGTACTAATGTAAAGCTCGACATCATCAGCATACTGATGATACAACACCCCAAACTGATAGATGACCTCTTCCTGCAGCTTCATACAGTTATTAAACTACAGGAAGCAAAGAATTGAAACTTGTGGCACTAGGTTCAACTTGCAAGTTTATACTTGAAGAATACATTTACACTATGAAAACATTCAAATACTCTCATTCGAAAATCAAAGGAATGCAATTTATAAAACATTGCATCCATTAAAAAAATTAAGGTGTTGGCATTCACCTTAAATAGCTCTAAATAAGTTTTTGGAATCCAATTATTTGAAGATGACAACAAAGTGGTATGACTGATACTATCATTATATTCTTTTTGGTGCCAAGTACAACATCCCTTTTTTGGCCTAAGGATATTATTAGGCCAAATAATATTCATCTATTAAGGTGATATAGCTGTTCATTTTCTGCCCCTTTAATCCTAATATTTTAATGTAGTTTAATTAGAATGTTTAATATATTCTGTAAACCCACTGAGAGATGAAGGATATTATAATCACAACATTGTTAGACTTGGTACTAAATAATAGCAATAACCTCATAAAAAGATTTAAATTTTATTTTTATAGACATGAGCTTCATATGAATTGTCTTATAATATCTGTGTGACTAAACATTCACAGAATATACTCATAGAACACAGTATTATATAGATGCATTATTTCATTAACACATTTTAACTAAACTTAATTTTGAAAAATCATAGGAATGCACAAAAGAACAAGTTAATGTATTATATGATGCTGGATTTTCTTTCACCAATTTTTATTAGAACTCCCCATTTACTAGTAAAAGTGGATTAAAAGGGCAGTGATAATACTGTAATCACTTCTGTATGAGCGAAAAAGGTGCCAAGGTGCAACTAATCCATATTAGTGTATTCTCACCTATTTTAAAAATCCTGTTATACAAGTTTAGTGAGAAAATGCTAAATTCGGGTGAAGAATGCATGCATATCTAGAAGGTATTATTGCTTCTCAGAAAGGGACAAGTACACTCTTCTGGATTAATTCAGTTACAGAACTGGAAGAGACAAGAGGCTAACTAGGCCATTCTATTATTTATTTATTTATTAAATTTTTCAACCACCCATTTTCCCCCCCAATGGGGGAACTCTGGGCGATCTACAACAAACATTAAAAACATAAAATATATAAATACATAAAACCTTAATTAAAAACATTACTAAAAAGGAGGAGACCAAGAGGATGAAAAATTTGAGGCTGAAGACAGAAGGCCTCTATGGGGCTAGCCATCCCCATGCTTGAGGTATTCCTACCCCATCCCAGGCCAGGTGGCAGAACCAGGTCTTCAAAGCCTTACAGAAGGCCAGGAGTGTGGGGGCCAATCGCACCTCCAGGGGCAGAATGTTCCAAAGAGCAGGGGCTACCACAGAGAAGGCCCGCCTTCTGGACCCCGCCAGTCAAAGTTCTTTCACCGAGGGGGTCCGAAGTATGCCCTCTGTGTGATCAGGTGGGACGGGTTGAAGTCATAGGGGAGAGGTGGTTCCTTAGATAACCTGGTCCCATGCCATGTAGGGCTTTAAAGGTGATAACCAACACCTTGAATTGGACCCGGAAGCAAACTGGCACCCAATGCAGCTCACGGAGCAGAGGCGTTACATGGGCCCTCCTTGGGGCTCCAGCAATAGCCCGCGCAGCTGCATTCTGGACCAGCTGTAGCTTCCGGATAGTCTTCAAGGGTAGCCCATGTAGAGTGCATTGCAGTAGTATCTGGGACATAACAAGGGTGTGAGTGACTGTTCGAAGGGCATCCCAATCCAGGAAAGGCCGTAACTGAGGCACAATCCGAAGTTGTGCAAAGGCCCTCCTTGCCACGGCTGCCGCCTGCTCTTCAAGCAGAAGCCGTGAGTCTAGGACATATGTGTCAAACTCAAGGCCCGCGGGCCACATCCGGCCCGGCGTGTAATTATATCCGGCCCACGAGATCATTTTATATATTGTTATTAATGGCCCGGCGATATGAAGCGCTGGTAACACAATAAACTACAGATCCCATAATGCAGCGCTTAAGCTGCCTTGCCGAATGCTTCCCGCGTTAATCAAGTCTAACTTATGATGCTGCAAGTTATTGCTAAGCTAGCCCTCACGATGCCGAAAAGTTGATTCTGAAAACAGAGCCTTTAAAAACCAATGGGAGGCTGAGTATATGTTTACTGACATTGCCGGTAAACCCGTGTGTCTCATTTGTGGAGCTAATGTGGCTGTAATTAAAGAATTTAATCTAAGACGGCACTATGAGACAAAACATCAGGATAACCTGAAAGACCTGAATGCAGAGCAGAAGATACAGAAAGCAGAAGAGTTAAAGAAGAATCTGACACTTCAGCATACGTTTTTTACCCGTGCAAAATCACAAAGTGAAGCTGCTGTGAAAGCAAGTTTTATCGTGGCAGAGGAGATCGCCAAATCAGCCAGGCCATTTACCGAGGGAGAATTTCTGAAGAGGTGCATGATCAAGGTGTTTGACGTCTTATGTCCAGACAAAAAGCAGATGCTGGCAAATGTAAGCCTGAGTAGAAATACGATTGCTGATCGAGTTTGTGAGATGGCCAGTGATTTAAGAACACAGTTGAGTGAAAGAAGCAAAGACTTTATTGCATACTCTCTTGCTATGGATGAAAGTACTGACATGACTGATACTGCACAGATGGCCATCTTCATCCATGGAGTGGACTCCAATTTGCGCGTTACAGAGGAAATAATGGACATTAAATCGATGCACGGGACGACGACTGGAAAAGACATTTTTGAAAATGTATGTCAAAGTATAACCGACATGAAACTGCCCTGGGACAAACTTATTGCACTTACAACTGATGGAGCACCATCTATGTGTGGTGAAAAAAGCGGACTAGTGGGAAGGATGTGAGTAAAGATGCAGGAGGAGAACTGTACTGGTGAGTTAACGGCATATCACTGCATCATACACCAGGAAGCACTATGTAGCAAAGTCCTGAAGATGGACAATGTAATGAGCACTGTAACACAAACCGTAAACTTTATCCGAGCTAAAGGTTTAAATCACTGGCAATTTCAGTCCTTTATGCGGGAGATAGATTCAGAGTTTGCTGACATTCCTTATCATACAGAGGTGCGTTGGCTAAGTCGGGGAAAAGTTCTCAACAGAGTTTTTGAGCTCAGCAACGAAATCTGTCAGTTCATGGACAGTAAAGGAAAAGACTCCACTAATTTTAGGGATGAAAAGTGGAAATGCCAGTTGGCATTTCTGGTTGACATAACAGCTCATCTCAACGCCTTAAACCTCCAACTCCAGGGACGTGACCGCATGATCACTGACATGTATGACGCAGTGAAGGCATTTCAAGTGAAGCTGCTTTTATGGGAGACACAAATGCACCAGTGCAACTTGCCCCACTTTCCCTGTTGCCAAGTAATGTTGAACCAAGTCGGCACAACGGTGTTCCCAAATACACACTTTGCTGATAAACTGAGCGCACTGCGCACAGAGTTCGCACAGCGCTTTGGTGACTTTGAAGAACAAAAAAAGAATTTTGAGTTGCTTCGCAACCCATTTGCCGTCGATGTGGAAACCGCACCTGTGCAGATTCAGATGGAGCTGATTGAGCAGCAGTGTAATGGTACACTGAAGGCAAAGTACGACACTGCATGGCCCGCACAGTTTATTCACTCCATTCCCGCAGAAATGCCCCAGCTCCATCTACATGCGGCTCGAACCTTGTGCATGTTTGGTAGCACATATCTGTGTGAGAAGCTCTTCTCAGTGATGAAGACTAACAAAACAGCACACAGGAGTCGTCTCACTGATGAGCACCTGCAGTCCATCCTGAGAATCTCCACAACACAGAACCTCACACCAAATATAAACAAACTTGTTGCCAAAAAAAGATGCCAGGCGTCCAGCTCTGATAAAATGACATAAGAGCAAAGACAACTGAATGATTTGATTTGTTATTGCTGAAAAGCACAAATTTTATTTATATTTCCAGGTTTTGTTATGCAGCATGTTCATATTTTGAATTTGTATAATTTTAACAGGATATATTTTTATGGAGAGCAAAATCTTTTGGGATATTTAAAATTTAAGTTTATTTTTTATATAAAATGACATAAGAGTAAAGAAATTTGAATGTTTGTTCTTTTAACGTTTACTTTATTTCTAACTTGTATAATTTAGACAGGATATATTTTGGAGAGCAAAATATCATAAGTTATTTAAGGTTTGAGTTGATTTATTCCGGAATAATATTCCTGTCTGTTTTTATTCATATTTATGTTCAAAAAAGTTAAGTTTTAAAAGTTTTAAAGTTTTAAAAGTTTAGTTTTAGTGTGTTCAATAAATGTTTATCCTGTTCGGCCCATGACCTAAAGTGTGTTTTGGATTTTGGCCCCCTGTGCAATTGAGTTTGACACCCCTGGTCTAGGACCACCCCCAGATTACACACTGGGTCTGTCTGGGGCAGTGCCACCCCATCCAGCACCAAAGATGACAAAATCCCGGATACAGAGGAGCCATTAACCCACAGCCACTCCGTCCTACCAGGGTTCAGCCAAAGCCTGTTGCTCCCCATCCAGACCCTTACAGCCTCCAGGCACTGCGAAAGGGTGGCCACAAATTATAAATTATCCCCAATAGTATTTAGATTTGAGACACAAAGCAGAGATAGTGTTGTCCCCTAAAATAATTGTATCAATTAAAGAGACTTTTAATCTAAAAAACAAAATATGTAAGGTATAGGGAGTTGAGAAAAAAGAAAGAAGCTCTGTTCTTGAAAGACAAAAAGAAACAGTGCACATTTTATTGCAGCTCAGGCTAGGCTGGCCCGGATATCCAGGGGTAAGGATTATGAACTGCATTTCATTTCTATTGTTGTACAGTACATGTGAGATCATTTAATAAATCCTACATTTTAAGAAACCTTTATGTTTAAAAAGGAAATAAATTCCTATGTATGATTATGCAAGAATAAGCTCTTTCAAACTCAAGGGCAATATATGAGAAATAAATATACAGTTGCCAGTGACCCAGAAACTGCAACAGAACTTGCAATTCTTAGGACTGATGTTTGAAAGATCAGACAGAGCAGGGATGGGAGGCCAGGCTTCATATGAAAAAGATGACAGACGTAAGATTAAATTTTTAGAAAATCAGGAGCAGGATATAGCATCAAGCAAAATGTCAGAATGGAAAAGCAGATTAACCCTAGATTCCCCTCAAGATCAAAGAGATTAAGCATGAAAAACTTTTTTTTTTTATTATTAGCCAAGCCAAAACGCAATAGCAAAGACACCATTTCTGGAAAGGAATATCCACCCTGTGCCAGGTTTTAGTTTCAGCATGGTGTAATCATCTCAAAAAACTCATTCAAGAAATTATAATTTTATTAGGAATTGAAGAACAGCAAAAGGAAAAGTTTCAAAAATATATGTCCTTATATCTGTGCATACATTTTATGTTTTCCTTTTCCTTTAAACATTACATTGGTGTCCTGGCATGTCAGAAAGGATTGTTAATTTTCCTCTTAATGCTAGTCATGTAGAAAATTGTTTTCCCCACCCAGTTCTTAACCCTGGAAGAGAGGCATTCTATTGTCATTCTATACAAACAAGCATAGACTCATAATCACAAGTATCTGATTTGTAGTTTCCAATCCTATAATATGTTTCTGGGAGAAGTCTCATTGAAATAAATGAGATTACTTCTGAGTAGACAATGGTAGAATGTGACTTACTAGTTAATTCCGTGCATATCAGCACAAACCTGTATAGCAGCCTGATATCTGATATTTACCCAGCAATACTGTAATTTTATACTAGAGGTATTCATATTAACATTTTTAAGCTGCCAAGATATGAGAAACACATTAGCTATGTGTTCATACAAGAACCGAGTCAAAAATTAACTATATTTTGGCTAAGCCTGTTGTGTGAACCTAGCCCATGTAGTTTATGATTTGGAATGCAAACACAGAAATTTGGCTGAATTAAACATGGTTAAGGTTATATGAACACATCCTCAGATTTAATTCATACATATTTAAGCCAAAAGTACACAACCTAAGGCCTCCATGCAACCTTTTAAAATTTTAGAATTGTTCTCCTTCAAACATTTCTATTAAATTGTAATTTTTAATCTGGCAAGAGAAAATTACAAAAAAGTAAGCAACGATAATTTTAACTGGATTTAAATGTGAATTAAAACTTCTTTTTTTTTTGGCCCGGGCACTATTTATTTTAGGATGCAGCCCACATGCCGTTCAAAGTTCAGTTGCAGACATTGGCCCCCAAACTGTTGCAAGTTCATTTCCTCAGCCACGGGATTTGTGTTTAACTGAGCATGCAGTATGAACTATGGTTAGCCAACCAAATTTCTGGCATAGTTTGCTGTGTGAAGTTGCCAGTTGTGAACGTCAAGAAATGATCGCTGTGATACATAACCTTGGGCTAAGCTTGGCTTCAAACTACACATTAAGCCACTATTCGTTTTAGTGTATAAATCACCACAGGTTGGCTTCACACTCAGCCACAAAAACACGACCAGCAAACCACAGCGGTGGGGATCACGCACCACACAGTAAAGCCACAAAAACCCAACCCAGCTGTTGCTTAATACGATGGGTCAATCCAAGCTTCAGAAAAGTAGAGGCGAGTCATTCACTATTCAACCACTCAAACCTGCAGAGCCTTAATCACGAAAGCAAGCCCAGCCAAGATCAACCAACGACTCGGGTTCACAAGCTGCAGCAGTAAAGCACCCCCTTTCTGGTCCGACATATTTCCCTGACTATCGACGAGGAACAAGGCTGCTACGTAGGACACCCGCCTGAATCACGGCAAGGAGAAACTCAACACCGCGTCAGCAGCCGGGAAGGAAAACAAGAGAGCGGAGAAAACAAGCGCGACCCCAACTTCCTCCTCTTCTGAGCAAACCCTGGATAGGGGGAGGGGAAGCAGCAGCAAAGGACGGCGGTAGCGCGAGCCAAGGAACGTGCGCGAGGGCGAAGAAGGTGGGCGGTGGGATGGTAAAAGCGCGCGCGCCGCTATCTAGCTGACAGTTGCAGTCTGCGCGTTTTGAATTTTGCGTCCCGACCTCCATAAAGAGCGAAGCTGGACGCGCTTCGACGTCCTATTGGTTAAGCTTTGGCCACGTGAGCTGGGGAGCTGCGCGGAGAGGACGGGGAAAAGGGAGGGACGTGGGATTGAAGCGCGTGGCGGCCATATTGGTTCTGCGTTGAGCCCGCCTGTTTTGTGTTTCGTTCTACTCGGGAGGAGCGGCCGGAGGCGGTCTACCATCTCGGTTGGGCAACCAGGTTTGCTCTTTCCAACAGCAAACGCCAGCGGGAGCCTGCGCGGGTCCTCTTTGTATTCGTACTTTTCCTTCTGCCTCCTCCCTTTAAAAAATTTCCTCCCCTGTATCCCCTCTCGGCACCTGCAGAAGCCTCATTTGTTTTCGCTCCTCCTCTTTCCTTTTCCTCCTTTTTCCCGCCTGGCAGCTTGCTTTCGCCTCCCCAGCTCATTCATTGAAACCCTGGGGTTGCTTTCATTAGCTTCTGACTTCACTTTTTTTTTTCTCTTTTTCTAGGGCTGAAGCAAAGGGGGTTCTCAATTTTTTCTTTCGATTTGCCCTGTAAGTTTTCTTCCCGCTTTTCGATCCGATTTGCTCCGCTGGGGGTCGGGAGACGCTTGCGTCCTCCTACCCTCTTTTTCCGCAAACTTTAGGGCCCCCTCCCTCGGCCTGAACCAAGCAATATCGCTGGTTTCCCGCCTTGCCCGTTCTTTATCTTCCTCGCGTTTCCCCGCGCTTTGTTCGCGCCATGGCGGCTGCTGTGGCGGCTTCCACGCCGATAGGGCAGCGCACCCGGAGCAGTGCGGCCAGCACGCCGCTTAGCCCGACCCGCATCACCCGCCTGCAAGAGAAGGAGGAACTGCGGGAACTCAATGACCGCCTGGCCGTTTACATCGACAAGGTGCGCAGCCTGGAGATCGAGAACAGCGCGCTCCACCTCCAAGTCACCGAGCGCGAAGAGGTGCGCGGCCGGGAGCTCACGGGCCTCAAGTCCCTCTATGAGACCGAGCTGGCCGATGCCCGGCGCGCTTTGGACGACACGGCTCGGGAGAGAGCCAAGCTGCAGATCGAACTGGGCAAGATCCGCGCAGAACATGACCAGCTCCTCGGCAAGTAAGTGGCCGCCTTTGGGCCTGTCTCCCACAAAGCCGTAGTAGCCCCCTTAACTGGAGAACGGTTCGTTAATGGACGCTGGGCGACCGATGAGCCAGAGGCATGTGGTTTGCTTTCGTCCCTTAGAGGCTCCCTTCTATTAGGTTTCTCCCTAATGTAGCCATGGGACTGTTGATCAAGGTTAATGTGCCTGTGGAGGAAATTGGGGGGGGGGGGCGTTCCTGTATTGGTTTTTGATGTAACCGACCAAGCGATCCTCTGTTAGCTTTCCCGAATAATTGTCTCCCGTCCACCACCCTTCGGCAAAATTGTCACATTTTTTTTCTTCCCATATGCATCCCTTGCCACTGGCCACCGAGGCAGAAAATGAATAAATACAGGCGAAGGACTGTAGGTGAGAGGGATCATCTTTATATCTGATTTTACAGGATATGCAGGATGTTTGTGAGAGGCTATGTTGATTCCAACCTTTCCTCTTTCTGTTTTTGCTTTTCTGTCATTCTGTGTTGTAACTCCTTGTTTTGAAAGGTGATATAATTGGGAATTATGGCTCATTTGGAATTAGGATAAGATTCCAATCTCAGTATTTGCTACATTCATAAATGAGAATCAAATGCTTTGAGAGCATGTTACTGTCTCCTCCCCTTTTCTCCCATTCATTTCATAAGTGTATTAACCCAGTTCTACCGGCTGCTGCCATGTGCTGCAACTAGTGTATTCTTACTTGAATGAATGAAAATAAGTTTCCTGTCCTTCCCACTGCTACGATTGTTTGTTTTCTATATGATCAGTTTTCAGCTTTGGGGAAAACAACTTGGAATATGGATATTTGACTTCCTGTAAAAGCGTGAATATTCAACCTATTTTATTTACCTGGCATCTAAACATGATTATTGTTGTGTGTAATATTGGACTCTGGAGAAGTCACTTCATTGGCCCATCTAAGCAGGTATTGTTGATGCTGATTGGGAGCTGCTGTCCAGTGCTTCAAAAGGAGTTTCTTCAACTCTACCTGGAGATACTAGTGACAGAATCTGGACCTCTGTATGCAATATTAGGTGTTCCATTGCTATAACAAATAGGACATGAATGTGGAGAGTCACTGATTTAGTTAGCTTCAGTCAGTTTTATTAAAAAGAGTTGTGCTGTCAAAGTCTCACTGTGCCTTTGGAAGTTATTTAAGAGTCTGTTTCTATGAAAGAATTTAGTGAAGTTGTGCATGGGCATCAAATGTGTGTTGAAATCATACACATGTACAATAAGGATTCATATTTCTGTTTTCAATAGTTCAGGAATGCCTGTCTGAAGATACTTTTGTAGCTGCCAGTCATATGCAACTTTGGTGGGAAAAAAAATACCTGACAAGTATGCGCATACAGGTGGTCTGTTCTGTTCCCAAGGTCTGTCCTTAAGTCGAATTTTTATTTAAGCTGTATAAGTAGTATTGTGTAATGAACTTGAATCATTGTGTATTTAATTCAAATTTTGCTACAGTAGGCTCCATTCTTAACTATGGGTCATCATTAAACTGGGCGTTCTTAACCTGGGGACTACCTGTATCTGCAAACAAGAATCTTTGTACCATTGAAAGGGAAATACAAATGAAATTTTTAAGGAAAACAGTTATTTCTCTAAAGAACTCACTCGCTCCATCCTACTCATATGGATAATTACATTCTTAATTTTCAGGATATTTTTGCATATTTTTGTTCCTAGATATTAGCTATGTTTCTTCTGTTAATTGTGCTATACCACTGAAATCAGAGTTTTCATTTATAGTTTTGACATGCTATACTTCTAGGGCAACTTCTCATAAATTGGTGCCGTCTAGATCTGTTGACTTAAATATCCATAATTTCCTGCCAACATGGGCAAAAACGAGGGTTTATTGAAGTTTAAGTCCAAAGTATCATGTAGGCATCTGGTTGCTAAGAAGAGGGATAAATAATGCCTTTATGCATTCGTTGCAAATGTGTACGATATCAGGTCCCTATGTCTGGTTACAAAAATATACAAAACAGTAACAGCATATAACATATATTTGAAAAAGCTTGGAGTAAAAAAAGATATGTTTTGAGCTCCATCCTAAACTGATGAGGTGGAAGCTTCTTCAACTCTAGCAATGTGCTTCATAATGTAGGTCCTGCAGTACAGTTAATTTTAGGATTTATACTAATTTACAGTACTGTACCAATCTTTCATGCAGATTGGAGAAATCTTTGTGAAACTACACTTCTGAGTATATTTAATAGGTCTTGCAAAATGACTGTGGAGCTGTCCTGAGTCGGACAGATTTAATTTGAGATAGCAGCTTGATTCAAAAAAGTGAAGTGCCTCCATTTAAAGCATTAAGGCTAGCTGTTCCAATTCACCAGAGGCATAGGTGGAAGCATCTTCTGTGCATGCACATCAAAGCAGCCACTTCAAGGGCCTTGGTGAGATTTTCTTTAGTAATGGGTGCTTTCACATTTTGCAAAGCTGCCCAGCCTCAAAAGAAGAGGGGCTTTGAAAGAAACCAAAATTCTGCACAGCCTTGTGTTGGTGAGTTCTTTATTACAGGGTTTTTTCAGGTTGTCCACTTTCCACTTCTTTCTGTTAAGATTATTTGTCCATAATAAAATGTTCATACCATGGAAATTAGAAAAGGAGCAGGTAGTCGTGTGTATTTCATAATGCGAACAATACAAAATTAATGCTGTCTCTTCTTTTATAGTTTCTTTTAAATACAGTGCTGATGATTGCAAATTTATCCTTTATGTTTGGGAAGATAAACTCCTGTCTTCTGTGCTCTTCAGGCAGTTGTCTGGGGAAAGAGATGTGCCTTTTCAAACAGTTAGGTAGGGACTTTAATTTTAAACTTTAACATACTCGACATTAATCTTTAATCCTTAATCAGAAGTGGCTATGCATGAGAAATGAATATACTTGGAACAGTCTAGTTTAGAACTATAGCTAGATAATCTAACCAAAAGTAACACTGGGATACAGTCATAAAAGACTGGATTTTTTCCTTCTATCTTTGTAAGTCAAATTGTGGGTAAATTTTACATCCCAATAATAAAATGTGATAGGTCCATCAAATGGGCAGATAAAATGATTTTAGTGGTTGGAGCTGGCATGCATCTTAGATCTCTAAATTACAGCTATGTTAATAAGAAAATGTGGTGTAAATGCATATTTTCTTGATTCATTACACACCTTTCAATCACTGTCTTTAATATACTATAAATTAAGAGTTCAAAGCTTTGCTGGCATAATACTCAGACATCTGTTTTATCACTTTTGCTTTTTCAGCAGGTTTGATTTGGTATGATTACAGGTGGATTGGTGCTCAGCCTTGGGAAAGTTTCTGTCAAGCAATAATAATAGCTTCATATAATATAGTTTATAAGGTGAGGTGTGTTCAGATATAAAAATCTGTGTTTAGGAAGAAAAGTAACCAATCTGCTTGATGCAGCTCAGGTGGTTCTGCAGAGAAGAAAGGCAGGCGGTATAGCAAATGTTATAGAGCTGGGTATGTAATTTTGTTATTTGATGGATGTGAAGTATTGACATATTAAATCCCCTGTATTTTGAATGGTAATGAGTAAAATGATGTAATGAAGGCTGGATAAATAAATAATGTAATGTTTATGTACTTGAATTAGAGTAAATTCTTTATTTATATATTGTTGTAAAACATGCAGAATACATTATATTATTTCGATACAGTGGTATTTGTATAGTATTGACTAAAGATTATTAACTAATATTTAGATAACTTAGACCATTGAAGATAAAATCTCCCATTGGGGGAGATGGGCGGCATACAAATTTGAAAATAAATAAATAAAATAAATAAATAAAAAGACAGGTATTATATCAGTATTAATTATGATTTAAGATATCAGTGTTAATGAGCATAAGATTATTGAGCTTAACCAGAGTAAGGTAAATGTTTATTCTTTCATAGGTTTGTATAGTATTTTAAAGAAACTTCCTCATACTGGTTCCTGTTATCTCTAATAATAGTAATAATAACTAATAAATAATTTGGCAGTTGTAGGGAAAATACACTTCCCTTACTAGGGGTACATAATAGTGTGAGGGAGCATATGGGTTAAAATACAATTGCTGAAAAATAAATTGATTCAGGAGTAAAGTAATTTTACAGCTCTGTTAAATGCATAGTAGAATAATGATGAGAGATTTCATCATTAGTCCTTTTCTTCCCTCTTTATTATCTTCATATTGGCCTCTCCTTAACTTGCTTTTCTTAAAATAAGAGGGAGCAAGAGAGATGGGGGTGGGAACATTTCATTAATATTCATGGATGTGTACTTTTTATATATACAATAGCTTCTAAAGCATAAATTGGAGCAGACCATTTAGGTCATCAACTCCAATCTCTGTTCAGCACAGAAATCCAAAATAAAGCATCCCAGGCAAGTGGCTGACTAATTTCCCCTCAAAGACATCTCAGTTAAGGAGACCCCCTTTCTAACATTTCCTAGCAATGCAATAGTCTACTTATTTCAGCATTCTGTTAAAGGCCATGATGTTGCTTTATCAGGTTTTGCCAATTTAGAATATATGTTTGCATATATCCTTTGTGAATGTGAGAAATAGGATGCTCAAATCTTTTTCTCTTTAGTCCTGTGTGGCTGACATTTTCAAAGAGAATTTTTCAGACACAGTCATAGAGCTGTAATACTTGTTCTTTAATGTTCAATCCCTAAAGTTCAAGAGGACTATTGTTTCTATTTATGTATTCTAAAATACAATAAACCAAGAACGTCTAGTAGAGAGTGGATGTGAGCATTAGCATTGTGGGCAATACTGCAGTTTTTTTTAATATTTTTTGACTCACTAAGGTTGAGTCTCTTACAAGAACATCAGAAGATAATCATATTTGGGAACATCTAAAAAGAAAATATTGTATAACTTTCTTATAGATTCAGAGCATGGATCTGGGATACAAGGGTAAGGAATATTTTTTAAAAAATTCTCCCATTCCACCTAAAATACAATGGAGCTTATATATACTTATGAATAATAATAGGAAATTGAGTTATATTGTTGGGGATGGCCATGGTTAAGCATTGTGTCAATAGCATCTCCTGGAAGTTGGGCTTTATAATAAGCCTTGGGTTATAGCACTTGTGAGTTTAGATATCTTGATTTCTATGAGGATGGTAAAATATATCTGTTCCCACTAGTGATAAATAGAAAATTTAATGCCTTGGTTTCACTATTACATTGTGAATAATGGCCAAATAACATGCATAAATTTATGGTTCTTCATGCTGAATTACAAAACAACATAATTCTTGAAGAATTCAGTAAATAAGTAAAGTCATGAAGCCAAAGGAGGAAAGATCAATAAAGGCAAGTTGCTACTTTAAAGTATTTTTTTAATTTTTATATTAATGCTGGAGAAGCCTTATAGAAAAACACAGTTCTTGGAGTCATTGTTTTGGTTCCCTAGTAGAAACATGACATACTTGTAACAGTAATTGGATTTGTGTAGCCACCAGTGTAATACATTTCAGTTACAATAGGAAAAACAGACTTGGTTGCTTGCTTCATTCCATGATTGCGACTAAAATAAACCAGAGTTTTGAAAAAATAGTGAGGAGAAATTCTGTAGTATAATTCAAGTACTATCAAATGCATATTGTTTGCAAAACCATTGACGATTGACCAGAATCATATAGGAAATAGTAAAAATAATAGTTTTGCATTACAATGGGAAACTAAGCTGCACCTCAATACATTAAAGCATCTTTAATGTTTTGTTTCTGTTTTTTAATTTTTCTGCACATGATTTCAGTACTCATTCTCACACATACCAGAGTGGGTTTTTTTAGATTTTTTAACCCGCATTTATTATTTTTATAAATAACTCAAGGCGGCAAGCATACCTAATATCTTCCTTCCTCCTATTTTCCCCACAACAACTCTGTGAGCTGGGCTGAGAGAGAGTGTCTGGCCCAAAGTCACCCAGCTGGCTTTCATGCCCCTGAGTTTCACATAAAACAATAAACTATTATTCTGTACAAATATTTATGCAGTATGCATTAAGTAACTGAAAATTCTGCTGTGTAGAAAATGGGTGTCCAGCCTATCTGTTAGAATTAATACATGACCGATGTAATATGAAAAAAATACCAAAAACAATACAATGGCCCCAGATGCACAAGTACAATATAAACACTGAACTTAAAATCTGAATTTTTCAGATTTTAACTTTTGTAATAAGATGGCCAGCTTTTTTTTTTACCCCTTAGAAGAGATTGTTCCATTTTTAAAAAAAGATATTTGTGAAATAATATTAAAATACATACATGTTTATCCTGGGCTGTCCTTAGACAATGACTTGATTGATTCAACAAGTGTAAACTATGTTTCATATGGTGCATGGGGCAACTGTTCCTAACAAGCAAAATTGAAACAGATGTCTCATGTCCCACAGAGTAGAAGATCTCATTAGGAGAGGCAGGCTTAATAAGATGTTTCTTCTTGTAGGCTTATGGCCAGTTTGTATGTTTGTAGAACCACAGTTAGTTTGCTGTAATTTATCTCTGTTTATGTTCTATAAATATATGACCTATAGTTATAGCAATAAATTTATGCAATACATTGTTATCATGGCTGCTACACAGTAGGATGCTTGCTTTTACTCTCTGCAGTTGCATTTTTGAGCTTTTGAACTGAACTCTTAATTGAATTATATTTAGATGCAAGACTTCCCTTATTTGCCATGCATCCTATGTTGATTCATGATGCAATTGCTTAATCTACTTGTAGGATTTTAGAGTGCTAAGGTGGCATGTTGTTAATGATAAAACTGTTAGTCATTTGTATCACCAAGATTTGATTGAAAATAAGCCAAGCCAATTTTAGGTGCCAAAATACAACCAAAAAATTGGGATCGATTTATCTGTGAATATGTACAGTCAGGTCCAGAAATATTGGGACATCGACACAATTCTAACATCTTTGGCTCTATACACCACCACAATGGATTTGGAATTAAACAAACACAATGTGCTTTAACTGCAGACTGTCAGCTTTAATTTGAGGGTATGTACATCCAACTCAGGTGAACGGTGTAGGAATTACAACAGTTTGCATGTGTGCCTCCCACTTGTTAAGGGACCAAAAGTAATGGGACAGAATAATAATCATAAATCAAACTTTCCCTTTTTAATACTTGGTTGCAAATCCGTTGGAGTCAATCACAGCCTGAAGCCTGGAACGCATAGACATCACCAGACGCTGGGTTTCATCCCTGGTGATGCTCTGCCAGGCCTCTACTGCAACTGTCTTCAGTTCCTGCTTGTTCTTGGGGCATTTTCCCTTCAGTTTTGTCTTCAGCAAGTGAAATGCATGCTCAATGGGATTCAGGTCAGGTGATTGACTTGGCCATTGCATAACATTCCACTTCCGTCCCTTCAAAAACTCTTTGGTTGCTTTTGCAGTATGCTTTGGGTCATTGTCCATCTGTACTGTGAAGCGCCGTCCAATGAGTTCTGCAGCATTTGGCTGAATGTGAGCAGATAATATTTCCCAAAACACTGCAGAATTCGTCCTCCTGCTTTTGTCAGCAGTCACATCATCAATAAATACAAGAGAACCAGTTCCATTGGCAGCCATACATGCCCACGTCATGACACTACCACCACCATGCTTCACTGATGAGGTGGTATGCTTAGGATCATGAGCCGTTCCTTTCCTTCTCCGTACTCTTCTCTTCCCATCACTCTGGTACAAGTTGATCTTGGTCTCATCTGTCCATAGGATGTTGTTCCAGAACTGTGAAGGCTTTTTTAGATGTCGTTTGGCAAACTCTAATCTGGCCTTCCTGTTTTTGAGGCTCACCAATGGTTTACATCTTGTGGTGAACCCTCTGTATTCACTCTGGTGAAGTCTTTTTTTGATTGTTGACTTTGACACACATACACCTACCTCCTGGAGAGTGTTCTTGATCTGGCCAACTGTTGTGAAGGGTGTTTTCTTCACCAGGGAAAGGATTCTTCGGTCATCCACCACAGTTGTTTTCCATTGTCTCCCGGGTCTTTTGGTGTTGCCGAGCTCACCAGTGCGTTCCTTCTTTTTGAGAATGTTCCAAACAGTTGTTTTGGCCACACCTAATGTTCTTGCTATCTCTCTGATGGGTTTGTTTTGTTTCTTCAGCCTAATGATGGCTTGCTTCACTGATAGTGACAGCTCTTTGGATCTCATCTTGAGAGTTGACAGCAACAGATTCCAAATGCAAATAGCACACTTGAAATGAACTCTGGGCCTTTTATCTGTATTTACATTGTAATTGGGGTACTGAGGGGATATCACACACCTGGCCATGGAACAGCTGAGAAGCCAATTGTCCCATTACTTTTGGTCCCTTAACAAGTAGAGGGCACATATGCAAACTGTTGTAATTCCTACACCATTCACCTGAGTTGGATGTACATACCCTCAAATTAAAGCTGACAGTCTGCAGTTAAGGCACATTGTGTTTGTTTCATTGCAAATCCATTGTGGTGGTGTATAGAGCCAAAGATGTTAGAATTGTGTCGATGTCCCAATATTTCTGGACCTGACTGTATATGCATATACTCATGGATAAGTCCATCCACGGATAAGATGCATCTCAAATTTTTAAGCAAAATACCATGAAAAATGCACCACCTGTAGATAAGCCCTTGTGAAAATTTTGAGGGTTGGCTTATCTGCAGGTGGTGCATTTTACAAGGTGTTTTGGTTAAAAATTCAAAGGGCAGCTTATCTGTGAATAGGCTTACACACAAGCATATACAGTAATTTTTAGATTATTTTATGTAGTGAATGGGGATAAAATAATCCCAGAAGTTCAGATATGAAAATGTTAATAAGTCAGTTAATCTAGATAGTGGACAGAGTCCAGCAAAGCTGGGAAAATTCAAGTTTTAAGCAGGTGAACGTAAGTTTACCTCTATTTTGCCTTTGATCACAGAAGATGGCATGTCTCCCCAGGCTGGCGTCCACCAAGTAATAAACATACCCCAACCTGGAGGAGATTGGAGAATGAGAAGGCAGTAATAGCCATTTAGGAAAATTTGGATCTAGATGCAAATTAGGAAATCTCTATCTATGTATGGGCTTTCTGAACTGTTTATTTCTTTATATCCTTAGTCCTGTTTTGTTCCACCTGCATTGTGTGTATGTGTGGGAGAAGGGGAGTTTTTGTGCCTGAAACGTTAACTGTGAGTAAAAATGTTGGCAGATTGATTATAGTTTCCTTTTTCCTTTCTTCCATTGTCTTCAATCCCCAATTAGCTCCTTAACTTTAATCTGCATATTAAAATATCTTAGAATTTCTTCTGAATCATAGTTTTATTCTGACAACAAATTTATCCTACCATGCATCCTGGAAAATCTGTTAGCAAGAATGGTACGAAAAGAGAGGAGGCCCCACTCATCTCTCCTCTAGCAGAAAGGCACAGAGGAAATTTTTCCATAATGAGTTGTGGTATGCATGTGTGTGCACATACGTACCACTGCATGGAAGGTTACAACACCTAAAAATTGTGGGAGAAGAGATTAGGGGCTCCTGCTTGAGGGAGCCAGAAGTGCCAACTCAGTACATCCCTGGGCAAGTGCATGCTCTATTGTAATTATTTGCTAATTACAGATTTTAACTTTGTAGTTTTTTCCCCTTGGTCATTTATTGTGCATATCAGTGAAAAAAAGGCTGTGGTAATAGGTTTTGTGATATCAGTCCCTATATGTGTAAAAAAGAGTGGGGTATAAATCTTTTAGATGAATGAATAACATTTGTAGTTGAAAATTGAGTTAGTAATAGTTCATTGAGGGCATACAAAGAAGGGGAAAATTAGTTCAATGGTCGATAACATTACTTAAGTCTCTACTGCCAGACATAATATATAAAAATCAGATACTATGAAAAAAAACCCCACACATTTTTAAGTCTGCCTAAAGGTTTATAGTCCTTATACATATATATGTACTTTATGTGTGCATATGATGTACGTACATATAGTTGTATGTTTGTGTATGTAAAACTATGGGCCCAAAGGAGAAAGAAGAAAAATAGCTAAAGGAGGTAATTTTTTTTAAATTTTTTAAAATTGCATTAAGTCTTAGGTATGCTGTCGTCTTCCTTTTCCCATTCTCAGAATAACAGTGGGAGTTAGTTTAATTCTGAGAGAAAGGCCATGCTTGTGTTAGAAACTTGTTTGCCATTTTATTCAAATATTGTGCTGTGATCTTAACAAGCCACAGAAAGAAGCCACAGGTATTAACTTTGTAGTTTCTTTTTATGATGGTTTATTGTGCATATCAAAGTAAAGAAAAAAAACAAAGAAGTTGAAAGGTACAAAAGGAGAAAGGAAAAAGATAAACAGTTATTTCTGAAGAGGTTAATGTTAGCTAGCTGTTCCATCATACCCAGCCACAGAACAAAGATCAAATCCCAGTCCTTAAAAAAAATGTACTGTATCTATTGGTCTCTAGCTTGCTGTATGATGCTCTGATAACCAACCCAGTTTTCTGGGAGTTGGAGCTTGTTTTACCTGGGTTTCAGCTAGCCCCAGGAAAAATTCAGACAGTAATATAGGGGAGAAACAAAATGGAAGTCACCATCTTCTTTTTTTAAAAAAATCCACCTGAGAGGGGAAAATTCCTGCTTCTCATTGGTTCTTCAGAGTTTGAGGTCTCCACCTATATCCCTGGATTGACAGGTAAGGTTTTCCTTTAGCCATTTCAGGGTCTAAACCCTTGGAATTTCTCATTCAGTATGCTCTTTACAGTAAATACATATTAGAAAAAATAGATTTAAAATTCTTCAGTGACCAGGATGAAGTTTTCATTAGTCAGTTTCCTCTGGTACTTCTAAAAGTTGGTTTTTGTATTAAAGTTGCCAGTTTTTTAGTAGCTGTAAAGCCAATAGCTTCTATTCTGAACTGCCTCATGGATAATTTTTATGTTATAATACTTTATGAAGGTTTTATAGGTTTTTCCCAATGTATACTTAAGTGAATGCGTATCACTGTGAACTTAATTATAAGCATACCAAAAGTGCTTTCATTGCACAAGAAGTTAAGAGACTGCTGCTAATAAGTTTGTAGGCTGATATTACTAGGGAGCAGATCTTAATCACTGTAACATAATATAAATTAGGGGCATTTAATGCTATGATGTAATTGTACTTAGACATGCTATGATATAAAGAAGACTTCTTCCTTCTTTCCTTGCTGAAATCCTAACAGGAGTAAACATGCATTAAATATCTTCTTCAGAACATGGTTTTGATAAAATACTGTTTGCTGTATCAATGAAATCTGTGTACATGCAAATACGTCTATTGCTATTATTAGATTTTATCTGATTTCCAATGTAATTGAAGAGATTTACTGAAGAGGTGCAAATGAAATAGCAAACATATGTTGTGTCATGTTTAGAACAAAACAGCCCCGATCAAATATTCTGCACCTGAAAACTCAATTCCAACAGCACTCAAGAGCAAACCCCGATTGGGTATGCATACTGATGCTTAAAACAACCAGACCAAAGTTGTTCCAGTAGTCTTTAGATTTACACAACCTCAGTAGCATTAACACACAGCTGCCTACCAAATAAAGTGCAGCATATATACAACTCACCTATATGAATTAGAGTTTTCCTATTGTATAGTTTTAAAATAAAAACAGCAATTTACCCAGCATGCACCTGTGTCTTTTATTTGGCCTTATAGTTCCTGCTTTCTTTATCCCCATTACTATACTTGCACATCACCCTATTTTTCTGCGTTAATAACAGCAGGGACATTACAGGGTTATGGTGCTATGCTGGAAGCAGTTTGGAAAAAAGCAACTGGATCGCAGTTATTTGTACAGTTGAACCCTTAAGATGTTTCTTGAAGAAGCCAAATATATGTCATTAGAACAAGCCTATTTTTCATTCCAAACTTTGAAACAGGCACTTTGGGTTGAAATATTTTCCACATTCTTGATCTTTGAATTGAACTTCTGATTTGTTTTAGCTATGCAAAAAAAGAATCTGATCTGAATTGCGCCCTGGCAAAGCTTCGGGAATTTGAAGCTTCTCTAAATGCAAAAGAAGCAGCACTTGCTACAGCACTTGGTGATAAAAAAAGTCTGGAGGGAGAGCTTGAAGACTTAAAAGATCAGATTACTCAGGTAAGTCATAAGCAGTTATCTTTTCAAACAGTTGTTTTTTGAGTTCTTATTGTAGTGGATCTGATGATAATTGGTGTAAGGGTAAATAATCTACTACTTGTATATATATACTTGTATATAAATTGGAAAAAACCTGCCATCGCTACTCAACTATGCTACTAAACTAGTAGCAGCAACTATATACAGTACACTCTTGATTTTTCCCTTTATATTCACAGTGATGGTATATTATGTGTGTCAGGTTCAGGCCTATGGGTTACTTTTTCATTAGGATTATATCAAGAAGGTTTGATGGTTCATAAAGTGTTGCATCTCAACCTTAATAAAGCAGGGTTCTTTCAATTGACTGTAGTTAAAACTAGAATAGCCATAGTTTTTTGGATTTAATTTAAAATGGAAGTCTTCAGAGACATCCTCCCTATTCATACCAGAGGAGAGAAGTCCTTGCCAAACATTAGCTGTGACTCATTCACAGAATTGTCCTCTCTGAAGGGGTCACCTGTCATTGCAGTAGCTTCCAGAAGGAGCAGATCTTCCATTATGCTTAGGTCCAGTTCCACTATTACACGAATTACCATTCATCGTATAGAAGAAGGGAGTTTGAACTGATAGCCAAAGTGAACTAAGTGATATAAAAATTCCTAAATAGAATATATTTAAATGAAGTGTGTTTATGTTAATAAATAAATTATTGTATCCACAGGAGTTCATCATGTGTGATAGAATTAATAAATCCAAGATTAAGGAAATTTCAGATACTTTCACATCAGGCAGGTTTTAAAATCTGTAATTGGTCAGTTATACGAATACTGGGTCAGATGATACTTTACTCTTTCTTGTAGTGGCATTTTGTTGGTGAGTTTGTACTATAATTTTACTTTAATATTCCTTTCAAGCTTGAAGCTGCTTTAGCAGCTGCCAAGAAACAATTGGTGGATGAAACATTATTGAAAGTGGATCTTGAAAATCGCTGCCAAAGTTTGATTGAAGACTTGGAATTTCGAAAAACTATGTATGAAGAGGTAATAAGATTCTAAAACAAACGTTTTTTAAGCTGGGGCGGGTAAACCATTATCTATAATTTTTGTGGCCCACAGATCCTCTTTGAGCACATATTTGTCATTAAGAAGACAAAGCACATACTGCTAGCCCTTGTACCAGTAGAAGTAGAAAGCAAGTAATTTTGAGAAGAATTGCTAGCATGGAGAAGGTTGAAGATCCTATTCTAAGAAACCCTGTAAATGCAGCCCTAACTTAGTATGGCAGCCTGCTAAGGTCCTTGCTTTTTAAAAAAAGTGAATGTTTTTAAAGCAAACTATAACTTTATTCGTTTATTCTTAGGAGATAAATGAAACAAGAAGAAAACATGAGACTCGCCTTGTTGAGGTGGACTCTGGGCGTCAGATAGAGTATGAATATAAACTGGCTCAGGCACTGAAAGAAATGAGAGAGCAACATGATGCCCAAGTGAAACTGTACAAAGAGGAGCTTGAAGAAACGTACCATGCCAAAGTACCCACATTTGAATATTTTCAGATTCTTAGTCTTACTGAAAACTTTTCAATGCAAATGAAATATATTGACTGTAGAAGTGATAAAGTGGAATTCTAACTTGTTAAAAATGAGCAGACTTGCTGTTTTGTGTGCTCTTAGCTCCTGCTGCAGTGCTAAATAACATATTATTTCATAGTTGTTGTATGTTGAATCCTGACTATAAGGTTAGGTGAGGAGCAAGCCATGGATCTTTATTTGCATGGAATGCTGAATTGTGAATAAAATTGTCCTTTTTGTTTAGCTATTATTACTGGCAGGAAAAATTAAGCAGGGAGTAATTAGACAAAATGGTGAAATCTGTTTATTCCTGATAAGCAATTTTTTAAAAAAAGTTCTGCTTTCAAATTTAGAATAGGTAATCATTGCTTAATGACCACCTCTGGGACTGGAATTTAGGTTGCTAAGTGATGCAGTCCTTAAGCAAATTATCACGTGACCGCTTCACTCAGCAACTGCAATCCCGGCAGTCCTGGTTGCCGTTGTTAAGTGAATGCCCCAGTTGTTAGGCGAGGCAACTTCCTGCTGGCTTCCCCCAGTCAAGTCAGTGGGGAAGCCAGCAGGAAGTTGCAAGCCCCAGGTTCTGCTGGGTGAGGGAGGGAGCAAGAGGATACAGGGGAGGGTCAGTGAGGGTGCGCGGGGGTGTGGTGTGGGTTGGGTGTACAAGGGGCTCAGAACTGCTTGGATTTTCAGCCCCAGAGTTTTCTGAAGCCTCTCCACTCCAGGGCTGAAAACCCTGCTTGGATTTCAACACTGAGCTTTTTCAGCCAGCCCCCAGGACAAAAGGGGGGGGGAGGCTGCTTTCGGCTTTTTCCCTTCTTTTCAGTGCAAAGCCCTCTCTGGAGCTCTTGGGTGGGGGCGGAGCTAGTTTTGTGCTGGGAAGAAGTGGGGAAAGGCTGCTTTCAGCTCTTTTTCCCTTCATAGTGTGAAGCCCGTCCTATACAGCCCAGTAGCTAGGCCGGGCCTGCTGCCTCAGCAGCAGGAGGAAGACGGTGGTGAAAGTCAGCTGGGGCAACGGAGCACTGGGCAGCAGAGGGCCAAAAGGGCAGAGATGGTGGGGGGAGTTGAAATGCCCCTGTATTCATAAGTGTGGGTGGGCTGCCAAGTGCCTGAATTTTGATCACATGACTGGGAGTGCTGCAGTGGTCATAATTTTGGACACAGGTCGTAAGTCCATTTTTTCAACGCCATCGTAATTTCGAACAATCTCTGAGCAAATGGTCATTAAGCAAGGACTACCTGTAATTAAATATGAATATGAACTTTAATTTTGGTTTTAGGCTACTCAAAAAATTGATTGTTTAAAAACCAATTTTTAAAGTATGACCACTTTAATAAACTGTTTTGACAATTTTTTGTTAGGAATCTTTAGTAATGTTATCTGGAGGTTGAGTCATGGCAACTGGACTTCTTTTCTTTTGGTTTGATACGTTTTGCTGCTTGTCCAAGCAGCTTCTTCAGTCTAGAAAGTTGGTTGGGGGGACCCCATAAATGTCTTCCAGGGTGGCTGCATTTCTCACTAACATGATGGGCTCGTTGAAGGGACAATAGGAGATGTGATCAGTAGAGTCTTTGGGATGTGGATGTCTTACTCCTAATCCCTCACTCATCCCCAAGTGGGCCGTTAAGTGCTGCCTTCCTGGTGAAGTTGTGAAGTGGTCTTAATCTTCCTGGGGACTGATGGAAAGAACAGCATGAAAAATGGGAGACAAGTTGTGTCTGAGGCCTCCACCTCTATTGAGGGAAGGATTTTCCACTTTGGCATAAATGGATTCCTTCACTCCTCTCTCAAACCACCTATCTTCTCTGTCCAAAATGTGAACATTATTGTCCTCAAATGAGTGTCCTTTTTCCTTTAGATGAAGGTAAACTGCTGATTCTGGTCTTGTGTTGTTGCTCCTCCTGCACTGGGCCATCCTCTTGTGTAAAAGCTGTTTGGATGATGGCCAAGTTTAAAAATTTAAGTTTAAAAATTTGAGTTTCATTAGGTGGGGGAGAGGGTAAGATTTTATATTTTATTATGATTATTATTCCACTTTTTAATATATAACTCAAGGAAGCAAACATACCTAATACTCCTGCCTCCATTTTTCCCCACAACGACAGCCCTGTGAGGTGGGTTAGGCTGAGAGAGAGTGAGTGCCCCAAAGTCACCCAGCCAATTTTCATGCCTAAGAGAGGCTGAGAAATGAGTCTCCTGGTTTCTAGATCATTATCTTAATCACTACACCAAATACTGTCTAATTAACGCAGTTGAAGCAGTAACTTTATTTCTGGGTCATTCAATTTTTTTGTTTCCCAAATTCTGTTTTGAGAATCTAAAAGGGTCATGTGATAATACATTTCACTCAATATTACTCTTGTTGAAACACTTGAGGTCCTAATGTGGCTAACATTTGCCTTCCTCAGACTGAATCATTTGTAGGTAAAGGAATTACATGCTTACTACATTTTGTTCAGCCCTAAAGTGTAGCAATGCAGAGTGCTCTTAATAGATGCTTATTCCATCTGATTGCACTGGATTTTTTAAACAAATTAGCTGAAATTATTGAATAACTGAAATTTCACTGAACTGGAATATTTTTCTAAACTATTAAGCACCAGTTTGGACACATTTCCAGTGAACTGTTAACACCCTGTTTCAACTATTTTGGACCCTATTATATCTACTTATTAAATATTGAGTTAATAAATATAGTGAAAGTGTTGCTGTTTGGAAAAAAAAATAGTAATCCGAGTACTTTTGGTGGTTGGAAGATTGTTCACCAGCAAAATATTACGTAATCTCAGTTGTCACTTTTGTCAGTATGAGACGTTTCCTGTGTTACATAAATTTGCGTAACTTAATTCTGTTACAGATTTTTTAAGTGTATGTGCTTGTTATATTTGTTGACAGAGCAAGTGTGGAATGCATTCTCTTTGCTTTTCTGTAGCTTGAAAACGCACGACTCTCCTCTGAAATGTGTAGCTCGGCAGCTAACACTGTAAGAGAAGAACTTACCGAAAGCCGCATGCGCATTGACAGCCTCTCTTCCCAGCTGGCTGCTTTGCAGAAAGAGGTAAGGGGTTGAAGATTCGGATTTAGTCAGTGAGTGAGTGAGTGAATACCAGCAGGTCCCAGCTAAACTGGATGTGTTTCTCTCTGGCTGATAAAGATCGCAGACTGCATATCCCAGCTTTTAGTACTTTTCAAGGCAAGGGATTATTTTGCCTTTATTGCAAGCACTGATGAGGAGTTTTTCTTTGTCTTCCTTTTGCTTTTAAGAGAGGAAAGAGGGTGACAGAATAAAACTGGCTTGTCAACAATCAATCTTCATTAAACATTTAGGGGTGAATGTTGGATGCATCTGAAATTGGGGTGTTTTCCACTGAACAAATTGAGCTGATTCCTTTGTAATTTTTCTAATAACTTATATTAATTTTAATTGTTTATTTGTGTTTTAATGTCCTTTTCTAATTAATTTTACTTCTGCTGTTTTAGTTCCTAGGTTAGAAAGTACCCTTTGTAAAAAGATTATTTTGGCTTCCAAGAACTATTGGGTGTGTGGAAGTAGGATCATCAGAGCAGAGCAAGCAGTGTTTTTAGCATAAATTATTTTTGTTCAACAATATTTTTCTTATTTTGGTTGGGGGAAAATAACATCAAATTATGCTAGCAAAAAAAATGAATAATTTTGAAATATTATGTCATTTGGTATAAGTCACCTTGGTAAAGTTATTTTGAAAGATGTACACATTTTTAAATGTAATGGAATGTGTGATGTATTAGATGGCTTTTATCGAAAAGTACTCAATTTGCTTTATAACAAAGAGCACTTAATCCTTACATTGTACTATCCATTACGTTTAGCGTTTACTCAAGATGCTCATGCATGAGAAAATAGCTGAATTCTGGATATTAAGAATAATCATTCTGGGAATGAGTTTTGTAATTATTCGGCAATATGCATGACTTATTCTTGCCTAAAACAGGAAATATGTGTGTTTATTTCCTTTTATGTTAAACTGCTTAATTATCAGAGACAATAGCTTTTAAATATGTGGGGGGGGGCAATTTAACTCCTTTATGATAATTATTCAAAATAGGAGTAAAATGGATTTCTTGCTTGTCTGTTTTGGTTTTTAACACCATGCTTACATATATATACTCTCAGAAATTAGGATTGCTGAGGTTTTTGTTTTTGTAATTTTTAGTCTAGAGGATGGCTAGAGAGGATGCAAGAACTGGAGGACATCCTGGCTAAAGAAAGGGATACCTTCCGTAGGGCACTCTCTGACAAAGAGAGAGAGATGGCAGAGATACGAGATCAGATGCAGCAGCAATTGAATGATTATGAACAACTGCTAGATGTAAAATTGGCTCTGGATATGGAAATCAATGCCTATAGGAAGCTGTTGGAGGGTGAAGAAGAAAGGTAATGTAAAGATGATTTAATCTTTCTATTCACTTAAACACTATCCACATCATGTGAAGGTTGGGAGGGACCTTCGTTGCATGGAAGTGCATAGTGGTTTAACAAATGGAGGACAAATTGGAAAGATCTTCATTGCCAACTTTTCTCCTAGGATTTCTGTGTGATCAGCCTTAAATTTGTTGGGTTAGCATTGTATGACATGCAAAACAGCTAAAATCCAGCTAAAATTCTTGCTGTAAGGAAGTGTATAGTATAAGCAACAGTATTGAGATATTGATTAATCTGGGTAGTTATAAGTATTCTAATCACTGGGGAAAATTGCCTTTTCTTGCAGGGAATAGTTTTGCTAATGGGAAAGGATTTGTTGCCATCGCTTATTAAAAAATGCTAATGGTAGCTGCTATAAGATCCCAAAACAAAACATTCTTAATGTGAGGACAAATTAGCTTGGATTTGCTGGATGTCAAGTCACTTCCACATGCATGTGCACATGTCACTTTTTTCAGTTCAGAGGGGATTAAAAAACAACTCAGGGTGTGCACAAAATGGAAAGTGTGTTTTGGAAGTTCTCCAGAGCTGTTTTGGTTAGGTTGTGGTTTGTCAGAACCAGAACCTGAAATATTTTGGGTATTCTGGGGTTCCATCAAAACAAACTCCAGAGGAGACTAATGGGGCAAAGTGAACAATGCTGGTGCACTTCAACAGTCTCTCCCCTCCTCTTCTAAATGATCTGTGCATCAGCAGACTGACAATCTTACCTACAACCTCTTAGCCACCATTGCTGCCAGTATTCTTGGATTTTTTTCCCATCCAACTCCCAGACCACTGCTGCTTGTGATGCTTGTGTTTTGGTCTGAAAGTACTGTACTATGCACAGACGTGTTTGGGCACAGAACAGTTTGCACAGCCGTAAATATAGCCCTCTCCACACATTCCAGCCTACTTGTCATGAGCGAGTAATCTTGAGAGTTGGAAGAAGATTCATTGCTCTCTTTTCTTTCCCAACTCAGTTTAGGATTGCTTTGGCCATGTTTTGCATCTCCAACAAAAAAATGCATACAAGGCCTTTTCTCCTTTCTCCCACTCCTCATCTAAAATAGTATGCTGCTGAATAAAAGGACAATTTAATACATTATTCTTTGGACAGCCCTTGTCTTGAACCCTCACATACCTAGCTTTAGTTCATAATCTTGATTAGGATGGGGGAAAGAAGAGTAACTAAACTGTATGTATTTGAAAATTCAAGCTTGCGTGCTAAATTACATACAGAGTAAATGGCTTACTATGTTATTAATGAGCTGGGTTCACAAACTTTACACTGAAATTTTACCGGCTCATAACACTAGACATGGAAACATGATTGAAATACTAGTATTCATTAATTTCTCCACTTGCTCAGGTTGAAACTTACTCCCAGCCCATCTTCTCGTGTAACTGTCTCTCGGGCATCATCAAGCCGCAGTGTTCGTACAACTAGGGGAAAGAGGAAGAGGGTTGATGTGGAAGAATCAGAGGCCAGTAGTAGTGTTAGTATCTCTCATTCAGCTTCTGCTACTGGAAATATCTGTATCGAGGAGATAGATGTAGATGGGAAATTTATCCGCTTGAAGAACACTTCTGATCAGGTATGTTAATTATGTGCTAAGCCATCATATAATTTATTTGCTTTTGGTTATGTAGGATATGTGAACTCAGACAATGAAAGATTGTTTTAAATCTTTTTTCAGGTAGTCCTTGACTTACAACCACAATAGGGACTGGAAAATTCATTGTTAAGCAGTGCAGTCAAGCGAGGTATCACATGGCCACACCCAATTTTATGACATTTTTTGCAGCAGTCACTAAATGAATCACATGGTCCTTAAATGAATCATGTGGTTGTTAAGTGAATCACATGGTTCCCCATTGATTTTGCTTGTCGAAGCCAGCTGGGAAAGTCACAAATGGTGATGTGACCCTGGGATGCTCCAACTGTTGTAAATACATGCTGGTTGCCAAGCACCCAAATTTTGATCACGTGACCATGGGAACAGTGCAGCAGTCGTAAGTGCAAGGACCAGTTGTAAGTCACTTTTTTCAGTGCCATTGTAACCTTGAATGGTTGCTAAACGAATGGTCATAAGTCGAAGATTATCTGTACTGAAAATTTTTAGTTCTATAATCCCAGTGGTTATGCATTTTATTATAAAAGTCATTATTTTCCAACCTGTGTGCCAAATCCCATAATTCTCAGCAATTTCCATGCTGGCTGGGGACTATTGGGAGTTGAAGTTTATATATCTAAAGGATGGACAAGGCTGACATAAGATAGAGTTGGGGACTTGAAGCCTTCCAGATATATGTAAAGTACAAATACTAGCATTGTTTCATTGCCCATGCTGGATGAAGCTGTTGGAAGTTGTAGTTAAGTGGTATCTGGAAGACCAAAGGTTTGAGGGATTCTCTTACAGTTTAGTTATGACACATTGTATTTCAAGATTAAACTTCCCATGAATAGACTGCTGGCTCCAGAAAAACTTTATTGTATTTTATTCTGTATTGATTAATAGAACAGATAGAGTATATGCAAAATATATTGTATATAATTCTTCTAGTGTGAGTAGCTTAATGGGTAGAAATATATACTGTATATACTCGTAAATAAGCCGAGAATTTTAGGTTCCAAAATACACTCCAAAATTGGATTCAGCTTATCTATGGAGCTTAGATCTTTTAAAGCCTGTCACAGCCTTAAAATCATGCAGTTTTATAAATTATAACATAACAGTTTGCAGTTTCTCGCCTGTCACTGCAGTTAAAAATTTGAAGGTAGGCTTATCTGCAGGTGATGCATTTTTCATGTTATTTTGGTTGAAATTTCAACGGTTGGCTTGTCCATGATTATATATAGTAATTGCCTAATACAGATCTTTTTTCTCTGTTTTAATTTAGGATCAACCAATGGGAGGCTGGGAGATGATCAGAAAAATAGGAGATGTTTCTGTTAGTTATAAGTATACCTCAAGATATGTGCTGAAGGCAGGCCAGACTGTTACAGTAAGTGAAATCAGCTATGTGGAACTTAAAATGTAGTGTGATAATTAAACATAAATCTGGTCAGCAACCAAAGGGTCCAGGTGGAGTGGAATAATAACTGAAATATCTGTAAATTAATCCTAAATCAATATTCCGAGTGTCATTTGGACACCTTTCCCTAAGAAAATGAAGCGTACTATTGATTACAGGTCAATGTCTTTAAACAGTTATTTCACTTAGTTTCTTGGCAATCTGTATCCAGAAACATGCAGTTTCGGTGTAGTTTGCCTTTTAACCTTATATATAAATAGAGATGCAAAGATCCTTTCTGAGAGATGTATATTAATCTTGTATGATCTATTTTATTTTTCTCAGATATGGGCTGCTAATGCTGGAATAACAGCCAGTCCTCCCTCTGACCTCATCTGGAAGAACCAGAACTCCTGGGGCACTGGCAAAGATGTGAAAGTTGTTCTAAAAAACTCTCAGGGAGAGGTAATGTAGAAAATATATGACTCAGTTACATTGATATAGCTTAATTTATCTGGTTAAGGAAAGATGTGACTGAAAAGAGGATTAAGGCTGTAATTTTCCTTTTAATATATAATATACTTCTCCCTGTGAGATTATACATTCACTGCAGTAGTACACATAATAACAAAAAAGTCCTAAAAGTGATAATTACTTAAAATTGGTTAAGTATTTGATAATAAACCAGCCATGTCTATTACAGGAGGTTGCTCAGAGAAGCACTGTCTTCAAAACAACTTTACTTGAAGCTGAAGAGGGGGAAGAAGTAGAAGAAGAACCAGTTGAAGCTGTAGAAGAGGAGGATCTATTTCACCAGCAGGTATCCTATAATTTAAAATATCTAAAATATCCACTTCTGAACAAGGTGAGAATTTTTGCAGAAAACCAGGGTACACTTGTTTAACAAATCAACATAAAGATCTCACAAATGAAATAAAATTAAAAGGATCTGCAAGCTCTAGTAATAAATGTCAAGGGGCACAATGAAAAACTGGGATTAAAATTAAATATGCAGCAAATACAGCAATTAACCTTAGAATTGGCAGTAAAGATACTAAAGTGGTGGATAGCTTCCACCCCTTAGGATTGATTATCAATAGTAAAGGAACAAGCAGTCAAGAAATACACCACAGACTAGCACTTGGTAGACCAGTCATGAAGGCCTTGGAAATTATATTCAGGTGCTGTAATGTGTCTATACCTACAAAGTTCAGAACAGTGCAAGCAATGGTATTCCCTTTGTATGGAAGTAAGAGTTGGACTTTGAAGAAGCAGGATAGAAAGAGTATTGACACTTTTGAACTTTGGTGTTGGAGAAGATTCCTGAGAATGTTACGGACAGCCAGAAAACAAACATGTATCATTGAACCAATCAACCCAGAGTTCTCATTCGAGGCACAAATGACTGGGCTCAAATTATCCTACTTTGGGTGCATTATGCAAAGACATAGATCTCTGGAGAAGGCTGTAATGCTGGGAAAGGTGGAAGGAAAGAGAAGAGGATGACAAGCAGTGAAGTGGGTGGACTCAGTTACAGTAACGATGAGGGCACCATTGGAAGACCTGAAAAACAAGGCTAGGGACAGGTCATGATGGAGAAAATGTATGTGGTTGAGGGTCAACACTGACTTGATAGTACATAATCAAAACAATTAAGCTTTAACATAGCTTTCTCCAAACAATTATCTGATGCCTCTGAAGTTCAAGCAAATCAGGGATTTGTTTATTATGGCTTGCCAGGAGTTCAGTGTCTAATGCTAAAGTCTGTCAAGCTTGAAGCTTGGAAAAGGAACAGTGTCTTGTTCCTGACCTGTACTATGTCTTCTTTACAGAACATGAGGTCAGACATAAAACTTGTATTTTGCAAGTAATGTATAGTTTTTGCAACCAAAATGTGTGGATTTCTTTAAGTGCTTATTTCGTTGTAAGAAAAATAACAAATTCATGAGAAGAATGCTGGTACTCAAAGCAGGGTTGTTCCAAGTATGGGTCATTTTAAGAATGGTCAAAACAGCATTGGAACACTTCTACAACGGTCAGAAAAGTCCTTAAAAATGAAACCACTGTTTTGAATTCAAAACATCTTGCATGCCTCTGTAGTCTGGTCAAAGTTGATGCTTAAAACTTCAGTTGTATTACAAACAGATTTTTCTCTCAGCCTGCACAGAGCTGCAGAAGTCGTTCATAAGCAAAAGTCAGTAGAGGTGAGAAAGGAAAAGCCTGTTCCATCTTAATCATTGAGATTTGTCTGATTTTCTTTGCAAGAGTCAGACAAGTAAATAATAGAACTTTACTAGTTGTGCAGCTTCAGCTGGAAGCGTACGTGTCTGGACAAGGTCTTCATAGTCAAATGCTATATGTGAGTAGTGTGTGCACATATACACATCGCTAGACGTGGGCAGTTAGCTGTCAGGATTTTTATATGGAAGAGCAGTCTTGCTGTTAATGAAAAATGTTTGAAACAAATCTTTGTGAAATGACATTACAGTGATATGTTTAAAAATGGAATTTGTCTCTCTGACAAAAGTTTAGCCAGCAATTCAATATTTATTTCGTTGTTAATCTTATACATATACTTTTAAATAAGAATTGATGCTGTCTCTCTTAAGATAATGATTTTAAAATTCCATTTCAGTTAGGATGTTTCCATATAATATATCAGTAGAAATAAATTCGGACTTATCCATTTGGGTATTTAATAGGGCTGTGCACAAAATAAAAGCTTTGTTCTAAGCTAAAAACAAAATTTCCCAGCACTGAGCACCCTGTTGCAACAAGCCTGAAATATTTCAAGTGTTCCACTGAAAGTTAACAGTGAGAATTTGAAAAAGCTGTGTTTCTTCCTGTTTTTTCTCTAGGACTACAAAAATAGACAAAGTGATGGGTCACACCAAGTTCTACCTACCCCCAATCCACAGTAAAAATGGCCAAGGAGATTTTAAAAAAAAAATCCCACATTGGGCAGTGAAACCAACAATTAAACTTTTTTCAGTCTATCAAGAAGCAATAGTACAATTCATAATCATTGTGAATAATAGTGAATCCTGGCTGTTTTGGGATGTATCTTAGCCCAGCACATGCAAAGCCCACTCTTGCATTTGGCAACTATAAAGCTCAGCAAATAAATAACTTTTTTTTTTTTTTTTTTTACATTTTAAGCTGAAAGTTTAACATTTGAAAGCTCAGTACTTCTAAGACACTGGTATATTGCAAACTTTTGCATTTTGTAACCTGCATTAAAAAGAATTCGTGGGAACAACAACATTAAATCACAATCTAGAAATGTTAATTTCCCCGTAACAATAATTTTAAAATAGCAATAAGCTTACATATCCTATTACGGACAGTCTTCTTCATGTCTGGCCATTCGATTTATAGAGTTGCTTCTGATGCAGCAACGTGTAGTCTTGGAGCTAGTGCAGACTGAGATCCAGACAACTTTTGTGATAGTTCTAGCATCATAATGTGACGTTAATGTTTGCTTGGGTTGCTGGTACTTGGCTGCTGGTGATCTAGAGGGTGAAGAAGGGACTAATAATTATCCATTATTAAGAAGATTGAAAGATCAATAGGGGGAGAAAGAATAGCCTCTCCACCCTGGGTATTAAAGTATGAGTGAAGGAGCATCAGTAAGTTGATTGATAAGCACATGAAATACTGCCAGGCAACCATCACCATGTCTATCCAGACTAGCATTAACCATCTTCCTTTAGCTAATGAGGTAGCACAGAGTGAACTGGGAGGAGGTGATATGTTTGTGTTTGCCTGTGTTCAAAATGCTTCTTGGTTACTCAGGTTTTCTTCAGTGTAGCTTCGGTTCTCCCTTTAGCCAGCTCCTAACTTGGAATGAAATGTCTCATTTTTTTCCTCAACTTTTAAAGTAGTGTTTCCCAAGCCTGGCAAGTTTAAGATGTGTGGACTTCAACTCCCAGAATTCCCCAGACAGCATGCTGATATGCAGATTATCACAGATTATTTATTATACTGCAGATGATATTCATATATTCATGCAGATTATTCATTATACTGAATGCATACGAAACTTTACAGTTACAGCCTTAATAACACCTTTTTTATTTTCAAAACAGGGAGACCCGCGAGGAGCCAACAGAAGCTGTGCAATCATGTAAATGCCAATCATCTAGTCCTCAATTATGTTTGTCCCTTCCTGCAGAGGAGAACCTTCTTGGAAGCACAACTTATTTTTGTATTTCCTTTTGAATTTTAAAGCTGTGTCTGGCCTTAATTTCCTTTGTCACAGAGATGGAGGTTTTTGTATGTCAAATCATATATATAGCTTTTTGAAATGTGAAATATTGACACTGAATAATGTACTGTTTTTTCAAAAAACAACCATTTTTACGCTGGTCCTTTTTTAATATCCTTGTTAAAAAAAAATACTTGTGTGGGGTTTGGTTGTTAGTCTAGCCATCTACTCTTTATCTTTTTACATTCTTATGTGCTTTTTGGAAGGGGAAGGAAAGTGCTTTCAACGACTTTTTTGTATGGAAAACTTTTGTATTTTAGCAATCAAGCTACACAAATTTTACTCAAAATATTTGTAAAGAATATTGTATTGTCTATTAGTTACATCATAAATAGAAGGATGAAGGATTCTACAAAATTATTTGGCTAGTTTTACTTAGAAACTTAATCAGGAAATAGGCTTATGTTAATGTCTGATGTGTGTTTTTAAATTCTAGTGTAACTTGCATATTTTCATGTCAAATTAACAAATAAAAGCTACCTTAAGAAGGCTTGCATGTTAATACTTTGGAAAAAAAGTTGACCTTTTAGTAAAAAAATAAAAATATAGAATCATCAATCTTTGTTAGTGAAAGGATCTATTGTTTATTAACTGGATGACTTAGATAAATTGTGTTTTTAGACTTTATAAAGTATTTGTCATCTTACTCTTACAACCCACAAGAAAAAACCTCTGCTTTTTCTTTGGCTGGATGGGAGGGCTTAACCAGGACTAGTATTTATGGAAAGCTAAAGTAGGCTTACAAGGGAAGTAGTAGTGCTTACAGTGCATATCAGTGAAAATGGCATTGCTATGTCTTTCTCCAAGTCAGGAGGAGTATAGAAGGATCATATGACCTTGTACCCCTGCTTAAGACAAGCTTGCAGAGCAGGTAATGTCCTCCTACTCTGGAAGCCTGTGAATAGTCATGCAGGGTCTAACAAGCCCTTATTCAGCTCTCATCCCAAGAATATTTAAAATTACATATCTTGTTTAGGATTTTTTTTAAAAGAAGCCACAACATATTAATCTGTTTAGTTTCGTGAACATCAATGTCTCTACCCTGCTTTTGTACTATCAGAATTCAGTAGTACAGATATAGAGTCCTCTTCCTGGACATTGGAAGTCTCTTTTTATATATTATGCACATGTTGGTCTTTCTCTGGTATGTAGAAGCCTTGCTTTTTCTTGATGACCCTGTTTTGCCTGCAGATTGATTTATAGTGGACTGCTCAGGTTTGATTTTTCGAAGGAACTATTCATATAAAAAAGGGGGTTCCTCCATTGCCCACATTCACAAAATGATAGCATTACAAGATTTTCTAAAGTTATTACTATATATTCCAGTATTTCTGTTAAAAGTCCTTTTTTTCAGACAGTCTCATCTGAAATATGAAAAATATAAAATATGGACAGTTATAGATCGCCCTTTTGTTGATTAGAAAACATGTAGGACTTATATGTAGAGGTTGGACTGAGATATTTATATCTTTTGGTTTGATCTTGAAACTGGGAAAATGGTAGTGGCTTCTGGATTTACTTGCCTGCAGTGTGTATGTGTGTGTGTTTAATGTTTGTGAGAAAAGAACATTCAAATTCAGATTAACAATTGTTTTAGAACCAACAAATTATATAAGTTAAGGAAAGTAAAAATCAAGTTGCAGATGCAGCTTTTCTATATTCTAAGGCAGTGTTTCTCAAGGTGGGGTCCGAGGACTCCTGGAGATCCCCCAAGTCCATCTCAGGGATCCACAGAATCAAAATTATTTGCCAGCTTATGATGAAAAATAATACAATATTAAAATCCCCTCAAACAATGGTGAGAAGCGGTAGTGGCAGCAAATGTGTCAATTTTCATTTTTAATGTAAATATCAATAAATGCAACCCATACAAACAAAAGCTCTTTGGGGTCTTCCATAATTTTTAAAAGTTTAATTTAAAAAAAATTCTTTTAAAGAAGGGGTCCTGAGAGAAAAAAGTTTAAGAAACACTGTTCTAAGAGAATCTGGAGATGTTCTTCTGTCAGAATTGAAGAATCAGTTGGGTTTGCTTTCAAATCTTGGAAAGGGATATTTGGGGGAAAAACGAAGTATATAGCTGAATATCCCTTTTCAAGATTTGAAAGCAAACACAACTGATATTGAAGTATTAAAACAATTTTAAGGGTATTAAGAGTTACAAATGCCAAAGATTTCTGTTGTGATTTACCTGTTACAGTAATGTATTCTGCCACAAGATGGGACTCTTGCTATTAGAGTGTTCATTGAAGATTTGGAGGAAAAAAAATACTTCATTGATAACATTTGAGTTTGCTCTTGCTCAGTGCATAACAGTGCCATTCAAATCCAAGAAGTAAGGACATGGGTTTTGCTTAAATGTTGAAAGTTAAATATATTTCTCTGTAAATTCTAAGGAATATCATGTATTTATAAACATTTTAATATGAACATTAACAAAAGTTAGCTACTTTTATCTCTTAAAATAAAAGGTTATCCAAATAGGATCTCTTAAAAGGCAATAATGTCAAGTCTTCAGCCAATTGATGAAGAAATAGGCCTATTGATTCTGTTTAGAGTATAGCTGCAAATGCCTCATGAAAGGTGAAATAGTTTTCTTATAGTGATGGGTTCTACTTGGAAAAATTGTATATCTTGATATGAGATGTTGACAGATTGTCGGGGAAGTCTCTAACAGTTTAATAAAATGAAATACTTCAAATGTTCATAATGTCCATTTTTCAAATTCTTAGCTTTGCAATTTTAATTTCAACTTCTTATGCTAATAAGAACACTTGGACATAGCAGAAATTAAATGTGGAAGGGAACTTTACCTGGATCATTATTAAAAAATTAAGATATATGTTTAAAACTTTGGGTGAGATCTAGAAAGTGCTGCTTTTAGAGCTAGAAACATGGGCTTGATGATTTCACTGTTGAGGTGAATTAGAATTTAGTCTAATGCATGTGAAGGGCAGTTCTTTGTCCCAAAATCCCCAGCCAGCATAATCAATGTTGGCTGGGTTATTGTAGTTGGTCTGAGCATATCTGAAGAGCATTATGTAGATAAAGGGCAAATTAGAAGCGCTCATTATGTAACTGGCCACAAACAAGAGGAAACATTTGGAAAGAATGTAAATCGTATTTACCATTTAGAAAAAATGATCATGACAAGTTGGTCACAAAACTAAGACATCCTGGTTTAGTTATTGTTGCCCAATGTATTTTCAAATAATAAAATGTTTAGTAGAATTTTACTTTTATTAAGCTAAATAGCTCTGGAAAATGCTAATTTAACAATTCCAGTATTTTTCTTACTAGGCTCTGTTCTCCTAGCTGATGGCAGCCTAATAATTAGAAATACAGCTGTAATCCATACTCAGTTACCAGGCTAGAATCTGCTGAATTCAGCAGGCTGACTTCTGAGGTGACATGTTCTGACAGCACTTCCAATCAAGTAAAATGAGATCAATTTGGGGACTAAAGAGTTACTGTTTGGAAGGAGCTGAATATTTTCATTTTAAATCCTTGGCTTACTATACAAGAAGATGTCAAGAGAGAGATGGGAATTTATTGATTACGTATCCATACATACATAGCACCAGGGTTGCTCAAGGAATTCAGCCAGGAGTTCTCAAATAGTTTGGTGCTATGACTACCTAAAATAATAAATTAACATATGTGAAATGTCAGACTGCTCCAGTTACGGATAAGCTGAAATTTGGCTTGTCCAGGCAGAGCAGGAGTGCAGTCTGGCAGGGATTGTGCATAATAAGCAAAGGCCAAAGCTGGATTGCTGTCAGTAGTTGCTCCTGGAGTTGGACTCTGACAGCCTTTGCATTTGCTGCAACAGCTCCTGCACCAGTCCTGACCCACTCTGGAGTATCTCAACCAGGATTAAGGTGCTTTTGCCTTGGCTCACTTTTTCCTCTCTCCCAAGGTTGGCTGTTACTGGGTTTCCTGGGGTCATAATTCTGGGTCCTGGTGCTGCAGATCCGTACCTGCTCCAGTCAGCCAGAGTGGGCTGGCCTCTCATAATGAGATGTGTGGTGGGAAGAACAGGAGGAAAAAGCACTATGTATGCTACTTTGAGCTGAATGAAAGGCAGGATATGACTAGTAAGTAAAAGAGGTACAGTGTTTGGGCTGCCTGAAGTGGACGTGGAGGCCCAGCTCCATTACAGCATGATGCCTGTTCCAGGGAGGAGCATTGAAGCAGCTGCCTTGGAAGGGAGAAGGTGGTACCAAGCAAGATGACCTTAACCCTGGCCAGGTCATTGGATAGTAGTTAAGGTACATTAAAACTATTGCAGGGGTCATTGCAGCAAGCAAAATGGCTGTGGAAGGAGAGCCCCCAGTGCCTGAATGCTTTGCACGGTCTGGTCCAGTGTCAGTGCTTGGCAAAGACTCCACATCCAGGCACAACAGGAGCGCAACACTGGGGGGAGTCATTTCCATAGCCTGAGAACAAAATAGCTGTGTTAAACTATGGACTTGAAATGGGATGATATACATAGCAGGAAAAAAATTCATAGTTGACTGGGACTTAACAGCTGTTCTGATTGGAATCGAATTCAGGATGAGGAAATTAGAAAATGTATGACTATTGTGGGTTTGGTTTTACATGAGTTATGAAAATCAAGCAGTAAAATTCTGGGATGATTATTTGTTACTCATTTTTAAAATACTGATTGAAGATGCTGTTTTAAATGTTTGATTTATCCTGAACAGAATTATTGGTGGGAGGGGGGAGTTCAGCACACACACACACCCAACACAGCATAGGTATTCTTATATCAAATGTCAAGGTAGTGCTTATAGTTGTAGGGTGTGAATAGAAGACCATTTGCTCAGTGCCCAAATGGGATTGGATTCTGATAGTTAGGAAAAATGCTTTGTAAGAGGGTGGTCCTCCTTGCCAGCAGCCTGTTTTCTCCCATGTCATGTAGAGAAATCTCTGTCATTCCAGATTGTCTTTGTTAGAAGATCTCAGAGGCCTTCCAGAGTTTGAACTATAATACCTAGCATCATCCGTTAATATGACCAGTTTAAGGGTACTTAAGAATACAGTTTAGCAGTGGACAGTTCCATATCCCAGATCTCATCTACAGGAGGGGAAGGAGAAACTTTTGGAAGAAAAAGAACTTACTTTGTTAATATGTTCTCTGACAATCTAAAGCAGAAAAACAGTTTGTGGCAAATTTGTAATAAGCTATTCTGAAATGGTACTGTGAGAAATGTATTTTAAGAAATGGAGTTTCCACAGGATGGCATGCTCTTAGTTTTCTACTGTCAACATACATTTCCAACACAACAAGACTGGCAAATATTATATGCTTTTTCACCTTTATTGCTGGTAGAATGCTGGATTAATGATGCTCTGCATAAAGCTCATCCTTCAGACATTAAGAGAGAAGACAATTTGAAGCATCTAAACCTCATACTGTCTTTGAGTCTGGCTTATTTCTTAATAAAATGTGAAATCTTTCCCACACTGAAGGAAAGATGCATTGAAACAAAGGGACTTATTAGGCTTCTGTTATTCCCTGATTTTATGAGAAAAAAGTTAAATGTTGAATCCAGAGCAGCAAATGAAATCCAGCCATGGTGAGCATCCACTTACCAGCTTTTTGATGTACAGACATTAAATATTTGCCTGGATAACTCTTCACATCCCAAGTCTGCTGGAGTGGAAGAAAAAAATGGGAACTTTGAGGTTGCAATGTGAAACAGACAGAAAAATGCATTAAATGTCTTGGCAGTCATGGAGATGCATGCAAGTCCCACCCCATTCAGTGGAAGAAGAATCACAATTATAAGGAAGAGCTTGAATCTATACAGGTAGTCCTTGCTTAATGACCACAATAGAGACCGGAAAATTCATCGTTAAGCGGGGCGGTTGTTAAGTGAAATATGTGACCACACCCGATTTTACATTTTTTTGTGATGGTCATTAAGCAAATCACCATGGTTAAGTGAATCACATGGTCATTAAGCGAATCACGCAGTTCCCCACTGATTTTGCTTGCCAGAAGCCAGCTGGGAAGGTTGCAAATGGCAAGCACATGACCCCGGGATGCTGCAGTCATCGTACATGCGAGCTGGTTGCCAAGCGCCTGGATAGTGATCACGTGACCACAGGGGCAGCGCAACAGTCATAAGTGCAAGGACCAGTTGTAAGTTACTTTTAGCACTGCTGTAACTTCAAACAGTTGCTAAATGAATGGTTGTTAAGTAAAGACTACCTGTATCTGTCCAAATTCAGGTAGGGTGTACTCTATGCTTAAAAATTATATCTGAGACCTGTACTGAACCGTGCAAATTTAGCAGATTTTACATAAATTGCATGAACCTGCCTTTTGTGCCATGAGAAGGCATTCCAGCCCTCCCCAGTTCATTACTTATGAAATGTCATTCATCTGCCTAGTGCTACAGAGTAAATGAGAAAAAAGTATCTGGCCCAAGGAATGAAAAAATTAGCACAGGGAGGATAAGAAAAAAAGAAAGCATATGGATGTCTTTAATTTAATTAGAATAGGGCAAGGAATTCGGTCTGGATGTGCATCAAAAAGGAAGTGAAAAAAAAATCTTTGACTCTACAGTGGTGCTTAACTGCTGAAGACCAAAAATGTAGCATGAACCTCCTTTACTGCCCAAGGTAAAGTTATAGCCCACTTGCCAATTTTTGCTCATGGCCATATGCCTTTTAATCAAGATGTTCTGCTAAACATCTTCCCAGGCAGCTTTAATAAAGTAATTCTCCCTTAATTTTTGCATTCACTCTTGCTACTTTTTCCTTGATATAGGGGGGAAATAGTCTTCCAATCATCAGGCTGAGATGCAGTCTACACACACCTTTAAACAAATCACACAACCACCGCATAAGCAAACTACATCTGGCTTTTAACGTTTCTCCAGTTACACCATCCACACCTCCAGCCTTATTAACAGTTGTAGTACTCTTTTCAGTTCCACCCTGAATGGAACTGGCTATTCAGGCTATTTTTAAAATAGTTTTAATAAAGAATAGGAAAAGTTTGAAAGAAATAGCTTTCTTTAATTGTTTTTAAGCTGTTTGTGCCAGAAAAGCACTTCTTCAGAAGTGCAAAAAATGGATTTATCTTGACAATCTGCATCTCCTACAGTATTTAAAAATGATTTCTCAGATGATAGCAATTCTATCAGAAAACTGCTTTAGTTAAAAGGTGCTATAGAATGAAACTCTTTAATATAAACTGCAGAATGGGGAAGATACATATTGGAAAGCACAGCTTTGTCCCCCAAAGCTAACAAGAAATAAATGGTTTAAAAGAGCTAAATTTAGAGGGGGTTTAATGCATTACAAATGATTCTACATACACAATGACTGTAGTAAACACTGCTAAAGCATCTCCTTGAAATAACTCTGCATACCTCTAGCTCCAATGCAATTTTGGTATATTAGTAAATAATATGCTGCTGTGATGTATTAATCCCTTCCTCCATCATAGCCTGGAATCAGAAGATTGACTGAAATTGAAGTCCAAATAATGTTCATTTTTATTTTGGTAATACTTTCAGGTACACATGAGTAACTACTATTTAATAAATGTTCCAGGGATTGTCTTTTGCTGCATAATTGTGATTTGTAGCTGATTTCTTGCCCAAGACCCATAATAGCACATTGTGAAATGTTTGCAATATGGAGTTTGCAATATGGAGTGCAGGAATGTGATTTTGCACAGAGAATTGGTTCTCCAAGGGGAGGCTTATTGCTTTTCAAAATTATCTCTCTTCTTGTGATTCTGAGTTCTTTAGATACAACAATTTTCTTTCACATGAGAAACTGTGGACAATAATGCCATATATGTATTTACTTTGCATTTTTTCCCTCTCTTCTCCGGCTCCATTGATCATCAGAATTTCTTTTTATATTTTTAGTTTCTTTGAATTTGAAGAGTTCTAAGTAGTGCTCAGTCCCAAACACTATCCTGTCTTTAACACTAATTTATATAGCTGTCATAATGGCAAACCTATTCTAAGCCTTCTCAAACAAAACCTGTGTGTTCCACCAGCAAATTGTTAAGAACAGGACTGAATTTTGAGATTGACAAAAATGTGAATACCACTGCATTCTGAGTTTAAATTTTCAAGACCAGATGAATTACTTCCCAGGGTTAAAGGAACTGTGATGTGGATGAACCTTTACTGTATGCATTATCTTTGAAAAATCCAAGAGAAATACTTGAAATGCCAGATGACCAGAGGGGAGCAAATATCCCTACATTCAAAAAGGGGAGGAGGAAAATCCAGCAAACTAAACACCAGGAAAAATGTGGAGCAAATTGTAAAGATATTGATTTCTGTGCATCTTGAAAACAATGGGACAATGGCCAGAATTTGGCATGGATATTTTAAGAACAAATCTTGTCACATTAATTTTATTTCCTTTTTTTAAAGTTAGGTAAATTCCTTAATAGATCGGGGAAATGCTGCTAACATAATTTCAGCAAAGCATTTGACATAGTACCCCATGTCATTCTTACTAGCTGATGTGAAAATTGTATTCCGAGAATCTTATTGGAGAGAGGTATCAACTAGGGCATCACAAGAATCAGCTGTAGGTTGTTTTTCAATATTTTCCTTAATGATTTGAATGAAGAGGTGTAGGGAATGCTGATCAAATCTGCAGTGATAAAAACTGTATAGTGTACCTAATACCCTCGAAGAGAGACATTCATTCAAAACAATCATGATAGGTCGGAGAAATGGACTGAAAGTATTAATTTCATGAATTCAAGATAAAGCAGTGCAAATTTCTTCATTTAGGAAACAAAAATTGCCTGGCCTTTTTAGAATTTAGTATAGTACTTGATAGCAAACCAAACATGAGTCAGCAGTGTCATGTAGTTGCAAAGAAGGCAAATGTAATTTTAAGCTGCATCAAGTAGAATGTCCACATTATGGGAAGTAGTTATTCTATGTTGCTTTGGTCAGACCCCATCCCCTAGTACTGATCCAGTTCTGGACACTACCATTTAAGAAGGATTCAGATACAGTAAACTGGAAAAGATCCATAAAATGAAGATTATCAGTGGATTAGAATGAAGCCCTGTGAAGAGAGGTTGAAGGAGCTGTGTATGTTTAGCTAAAGATGACCGGATGATATGATAGCATTCTTCAACACCTGAAGTATGTAACGTATAGGGTCAAGACTTGTTCTCTCTCATTCTAGAATGCATAACACCGAAGGAAGGATTTAAGTTACAATAAAGTAGATTCTGACTGAATGTTAGGAAAAACCATCTAGCAGTAAGAGCAATTCAGCAGTGGAACCAATTACCCAGGGAGTGGTAGACTCCTATACTGAATGTGTTCAAGCACAGGCTAGACAGCCATCTGTCCAGGATGCTTCAGTTTGGATTCCAGTGCTGAGCAAGGGGTTGGATTAAATGGCCAGAATAGTTCTTTCCAACTCTATAATTCTATGAATGGAAAGCATAACTTGCATGTATTGCTTCTCTAAAATGAAATTTCAGATATACAGTAATTTGAAATTTTCATGAAGTCTTAGCAAGATTTCTGTCTAACAGGCCATAATTTCTTTGCTCCTGAAGTATCCTGTTTCAGCTTAGAGCATTCCTGTTTCTTCTTAATCTCACAATGTCTGCTTTACATCATAAGAATTATTGCCTTTGTTCTCTTTTTGTACAGGGATAGTATCAGTATCAGGTGATTAAGAGGTGTGGGGTTTACAAGACCTGTTCCAAAGAAAAGATCCGTAATACAGGATTCAGAACAGCTTCTCTGACTGATAGGATGCTCTGAGTGAGGTGTGTTGATCTGCCTGATATTAGGCAGAGTGAAGCAGTTGCTTTGTGTAACAGATGCTGGAAGACAACAGCAAGGAGAGCTGTGTGTCATATAGCCTACCTTGCACTCATAATATGGTTGGCTGTCTCTTAGAAGATGCTACTGTGCCAATCAAAAGCAAGAGTCTTGCAACACAGTGAAAATAAATTAATTTATTACTGCATAAAATTTTATGGATCACTGTACTGTAAGAGCATTATGTCACTGCTATGGTCTCGGCAGCCCCCAGGCACCCAGTGTCTGTAGGGGTGATCCAACTCAAAGATAGGTAATCTGTGGTTCTTCAGCACCACTTTGGCAGCTCCCAGAATGATTTCAGAATATCCTTGAGTGGGCAGGGCCAAAATGTTTCCCCTTTTTGTTTCAGGATCTTTCAGCAGCAAACTGGTACTATAAGCAGCACTTGCAGAAATAGCATTTATTTCATCCTTAAAATGTCCTTCCTTTCTGAAATCCCAGCTCTCCCCCAACACAGGATCATGATTTTGGCCATGGCTTTTCTAATGATATCATGAGATCACTGGTCATAGTGCCTTTGGGGCAAAAAGATTCAGGTAGGTTTAATCTCAACATATTTGCAAGGCACGGATTGAGGGTTGAATAGTGGAAAAAAGGAAGGCATATTTTGTATATATTGGGGACAGTTCAGGATCTATTGGATCCTAAGTTTCTTCATTCCCCCATGTTGTCTCACCAAAGAGTCCTTAATTGGACAAGCTATGAAGCTGATACTGTTAATTCCATTTCATTGACTCCATAAGAGGAAAAACATGTGCAGTTTTTATTGTGTTGAATCTATCAAAATCAGACATATTTAATTCTGTGATTTTAAAAATGGATGTATCTCATGGATGAAATAGCAAAGTCAGAATTCTTTGAAATTTGAGGCCAGTATTAAGAAACAGGGGCAACTGCATCTTCTTATAGAGGTCCTTTTCTAAATATTTTATATCCCCCATCCCTCCCCTAACACTTTGTGGCTGTATAGGGCAGAGGAGGAAACCTATTCTGAGAAGAGCCCTTGTAAATTTACATAAGGCTTAATAATCCTCTTCTTCTCAAAGAGTACCTTTTTTTTTTTTTGGTAGTACTCCACAGCATTAATTTAGCAATATGCATGCTGTAAAATTATTATCTCACAAGCAGTGTGATTCCAACTAGTAGCTAGATTCTTCTCCTCTAGGTCCAAATTGATTTATAAGCTTTGCCTTCAACTATCTACCTTGTATTCTCTGCTTATGTAGATTACACATCTAAACAAAATAGAACTACTACTCCATTTTTAAATCCCTTGTCCAGGTTTTTTTTCCCCCCTTTGTGCAACTTGTAGTCCACTTCATCTGTGTGTGGGGTCCTTCAAACTTGTTTTTTAAGTATTGTAAAAATATTTTAAAATAAGAAAATCTCTGCTCATAGTTCACAATCATATAGACTCACTTCAACAGGAAAAAGAAACAGAAAGCAAGTGAGGAAAGAACAGCACCTTTGCTTGACCATTAAATGGTACTTGGTTGGGCACAGAGTACTTCCACCCAGCATTAACCTCCCCAAATCAGAGAAGCATTTCCATGGTGTTCTCCTTGTTGAGTCCATTCAACATTCAGGATTGCCCGTGAGAAAAACTAGGATCCACCACATGACCTGTTCCCTCCTTGCTGCTTCCCTGAGTCTGTGCAGCAGGGGGGCAGAGGACTGCTATTCAGTTTAGAAAGAAGAGTGGAATCGTGATTTGGCACCTGGACTTCAGAACAGAGGGGTGCAAAGAAAACATGGCGAGGCAGCAGGGTGCCTTGGCTTCAACAGAGACGTGAGTAAAGCTGAGGCAACTTGCCAATGGAAAACGGCCTGCTTGTAGCTCCAGCATTGATGGTCCAGATTTGCTTTTGCAGCATTTCCTCTGCACCGTAGTGGGTCTGGAAGTTAGCTGGCCCTGAGAAGAGCTTCAGAAGTCCAATGCTTCATGCATGTATGTCTGCAGGAGGGGTTGGGAAGCAAGTGATGAAAGCAGTATTGTGCTGTCCCAATGAAGGTGCCATTCCATTTGCATGTGCTTTTGCTGCAGTGGCACAACATAGCTTTTGTCGTTTTGATGAATGCTTCAGATCCTGTAGCCCAGCCTTATGTGTCAAGATCCTGAATTGTCATGGGTATTGTCTCTAGAAGAGAAAGGAGCAGCAAGCTCCATACTGCAGCTTCTTCTGTGGCTGGGTGGCTGGCTCTGGAACAATTGCCCCCTTGCACTTTACATTCTTCTAAAGCACTGCTTTTCAGACTTGGCAACTTTAAGATGTGCAGACTTCAACTCTCAGCATGCTGGCTAGGGAATACTGGGAGCTGAAGTCCACACATGTTAAAGTTGCCAAGTTTGAGAAACACAATTCTAAGGCATCCTTCCCCAGCTTAGCCCTTCAGATGTATTGGAAAGACAAACTTTCCTGAAACTTTAGTCAGCACTAGAATATAATAAAAAAAAGTAAAGAGCTGTAATGCTTTTTTCTAATTAGTTTCCATAGCCTTGGTCTGTGAATGCTATATGGACTCACGATCTGCAGGGGAGGCATGAACTGGGCAGGCAGGACATTTTAATCATGGTATACAAGAGCTTTGAGTTAAAGGGAGGTAATCTGAACAAATAAGAAAAAGGGGCAGGTTTAGCTAAATTGTGAGTTCTTCGTACAATTGATTCGATAGCTCTAAAGGAGTCAGTGTTTCTCAACTTTGGCAGCTTGAAGATGTGTGGACTTCAACTCCCAGAATTCCCATAGCTGGCTGGGGAATTCTAGGAGTTGAAGTCCATGCATCGTCCAGTTGCCAAGGCTGAGAAACACTGCTCTAAAGGGATATCTATAAATAATGTATATCAGTCAGAGTACAGCAAAAGGGAAATTAGAAACTAAATATTTACCAATGTTTTTAGCAGTTTTTTTCTTTCTTTGTAGTTTTAAAATACAAATAGCAATTTTTGCACTTGCCCAAAGATTCAAATCTTTTCTTATAATGTTAAAATAACTTAATGTACTTTGTTTTTAAGGTTAAAGTCTCATCAATGATATACTGAGCACTAACTGTACAATCTTAGTAATTCCTTATTCCTGTTGTTCTATTTCTGCATCAGTTGTTTTTTCCTCTTCTTTTCTCCATTCCCTTGTTCATTCTTTTCTTCTTCTTTTTTAAAAAAATGATCCATCAATACATACATTTTTAAAGAATAATAAATGGCATTTGTATATATGGCTCAATATTCATGATTTATACATCTTCAAAATCATTGAAATAGCCTGGGTAAAAGCCAAAGCTATATGAAGAGATTTCTTGCACTATAGGACTTCTGTTACTTTGCTCTGCTCTGCACCCCATCCAATACTTACCGTTAAGTCTGCTCCGATGAGACTCCAAGACCTACGATATGCTATTCAATGCTGGGCACGAAAGAGAAATAATTCTAATGAAAAATTGCACTGACGTTCACCCCCTAGTTGGCTCAGAAAGGCAGCTGGTGAGAGTTTTAAGGTCAATTAATAACTCGGCATTTGCTAATGAGCCTTCCCACATCCCCACACATTCCATCTCTAAAGTATCCGCAACACAGTTTAACATCAACTTGTATTTATCCAGTTTGTCCTGACCCCCTACGATCTCAAATGCATTGTCACTCACCAAGTTTACAGCTCTTTCATAGTTTCTTGTGCTTTGCGAAGTAGTTGTTTTATACTAAGACACTCCTTTTTGCTCATTTAATTTTGCTAATCTATAAAGTCTCTGAAAGTCAGATGCAATTGAACAGGTGAAGACAGAGACTGTTTTTTGACATTACCAATGACAGAAAGGCCTCCTTTTCCCATTATCAAGCCCTGCAAAGCCACCTCCTTATGTGGACTTGAAGCATGAAAGTTATGTGTATATGCCTTGGGGGTGTGTGTGTGTATGCTTATTTTCCAAGTGTGAAGAGAATAAGGAGTTTTTCAGAGTTTGCAATGCACCCCTAGTAGATTGCAACTGGCATTGTGTGATGGCCATGACCACATCCAGTAGTAGATGTGGCGTGGAATCTGCATGTGGTGGGACTTAATAATACTAGTTAACAAAGAACAGTTGTTCAATCCATTTGAAGTCTTTGCAATTTGCTTTAATATATATCCTCTTCATTTCACCCCACAACACAGGAAACAGGAGATAAATGTTGAAATTTCCTCTAGTCTCACGATTCAGTAACATATTTTAATTAATAAATATGCTACATGCTAGGAGCATTTGTTGATGTAAGAAAGTCCATTTGATAGCCTAATTCTAAAAATAATGGATTGAAATGATGCCTTTGTCTCTCCTGCTTTGGGAAAGGCAGTCACAGCCAAGACATGCCACCCAAGAAATGAAGAATTTAACATTCAGATTCCAAATTAGAATTGGCTACGATTATAAGGCGGCTGTAAACATTTTTTACAAAGAGGTCTTAGTCTTGTAGCACAAAGAAGTTAGGGCTTAGATATTCCCATCTAAACTTATCTGTCAAGTTGAAAATCCAGCAAAGCTGTAGTTTTACTCATTGTAATGCAAGGCAAGTCCCAGCTTCCTAGAACATGTCTAATGAGCCAATCCTTTATTATCTGTGCAAAAGTCTCCCTTACAAAATAAATTTAGGAATTAAATTTAGAGAATATTGTTGTGATGTACTTAGTTCACTTGAGATTTAAATCAACCATTTTCCCCCAAAAAACCAGTTTCTCTTTCCTCCCTGCTTGAGAAAATTGCTTTCTGAAATGGTGTTTTCCAGACATCTCTGATACGAATCAGAGATGAAACATACTATAACAGCTGTAGTCTGTACCTGTGACTGCAAGTCTTCTCCATTACAAAATGTTGTAAAGCTGGTCCCCTGAAGGTGGGAATCATGAAGATAAAGAAATTATGTAAGAAAGTTTCAAATCGCTTTTGGGGAACATTTTGGCAGATCAGGTCCATCTCTGCTCTGCAAGTTTTGTAGAGGCTGGTAAACCATTAGCACTGCAGAACTCAGAGCTATATCTTCCCTACTTCGCCCCATATCAGAGGTTACTATTGTGATGAAAATGTCAAAAAGCATAACTTTTTAACCTTGAAAACAAACAAACAAATAAATGTAAATAGAAAACATCATAGGTAAATATTTTGTTTCTAATTTCCTTCTGCTGTACTCTGACTGATGTACAGTATTTATAGATATCCCTTTGGAGCAGTGTTTCTCAACCTTGGCAACTGGAAGATGTGTGGACTTCAACTCCCAGAATTCCCCAGCTAGCTCTAGGAGCTGAAGTCCAAATATTAATATCCATAACTGGGCAAGAGAATATACTAATCACTGCAGTAAAAGATAGCCCTAGCACATAAAAAGAGATCCACATGTGCATTCGCTGACCTATATTTACCAATACTGAAGAAACATTGCCTTGTCCAGGCAGTCCCCAAGAGTCGAAACTGACTCAAAGATACAAAAACAAGACAAAAAAGAAACTTTGCCACTACTGAGTTTGGGGAAGTACTGTATACAACAAACTTCCCCAGTCTGGTTCCCTCCAGATGTTGTAAATGCAGGACAGAAATCCTGGGAGTAGTGGTCAGTCCCAATAAATCTGGAAGGGGTATTAGGGGAAGAGTGAAATATATTACATAAATCTCAGAGCCCCATTTACTTCGGGATTGTGGTTAATAGGTAATTATGAAGTCTTCAGAAACTGTCTTTTTTCTCAATACACTAAGCCAGTGTTTCTCAACCGGGGGAGGCTGGGGAATTCTGGGAGTTGAACTCCACGCATCTTGAATTTGCTAAGGTTGAAAAACACTGCACTAAGCTGTAAAACTTTTCATCAGCCTTCCACTGAGAATTTTTCTTTTGGCTGCCTTTGAAACTAATATGCCTATGTGGTAAACTGGTTTTGCATGCATGTGCTCTCTCTCACACACTCTGTCATTATACCTACTGAAACATCCTCCAATTTTCATTAATGAATCTAGATATAGGAAGGGAAAATGCAGCACAGAGGATGTCTGGACCTGTCTCAGAAATAATGCAGTTCACATCTTTTGCATTGTTTGCCATCATAGTTTTTAATCACAATTAAAAAAGGGATGCATCCCTAGTGATGCAGCTATTGACATGGTATTGGAAGATTCCATACAGTATCTGCTAAATTTTAGACATGTTTGGCAGCTTAGCAAATATCATATGATTGCAGCATCCATGATTTAAATTGCAAGAGTCATATCTTCTCTTCTACAAAAAGTGTCTTTCCAACTATGATGCTACTGGTGTGGGATGGAATCAGATCCCACATGTAGTTCGTGGCCTCTGTACAGGATGATCCCAATTAGACAATTGTCTCTTTTGAGTTCCTTTTGATGGAATGCAGGCCCAGCAAGGACTGCTGGTTAGAAGGGATGCTGACAGACTTTGGGATGAGAAGGATAACTCTTTGATTGGTCCGACGCCATTCATTGTATAATCTACAGTGGTACCTAAAGGATACCTGCAGAAAAAGGAAGAGGAGAATCCATGTTTAAATGAATAAACACACTCAGAACAAAAGTCAAGGGCCCTTTATACTGCAGGTTGCATTATTGTGCCTTCCATCTAATGGCCTCAATCTGAATGATTCTCTTTTAACTCCAGTTCTTCTCAGTTCAATATGAACTTCAAGGCAGTGTTGAAAGGATTAAAAATTTCAATTTTTCTGTCTGCTTCTGTATTCAGTGTAAATATTACTAATATTTATAAACCATGTATTGTTGATGAAATACTTAAACTAGCTTTCCTTTTCTATAGCAGCCCCATATAATAAATAAGTATAATGGAGCTAAAAGATTCATGGTAATATGCCAATCCACTTAGGATCACTTTGTAAATAATTTCGGTGAATTCAAGAGCCTTGTTCTGAACTCAGTGTAAAAAAGGGAAAGTGCTAATAGTTTGGAGTATCATTCATTTTAATATATATTACCTTGCCACATGGCAAGGTAAACCAACCTTCTTCAGACTGGTGTCTGAATTATGCAGTAATACATCTGGCAATGTCTTTCTTTGGAAACATCCAAATCTCATTTCAGACAGATCAATGTATTGGGATAGTACTGACAACATATTTAGGAAGTGGTACACCTAGTGACCCACTTGTAATGAGATTCAAATGATCACGGTTCTTTCAAGCACTTGTAATAGCACTTTTACAATGGCCACAGGACTTTCAAATTCTTCGGTCTGATTGGATGTGTGATAGTGGTGACACAGGGATAGTAGGCAGATTCCACCATGCCATTTCCTGTCAGTCACTGTGCCCAGGACAGGAGGAGGTAAGGACTATTTATAATAATAGTGGGAAGGAACTAATTATTGGGTATCAGTTCCAGGGCCGGTGTAACTAAGAGCTCCTTTTAGGAGGGGGTATCAGGAGAATGGAATACTTGCAGGTCGGTAGATCCTTAGTCACGCGTAGAAGACTTTATTTCCATTACCATGACCACTAGTGGCACAATATCATCACAGGCTATCTACATTCATGGGCTTCTTTTTGGGTTACCAAGGCTCTTCCCTAGTAAGTGGTGGCTTTCCAGTAGGCTTCTTTTATATCAGTGAAACAGTAGTTATGTTCCTTGATCAACTTTAGTACTATGCCATTATTTAAGCATAGTTTTTTCAGCAATTTTTGCACCGTAAGCCAGGTTCCCATTAAACATTTAAGACATTTTCACAGGATAACCTAGTTAAGCCTAGTAGGCTGTTTACAATGGGTTCTTACCTTCAGGCAATGCCTAAGCAATGTCAGCCACTGAATTTCAGTAACTCAACTTTGAATTTTGTAAGGAAGGTCTTCTGTTAGTTTGCAATGTTGTTAGAGCAAAATTGTGTGAACCACACAACCATTTCTAAACCTTTTGGGTTTTCTAAAATTTTTTTGATGAAATATTTTTGTAAACTTTTAAAATTATGAGTGATGCTAAACTCAAACTCATGTGTGAAAGTAGGATCTGCTCTTCATCACTTAAAAAAAAAAAAAACCAGGAACTTGGATCCAGGACCCTTCCTGCCCAGAACAGAGATGAGACTTGTTCATTGATCAGGAAAACAATGGTTAGATTCATTTAAAGGGATAATCAGCAGTCTGAGAGAGACAGGGTCTTATTTAGGAATGATGGAAAATAGCTCCTTTGCAAATGTATGGATCTCTGTTCTCAAAATAATTGCTCCACTAAACTCTTACATTATTGAGATACAGCAGTATATTACTCGCCCAGATGGCAGGCTTTGATTTATACATCTCTTGGCTTAATATGAGGGCCAATGTGAAAAAAAAATTAATAACTGCCCTGAGGTATATCTTATGAAAGACGATATATCAATCAACTAAATGTAATACCATACTACGTCTATAATATGGCCATTAATAACAGTTGGTATCCTGCACCATTGCCATCCCTAATCTAGTGAGTCTAGAAGTGTGAGAGATGATGACAGCTGAAGCCCAACACATTTGGAAGGCATCAGACTCAGAAAGGCCACACCTACATGACAACACTCCACACCATTGGAGTTCTGAACTATCTATGGTGGGATCTCACAGTCAAATTAGGTCATAAGCATAGATTGCAAATATAGTCTGACTAGGTGGCTGGATTCAGCCAAGCATCATGGGTTATGGGATGCATCAGATTCCATTAACCTGATCCAAGTTGCATCTATGATACATTTTGAAACCCTTTACTTGTGGTAACATAAACTGCAGTAAGGCTGCTAATAAACTGCAACTGTTAGAATCACATTTTGAAAACCAGCAGCCTGAGGTCAATATCAGACTTGATCGCCATTAATACCTGGCTTTAACTGGAACTTAAAATCTCGTTGTTTTATATAATGATGTTGGCAATGAGAGTTTGAGCTTTTTCACCCAAGTGCACAAAATGGAAGGAAGATTTATCTGAACTGTGCACAACCTTCTGTCCTGCAGTTGTTATTAGTGGATTGAAAACGGACAACAATTAAATGGCTTTACTAAATTAAAGCAAATATGCTTAAAGAGTATGAACAGTGTATTATAAATGTTTGCCTGAAAAAAAGAAAAAAGTTAACAGGATACAGTGTAAGGACTACTGTACCAGTTCAGTGTCATACCCTGTGCAATTTTGCACAGACTTTTGCTACTGTGTAAAAAAAAAAAAATGATGATTCAGGGTCATAGCATGAAATTACGAAGTATAATTCAAGCACACTGCAAAACTATTATGCAGAAGTCGGCTGAATAGAAACTGGATTGGGATTTGAAATAAACCACACCATAGCAGGTATTTTACTAGTACGTAAGCAGTTAAGTAGCTTGATACAATCTCAGCTGATTGCAGGTCAGAATTCTTTCTTGCCAAATGGGAGGTGCCTGTTCAGGAAAGACATTAGTTCTTACGCAAACTCTCTTTTTTTTTTTTTTCCTGTGGATGGATCCAGAAAACCCAGTCAGCATCGCAAGTTTTACCTGCGGTGGGAAGCTGCAAGAACTTGCAGCTTATTTTGCTGTCCTATTTGAAGTATAACTTTACATGCTTTGAATAAGGGTTGTCTACTTTTCAGTAGAAACTTCTTCCAAATGTTTTAGGTTTACAGTATTCACTGTATTTTGCTATAATTTTGTATAATTACCATTATATATATAATGCAATGTGTGTGTGTGTGTGTATGTGTGTGTGTGTATCCTATTGCACTGAGCCCCTGTTGTTACACAATGGAACTATGAAACCTCTTTTCTGAGCTGGAGAGCGCATGGCCTCATTAATATAGTTCACTCCCGCTGAAGTTATAATAGAATAAGAAAGATTCTCCCACCTGGCAAACAACATAAATCATGCTGCTACCACGCAACTGGAATTGTATTTTCTATACATTGAGGGAGCCCATATTTGATTTAGGCTTATCGCCTCCCCATGTGTGTGTAAAATAATACTCTTGGATGAAAAGCACTTTTAAGATTCAGAGAGAATTTAAGTTGTACAGGATATTGAAGTTTGCAAATTAAGATCCTTATCAGTAAATAAACCTTCACATGCTTCCCCAACCTCTCAATTTTCCAACTTTTTTTTTTGAGAAAGCCGCAGGAAGAGGACAGCAAAGGAAATTCCCAAAGCTTGATGAAAAGGACACTCATAGGATGTTGAATTCAGCTCACCAACTGTAGTTTAAAATGAATATTTATTGGGGTAGCAATTAAGAGGCAATAAAATATGGTCATGGCACATCCCTCCTAATATCTAATATAATTTAAGATGCAGAATTTTAAGAAGCTGTCCTTTTCCATGTACCATATATTGTTTATCTAAATTGGTATTTATGATTTACATTTATTGACTGCAGCAGCATATCTGCTGGAGAACTGTACTGGATAATATAAATAATGAGAAAGATGTTCATTTAGGCTGCCTATTATTCTAGACAGAGTACTCATGCCAATTTTCTCTTCATATAGCTATTTTCTGGAAGGCTGACCATGCAATCTTTATGACGATAATATACAATAATTTTATTGAAATTAAAGGAAGATTCTAGTCAAAAACTATTCCAGTCAAAAACTAGTTTGAGGAATTTCAATCAATTTAAATAGACATTTTATTTATTTAACAAATATTTATTTCTTTATCACCTCAAATCTAAGAGACTCTAGGTGGTATACCAGATCATTAATAATGCTTCTAAAACAGTAAAAAAAATCCTAGATGACTGCCACAGTTTCTCCTAAGAGGCCAAATGAAATGGTTTCTGGTGCCCTCCAAGATGTCAGGAGGGACAAGGCCTACGTCTTTCAACTAAACTCAGCTGTCCTGTATGCTCATCGTAGCTAGGAGAAGCCCCTGGGGACTCTGCATTTCCATTATGGAACTTAGGCAGCAGCATCCCAGAGAATGTTATACGTGTTCCTACTGTGACGGCTTTCCAGAAGTCTTAAAGACTGAATTTTTCCTGAGAGTCTTTGTTGGCTGAATTTAACCTTACTGGTGATTTTTGACAACTATTGTTAGCGACTTATAAGTAGCATTTTTTTCTTTGTGAACATCTTAACGCTATCGTCATGGATGTCTAATTGATGCCTTTTACCATGCATGTTTTATTGTAATGTGTTTATGTAATTCCATGGGTGTTTTAATTTCATTTGTAAGCCTTCATGAGTCTGCATGAAGTTGGCAAGATATAAATTTAATAAACATATACATAAATAATGTGGCAGCCATTACTGAGAAGAGCTGCCTTCTGACCTAAATTCCTTGGGCACACCCTCTCTAGATGTTTGGATTGCATAAAGCTTTATGGGTGATAATTAGCACTATGCTCAGACTAATGGCAACCAGGGCAGAGACCACAGAATGGGAGTGACTCTGCAATAACATTTCTCCTGCTAAGAGTCTGGCCACTGCATTCCGAACCAGTTGCAGCTTCCAGGTTGCCTTGAAAGGCAGACCTACATTAAGTGTGTTGCAATAACATTGAGATGCATGTGTCTCAGCAGCATGCAAAGATCTCCCTTGTTGGATTATGGTATGTGTGTGTGTGTGTGTGATGTGAGTGCATGTATGTATACTGTATTTTTATGTGTATATACACACATATATATATTGATCAGCTGAAATTAAACTTTAACTGAGGTTATCACATTATTTTGAAACTAAAATCCTTCAAGCAAAACGTTGGTCTCAAGATTGAAGATATGTAGAAAGCTAGAGTGCATATAACTGTAAAACAATCCATACATGCAAGCAGACTTAGGGTAGAACATACAATTTTACCTGCTCCAAAATGTATGTATGGAACTGCTGCCAGAAAGCCTTGTTCTATAGCTGCATTTTTCAAACTTGGGGACTTTAAAATGTGTGGACAGAATTCTCCAGCCTGCATGATATGTAGAAAGCCAGAGTCCCCACTTCTTAAAGTTGCAAGTTTGAAAAACACTGTTCTATAGCTTCTTTTGATTTCCTTTCCATGCATTCCACGCATAGGACCCTTTTCGAACAAGTCATTTCCCCATGTGGATTTGGACACAATACCATCCCCAGATTTAGTGTGTCTGAGATACTTTAGTGTTTCTATCACCCTCTTTATAATCTGTTTATATTTTAAACCTATCTTATCCAAAGTCCAAAAAAATGAAAGCAACTTGAAGAATGGTTATTAGAAAGGATATCATGCCTTTCAAAGGATCCATTTAGGACATGCAAGGGGAGCCAAGCACAAAATATTGCAATGTGGAATGAATCTATTCCTTGCCTACTCCTACATTCTGGCCTACTTGTCCACTCCTGCTCCAGTCACACCCGTTTTTTTCTGTATTCCCCCCAGAGTTAATCAATATTTTATAACCACTGATATAGCGAATGACTTTTTCTTATACATGGATGGCCTTCTGGCTGCATGATGATATGTAGTTATCTCTGAACTTCTGAAAGAGAGGGAAGTAACCTCTTCCTTTTTCTTTAATCTGCAGCTTACTTCCCAAACCTGCCTACCTCAGAATTTTTTTCAGGTGTTCATGAGTGCAGAGAAGGAAAGCAAATGACGAAGGATGCAAAAATTGCCACCTCCGTACTACTGTCACGCATTGGGACATCACTGCGTAAGGGTGGATTTTACATCATGATGTCACCATATGCATGCCATCATTTTGAAGCAGTCTCAGTTTGCTGTGACACCTATGTTGGACTGCAATTCCCAGAATTCCCAGCTAGACGGTCTTACAGTGTGGCTTTACAGCTATTTTTCCCTGAGCTTGGCAAAAGTAGTAATACTACTTCCTCCCAAAGTTGGTTCTGTATCACGGAAATAAGATAATAATATGACAGCTTCTTATAGAACTCCACTGTTGGGTATGCAGATAAGACAGCTAAATCACAATCTGAATCAACTGGCTAAGGTTATTTTTGGTAGTATTCTTAGTAACAGCATGAAGTAGGTCAAATTGGAGATTCTAAATAGGGCTCCCCGATCTGGGAGGCAAAAATCCACATGACTACTGAGGACAGCAAAGGATTTATAGTTTTTTTGTAACACTCTGTTGCTGTCTAGTGGCTGTGTGGATTTTTGCCGTCCAGATTTCATTGCCTTATTATAAAGATTTCTTCAGTGCCAACAATTCATAGGGGGATCTCGTAAGTCCGCATGCCTTTCAAGGCAGGAAATGGAGTATCAAACAGCATTATGAATGCTGGGTAAAACAAATGTGGCCAGTCTAATATGAAATGCTTTAATTTATGCAGATGTTGTGCCGACAGTGAATTCCTTTTTCCAGCCTGGAATATTCATCTTATTAAAAGGGTCTTACAGTAAATGCCAAAGTGAAAGTGGGTGAAGTTTTGAAAAAGAAACCATAATAGGGTTTGAAAAGCAAAGCAATGAAAGCACAGAACAAGACAAACCAAATATGCACCCTATTTTTTTTTCATCCCAGTACTCTCCAATTAAAGTCAGCAAGGGGTCTACCATGAGCAAAAGTGGAAATTATAGGTGTAACATATTATTTGGGACTGAAACAAACGTTTCCAACCTTTGTTGTTTAACTGACTAGGGAAATATCACCCAAATATCAGAAAGTGGGTGATCTTCCAAAGTTAGCATATATTAATAACAGTTTAGTCAAACAGGGAAATTGCAGAAAAATTATGGAATTAGGAGGTATGGACAGGAACAAAAGAAAATAATTAAGAATGAGTGATGGGAAAAACCACTGCACTTCTACTCAGATGTAATTCTCGTTGAGCTTACTACAGCTTACTCCCAACTAAGGATGTTTAGATTGACAACCAGAAATAAGGGAGGGGAAAAACAGGTAACGAGCAAAAGTTAGTTTACATCATAACAAGATGAATATCAGGGAATAACAGACAAACAAGAATGGGAAGATAACTGACCACCATTCCTTGCTATGGCAGATTATGCAGTGATTGTTTTGTTTCAATAAATAACTTTCTACCATAAAAGAAAACAACAACAACACAAACTTTTATAGATTAGTGACTACACACTGCTGAAAACAACAGTGAAAGTAGGACTCTCTTACAGGGGGAAGATTAGGTAGAACATGTATCCTTCTGCTTATGGAGGGGACAATATTTTGTATTTAATACTTTTCAAGTCTTTCTAGTGGTATCTGTGCAGTAATGATACCTTCTCCCATGACGCTGTACCCTGTAAATCTGTTCTTGATGGCTCCTGGATCACAGCGGGCACATCTGGGGAAGCACAAGCGTCTAGCATGCTTGAGAGAAAGGGGAAGTGTTCTGGCATGAGCGGGAATCATGACACTGGATGCAGTTCTTTTTCTTTCTTTAGCATTTCCTACATGGGTAACTCAAATTGAAAGTTATGTTGACTAGAACCTATATAAAAACATCTATCCTACATTGACATTACATGAGAGAGCACAATAAGTAAAAAAGCGGTTTTGTTTCCTTTATGAAAGCACTTGTGGAGTTGATGCATCTCTCTGCTGTAGGAGACACTACTTCACACTTGTTTATCAGTGAAAATCAATCAGCCCATTTTAAGTAATTCAACCATTCTAAAAGGGTCACATTCTCAATTTTTCCTTCATATTTGAGACATCTGGATGTCTAGAGGAAGAAAAACAGGTTGTGTTTCAAAATATATTAGTGTACAAGGTTACATGGTAAAAACTGTTTAGCAGTGTTTAACACAGCTTTCTCATTCACACGTTTCACTAAAAGCTCCAGACTTGTCATTCTGAACTATACTGAGCCTTAGAAAATGTTTTTTGTTACCCAACATCAAAAGAAAAAGACAGCTCAGATCTTTCCTACTATAGCTTCTTCAGAGCACTATAGTTTGTTGCTCCTGCACAATGTCCACAAAAGCTTATTTAGGAAAGATGAGCAACATCTCAAGTTTCTGGTCTGGAGGCAAATGCAAGTGTCTCACAGAATTCACATTAGGATGAGAAGCAGGCTTGTATAAAGTGAATCTCTCGCTAACACTGCCCATCCCACACAACTTAGAGAAAACAAAGCATACTGGGTAAGAGTTTGGAGCTTTCCCTTCAATTTGCCCATTATTAGTGCCAAAATAGAAAGGGAATCTGTTTGTCTTTTCTTTGTTGCATAGATATGATGTTAAAGTTCCCTTACTCAGCAAATATTTTGCTGCCTATTTTCCCAGCATTGATTCTGTTTCAGCAGCTCCCCCCCACCCCCATTTACTCAGTGTAGTCTGTCTAAAGTTCCTTCATTAGGCTTTTCCAAATACCGGCTTGGATCCAAGGCCATCTTTCTACAGATGGAAGGACACTTTCTATCTAAACAATGCTCCCAATACCACCAAGCATTTCTGTAGTAGAAAGGGGGAAGAGGTAATCAAATATGCCCTCAGTCTGAAGTCTTTATCATTTCTAAAAACATATTCTGGAACAGTGGAAATGTACAGCAAGAGAAGGAGGGAGAGAATGTTGCAAAACCACCTTCTCCCATTTCTATCATCCAGGAACATTCTAAGAGGAACTACTGGAACACAAGCCATTCTAGATCCAACCTAAAATGACCAAATTTTGTGTGTATGCTATTGATTTCAAGATATAATATGAAGCTGTTATTCTATTGAAGAAGTTTGATCTCTTCTCCTAGGACAGTAACAGTCACCAGATCTTCCCAAAGTAACATTATAAGATTTCTCATACTCTAACGTAAATGGAAGTCAAAACAAAAGACTACTTACTAGTGTCCAAAAGAGGTAAATTGTGAAGAGTGCGACAGTGAGTGCAATGAGCCCAACAGCTTCTAGCCTACTACTAAAGTGCAGATGGTCCACTGCTCCCCGCAGACACAACCAGCCAGAGATAGTAGCCAATGGAGTTATAAACAAGAAGCACACCATGTCCCCAAACAAAGTCCGTTTCTCATGCTGGGGGCCAGGATTTCTTAGCCACTGCAGAAAGAATCAATGCATAGTCAGTCACAACAAAAGGCATTCATTCAACTAAAAAAAGTCATTTTCTATCCCATTTGTACAATGTATGTTTTAATAAATAAAAGTAAGGTCACATAAAAGGCAGAAATTGGTTAAGCAGAAGTGCTTCTGTATCTCAGCTGGCATGAGGCAGGATTTCACTTTGATCTTCTTTATATTACAGCAAGTGTTCCCATTTGCTTTTTCATATTTGTAATGTAATATTTTCAAAAACTAAAATTATTTTAATATTGCTAAATAAATAATAGTATTCACAGTATATAAGGCAAAGCAATCCCCCCCAGTGTTATTCAATAAGTGCTTATTGATAGTTCTTACAGTAAGTATAATAATTTGTAGGTCATAAGGTGTGTCTATATTTATAAAATTGTGAGTATATGTGGGTATAAGCTCAAGGAACAACAATCCTGGTATTTACATTTTGACAAATCCATGGGGAAAGACAGAAGAGAAAGCCATATTTGTAAAAGATATTACTAAAACATGTTTAAAGCAGCAGATAATTATTAGAAAGTTACAGATGATAAAGATTATTTTATAGTGCTGGAACACTTTGACAGGAAGAGTTTTCTATCAAGCTTGTACAGTATAGGCTACTTCTACCACACACAAAATTCATTTCTTTTATTTTTACAAAGAATCCTATATATGTCTAATCACAGATAAATTTTATTGTTTTCAATTAGGGCATATATGTATGTATGTATGTATATGTGTGTGTGTGATATATAATAACAGCCTTATATTCTTTGATTTAGATCCACATATATATGACTAAAGGAGGATTCCTACTGAGTAATTGCAAAATTACTGTTATTTGTTTTATTCTTGTGATTTTTAAAAATAATATACTACATTTATATCCTGTTCCAGTCATGGTCCTGGCAACTCACAGAGATCTCAGATTCAAAAGGTTGTCACCTTTGCTTCTCTGAACCAAAAAAACATAATGAGCACTAAGTTATTGTAGCAAAGGTATGAGTTTGGGGATTTTAGACTTTGCTGACAAGTGATGTGAAGTTTGGAGTGAGCACCCAAATTATTTAAGATGGTCAAAAGGAAAAGGGACAGCAAACAATGCCAAAAGACTTCTGCAAATGTTGGTGAATTAGCATAAAATGATGCATGTGTCTTAAAGTATGCAAGAATAAAATGAAGCAAAAGATTCTAACTTCATATAACTTGTATAAAAGGTGGGGACAGAGCTGAAAATGACTAAGAAAGCAATCACAGAGGATAGGTAAATAGCTCAGTAAAAATATCAGTAAGATATATGGCTGTTGCAAAAAGGCTAAACCCAAGCTAAAAAAGGAAGGAAAGGAAAGGAATCAGAAAATTAAATTGCCAATATTGTAATGCCTTTTAAGAAGCTGAGGATGCTGTTACACTTCAAATACTGTGTACAGTTCTGGTCATCACACTTCAACTACAGAGAAAATGGAGGGGAAAAAAAACAAAAAGCCCCAAACAGCTGTGGCAAGACTCCCTTATGGGCAAAGAGAATGCTTGTGGCTCTACATTAGGAATAAGAAGGGATGCAACAGAGATACTGTATATAAAATTATGCTTGGGGTAATAAAAGTGAACATGGATCACAGACGTTTTCCTCTGATCCTCATAATACTAGAACTTTGAGATGATTCAGTGAATTCAGAGAGACTCAAGGGAGGGAAAAGAAATGCTTTGTCATACACTATTTGATACCATAATATCAAATGGCCACTAACTTGGATGACTTTAGAAGTGTCTTTAGACCTCAGAAGTGAGATGATCATAGGCCCTAATGAGAGCTGTATGAATTCCAGTATAATTTAATTACTGCCTTCATGTGCACCTGCACCGGCACTGAATAAGTCAATGTGAGAAATAAAATGCTAGATTAAATAAGCCTAGATGAAGCCAATCCCGTTTTTCTTATTCTTGTCAACGTTCAGTCTCAGAAATGTAGGTGTTGTGTCATCTGAGAACTACTGAAGGAAGCACTGAAGTATAAGCCTCACACCTGACGGTTTCCTGAAAGTTATGTCATGGTTGTTCTGAATCCATCACTAGCTACTGTTTGCAAGCATATTATCTACCTCTCTTTGAACTGCCTATATAAATAGAACTATTTATAAGGATTTAGTATTGATTCATACATGAATGCTTGTCACTTAAATAACGTACAAATTCTCTGCACAGGTGAGATGCACAGGAGTTAGGAATGTTCTCCCAGTAGTCTAGGACCTTTAATCACTCTTGTGCAAAACATGCCCATTAGTAGATGTTGTAATCACTGAATAATGATCAGCATGCATTTGTGTATAATTTTTTTAAGGGTTACTTCAACAACACTTAAAAATATTATTGCACCTCACTTTGTGCTGTCTGTCATCTCAAGGTTGGTTAAAGAATTTAGCAAGGCAGTTGGGAAATAGATATTTTAAAAGAGGAAAGAAAAGTATTATATTACAGTCAAACAGCACTCTCACACAGATTTCAAAGGAATTGTATAAAATGATTCAGGACTCTATTGCAAGGATTTATCTCATTTCCTTAGAAAATACTGCTGAGGATAGCAACTGGATGTGGGTGCTGCTGCAGTCCCAGGTACAACTGAGTTATTTCAGCATGACTGATTGCAACTTACATCTTGTTCAATTTCCATGAATCCTTGTAATGAGAAACCAAAAGACAACCAAAAGGAAATGGAAATGCCCAGAAGAAAATGGGGAAGAATGCCAAAGGTGACATTCCGAAATTAGTGTAACGGTAAGTATTTGACACGCAGATGTAGATAATGAGCATCTGAGCTTTTCATTGATCGCTATGTGAACTGCAGGAACAAGGTAGGCATTTAATTCACTGAGAAGTCTCTATACTGTATACAATCCCATTGAATGACCTTGCATTCTCTGATCTCTTGCTTCCAAATCTCCTTTATTCAATCTGTAAGCCACACTTTTATATGTAAGACACTGGAATGAAAAAAATTGTAGTTTGACTACCGAAATTATTTTTCCCAATCTGGACTGAAAGGCCACATTGGTATACCCTGAAAGGCTGCAGGCCAGATCCTGGTTTATTATAATATTTGTTGTTTGAAAAAAAAAAAACCCACAAAAACAAAACTAGGTGTTACGAAATAAGGATGCTGTACTTGAAAGGCATGCCATAGAGGCATGCTGAAGAGAAACTGGTCTACTTTTATGGACAGACACTCTATGTGCTATAGACTTTAAACATTCTTTTTTAGAACTACCAGATCTGGGCTGCAGAAGCTGTGAGTCGGAGTTTTCTGCTTCTCTTTGCTCCCATCTAGTGGTCATCTGGATTTCTGCAGGCCAGATTTGGTAGCCCTATTCTCTCTGTTGCAGCTAGACCAATTTCTCTTCAACTATAAAATGCTCATCAAGTGTAGCAATATATTATTAGGTGGCATGCAATGAGAAGATTGTTTTCTTCTATGATCCCTTCAGTATGGGGCTGTTGTCTTGATGTACTTCCCACCTCCTGTAATGATGCATATTTTGCACATCAATAGGGCCCACTTCTCTGGTTCCTATCACTTGCCTGCAGTGAACATAGATAACTCAAAATCATAACAATATTGCCTCTTCACAAGCTTAGCCGTTTTTCCAGATACCAAAGCTCAAGTCATTCAAGTCCCTGCCTATTCAAGCAGCACCATCTTCATTGAATCATCAAGTTCCAATTTCCAGGCTGGCCAGAAAATCTTTTATACCTTCAGAAAAATAAGTCTACATTTTCCTTTCAATTAAAATGAATGCAATGTTATATATCCATTATCACAACATGGCATGTACTGTATTTTTCCTGTATGTTTCTATTTGAAATATAGTTCAGAATGTATTCTCAACTGATTTTGCAGAAGAAAAGTGCAGAACCATACAGATGGATATCTGTAGAAATAAATTAAAGATACAGAAAACGTTAGAGAGCTTGGTGATCTGTTTAGCTTGAAATATCACATAAACGGATGTCATTTTCCCCCCTTCTTTCTGCATACCTGCTTAAGTGAAAAAAATCTCCTTTAATGATCTTCAATAGTGAGAAAGCTAGTAGAGTAGGCAAGGCAAGAATATGTAGTTTTCAATCTTCATAACAAATTTGCAATAATAACATTCCATCCATTCAACCAGTCAGCCGTTTGGAATGTTATTTGTATTTCTGCCATATAATCAGTATGCACTGGGGTAATCAATTACATATTCCTGTTTATTTAGTAATTATATTTCTTTAATGCACTTTGGAGCAAATGCCCATTAACTTGATTTTGCAGACATGTGTGATCCAATACAGTGCAGCAAGCCCTTCTTTATATTTTACTGGGTATCTATCTATCTATCTATCTATCTATCTATCTATCTATCTATCTATCTATCTATCTATCTATCTACAGTCTTCAATTTCTGCCACATGGTATGAAAGAAAGTATAAAAGATGTAGAATAAATTCATTTATCTTCAAGTGTTTTAATAGCCAAGAGGAATACTAAACATATATAAAAAGAAAGACCACCATTTTTTATAGCTTCTTTTTATAGTAGAAGCAAATGTCAAGCAATCATTTGTCTTAAGTGGATTACACGAAACTGTTGACCTTCTTTGAGTGAGCAGTTAGTTCATCATCAACCCATTGTGAGAAACTACGCATATCTGAACCAGCCTGAAGTTCAAAATGCAATTTTTAGCATTTACTAATTTAATTCTCTGGGAATGTTAAATTCATTAGCTATTAAATAGGAATGAGTGCAGTTCAGATCAAGAGCCGGAGTATTTCAACCTAACCCAATTCCAACCATGTTGACTTAGAAATAAATTCCATTGATTTTAATGAGTTATGGTTCAAGCTATAGAAGTTTTGGACTGCAGTTTTACACATCTCAATCCCAAATGTTTGTTCTGAAATACTGCTATTGTCTTCATGTTAGACTTACCCCCAAGGAAATAAGAACAGTGTTTTACTGCTACAGAACAGTTATTTCCAAGAGAAAATATACAAAATCTTTCTTTAAATCTAATTTAAAGCAAAAGCTATTTTTTTTTAAACAGAGCCCCAAGATCCATCAACCAGAACTCTGGGGCAAAAGAAATACAATGAAAGAATGGTGAGCATTCTGATTTTTTCCCCCAGAACTAAATGAAACAGACAATCCATCCACGCAAAAATCCATTCTTGATTACCCCAGGCTTTCTTCATTTCAAAAGTATTATTTAGAGGGAGTAATAATTTTGTTGCAGCTCTTGCTAAATAATTGAAAGTCAGATTTTTTTTGCCAATTTACAATAAAACTTTCAGCAGACTATTATAAAATATAGAATTATCTTTTACTCATCCCTAATCTTAGCATCTAAGCAAGTTTGAACTGAAATATACCACTAGGCAATTTGAAGCATTGGCACTAAAGAAACATGCAAGATGAATACAAGAGTTCATGGGAAGTTTCTAGTAACAAATGCAGCCAATTAGACCTAAGGGGTTACTATATGGGGAAAGGATTATCAGTAATAGTAACAGCATCACATACTGCTACTGTTTTATGATATATATTCAACTGATGTTAAGAAAAATCCATACTGCAGAATCAAGACATTATCTTTTATTGGCTTATTCTATCACATGTAAGAAGGCACTGGATAAAAAGGGAGGAGGCTTTTTTTTTCTTGTAAATGACTGAGGCTTGGTGGGATAACTGTCTAGAAATATGGAACACAGAGGATAAAGATTTGGGGTTACAGAACATAAATTTATATTAGATAAATATACACATTGTCTGGACTTTTAAAGCTATTATCCTTTTTCTTAATGGGTTAAATATAGTGATGTTCAATAGGTATGTATAATCAGACAGCATAAAATATTCTAAATTGGGGGGGAGGCAGAGTGGTATTTGGGCTATATTTGGCCAAACATCAATTTATGATTCAAACATCAATATATAGGATAAGGTGTCTAGGATATTAATATCTTGCCACAAGATCCCTGAGTTATCATATCAATCATGTGTTAGTTTCAGTTATGTTACTCAGAGAAGTCATCCACAAGTTTTCAGTTGTCTCTTTCTAGGACAATTAGGTCTACAGATTTGTTAGTATACTGACTGCCAAGTTTCTGCATATTTCACTATCAATTTCTATAGCAGATGTGCAGCTTTCATGTAGATTCAGCAACAGCTATTTGGACTCTTTCTCTATCGTCTGTTTCTGATAATGCACACAATTCACAATTCAGAAGGATTACTTCTAAGCATGTGGAGTAGGATAACTTCCAACAATATTGATGTATCTGTTTGTTGACATGAGCATAAAATTTTGTTTTGCAATAATGTACTGATGGCTGTTGATTACCTCCACTGATTCAGCCTTTTGATTTTATGACTGAAAGTCTTACTGGAAATTTTAATGTTCTTAGCATTATTTTGAAAAAAAAAACAAAAACAAAAACCACAATATAGAGTAATTATGTTTGTGGTCCAAATATAGTGATGGAGAACTTCTTCCATGCTACGGTTCACGATAGCCAACAAATGTGGTCCATTCAACATTGTGCAGCTTCTCTAAAAGCTTATGGTCTTAAATCCATTTTGTACCAGATCACTTAGTATCATTAATTACAACTTAACTTGCCTTATAAGACTACTCTAAGAAATCTATGCTGTCTACTGGTCAAAAGCCCATATACAGACTTAGCTGTCACTGAGCTGGATTTAGAGTTAGTAATGCTTGGAATTGGCCCATTGAATCAAGGAAACTTAATCATATTAATTTAAATTCCATTGACTTCAATGAGTGTAATTTTGGATCCAACAGATTTGCACTGGACATTCATTTTCATTTTACATATATGCTCTATCTCTAATAGATCCATTTTTAAAAGCTAATTTCTGTGTTCATAAAACACAGTATGCCAAAACAAATACATGACATTATGGCTTAATGTGATGGCCTGGTTTATACAACACACTAATGCAATGGCTGGGGTCCCACTACATTTTGAACCACAATGACCCAATCCTATGTCAGCTTCATTCAGCATACAGTGAGAACCGAGCCACAATTTTCAGACAGTTTGATTTGTAATGTTTATTCTATTGTAATACCTCTCAGCGCTCTTGTTTCTTTCCTCCGGAATAAGTTTTTAAAATAAAATAATAAATCTTTCAGCCTAGCCTTCAACTACCTCAGGAGAGTATAATGAAGTTATTCCCTCTTTGGCTGCAACAGACTCGATTGCCAGTTCTAGTCTACTTTAGCTCTTAAAGCCAGTGGGCCATTTCATCTTGTTGATTATATGCCTAAAACCCTTTTCCTTTAGCCCTGACAGTGATCTCTTGGTGAACTGTGTCAAAGAGGGTCAGGCCTCCTGCTGCAGTGACAGATACTAACGTCCTGTCTCAGTGAATGGCAGTAGGTCAAGGTGCACAAAAGTAATCTCAAAGGATAGCAGGTAAAACAGTTCAAAGCTCACTATGGAAACCAATCAAGTGATATTCACATTTCAGTACAACCAACTGCAGAAAATGTTCATATAACAAGGAAGCTCCTCTTAATACTGCTGAGACTATTAAAAGAGTAATAAAGTCTTTCTTATACATTATAAGAGCCTTGATCTAAAACAATGCAAGCCTCAGTTCTGCATGAATACCACAGTATTTCTAAGGATTATTATACTGCATTGTTAAAACCATTATACAGGTTTGTAATAGCATTCTCATACCATTGAATGCTCCAGTAATAGCAGGAGAAATTGTGTCTCCTCATACGTTGTTAGGTTAGAACTCCCAGCATCTTTCAGTATTGGTCATGCTGGTAGAGACTACACATATCATCTTACAGATAGGAAAGCTAGAGTTTCATGGAAACTGTAGTAGGTGAGGCATTTTGCTGCCAGAGTAATATAGCTATCTGAAAGGCTTCCAAAACTCATTCCAGTATCATGTACACAATTGCCAAATGATGATCTGACATGAACCAGCTAAGTGACTAGACTCACACATCATGCTCAATTAAGCATAATATGATTTGTTCAGTTCTGGCTTAGCATATAATAAGAACCAGACTTGTAGTTCATAAACCATAGATTATTGTTTAATGCAATATGCAAATCCAGCCAATGACGGCCAAACTCTATATGAGTCTGATACCCTAGAATAAATACACAGTTTTTTAATCATCATCATCATCATCATCATCATCACCACCACCACCAATCTATTAAATTTGTATGCCACCCTATTCTCAATGACTGGGGGCAGCTCAAAACAATCAAACAAATAATTACAATAAAATCAATAAAAGATAAAAGATAAAGGTAAAAGATGGCAAGCGTGACAGATGGAATGAAGTGAGGGGTTTCATTCTTCCTCGCCAAAAGCCTGGATGAAGAGCCAGGTCTTCACGGTTCTTCTAAACAACAGCAAAGTGGGGGCCATCCAGATCTCAGGGGGAACCTCATTCCAGAGAGCAGACACTGCTACAGAGAAGGTATGCTTCCAGGGTCCTGAAAGATGACACTGTTTAATCAAAAGAACCCAGAGCACATCAACCCTAAAGAATCGAATTGGCCGGTAAGATACTATATTTAGCCCTGTAAATAATCTTTGTGATTATTTGGTTTGTGAATTTGCTACAGATGGCTAAATTCTGCACCTCTTTCAGCTATAAATAAGGCATGTTACAGGTTTTATATACACATTTGAAATCTGCTGCTGTTGTTGGAGTAAAATAAAATCAGGTACTGTAGTTTCTGAAGATGACTTTTCTTTACATTTTTATAACTAATATTATGAAGGCAGAATCTACTTTCTACTATTTGCTTAAAAGTTCTGTACCCTGCGGGAAAGATATCCCTTTTATTATGGTCATAAATTCTTATCTATAGAATTATATTCTTTTAATAAGAAAAAAGAAATGAAAAAAAAAATCTAATCTTTCCCAGTAGAACTAGAAAAAGAAAAAAAGTACATTTCGTTATCAAAAAGAGAACAAAAATATCATACAAAGTGTTACATTGGAATTCATTCGCCTACTTCCAGTTTGACACAATAACATAATGAGCTGCTGACCTCATAACTTTGTACTCAGATTATTAAAAAATAAATAAAATTCAAGGCTAGACTCTGAAATAATGAAGAACCTTTAATAACTGCCTAGTATGCAAAAACCAAGCTTTATGCTTGCTTCGACAAATGACACCAGTGTATTCTATGATAAGATAAAAATGGAGAGGAAGAAGCCATCAATTACAGCCTTGCATCCCACCTGTTCTGCAAGGTGAATGAGCAATGAAACCAATGCAAAGTCAGTGTTGACAGTGCCTCTAATCCATATTCTCTGCAAAAGGAACTCATAATCAGGGAGAAGCCAGAGGGAAGTCAGAGGATCAGAAGGTAAGTAGATCACAGATATCCTCTTCTCTGAAAATGAAAGCAATATCGGACAGAAATGGCCACAGTCCTAAATTTTATCAATGATTTACACTTGACCACCCTCACTAAATTAGGCCTGATAGAATTATGCTGAGAACAAATAGTGACAACCTCTACGTAAGCAGCCAGCCATGCTGTTTCAGTTGTTATGCAATTAAGAAAATGTCTGGTTTGAGGAAAAATTGTAGAACAATCCAGGGCCTTTTGGGTTTCTATTCATCTTGTTGAATTATAAATTGATATTTTATAGAGAGTTATTGTATATACTTTTCACTTATGTTCATGCCTTACTTTGTTGCCTGTCTCCACAGGAACATCTGCTGAGATAGCCTATCCTGAAACATATCAGCAAATCTTTATTTTTGCAGATATTAAACTACCCCAAATTAATTCCCAAGTAAGCATTTATACAAAAAAGTACAAATAGTACTGAGTATATCCCTGAACTTGCCTGTAACTCATTTTCACTTTTACCTTATTTAGGAATACAACATAAGCAACTTTAAAAGGCTACTTTTTTGCCTCTTGAGTCAAAAAAAAAAATCCTCTATGTCACATAGCAATACCTTTCCAGCTCTGGAAACATTAGCTTTCCATTTGAGCTCACCCAGTTTACTATTAAGACTCAAGAAATGTCATATTCCATTTCTGCAGAAGAACATTTTCACAGACAGCCAATCAGAAGGCGAAACTGAAATAAATTAAGCTGTACATCTATTCTCACATAAATCTTGTGGCAATTTATTTATCTTGATAAGGTTTTCATGCAAAATCATATGCCCCAATTATTAGAAACATTTTAACTTTTTATTTTTAAAGGCTTCCTTACAATAGCTGATCCTTGAATCATTTGCCATAGTTGTAACACCAGTGTAACTGCTCACGTAAAGATCATACCATAATGTAAACTTGGTTAAATACAGCTGCAGCTGAACAAACAGGTCTATGTGGAGGAGGAATAACAGTAGGCAACAAGATTATCCACCAACTTCACTATCCCTCATTTGCTACTGCTTTCATCAGCTGGACTAGGCCTACCCACACCCATCATGGGGACCATAGAGAAAAACTGTCTTATGAGGAAAAAAACCTCAGGATTGTTTGATCTGGAAATGTTGGTTACACTGGAGCCTTTCCTGCTACAGCAAAAATGACAAGCCATCAGCAAAATCCAGCAAAAATCCAGAAGGGGATGGCCCACTTCCAACTGTATACAATCATTCTCAGCAGTGGTACATGTAACAAACTACAATGATGTCAAAATGATGACACATGCATGTTAACTGGAAAATGCCATGATTATGTACTTGTCCAAAATGTCTGATAGAAGTATGTAAATTGCAGTGTTTATCTGATGACATCATCAAGCATATGTTGTCATTTCTCTGCTTCCCTTTCCTCTGTGAATGCCTATGACTTCTAGAAAGTCTGGTGTTTCAAGCTATTTCTTAGAAGTCTACTGAGACCTGTTTTTGTGAGGAGCCTATACATTAGATTCCTCTACTCATGAAATGGTGATAGCATATAGACCTCCATCTGAATCTTACTTGCCACAGAAAGTAAGTGGCAAGTAACTTACTTGTCTTCTAGTCAAGTTTAGAAAACTGAGACCTCATCATATAAGGTCAGTATCAGCTCAGCAGATACCTTTCGGAAGATGTTTCCATTATTGGAAGCTAATAAGTCAGTAACTACCAAATGCCTGCACTGTTCTTCCTCCTTCCTATCTATTCCTTTTGTGTATGTGTCATTTCTTTTGGATTTTTAGCCTTAGGACCCTTTACTCATCCTGACAAGGGAGCAAGAAAATCAGGAGACACTTCACGCCAGTGGAACTCGGAACAGTAACTAGGCTCTCTCTCTGGAGTACAATGGACAAACTACGCCACAGCAAATTACACCACAGAATATTGTAGAGGACATCTGAGCCCCTATGAATTAAAGAAACCAAAGAGCTAACCTAAAAAAAAGAGGTGTTTTGTGGTGGTGATTGATTCTCTGCTAGGGGGAGCTGAGACAGCTGTGTCCAGACACAAAATAGTTACCCAGAGTTGCTATGGTGAGATAGGCGGCCATATAAATCTATAAATTAATTGAATAATATTTTGTATTGTCTCCCATGTGCCCATATACAGGATGCAATGAAGAAGTTACCAAGACTATTTAAACCTACCAATAATTATTCTTTTCTCTTGATTCAGGATGAATGACATAGCTAGAAGAGATCTTAAAAGAATGTTTGGAGACTATGAGGCCTTGGAAAGTAAGGTCAAGGAAGTTGGAGTATAGGTAGCATTTTAATCAATCAGTTTCATTTTCATCAATTAGTTTCATTTATCCATTGAAGGTCATGGTGCAAAAAGAGAAAATAGGATTCTGGAAGTCAGCAAATAGTTACACAAACAGAAGGGTTGGATTCTATGACAGAGGCCTATGCAACCTTCAGGAAGGGCTCCTGGAATTTAATGGACAACTCACAAAAACTGGGAAATGTTCAGTAGGTGCTTTGAACAATCTAACCAGGAAGGCATTAAACAAGAACAAAAGTAGGGTGGGGGTGGCAAAGGCCTAGAGTTGAATACCTCTCCAAGGATAGGGCCAAGAAAGCAGAACACAACGTGAAAAGCAGAATACTGGGATGAAGCCACAGAGTTTCTCAGGACATGATTACAGAGATACCAGCAGACGGTACTCAAAACCCCAGATATTTCAGCATCAATGAAAAGAATATGGGAAATAAGCAGTGAAAATCAGAGATCCTCCTTCAGGAAGACAAATTCAATGATACAAGCATCACTGAAGCACATTGGAATAATACTCATGATTGGCATATAGCACTGGAAGTACATGTATAGGAAATGGAAGAAGAGCAACAAAGATAAATAGAAGGTGGTATCCAGAAACTGTAGGAAGTCTGTCACAAAAGGTAACAGCCAGAATGAGCTGAGGCTTGCAAGAGATACCAAAAAATAACAAACCAGAGCATTCTTTGATTATGTTAGAAAGTGTAGGTCCATTGCTAAGAGAAAGTGGTGATAAGGCTGATGGTGAGAAGCAGGACTTCCTAACCTCTATTTTACATCTGCCTTCTTTGAGAAGGAAAATGGTGCTCTAGGTGGCAATTGTTATGCCACTGCAGGAACAAGGGAACTACAGCTTAGAACAGAGAAGGAGGGAATAATAGAGAACTAGCTAATGTAAATGAATTTGTCTCCAGAGCCAGAAGGATTATATCCCAGGGTACTCAAAGAATTCACAGAAGTGATCACAGAACTGTTTTCTTTGAACTTTGAGAACTTCGTGTCTATACTGAGCAAGGTCCTTGAACACATTATCAAGCAGCATCTTTGTGAGCACTTGAATTGGCATGCTGCAATTTAACAGGAGTCAACACTGTTTATCACAGTGTCTGACTAACCTTACCCCCTTCAACAGAGTTTCTAGTTTAATAGGTCACAGGAATGCCATAGACATAGTATACCTGGAGCTTAGTAAAGCCTTCAGCAGTTTGTCATCAGCAGGTCAAATATGGAGCAGACAATACTACTGTTAGATGAACTCACAGTTGACTGAATGATTGGACTTAAGGAGTTCTTATTAATAGTGTTACTTCAGGCTTGAGTGGACTGTCAAAGGACTTTGTCCTGGGGCCTGCAGTATTCAACATTTTTATCAATGGCTTGGACGAAGAAGTGATGGGGACACTGATAATGTTTGCAGATGACACAAAGCTAGGACAGTAGCTAAAAAACGAAAAGATTCAAAAAGATCTAGATAGGCCGGAGGACAGGTGGAAATTAATAGGATGGAATTTAACAGGTAGAAACATAAAGTTCTGCATATGGGTAGCAAAAATGTAGGGCAGAATATAGGATAGGGAAGAACCTGAAGGACCATCCCTGTTACATCAACTTGTCCCACTTGGTCATGCAGAGATGGCATGCTACGGACCCCGTCTGTAAGAGAATTTCATCTGACGGGGTCCAGGAGGCAAGCCTTCTCTGCAGCAGCCCCTGCCCTTTGGAACACTCTTCCCCCAGAAGTGAGATTGGCCCCCTCCCTTTTAGACTTCAGAAAAAAACTGAAGATCTGGTTCTGCCATTACGCATGGGGTGAGGATGAGAATAGTCAGTTTTGGGGTTGGCTGGTTCCCTAGTCTTACCTTTGACTGATATTATCTGGTCACAGGCTGAAATAATATCACCATCTCTTGGATTTTATTGTATTTAATACTTGTATTTTATATTTCTATTATTTATGTTTTTATTGATTTTAAATTGCTTTGTTGTGAACCGCCCAGAGTCCCTCTTTGCGGGGGAGTTGGGCAGTGATATAAATTTGACATATAAACATATAAACAAACAAACAAACAAACTTGCCTGGTAAGGAGTACATGTGAAAGTGATCTAGGTGTCCTTGTCAACCACAAGTTAAACATGAGTGGGCAGTGCAACGTAACTGCTAAAAAGGCAAATGCTATCTTGGGATACAATAATAGAAGCAAAGAGTCCAGATCACCGAAAGTAACTGTTCCACTCTACTCTGCCCTGGTCAGAACCCATTTGAAATGCCACATACAGATCTGGGCACCAGAGTTTAAAAAATGGACAAAATGGAGCACGTTCAAAGACAGCGAAGAGTCATGAGGAGCAGTTAAAAGATCTGGATATGTTTAACTTGCAGAAAAGACAACTGAGGGGTGATATAAAAGCAATTTTCAAATATCTGAAGGGCTGTCACACTGGAGTGGACTTATCCTCAATTGCCCCAATCAGTTAAAAACATGGAAGGAAATTCAGGCTAGGCACCAGGAGGACCTTTCTGAATGAATGATCTATCAGCCAGGGGACAGGCTGCCATATGAGGCAATGAGTTCTCCTTCACTAAGTCCTTAAACAGATGGTAGATGTCAGAGATGATCTAATGAATCCTGCACTGTGGAGAGTTGGCCTAGAGACTTCTAAAGTCCCTTCAGCACTATGATTCTGAAGAGAGGAGCAAAATTGGTTGAAACAAAAGAAAATACATAGTTCTATCTTGTCAGCTTCACAACTAATTTTTTATAACCTGTGGAAAAATAATACCTTATTCTCATTATTCTCATAATTATTCTCATTATAATTATATTCTCATAATCCACTGCTTCATGCTGATTTTTAAGTGACCTGTAATACTGTCTTTCAAAAGAAAGCAAAAAGCTTTTAGTGCAGCAGCCAAGTGAGTATATTGTCATTTTATGTACAGCTCAATTTATTTAAATCACTTATTTAAATTACTGCAGCTAGAGTGAACAAATGGAATAAAACAACTGGCTTATATGCCTGGTGTTTGGCAACTAAGAGATGTAACAAAAATATTTAAAATTTAAAACAACACCCCATCATCTGTCTGTTCAGTGGATTTTAAAAGTAATTTCTTAGTATATATTTATAATACACACTAATATTTCTCTTGATATGACATACATTTATTTCCTTTCAAAATGCCTATACTAAATCAAAGAATATTACATGTGTCCTACACATTTTCTGCTATAGTTAAATAAAGGTACATAAAAACCAATGCATCAATTCCACTTTAGTCACTCATGTACTTGGCTAAAAATTGAAAGGATTCATAACCGTCCTCTTGCTGTCCTTCTGTTCCCCCTCTCTGATCCTAAACTCTCCAGACTACAGTTTTTCATTTGCTTCCCAGTATAAAAACATACATAATTAAATTTAAGCTTCTGAAGACACGCCTCATTTACTAACCTCAACCAATGGCCTTGGTTTGCGCTCTACTGCAAACCTGAAGTGGCAGAGTTCACAGTAAGTGGTATTTGAAGATGAGAGCCAGTGTTCCAGGCAGCTACGATGAATAGTCCCCAAGGTTCCTGTACATTCACAAGGAGAAAGTAGGTCTTCCTGACTGCTGCCTTCGTGGCATATCCTGCACATTGGTCGGTCATTGAAAGGACTGCAAAAAAGAAGGATTAAGTGGGTACAGGGGTCATAAATTGAAGGAACCTAAAGATCATTTGGTCCAAACTAATTTTATAACGCTGAACCTAAGAGCCTAATTCATTGCTGTGCATAATCCCTTTCCAACTACCTACAATGTAACTTTATCATAGTAGAAGAATTAGCAAGGCAGCCCTATTCAGTAAGAAAACTCAGTCAAGTCATATAAAGAAGCAATCCTTAAATTCTATTAGTTAATGTGACCTGGGGCAAAATTCATTACTGCTCCCAAATGAGTCATCAAGTATGCAGTACGTTGTGGAGTACAAGCAAGAGAGAGAGAGAGAGAGAGGGAGGGAGGTTCCTTGATGCTCTAATACAGTTGTGCCAATATCTTGTTTCCAGTGACAATAACAGCATGTTGGAATCTAGCCAGAATTGCACAACTGAGAAAAGGTCTTACATCAGGCTACCAGAGGTTCTACTCTGTTCCCCCCCCCCCCCCAGGTTTTCAGTACTCTCTGCATTTTCTTCTCTTTTGTAGTCTCTTCACAATTCCTGCCTGCCAGTTCCTCTGGATTATAAACCAGGACCAATTCATGATTTGCAATTTTAGCTTGCATTCAGAGCTTAAACCACAGTTTCTTGAACTGAATGTTATGGGAAACTGCTTCAACAAATTCCAGAAGTACTGTATTAAGATATAAAAAGGAAATGAAGGTGAAGGGAAAGGACAGACTATGCAAAAACTCTGTCTGATAAACTCAAATCAAACTTTATTATGGTACATGACCAGAAATCCAATATAATAAAGAAAACTTGACACATAATAAAACATTCAACAATCTACTTTATTAGACTAAAATTGTTAACATTTGGAATGGGCCAGAAATGGTCGACGCTTCAGCGGTTCGAGTCCAGCCTTCGCGTTAAACAGGGTGAGCTCCTGTTTCCTCCCCAGTTCCTATCAACCCAACAGGTCGAAAACTCACGTGAGTAGATAAATGGGTACTCTCACTCCGGTGGGAGGAAAAATGCTGGCGGCGCCTTGCAAAAAGGAGTTGGGAGCAGTTGCCGGTAAGCGCGAAAAACTGCGCGCGCCCGAAAAGGGCGCGAAGCAACGGAAACCCCGCCTCCTGCGCTTGCCAGCTGGGCTCTGCTCTAGGAAGGAGGCTCTGGCAAACCACTTCCGAAAAACAATTGCCTTGAAAACTGCAAGGACTCGTCCAAGCAGTCACTGCAGGGCCAGCAATGACTGAGCGCAGACAAAAAAAAAAAAAATTATACTGCAAATAATTACATAGTACAATCAGAAATATAGGGAAACCAAAAACATGTGTGACAGGTGAATCCTTCAGAGATGCAACTACTTATATTGAAATGGATCACTTTTTACAAAGGAAAATCCTGTGTAAAGATGTGTTGAGAATAAAGCTCTTTCCTTTTATGCTGCAATTGCCATTCCAGATTTCTCATCTCTTTTTCTTGGAAACCAGCTTCTGATTTTAAAGCTTAATACTTAATTGATCAATTGTAGCTATTGATTTTTATATTTATACTTTTCGCAATCTATATAATTCTCTCCTCTCTAGTGTATTTCTACAGCATATTTATATGCACACTCAAAATTTGTTTTTATTTGCTTAAACAGATGAAGTGTTTTCAATTTGTTTTTCATTCCTGCATTCATTGCGATTGGTTTTGATTATTTAAGAAAAATCCATTAAAATTATACCAGAAACATCCAAAACAAATATTACAAATAAAGCCTAATTCTGGCTCCTTAAAATGGTATCAAATATTCTCTCTGACGTACATACAATTTTACTGCTTTTTTAGGTATCACATAATCAGTGTCCCTGTGCATGCTCTAGGCAGAAGTTCTGTGGATGTTAGGATTTATTTGAGACATAAACTTTGCTGCTGTATATAGTCAGTCTACTTACCCTCGATGTTAATTTCCTGAAGCTAATATATTTTCATCATAGTGTGCTGGCCCAACTACTGTATATGCTTTCTTTTTTTCCAATGTACCAGAATTATGATCTCCCCTTTTCCATGTGGCATCAGTTTCTCTTTGCTTGAGAGCTGGAACAAATTCTTTGCTGAGACAAGTGCATCCTCTCTAGTTTTTGGGGATAACAAGGAGAGGAGTAGGTAGGAGGCTCAAACTGTCAAGCCAGAAGCAAAGAGCCTGAGATCAAAAATTTGGTGCAGGTGCCCTTCACATCCAAAGCTGAGAAATGAAGAAGTCTGCTACCACATAAGGAAAGGTGAGATTTTAAGCCTTGGAGCTACTATAAACAGCAGGCTGGATTGTGAGATTCTGTAATAGCAGATTGTTTCATTATTCCTTTAACTTTTTCATAAAAGTGACTTATCTAAGCCTTTCTTCCACTGCTAGCTCCTAAGCGCTGAGTAAGTTTCCTCAGAAAGATTTATTGCTGTGCCTTGGGTGAAGCTCTGACAGTCACTGCATTTAAAGGAAACAGTGTTCTGCCTTCTAAGAAAGGGTTATTTTATGGAGGAGCCCAAAGGTATACTTTATGGAAAGCCACCAGAACAGTTACCACCCTGTAGGATTCGTCAATGTTTTTATATATGATGTAATAGGCTGCTTTTCCAGGTCCTTAGGTTCCTGTAAGATCTCCAAAAGACAATAAAATGGAAGAGGATAGCCTTAAGAGATTTGTTACACAATGCACATACAATGTTAACTTACACAGAATTAAACCTGTGGCCCATTTAGGCCACAATTATCTCCTGTGACAGCAGCAATTCTTCATTGGTTCTCAAACAGGACTTCCCTAACCCTTCCAATTTAAACCTAGTTTTGTTTCAGCTTTAAAGAATGCTTTTATGCAGGAAAAGAAACTTGAGATTTTTCTCATTAGCCTATTTATTTTAAATTTAAAAATCTTTCTTTCAAGTTAAATTGTTAACATGGATTTGAATTAACACATTTTGCAAGATAGAACTGGCCTGTTTTGTTCCATTTGCTTTCCTTATAAAATAATTGGAACACGATAGATTTGATTTGACCCTCCTTATAGCAAGGCAGTCAAACTGTGATATTTCTGTTTCAGCATGTATATTTATTCCTTCCTTAAACATGATCATAGATATATCTCAATGAGTAGTTTATTCATAATCTCAAAATTATACAAATTAATAATGTTAACAGTGTGATACTATACTGCCTATCTTAATATAATATTTCCATTTTAAGGCAGTATGATATAGAACTATTTTCCCTAACTTTGGAAGCAAGGCCTAGCATTATCCAAACTATCAGGACTACACCAAGTTGGGGAGGGCTGGTATTCTTGTTGCAACCTTAACTAGAGGTTTAATATCCCTCTCAACTATGTATCAGGGTGTCCTTCATTCAAATCTCTGCCTCTCAACCCTAATTTATCTCACAGGGCGCTTTTGGCAGGACAGAACAGAATCCTATGTGTGCTGCTCCTAAGAAAAAGGGGAAACAAACATAAAAACAAATACACAAATTTTAAAAACTCATGCTGTTAGAAAAGGTGCTTACTGTACTCTAAAGACAGATCTATCCTGGTGACCTGCAACTGAAACTTTAGCTTTTTATATAAGTGACTTAAACTTTCTGCAGAAACTTCCAATAATCTGTTTTGTAAAGAAAAAGCATGTCAAAAATATTATGTGTATTTTACCAATACAGTTTACATCACACATATGCATGTGCATGCCCACACAGATGTGCCAAGGTTGGAAAAGGAATACCTTTTTCTAACAAACCAACATGGTTTTCCAGTGTTAATCTTTGTGGTTATATTGACTAATGGTCAATATACTTGCCATGGTGCATTTAACAATTATTGTTTGTGGGTTTTTAACTGTGCATTAAAGTTAACTTAAAAAATAAAGAGCTATTAATGACTCAACAACATTGAAAGAAAATAAATAAGCCAGCTTCCCCCAATCTGGTATCTTCCAGAAGTACTGAATTACAGTGCCCATCAGTCCCAGCCAGCATGCACACCCCCATTAGTTAATTGTAATATGACTTCCAGCTGTCAGACCTATTCCTCAAGCAGACTTGAGAAAGGCCATGTAGCCGGTGATTATTGTGTTAAACCATCAGAGGCTCCCTGGCTTTAGAAGTATAAGCCAGCCATGAAAGGGTGAAAAAAAGAAACTCCATAACACTCTGACGCTGGCTGAGAGAGGACCCTTAAGATTCTCCTTCTGTCAATCATTCATACAGAAGCACACGGTCTGCAATGAGCAGCATACACAAGTCAGCAGGATGTCACTTCTAAAGTTTTCTTTTCCAAATCAGAAGGATTTATGGCATCTTATTCTTTACAACCTGCATCTCCCAGCTATTTCCCAACCTTTCCCTGCACAGAACGAGAACGAGCAAGTTTACGTATTAGAGATATTCGTAAAGTGATTGTCAGCTTGCAAAATTCATTCTGAATTCAAAAGAAGAAAGCTTTAAGAGTGCAAGTTGTGCTTGGGGTTGGCTCAGCGTGCCTTGAGTTACAGAAAGCAGAGCGTCCGGAACAGTAGCCTCTAATCAAACCACAATAAAAACAGACAGCGCTTAGCCTGGCTTTAAAAATAAAGTCCCAAGTAGGACTACCGGGGCTCAGATCTTGCCATCACATCCCCTCCGTTCTTTGCCCTGACTCCTCCAGCACCGTTGTATGGGCAATCAGACCTGTCTTGGATTTGATACGACCGACCGTACCTCTGAGTGGCAAGAGTCCGTACTACTGTTGATAGCAGCTGTCCGTCCTTGGCCGAAACTTGCATGACATACTGCGGCTGTCCATTCACAAGGCTGCTACAGTCCTCCACAGTCTTTACCACAGGAGTGGCTGAGCTGGTGCAGTCTGGTAAGACTTCGGGCAGGTGACTGCAGCGGCTGGTTGTCATGGTAACAGACAGCAATTACTCTGCTAATGGCTTCCACATTCATACAGGATTTCCATCTAGGAAAAAAGATTAGAAAACCATTTATTGAAGAGCAGGCTGCAAAGACTGAATACAGACCACCTGCATCTTTATTCATTAATATTCAACAGAACTCAAAACAACATCATTTCTTGTTATAGTTTTTTTTGTAAAGCACAAAAGGGGAAAAGCAAGGATTGATAACCATGCAAGGAGCACTGCGATGTACAATGCTGTCTTATTGATTCTCTTGGAAAATGAGAGATTTTCTCTCTTTAAGAAAAAAAACCCATGTTCCTGCTATTGGCGGGGGATGGGCGGCTTTGAAATGTGGGCTTGAGAAATTGCATGTCTATGAAGCATGTGTGTTTCTTTCTTTACGTTTCTCCACAATCATCCGTGTCTTGATAATAAATGGAAAGTCTCTTTTCACTGCCTCCCCCACTCCTGGCCACAAAATACTTCTTGCTTGTTGCACAGGGCAAAACAGATTTTGCTTTTGATCCCGTCAATTCTACACCAGCCTCTACTCAAAAAGTTATACCTTTCACGAGGAAGAGGACAAGAAACTTAAAATCCTTCTCAGGAAATCATCCATTATTGCTAAGTGCATTACATCATCAAGCATGGAAAAAACACCAAAATTAACGTTTAATGAGAGAAGGGTTTTTGACCACCTCAAAGTAGCCTGCATTTAAGAATAATATATGTTGCAAGTTAAAAATGGGAAAAGAGGGAGAAAACCAGTCTTGTATGGGGTCATTTTTTACACATAAGCATGCTCACGGCAGTAATATGTAAAAATTTGAACTAATTTATCAAGAAAATTCCATTCTCACTCTCAGTCAAGGTATTAGTGAGAGTGTTACCATTTCTTGAGATCTTAACTGAGCTAAGTGTAAAAGGAGAATTGCGCTTACTAATATTTGCCAAACATTAAAAGAAAAAACCCACAGGCATTTTTATTTTGAGAATAGCGGTATTATTCAATAATTGCATTTATTTTAAAAATGGTATGTGTCACCGTCTGCCACAACTGGCAGTCAGCATAATATGAAGCAGTTTTCTGAGTCCTCCTTCACAGATTAATGCAATATCTTGGTGTAATAACAACAACAACAATAGCTGGGAATGGCTATATTTTAATATTTCCCAAAATATAAAAAAGAAAGTTGAACCAGGTGGGGTGGGTAAGGGAGTCTTTTCTTTTGGGGTGACCTATCTGTGATCAAATGCATATGCAGACTAGCAATTCACCACGGACGTTCTTCTGCTCTGAGCATACTAGATTCCAGTGCTCTCCATCACAATGAACACACACAATTTTTAGGAAAGATTACCTCACTCTGTGTGGAATAATGTTTATTGGGGCTGACAGAGCACCAAAAAGGAATTTTGGATCTGCTCGCCCCTTTCCTCTTTTCAGAAGGAAACAGACTCAATTCTCCTTCCTCTGTCTCCCGATGACAAGTAATAAGAACATACGAAATCTGAACTGATCGCATCTTGGGCATTCACTTTATCAACTTGACGTAACTGGTTGAATTATCAAATACAAATGCACAGGGGGACTGGCGTGCATCCAATGTGTGTTAAAAGCCATGATACAGCACCCTAAATATAAAGACTGACTATCATTGCCTTATCTGTGTGACCTCAAAGTATGGAAAGATTGAGATCTTGTGTTAGATCAGCTATTGGCTTTATTTGATCACTGGGTGCACAGTCATGTTTTTGGGCACCCCAACACTTGCTGAAAAATTAGTGGAGGTAAGAAAATTATTTAGAACGTCTGTATAACATGAATGATAGCTCAGGTGTTTGCATGCTTGCAAAGTATTGAAGAAAAGAGATGGATGTTTGAGAAAACTACCCTCCTTGTAGTGGTCATTTTAACCTTGAAGAAAGTGGATATTCTCCAGAGAGCCTGAATGCTGCCAATGTACAACTCTGTGGTAGTGCCAACACTCCAAGAACAAGGAAGAAAAAGAGTAGCATTCTGATCCTCATTTACAATAAAACAGAGCAAATAACAAATTCCAATACCATTAGCACAAAAGGGAATGCAGAAGAATGCAGACTTAAGAGAACAGTCTCATCTCCCACAGCATATGGACATGGATTATGAGCTACATTTTAGTTTTGAGATACATGCTGAGACTGTTCAGTGACTGTATGCAGCAGCACAGTAGCTGCCTCATTAAACTTAAATAGCCTAGACGGTGCTGTGCTTACAGATCCATGCTACAGAATTCTACATTTTCTTGCTTGCTGCTTCACTGGCCTCATTATGTACAGCAGCAAGATTATAATTCTGCATAAAGTGACCATCCATGCTTTTACAAAGGTATCCTTCAATCAGTTATGAGTGTTTCTTAACCACCAAATGATGCAGCTAAGAGCAAAATATTAAATGCACCAAACTCTCTTACAGTGGCTGCTAATTAAAAATAATAAAGATTGCAGTGATTCTGAGCAGCCCACCCAGCATACCACATTTAAACACATAGATAATATATTTTTAAAAAATAGTTTTAAAATTTAAAAACTGTCATTCATCCCATTAAACATACAGCAGATTTGAGGGGTGGGAAAAGAGAACAAGGGAAGAGTTCAGCTGCTGAAAGAGTTCATGGATGACATGACATTTCAAACCAGATCAAAGCCAGAACTCTGATTGGGTTAACAATCCTTCTTCTCCTTCTTCTTTCCTATCCCTGGTCAATCAAGCAAGAATTGTAAAATGAACACCAAACTCAACTTAAAAAAAAAAAAAAAATCAGCTGTGACAGAAACCCTATGATGTAATTCTCTGAAACCAAAAAAACCTGATTAGATTGTTTCTCACTATTCTCTCTGAACACAGTACCTCATGCAATACACATCTGAAAATGGTGTAAGTGATAAGCTGCACATATTGAACTCCAAGGTAAATATCAAGAATTGTTCTGAGACTTACTGACTACGGCATCATCAGAGCATACAAAAATAAAAATAAATCTTGCCACCTAACAAATTCACATCCCACGCATATATTGCTGTATTTGTTGTAAGTGTTTCAAAATTAAACATACGGAAATTGCTTATGGTTCTATGAACCTAGAACCATACCCCATTTTGGTGCAAAGACCAATTCCCCAGCCAGCATGGAATTCTGGGAGTTGAAGTCCACATGCCTTAAAGTTGTCAAGGTTGAGAAGCTCTGATTTAAGGGGTATTCCAACTTATTCCAAGTTCTTGCAATATCTAGTTAATAACTAATAACTCTTTAACTTATAAACAAAAATACTGTAGCCTTAAAATCATCTCAGACATATACAATATTGAAAGTAATTCAGAAGTTTTAGATGCTGCTGGTGCAACTGCACCAAATTGCGAAATCCTTTATTTATCAATGGTTTGGTTCAGTTGTGGAATTAACTTATATAAATGACTAGCTAGACTGTATATCTTGGCCTTTAGAAGAAAAGTTAATGTAATTTCTGCACCAAAAATTTGAATTTTCAAATCTCCATATATCCTGCAAGTTTAGATGTTTTACTTTGCATAATTCATTTTCATTCTGCTAACCACAGTAAAGGACAGACAGCAATGTAGAACAGATAATATATATTCAGCTCAGTCCCCTTTCAGAGATCTAAGTTCATAGCACTTCCAAACCAGATTTCAAGACTCTCACCGTTACTTGAGAGCAGAGATGGACAGAATACTAATAGATCTTTGAGTGATCTGGAATGGATATGCAAGATTGTCTAACACCAGTAACAACTAAAAAAGGTTTTGCTCCCTTGCCTTAAAATCCAGAGTTTTATTTTTATGAAAACTATTAAAATTGAACTTGGAACCCTGAGAAAGTTTAAGCCTTTGCAATAAATCTTGCTTTTACTGCATCATAACAAACTGCCCCATAGCAGTAATACAATAGGGAAGCCTAGATGTATCCCATGAAATATGTCTTTCCCAACGAGCAAGTGAACAGAGAGAGCAAATGGCAGTTTATCAAGGGACTTGGGAGAAAGAAGAGAACACGAGCCAAAGAGGGGAAGAGACTGCTGTTGCTGCTGTTGCTGTGCTTGACTGCTAATTGCTACTGATAGTTTCCAGAGTGCTGTGGAATGATGGCTTATATTTTCTTGAGTGATTACCCATTGAATCTGTTTGGAGCACTGCTCTTCCTTAGTTCAGGCAGCTAAAGGTAGTGTACAAGGGGAGGGAGGGAGTTTCCAGAGAGCAAGTGAACAGGAATTCAGCAGGGAGGCACTCCCCTTTCCTTTTTCTTCTTTCCTCTTTTTTCCCCCATCTTCTTTCATTCCGGGCTAATCTTCAGCCAGAGAGACAGGATCTCTAGATCTTCTAGATCTAGGAGCTCATAATCAGAACAAAGGTTTGGGTGGCAGAGCAGGGCTCTGACCAACATGGATACCAAGGGAAGCATCCTTGTGACCTACAAATGTGTGAAACATTTGTCTTCCTGACCCCAAATGTAACCTTGTTTCCTTATTAAAGGAGAAAATAAAGGGACTTGAAAAGTTGTTTCACTGAAATATATCAGGGAAGATGAGAGGTTCATGGATGGGAGAGCTCAAGCTCTCCAGGAAGGGCAGAAAAGTGAAAAGAAACCAAAGAACTGGGGAAAAAACTTTGCTAGAGGGAAAGACATGGAACAATATGACCCCAAAAAACAAGTGCACTCAGAATCAATGAAATCCAAATATGGGTACCAGATTCTCCATTTAGAGAATGACAGAAACCCACCTGAGGAAACCATATCATAGAACACTGTAGAGGACACTTGGACCACCATGGATTGAATAACTCCAGGAGCCATCCTGAGAAAGAAGAGGTGTGTCATAGCAGTGGGTGTTTCCCTATTAAGAATTTAGCTGGTTGTGTCCAGAGCCAACATGATACTGTAGGAGATATTTTGTTTTCCAGGTGTGCTTATATAGGACATGGTGGTATCTGTTCAAACCTATTTAAACCTACTGACAATTTTCTTTTTCTCTTGATCTGTATGAGTATGAATGATAGAGCTAGAAGAAATCTTGAAAGAATCTTTGGACGCTATGAAATCTCAGGGAGGAAGATGAAGGAAGTGGGAGTACAGGTAGTATTTTCATCAATCAGCTTCATTCATCATTTAAGGGTCATACTGCAAGAGAAAATAGGATCCTGAATATCAACAACCAGCTACATTATTGCTGTTGATATGAAGGTGTTGGATTTTACATAATGGCTTATATGACTTTCACAAACAACTTCTGAGAAGAAATGGGATAGAATTTATAAGAACTTGGAAGGAAATCTTCTTGAAAGTATTTGGATAAAAATAACAAAGAAAGAAGTGACACTGTTGTGGAAATATATTATCAACTGGCAGAAGTTACAGTAGAGATTAGGTCTTTCTGCATCAGAATTGCATATATTGCAAAGTGTAAGTCCACTGCTAGGAGAAACTGGCAAGTTGTAAGGGTGATAGTGAGAAGGCATCCTGAACTTCCTTCTCTTCTGAATTTGAACTAAGAATGGAGTTATTCTCTATTGTTCCATAGGGCAGGATGAGTATCTGTGGATTAAAACTATAAGGAACAAGCAGTCAATCGATGCAATGAGTTTTGTTTGTCAGATGACCATCCAGCCTCTTTTTGGAGACCTCTATCTGAGATGAGTGGGAAGTTGGATTAGATGATGTCTAAGATGCCTTCCAACTCTATGATCCTTAGACACCTGCTTAGTTGGACATTTCCTGCCTTCCCCAATCCCAGCCATTATCAAGAACTGCCCTGTGTGAAGGATTCTGAAAAACTGTCAATGGCTTATTTTTAAGTAATTATTACACTGTTCTTTACAATTGGTTATATTGTTTCTAAACCACTTTGGGAGGATTTTTATCTTGAATGATGGGATATAAATAACTGAAATAGCTAGTTACCTAGATAGGTAAGGATTTGCATCCAAACACTGTAGTGATTATTCTCTGAGTCTCTCTAGAAAGGAATGTCTAATAACAGGGAATGTCCTATCCTTGATTGTGATCTATTTCAATCTTAAAGACATTCTTGTCTGAGTGTAACTGTGTACGTACATGCATATATGGAAAGTAGTTTGGATATATCTATTCCCTTCTTAGTCTTCAGCATTCTTGGGTACAAATTGCTGAGGTTGCTTACCAACAAGCACTGAAACACCTGATAAGGAAAACACATTTACAGCATTCCTGCCTCTGGTTTACTGCTTTATACAAAAGGCAGTGCAGAACGACTATGATATTATTCCTAACTCTTAAAACATACTTGCCATCCTGTATTTCTATTGCTTCCAAAATATGATAGCAAAAGTCTGGAGAAAGCAGGTATGGGAAAGGACATTTTCCTTTTCCTGAAGGACATAATCATATAAATTATGTAGAGAATATGATCTTCATGAGGCAATACATTACCTCCTTAAGGGAGCATCATGGTGCCACTTAAGTATTTCCCTTTTGCATTTCTATTACTGATTTAAGTGACAGGTGTGAAAAGTGCAGAGACTCAGAATATTCCTTACTCCCTACTGACTACTCATGAATGGATGCTGAATGACAATAGCATTACATCACATATTTCAGTTCCTCCATGGAGCTCTAAATATAAATCAGTTAATGAATAAACTCTCCAGTGAGGCAGTAAAACAGGGCTGCACACAGAAACATTGTGGTAAAAACTGGTGGATTAATTTTGGGCTGGTCTGGAAGGATTTGCAAAAGTAAGTCCGCTAGCTTTTCAAAGATCAGAAGAGCCACTCTTCGGTTCTTGCAAGGTCTGGGTATGGACTTATACTTTTAATAATTTGTGGCAGAAACCAAATATGGTGTTTCGTAAAGCCATGAATAGTAAGTACTTAATCATTAAATAATTTCTTGAATATTTAATCAAGGATTATAATAATATAGTCTACTTTCTTCATAAGACCCAGTTCAAACCAGGCAAAATTTAATCTTATCAAATATCCTATTCTGGCAAAAAAGAAAGAAAAATATCTATCATAATACTTTTATTCTTATTTTGTGAGTGAGAAAAGGGAAAGGCAAACAACTATGCAGATCTATAAATCTAAAGATACAATTACTATATAAAGACATTTATATATTGCAGTTCATCAATATTTATTTGCAGGGACTATACAATGTAAATTTACATTCAAAAACAATATGGTCAATTAAAATCAATATATCAGTAGATTTTATATCAATATAAAAATAGAATATATAATAAATATATTTTATATAGAGAGAGTATATATATTTTGCTATCTATATAGTAAAAATACAGCAGAGTATATAGGCCCATCTCCAATATTTGAAATAAAATTTATATAAAGTGCCTGAGTAAACAGAATTTTAAAAAAAAGTCCAGTATATAGAAAAAATAATAATAAAGCAAGCATCAAGTACATTTCTTTGGGATGCCAAAAATGAAAAAAAGTGCACTTTTGGTGTGTCTGCCTGGTTTCTTTTGGAGGTAGCATTCTAAGAAGGCATAACAATAATAATAACAATAACAACAAGAACGACAAAAAAGTATGGATAGAGGACTTTGCAATACCTGGAGACAGGAGAATAGAAGAGAAAGAACTGGAGAAAATCACAAAATACAAAGACCTGCAAATAGAAGTAGAACAACAATGGCAAAAGAAAGCAAAGATAGTACCAATAGTTATAGGCGCCTTAGGTGCAATCCCAAAACATCTGGAGCACCACTTGAACACCATTGGTATTGACAAAATCAGTCAATTGCAAAAGGCAGCTTTACTTGGAACAGCTTATATTCTGCGACGATACCTTTTAACACCATCAAACAACAACATCTGCCTATCCTAAGTCCTTGGGAAAGACTCCATAGGTGCATAAAAATGCCAAATCCAGTCTAAACATCTGGCTGACTGTGTGACCAACCATCATCATCATCATCATCATCATCATCATCATCATCATCATCCAAGAAATTGTTTTTAATAAATTCAGAGCAATGTTAAGTAGGATTCCATAGTTACCTGGAAAATTAGGTCATGATTGGTGGGATTTCCTAACAAAGGAAATACTAAAAGTGAAGTCCTATCCTCTATCATCTCATCCTTTAAATTACAGGAAGACATATTGCAGTTGAATGCTAAGTACAATTGCTGAACATTAAAAGCAATTTGATAGTGGAACTAATTACCTAGAATAATGGTGGGCTCTCCTTCCTTGGATGTGTTCAAGAAAAGGCTGGTCAGCTATTTGTTATTGTTATTTTAACTTGGATCCCTGTCTGAAGCAGGGATTGGATTCATTGGGCTAATGGCCCCTTCTACCTTTATGATTCCATGATTTTATGCACATGGCCAGCCACTCATTCTCTAAACATTTTTATGTTTTTAAAAGTTAAAAGAAAGAACTTGCATTACAATAAGCAACCTCAGCCGTTTTGGGCCCTATCTTGTGCATGCCACTCTAGGTGTTGGTTTTGGTCCTACTTGTGATGCCCCATTATTTGCCCCTTTCTGTTAGGTACACATATCAGACTAAATCTTAAGGCTAGGCTACAAAATACAATTGCTGAGTTGACATAACATGCTATGCCCAAGTAAAACATATTATGGCTTAATATGAAAACTTGGTTCACATAACAAGCTAAAACAATGGTTGAATTCCCATAGCACACTATGTCATACCCTACTCAACTTCATTTTAATCAAGTCTAATATTTTTTGCAAACTCAGGCCCTGGTCCTCAGATGCAGCGCTGATATCCAATTGTACCTAGTTTTAAAGATGTGAAATAGAGTTGAATATCATCATCAACAAATTACACATACCCTTATTTCTATGGATAAACTCTACATGTAGATGTTAAATAATATGGAGGACAAGAGGGAATTCTATAGAATTCCATAGTGTGTCAACAGTTTCCTTTAAAAGCTGCCCCCTGACAGCAGTTATACAGATATACATAGAACCATTTTATCACCAGCCCTATAATTCTCAATTCACGTAGTTAATCCAAAAAAGATACTATGATTGATAGCATAATAAGACAGGGAGAAGTCCAAGATAATAGAGAGGACTGCATTGCTGCTGTATTTTTTGAGCATCAGAGCAACCAAGACTGAACACAGACTGAAATGGTTACTAGCTAAGAATATGAAGGTTGATAGAATTTACCATTTTAGGGTTCTTACCCATGTACTCTTTATTTTCCATATGGGATTATTCTTGATTATTTGGAAAAATGCAAACCACTACTGATTCTTCAAATGGCAGTGCCAATAGTACTTATACTAGTATTTCAGGTATCTGGACTTGCTAAGCTTTATAATAGTTTGATCAGAGATTTCTAAAGGGCTTAAATTTTCATGCTGAAATAAATTACATCCTGTATAACTCACCAGGGAAAACTTGCACTGCATTCCGATTCACCTCTGGACAATGAGATTCAGACAAGAATCTCTTTGGCTGATCTACAATTATGTAATTAATTTCCCTTGGAAAATTGCCAGTCAAAACTAAAACATTTATTGCATTCAATACATGGTTTTATTATTGCATTATTTTGTGTTGTTTTAAAAAGCTCATTTGGGTTTTTTCCTACCAAGTACTGTAATTCATTCTGAGCCTTCAGGCAAAGTATCCTAAAATATATACATTAAATTAAGTAATATTAGTTCAATAAAATATTCTCTTTTTCTTTGTTCTTTTTCATTAATCCATTTTAGGTCAGTATTATGAATATCTAATTTCATCTTATTTCTATTCTGTACATGCACATCTGAAATACAATATGCAGATCTAGAATTGTTCTCTTTGGTATCATATTAGCTAAATAAAAGGTCACTACTGAACACTCACAGAAAAATTCTACTGAGCTTTAGAAATCCAAGGCAGTAACCCAATTTATAAAAGTGTCCATATTTAGCTATGCCAATAGGCAACATTTCTGTTAACAAACTTCAGAAAATAGTTGTCCAGAACAAAGGGCTTGTTTCAGAAGTGCTTTAATGGTTTGCCAAAGAATAAAAGTGTGACTCAAGGAAATCAAGGAAGACTGCAGTATTCCACAAATGACTGCAAACAAGCATGGATATACTTAGTAAGTTACAGTCAAACATACAGAGATGTCAAACTGCAGTCTTGCCAGCCTGGAGATGAATTTAAGAGAGAACTCATTTGCATTTACAACAGGAACGCAAGTTGAAATACTCATTGCACTTTTGACTACTATGCATAAACTGAGCTCATTTCTCCAGTGCATCACATGTTGATGAACTGAATTATCTAACTGGATATTTCTCATTTCAATAAAGATTGTGAGATGGTCTTCAGAAAACCCTGAGTAGCTTTTGATGCACAGGATACAAAAAGCTTTTTTAAAATAAGATGTGGGAGCCAAAGTTGAATAAATATTGAAGTAGTAACTTGTATGAGTTACCCATTTGTGCTTTTTCAGCACCTTTAAAAAAAAAAAGCATAATGCTTCAGTAATGTTCAATACTTTCAAGCGCTCAGAAACCTATAGCAACTTCCTATTTCATGTTATTCCCAAGAGTCTCCTACTAAGTTTCAAAGAAATACTCAAATACTCAAAAACATTTATCCTGCAGCTGTTGAAATTCAAGGCCACAAGGAGAAAAATACAACTAGCAAATTGATAATGGAAGGCTCTTCTAACAGTAGTCATCCACTTCAAAGCAAGAGAGAGCAAGAGAGGAGGGGGGGAAGGAAGAAGAGGGTCTCAGACTAGAATCGTATGCACTGGAAAAGGAAATAATCATCCTCAGTTTTTAGAGTCTATGAAAAATCATTAATGCTACCAACATTTTGTGCACATGCAATGTGTATATTAGTTGCTCAAATATATATTATTAAAAAGCAATTAATCATGGAATTAATCATTAATCATCATTATTCAGTTCCCAATTTAATATGAATCTAGAAGCTTACAGACTTCTTATGGCTCTTTTGAAATTGAGATATGACCTTGCATAATTTTATTTCTTATCTGCTGATGGTACAGAAGATGTACAGAGTATAGAATACTCTAAAATACATGAAGAATTTCTGATGTGAAAAAATTAAAACAAAAGATATATTTAAAAACCAACATGAATTGCATGTTGCTGCTTTGGGGGTGCAATAGGCTATACCCCCAAATCCATGGTAGATCTTGTCTAAACAAATATACTTCACTTCTTTATTTTTTAGATTTATATCCTGCCTTACCTCCAAGAGTTCAATATGGCTTACATGGAGATTTCCCTTGATTTTTTTCCCCACTACAATAACCCTGAAAGATAGGTTGGGCTGTAAGAGAGTGACTTGTCCAGTTTCCCAGTGTTCTTCCCTGGCTGAAGGTAGATTTGAGCCTGGGTCTCCCAAGTCCTAGTCAAATTCCTTTATTACTACACAACATTAGTCTCTATTTAGGAAACAACAAATGTCTTTTTGAAAAATTGTTACATATTTCTTCATACTGTACCGACTTTTCCCAGGCAGCTCCTGTATTAGCCCACAGAGCTACTACAACAGCACCAAATAGCTATATGCTAAACCTTGTTGCATCGTCATATACAATTGCTTCAGTCTAGTGAATTAACATTCAACGTCCACAAGCCAAGCACAGCTTCCAAAACAAACGTCAACTTCTGAAATACACAAAAACAAAATAAAGACTATAATTTTAGAGCAGTATGTCCCATGACAAACCAGTCATTTGTACCCCAAGGTGCCTTTGTATCTTAGCTTTAACAGATTTCTGCAATTACTGTGGATTTCAGTTGCTTGAAATATTTGTAAATTTTTCTTTTAAAAACCTGAATCATTTAATTATTCCAGAATAAATTTTGGGTCAACGGTTCATCACTGCTCTTTTTTTTTTAAAGTAAGCATTTGGAGATTTACCCCTTTGGCAGTAATCTGTAGTAATCAATACTACTATTCAAGAGTCAGTAATCTGTTAAACCAGTGGGCGGATTTGTAATTTAGGTAGCATGTAATGGGTGATCTCATTATATACTATCATGGTAGATTGCTAGAAGTCAAAGTGGTGGGATAATTTAATTAGCTTTCCCAGAATGACTGCTACCATAACAGCTTGTGAGAAGGGGGAAGTGCCTTTTTTCCAGGGAAAAGGGCAAACAAAGCACTGGGCTATACCTGTCCACCATTTGAGTTTATTTAAATAATGCATGTAAATGTCAGAAGCATAGGAAAGTAAATAAAGTCTCCTTTGAGTCAAGGTTGGCTCCTGGTGACTTTACAGGCATGTCCATGAAATTTTCTTCACAACAATGTAAGTGGATTGCTGTCACCTTCTCCTGGGATGTTTTTGTAACTTCCCAGCCTATTCTACAGGTCTGGTATTCACCGGCGGTCTCCCATGCAACTACTAACTAGGCTTAGCCCTAATTAGCATCTGAGCACAGGCAAGGTCAGCTAAGTGCTACTACCTGCTGAAGTATACTTGTAATAAAATTCTTGCTAGAGGCTGGTGCACTGTTGGAATCCATTAGAGACAGATAAAATTTTATAAGGACTGGAATTTCCTCCCCCCCGCCCCCGTTATGGTGCATTTCCCCAGTCCATACAAAACAAAACTAAAAAATACACCAAAGTTATTATCATAGTAAATTGATACTACATATTCTTGACAGTATCAATATACTATCAATAGTACACTGAATCTACAGTACCTCTGAAATGTTCAACTGTCAATCCTTAAGTATTCTGTAATAAAAGCAACAGGAATATTTCCATTTCCAATACTGTTTGGCATCTGATTTGTAATCTGATTAGATTTTACAATACTCTTTTACAATATATAGCTCTGCTGGATTTCACCAATATAGAGAAGCAATTCAACCTGGTCTTGTTTTTCTTCATGTTACCCATGCTCTGATTTTTGAAGAGAAAGACATTTTAAGTTCAACTGGTCTAAAATGAACTCCACAGAGCTTCAAGTCCTTAAATAAAACTATACATAACTTGCCTCTATAGTATAACCAGAAAAAAAAATCCCAGACTCCCAGAATGAAAAATTAATGGTGAGTTTTAGATAAAGAGGTAAGGTTGTGTTACTGTTTCTCAATTTATTTACACGCTGCACACTTTAAAAACTTTCCATTCACTTCCATGAGTCACCACACTCTTCAATACATCTTAATTTCATTTTCAAGCCATCCTCTACCAAAGCCCATTTTTTGCCTTTTAAGAACTGAAAGTGAAATCCATTTGCTACAATACCATTTCATTACATCCACAGTTTATTGGTGAGTTATACTATAAACAGGGAATAAGCTTTCTGATCAGCTTAGTCATTAAAAATGTGTACCTCTGAATAAACAGGTGCTTGGGACTGGTAAGAAATAGGCACTGGAAACCATTTGCACTAGCCCTTTATGAACATAGTCTCAGAGGGGATATGCTTGGAAGAAATATATGAGAATGGATGCATCAGTACTTGGAAAAAGCTCCCGGCCAGAGACCAAGCATGGAGTTTTCTAATATTCTGTCAAACAGATAGATATGCTTCTTTGCAATGACCTGTTTCCAACTGGTCATGAGAGACAGAAAAAGTAGAGGGAAAACATGTAAGAAGCAGAAACTGAAGACAATAAGATCCAGAAGCTGTAACAATTCATGAATGAGGCAACTGATTGCATGATAAAAACTTCCTCTGAAAATGCTCTGTTATCTTTTGATTCTATTGTAAAAAGAAATAAATAATACATATTACACACACACACACATTGTATTAGCGTAGTTTGCATAACTATGATTAACTGAATAAATCACAATTAGCTAGGATCACATCATACTAAACCATAAATCATGAATAACAAAACTCAATGGCTTGACTCACACAATGTGCTAAGCCCAAATGAAAAATACCTCTGCATTATGACACAGCACAAAGTGGGTCTCCAGCCTATATGTTGAGCTGCAACCAACCTACTCAGTAACTTGAATGTTATCTGGCAGGGAAATTTTATTATTGCCTGTTTATTACAATGAGAAGTGGGTAACGTCTGGATAAACAGCTCTAGTTCCTTTGTATTTCACAGCAAGTCAATTCCACCTTGAAGTAAGCTGCTATCTTTTAACCTCGGCAGCTTCCACTGAATCGTGAATCTTGGCAAGCCTCTGTTTTTGCTGGAGGAGCCGCAAAGTAATATAACAGCTGGGTAGCTGAACCTGAGAAAGGAATTGGAGAACATGTTCCTATTTCTCCCAGTAAGCAGAAAAGTCTTAAGAAACTCTATCAAGACTGTGATCTATCTATGGGCAGATGAAATATCCTTCATTTTCAGTGCATTTCCAAAAAAGGAAGACTTAATTTGATCCTATGTCACATTGATTTACCATAGCCAATCTTTTCTTCCAACTCTGACCTCAGTTTGACTTTCACATTTAGAGGCTAAAATGAAAGACTGATCTGGCTGTTACATACTAGTATGGCTGCAAAAGCCAAATGAGAAGGTGACACTGCACAGTTCTTGGACTCTGAAGGAAACAGTCTTGCACCTGGGCATTTGGCTGATTTTACCACTTTGTAAGAGCGCTGCATGAAAAGTCACATCTCTGCATTGCTGAAATCAACCACGAGGGGCTTTTTTTTTTGTCTTCCTAAATGCTATGCAGAAGTAGCTAATATATTTTATCTTGTCTATTCTTGCATTGTTCACATCTTCCTTCCAAATCTCTATTCAAATATAATCTTTTTGACCCAATTTAAATCTTGATCCTCCTTTATTTGTATGCACTGCTAGCCTTCCCAAAATCACTTTTCAACAATAATTGTGCAGAGTATAGGAGAAGCCCAGTTACGTTGTTCAAAGCATCATGGTTATATATCCAATATTTTATCTGTGACTTCTCCAAACGGATCATTTGGGCACATCACAGTTTCCCTCAAGGAACACATTACTTTAAATCTAAATGAAAGAAAACTGCCATTTCGGTATATACTGAGACGTCAAATGCATATAAGATTCATAAAAGCTAGTGTGCCATAAAGGCTTTACAGAGTTGGATGTATACATTAAAATTCTTCCTTAGCCGTAAAGGTTGCTTGCTGATTAGGGACCAATCTTTATCTCATGCTCCCATATTTCATATTGTTGTAAAGATAAAAGATTGGGGTATTATGTGCAGTGTTCTGGAAGATAGGTAGGTGTTCTCACACCAGTGAGATGTGCAAAGCGGAGTCTTCAGGGACTGGTGTTGGGATTGCTGTTTTTTAGCTTTTGTAGATGATCTGGCATTATAGCTTGTGAGGGCTTCTTTTGGGAAATGGTACAAACCAGCAACAAACAGACTGGTTTTATCTTCCCTGTATTTCCCCAGGGAGGCTTTTAATAATAATTAAAAAAGAACAAACTGACTTATTTCCTATCTTATCACTTATTACTAAGCCTATGCGGTCTTATGCTATACTTATACTAACATCTGTGTCTATGCCTATGTGTATTTCTCATTCCTAAACAGTCTATAACAATTCTGTTATCTTTTATTGCCAAAGCTTATATCAAAGTCTCTAGCCACCATTTAGCCACCTGCATGTTGGCTTGTGTTCTTGTCAGCCACTGTCCTAAGCTGCCGCTGAACCGTTGGCTTGGCAGTTTCTCAGCCTGTGCTGGGGTAGGAAAAAGAAGGCGCTTTACCAGCTGCTGGCTGATGTAGCTCCTCAGCGTTGCTGCTGGAGTGGTGAAGCTGCTGGGCTCTGTTTCTCCTTTCAGCTTGTCTGCTGCTGGAGTGGTGAAGTCCAAGCCTGTTGACCTGAGGGCTGCTCCACTCCTCCTTTCTGCTTTCCCACACAATGCAAGTCTTCCTCCAAACCTTCACCCCACACTAAAATTCTTGGAATTGCACAATGACAACCAGCCAGAAATCAGGAAGTTGGCCAGCTGCTAATCCTGTCTGTCACAGACTTGCAAGGAGACCTTACAACAGAAGTAGGTAACTTGTGGCCCCAGATCACGCACAGCTCATGAGCCCCCATTCTGTTACTCTTGGAGCTCCTTCTGGCCAGGACTGCTGAGAAATCACAGCCATTTCCTGTCACTGTGAATGGAAAACACATGTAACTATATTATATCCCTAAAACAGACTGCGAGATAGTACATCACAATCTCTCAGTTATCCATCTGCAATATGGGTTAATAGAGGTCTCCTTTGTTGTTATTGTAAGGAGAACAAAATTTCTATGTGCGAAGCGCTTTGAAAATTTGAGACTGATATACTGGGATACTTTTTATTCTTCTCTATGCCAAACAAGAAAGAGAAAAATCACTGGCAATTGTCAATATAAATTATCTATGCTAATGTTTCTCAACCTTGGCAATTTGAAGAGGTATGGACTTCAACTCCCAGAATCCCCCAGCCAGCATTGGCTGGCTGGGCAATTCTGGGAGTTGAAGTCCACACCTCTTCAAGTTGCCAAGGTTGAGAAACACTGGCCTATATGTTTGCTAAGCAAGCAGAGGAAAGTACTAAGAACTTTTTTTTCATTTTTATGGTATGCCCTCCAGATTGAAATGTGTGAACTGAAATCTTTCGTACATATTGTTTGCTGCTAGCCAACACTGTTGTGTTTCTCTTTGGCACTTAGAAAACCAAATGCCTACCATGCCACGGACTTCGAACTGTGCTACTGCTCTGCTGGTTTTCAGCCCACTCAGATTTGCAAAGCATCTGTCACGAGCAAACAAAGTTTTCATGTAAGAAATGCAGAGCATGTTTGCAATGATGTGTGTGTGCATCTTACTACTGTAGTGAAAGAGAGAGCCAATGGGCATAAATACTTCTGTCAATCACAGTTACTATTACAGCACTGGGGACAAAGGAAGTCCCAAGTATTCATCCCAGAACAGCTTAATGGACATTAACAGCTTTACTCTGAAGTAAATGGCTTATGAATTTCAATGGAACACTATAGAATTCTATTCAGTGGCTTAAATGTAAGTTATTAATTTGCATCGTAAAAGCAAACTATATGTTATAAAAGAGCACGGCTCCAAGACACATTCTCTTCTGCTAGCGCTACTTGGCATTTTTACAGCACATTTCAAACGTTCAAAGAATTTAATATACACAATCGCAATAATCCTGTAGGGATGGGGAATTAGCAACTTGCCTAAGGCCACCCAGAGAGAACACTACAGCAATGCCATCACCCCAGCTATTCATTTGGCTGACTTAAGGTTGAAGACAAATCTTGACAAAGTATATGTCTGTTATCTTATGGGAGGAGGGAGAAACATGCACTCATAGTGACTTAGTCCACATCAATATCAGTCTTGTATCTGTGCTGGATTAAAACACCACAACACTTTGGCTGGTGTGGGTCTTCCGGGCTGTGTGGCCGTGTTCTGGAAGTTTTGTTTCCTAATGTTTCGCCAGCACCTGTGACTGGCATCTTCAGAGTGCAGGAGCACAGACAGGAGCAGTTCTCTCTGTGCCCAGGGTGATGTGACCCTTTTTGTGGGTATTTATAGAGATCTGAGGGGGAAGGGGGGATTGGGGGTGTGGGGGGAGGGTTGGGTTACTGAGTGGCTGCTTGTTTTGGTGTCAGAATCTGTGTGTATCTTCCTGGGGATTAGGCAGGGTTTTTTTTTCTTCTATTGAATTGTTAACGAGGGGCTGCTGGGGGTGATTAGCAAGTTCATTGTGTGAACTGTTCACATGTCCTGGTGGTTGAGCTGAGTTCGTTGACCTTTTGCAGGCTGCATTTTTCAGGATTGGTAGCCAGGTTTTGTTGATTTTTAGACTCTCCTCTTTTTTATTGAAACTCTGCTGGTGTTTGTGAATCTCAATGGCTTCCCGGTGTAGCCTGGTATAGTGGCTGTTGGTGTTGTCCAGTATCTCTGTGTTTTCAAATAGGATTTTGTGTCCAGTGTGCTTGAGAGCATGTTCAGCTACTGCAGATTTTTCTGGTTGCTGTAGTCTGCAGTGTCTTTCGTGTTCTTTTATCCTGGTATGGATGCTGCATTTTGTGGTCCCAATGTATACTTGCCCGCAACTGCATGGTATGCGGTATACTCCTGCGGCGGTGAGGGGATCCCCTTTTGTCTTTTGCCACAGGAGTATACCGCATACCATGCAGTTGCGGGCAAGTATACATTGGGACCACAAAACGCAGCATCCATACCAGGATAAAAGAACACGAAAGACACTGCAGACTACAGCAACCAGAAAAATCTGCAGTAGCTGAACATGCTCTCAAGCACACTGTTTGTCCTGGCATATGATTAGGAATTGATTCTCATATTCAGAGCTCGTAGATCCTTTAGACATTGGATAGTCAAATAGCTCTTCATGGACATGTGCTATTTTTATAACTACAATATTATTCTCTATAGAATATTCTAAACAGTCTTCAATCATGACAATTTTCTTGAAATTTATATGAAATCTATCAGATTTCCTTGGAAGTCAAATAGTGTCATCTGACAGTATGTATTCCTTCGTTACACAGAGCTAACATATAGAATCCACCAACTGCTATCTTTCTCACCTCAAAAACTGAAACCATATATATTGTACAAATATAAACACCAAAAAGGATATTGTGGAAGATTACAGGCGAACTACATTTATTAAGGGAAGTTGCATACATGATACATACAAAATACATACCTTAGGGAAAATGGCACACAGCAGTAAGTGTGTGTGTGTGTGCGCGCACGTGCTTTGGTAATCCACAGAAAACATGATGGGCTAGAATAATTTATGAATACATACCATAGTGACATAGACCAAATTTACCTTTTATTTTATTACTGTGTTGGTATAGATATAAATATCAGATTTAGACCAAACTGAAGATCCCATCTCTGTTCAATATGCTATGGTCAAGAAGGTGGGTGAATGGTTGGCTCTACTGCAGTCATAATTCCATCAGAGTCATAAATCACAACGATATTCTGAGGGAGGCATTGTTCTTTCCAGGCCTACTTCTTATGAACAAGCCAGTGGCCTTTATATCTTTGCTTCCAAGCATTTTCTACCAATGGCCAGAACATTTTCAGCTAACCTTCTCTAACCTCCACCCTGACCTTGAAAATGAAGTGCCAACAATATGACTGCAGTTCAGCAACTAGCTGCATTTGTAAACCTCCCCATCCAGCAGCACTTTTTTTTTTTAATGGGAATAGATTGCAAGACTATTTCTGTCAAACATTAGAGGGAGTGCTTCTGTATGTGAAATTTATAACAAGAGAGGTAATCCTTAATATTATGTCTCACTCAGCTTCATTTTGTCTCCTTTCAGAAAAGGAAGAGGATATAGCTATAAAATTCTTACCAAGAGCCAATTACTTCATTCTCTCAAAAGAAGTATTCCGAGATGAGCATTGCTCAACTAGGCTCTGGGCTGGGATGCCAGAGATCTCCCTTGGTGATGCAAGAATAAAAATGTGTCTGGCACCTGAAATGAAAACTGTGCATGTGTGTCAGCTCTCTCTTTCCAAGTTCACTAATGAGTTACTATTGGAATGACTTCAAAAGGTCAGCTGTGTCATAAGTGAAAAATAACAATTTATTTTGGAGGATTATACAAAGTATTTTCTACAGAGTTTCCAGGAGACTTAATGAAACAAAATGCCACAGACATCAGGATCATATTTAAAATCAGATTAGGGATGAAAATGGACTTTCGTATGAAACAAGTGATTAAAAGTGCAGTGTATTAATTTTAACCCTAGCCTTCTTTTCTAATTCAAAGGTTGGCCCTGACAGCCCCATCAAGGATATAAATTGCTGTCTGTGAAAACTTTTACAAGCATTTACTATTCTGTTCTTCAATCACAAAATTTATCCTAAAAACTGACAATAATTAAAAATATCAAAAATTATATAAAAATTCATGAATCAACATCATACTTTTTACTAGATTAGGCTAGTATATTAAATGTGACCTGATCTGGATAGAATTTAGGTTGCTAAGCAACTTGGTCATTAAGTGAATCGCAGCGAATTTTATGACCTTTTTTATGATGGTCATTAAGTGAATCACATGGTTGTTAAATGAATCATGTAGTTGTTAAGCGAATCCAGCTTCCCTGGTGGACATTTTTTGCTGGAATTTGCTTAACAACCATGTGATTTGCTTAATGACCACATGATTTGCATAACAAACATTGTAAAAAAGTTCACAAATTGCAATCATGTGACTGTGGGGGTCATAAAGCACTTTTCCCAAGGCCATCGTAACTCTGGACTATTGTTAAACGAACAATCGTTAAATGAGGACTACCTATAGTTATCCAGTCCCTGGCAACACTCAGGTAGGTTATTGCAATGCCACTGAAAACTTAATCTAATCTAAATAAGATCAGCAAAACTCTTAACTGGCACTAGATGATACAATCACATCCAAGCATCTACATTAGTTTCTATTTCATTTCAGGACCAAACTTAAAGCACAGGTTTAAACCTTTAAAACATTAATATTCTCACATCCCAGGAAACACTTTGCCAGCTGCACTTCAGAAAAGCACCCTTGTCAAGAGATGTGCAACACAAACTAAATTGGGGCAAAAAGAGTAATCTTCAAATAGTTTTACTTTTCCCTTTTGGACTTTTTGTGTGAAACAGAAAAAAATGAAATCATGATATATGGATCTGATCATTAGTAATACTAGTAGACAATAGATCTTATGTTGTAGTCTTAGAATAAGAGTTTAATGTTTTACTTATATCTGCTATAAAAGAAGGTGGAAGTCATCTTTTTTAAAATTTCTGTTTCTTCTTTTTCTTTCTGCACTCTTTTTCTCTATTCTTTCTTTTTTCTATTCTTCTTCTTGATTGTTAGTACTTGTTAGATTTTATCTTTCTATTTTAAAATTTAGTAAAGTTATTATAAAAAAAGGAAATAATTTTATTCAAGCAGCATAAAGAGGTATAAGAAGTATATCCCTGAGCAATAAAAAAGAATCTATATACTGCTAAAACTCTCATTGTGTTTATCTGTTTCTCTGCTTGTACCCTCAAGTTAGCCCAAACAGTGCATTATACCCCAACAATTTTTGAATCAAGGTAGCTAAAAATCTGCTAATTTAAAGAATGCATAAAAAATCCAGGACCCATTACTCCTGTAGAATTGAAATTTCCACAATATTCACGCCAGTTTTATTTGCAAAGTTGTGGCCATTGCAGTGTCCCTGCAGCCATGTGATCGTGATTTCAGATGCTCCCTGCCAGCTTCCCACAAGAAAGTCAATGGGAAGCCAGCAGGAAGTCAGAAGTCGCTCCCGCTCCCACTGCTTTTTTGCCCACTCATGGTCATTCTGTTATCTGTTTAGGTAAGTAAATATTGACTTACTGAAGTGCATTTGCCACTACAATTATTTTTCTATTTATGATATATACTCTTCTTAGACGATCATGGGACCGTCCAGCATTGGGGTAAAAAAAGTATGGTCAGCCTAAAATCTAATGTGCATTCTGGTCACATCAGACTGCACTACCTTTCTCTCAAAGGATGACCCAACGAGTCACAGGGTTGTCTGGTATACAAATAAAACAGAAGGTAAAAACAGTGTAAGGGACTTAATGCCAGAATTTAAAAGGAAGAAAATATGTTAGTGAGGGACCTATAAATCCTTCTAAGTGAAGCTTCAGGCATTTATCAATAATGCAAGAATTCAGTCAAAATGGAAAGAGCTATGCTTGCTAGGACAAGAATCACTTGATGAGAAATTGGAACAAAGAGTTTTAACCCCATATTAAAAATAGCAGGTCACTCAGCCAACAGTAAAAAAATACATATATTTTTTTAAAAATTAGACCCAAAGAAAAAGTTCCTGCATTGAACAGTGTGTCATTTTTGGAAATGCTAGCAATGATTAATTGTTATTAAAGACCATTTGGTGATTAAAACTGTTTTACCACTAACATGTCCACAATTAATCTAAGGTTTTTTTTATTTGCTAGCTAGATTTTCTCTTATCAAAATAAATGCTTCAGTGGTTGGAACCTTATAGCATAGCTTAACCACCTAGGTTAAAGGACCTGATTAGTATTTCAGCGGAGACTCCCAGAAGATACCAGCATTTTAGACTAGAATGGGAAATTAAAAAAAAGAAACTAAAAGTCCTAGAAAAAAAGCAATAGCATTAAAAAAAAAATGTTAAGAAAGCTACATAGCTATGTCCATGAAGTTACCGGGAAGCTTGATTTAAAGGAGATTTGAAATGTTCACAGCCACCTTTTTGAATTAAACATTTAAAAAAATCTAATGTCTTTGTAGCTATTTTTTATCTTTACCAAGTACAGTATTACAGTAACAGCTGAGAAGTTACAAGAGATTGAGATAACAGTCACTATTCTCTGCTGATGAAGTCTACTCTCCTGCAGTATATAAAATTAGATGGTAATGTTATACTTTCCCTCTTTTTTTGTGTCTTGGTATTCAGACATTCAGTTGAGCAACCTTTAAATTATTGCAAAGCACAAAGACTGCAATGCCTAAAAATCCTTAAATCACTCACCTAGCACAAACATCTCTGTAGTGTTCCAGGAGTTGTTGGAAACTAGAATGTTAATCTACTACATATTGTATGATTCAGAGGAAATTATCAGAAAGATGATCCTGTCCTCATTATATTTCTGAGTGGGAATTCTAGTATCCCTTTTTCATCCATTTGCCATGGAACCTACTGAAGTCCCCATGAAGAAATTGGCTGTATTTCATCTTATCCAAGTGCTAGGCTGTCCACACACCAGACCATAAGACATGGAAACAACTGTGAAACAATTCTATTCAGTGTCAGTTGAGTTAAAAAGCCAAAGAAACACTTCTTAATGTTTTTCAATTTACCTCAGCAGTTATTGGCTTTTATCCAAGATACCTCAATTATAAGCCAAGAAAGTCTATTTCATGCTCATCAAAACCAGAGTACCTTAATAATGTTAGAAATGTGTTGGACATTTTGGAATATTTGGAGCAACATATTGAAAAACAAGCTGCATTGATCTTAGATGCAGAGAAGGTCTTTGACAATTTGAACTGGGCTTTCTGGTTCAAGGTTTTGGAAGATATGAATTTTGGAAAGAACTTTATAAAATGGGTAAGATTGATCTACACTTCACAGAATATTTGTTCCACAAAAAGGAACAAGACAAGGATGCCCACTGTCTCCTCTCTTGTTTATTTTGGTTCTTGAAATACTGAACAGAGATATAAGACAAGATGAGAGTATTCTCAGAGAAAGATTAAAAAAGAAACTTATAAGTTAAGGGCTTTTGCAGATGACTTGGTGTTGGTTCTGGAAGATCCATTAAAGGTAACTGAAATATTAATGGACAAATTAAAAGAATTTGGTGCATTAGCAGGTTTCAAGATTAAAAAACAGAAGACAAAGATGTTAATAAAAAATGTGAAAATAGAAGATCAAACAGAATTAATGAATAAAATGAGTTTTAAGATTGAGGACAAGGTAACATATGTGGGTGGGCATCATTATGACAAATATGAATTGTATGTTATTTCAAAATAACTATGTTAAGACATGAAGTTTTAAAAGACATGTTAAGATGGGAGAAATTACAATTGTCATTGCTGGGGAGAATTTCTGTGTTAAACAGTGGTAGGAGGATATATCTAACTTTGTGTGGCTGGGGAGAAGACCATGAGTTAAATATAAGGTGTTACAAGATGCAAGGAAAGAGGAGGATTGGGTATACCTGAACTGAAATTGGATTTTGTAGCATGTTTGGTTTAGATGAAAGAGTGAGTGTTGCTGAGAAATAGAAGGCTTTTGTAGTTAGAAGGACATGACCTGAGATTTCAGTGGCATGGATATTTGTGGTACGATAAAGTCAAGGTTAATGTGGATTTTAAAAACCATTATGTTAGATGTGCCATATTGAGACTATGGAATACAAGCAAACCCAGGTTGTTCCTGAAAACAACTTTGCAGCTCTCAGCACAAGAAATATTTTATAGATGAGAAATAATAGGCAAACACAAATGGCTAACTTATCATGAGATATTAGAATTTGTCAAGGGGAATGTAAAATAAAATCAAGAGAAGAACTGGTGGCAGAGGAATATAGTTGTCAATGGTTCTCTTATTTACAATTATTAGAAAGATTTAAAGTAGACAAAAGAATTTATGGTTTTGAACACTGTAAGACTGAGTTTGAAACAGAATTGTGTACAAATGATGAACATGTCATTGCTAAAATGTATAAACTTTTACTGAAATTTGAAACGGAAGAAGTGAAAGAATGTATGATAAAGTGGTCTAAAACTTTTGGTTATAATATACAGATGGAACAATGGGAAAATATGTAGTTGAAAGGTTTGAAATTTGCACCATGTTATAATCTTAAAGAGAATTTTTATAAAATGAGGTACCGTTGGTATATGTCACCAGAGAAATTGTCTAGGATATATAAAGGTACTTCAAATTTATGTTGGAAATGTGAATAACAGGAAGGGACATTTTATCATGTTTGGTAGACATGTAAAAAAGCTAGAAAATTCTGGATTCAAATACAGACACTGATTCAGATGATTTTAAAGATTAATATATAATTGAGACCAGAGTTTTTTTCTGGGGGGAATTGATGGACAAACAGTTGGAAAAAAGACATGGAACCTTGTTTTTGTACACGATAACTGCAGTAAGATTATTATATGCACAAAGATGGAAAGATTCAGCACTACCCATAAGAGTGGAATGGTTGGTGAAGGTGATGGAAATAGCTGAGATGGCTAAATTGACATTTTTTTCTGTTTCATGCAAAAAGTCTATAAGGGGTTTCCATTCAGCAATAAATGTAGATATTGAAAAAAGACAGTATCTACATTTATTGCTGACTAGAAACCCCTTAGACTTTTTGCGTGAAACAGAAAAAAAATGAACTTATGATTTATGGTTTTGATGATTAGACAGGATAGATTATCAAAAGAAGAGAGTTATGTTGTAACTAGAGTAAGAGGTCAATTTATAATTGTACTTATAACTGCTGTAAAGAAGATCAGAAGCTACTTCTTTGTATCTTTTTTCTTTCTTTTCTATTTTTTCCTTTCTTGCAGTTTTAGCTCTCTTTGATGCCTTTTTCTTTTCTTTTTCTTACTTTATATTAGATTATATTAGTTTTATCTTCCTTTTTAAAAATCTGTAATAAAAATATTTTTTAAAAAGGAGTACCTTAGTAAATCCATGTTAATGGTCCTTTTTTTCTGAGCTATTATGCATGTACATTATCATTACGGTTATATTTGTATCTTTTGCCCTCTATTCAGAAAGCTTGAAAAAATTATTCTGCATAAGTAAGAGCTAAAAAGAAGTGCTCTTAATGAAATAAGTTTCTCCACAATCCCCTTTAGAGGAGAGATGTGCCCGGGCCTGGGGTCCTGAGTGTGTGAAGGGCCCCATTTCATGGTTGTGTTGACATCGACAGTTTTTAAAGATCATTTGGCTGCATTTATATTTATTTTTTGTACTGTTTTTAATGTTGATTGTTTTTATTGCTGTTAGCCGCCCAGAGTCATTGGTCTGAGATGGGCAGCTGTATAAATTGAATGAATGAATGAATGAATGAATGAATGAATGAATGAATGATTGAATGAATGAATGAATGAATGAATGAATGCATGGAGAGATTATAAAATACAGTGGAATCAATGGAAAAAAAATGTCCCAGCCCAGACTCCCTTTGGAATACTGAACCACAAAGGGTTGGTAGCTTTCCAGAAGTGTCAGGACATTCCCTAATAGTGGACGTGGTTAGGAGAGATGCTAGTAAAGTGCAGGGTGAAGAAGCTGAGAAATTTTGCAGACCAGAAACACAGATTCTTTACAGTAACTTTGGAGATAAATGGAAAGTTGTAACCTTCCTGATATGAATTAACCAGTAATATTTCTGTGATACTGAGTGTGATCCCAGACTTGGGCTGATGAATGAAGGAAAGCTGACTAAATTCTGTACTTGCTTCAGATTCCAAAGCATGGGTTTCCACACCATGTCTACAATCTTCATGAAAGCCATTGTTTCATAACTTTTCATTAAGAAACAAATAAAAATCAAATAAATAAATAAGGATAGTAATAGCCCTCTAATATCTAGCTGGCTTGGCCAAAAGGCAGGAATAGCTATACATTTCATGATGAAAAAAAAAATCCCCTCACTTCAACAACATCACTTTTCTTCCTTTGAGAACTGGCAATGTTGCAATGTCAGAGAAAATAGATGTATTTTATTTAGTAAGCATAAATCACTGCCAACTTATGCCTAGGAAAATGAGGCTTGCCTTCAAATAAATGTGAATAGGACTGCAACTTGTACTATTGTTCAACCAGACAACGAATATTATTCCAACTGAACAAATTTCAGCTGAAGCCCAGTATAGAGGTATCTTTGGTTTAGAAAGCTAAAATATACAATTCATACAGAGTAACATTGGGAACAAATAAGGAAAATTTCCTTACCTATGGTCTCTTATCAAAAAGTAAAACCTTCAAAACTCGTTTCCCTCTTGTACTTTTTGAAAAGGATTTCAAACAACTCAGCTTCTACAACCCTATTCAGTACCCTAGTTGTGAGTCCAGCTCCTTTTCTTTATGTCTGATATTTATAGAAAGTGTGTTATATGAATCTTACAAACCCCTTCTTTTGAAAAGCCAGGATCTATAATACTGTTCTGCAATATAGAGTTCCCTGCCATGCATTATTTTGGGAGAATTATTTGTAAGATAAGTATAACCGTGAAAAGATCAGATATGCAATTAGACCACTGGACAGCTTGTTTTCTCTCTAAGATGAACCAAGTGACTGAATCTGAGCCAAATCTCAGGGTGCCTCTATCTTTTCCTATAATGTTTGTTCAATTTTCTTTAGATATTACTTCTATGACATGATAAAGTTTTGGTAAAACATCCCTCTTTTAATAGTATCACCAATTTATTGCTGATTGGTGGGTAATCCAACAAGTGCTGTACTGAACATTTTAATTACAATATGAATCTTAGAAGATTCTTACAGAATGTATGAGACTGAGCAATTGAAAAGTCAAAATAAACAGACTTACAGTGAATTATTATACATGAGTCCCCATCTGGGAATTCTGAGAATTATAATCCCAACTCATTAGAGGGAGGGAGAATCACAGAGAAAACTTCTATATAGTATCACAGTGCTAACTAGCTTTCCTCATTGTTTGAGGAAATAAAACACAAATATTAAAATGATAATTTATGCTTATGTTTATATAAGCAGGTGAAATATATAGGTATTTGGGGCAAAAGAAATAATTGATATATGAAGGCAATGTCAGCTATTAGGGTTTTGATAAAGTGAATAGCATACACTTTCAATATATTAATTTTTCTGTGATGCCCACTGAACTCAAATGTGTTCCACCTTTAACTGTAAATCCTGAGTACTGAAATATAATATTGATAAACCTTACTGATTTTAATATAGATTTATTTTCCAACACAATCCTGAAAGCATAAAGCAGGTAATTTAATTTATACCCTACAAATGTTTTGAGTTTCAGTTCCTTCAACCCCAAATAGAATAATTAATGCACATCTTTTATGGTGAGCTACAGAACTAGAGTATTTCCATGGGTGTTCATCCAAACTCTGATGAGGCCATCCTAAAGGTAACTGCATCAGGCTTGTTTTCATTGAGATTCTCCCTGAAGAACAAATTTTAGAGTTGTTGTTTAGCTCCCTGGCATGGTTTTAGCTCCCTGGTACAACTTTCAGTTCTCTGACTGATGCTTATAGCTTGGCTATGGCCATGGTCTGCCCTGGCTATGCGTAATTTTTCCCAAAGGGAAGAAATGTGTGGGTTGCATCTAACAGTATCCAAAAACTGACGGAACAGGATTCACAAGTAGAATGATTTAATTAATTAATTAATCCCATGACCTCCCCTCAAGTCTTGATATCCCAAGCTTTTTTGGGGGGTGGGGTCAATTAACACAAACTTACTGTTCTTTCTATGTCTTTCCCTAAATATTGATTAGAAGTAAAAGAAGAAGAATCCTGGTAACATTATTTCTTAGTTGGAAGCTAGAGCAGTCAGTCTAATCTCTTTTCTATTCCCACCATTTCCATAACTGGAATTCATCTTTTAAGGAGGTGAAATGTAACATTTTCAAACAGACTTCCTAGATTGTCCAAATCTAAAGCATACCCAAAGATTTGAGAGCAACTCAGTTTTTCTTGGAACATCCTGCTCTGGCCTTTTCTCCAAAGCAGAAGATTTAGGATTTATCTGAATTAGCTTAATAAATTGATCATATTCAGAATTTTAACCCACTGGTAGCAAATACACTTAAATCATATCTATACATTATAAAGCTGACTGTTTGCCTCATGCATACAAATGATATCCATTTCCCTATTTTACCAATACATATTATGTATTTATCCATTTATGTACAAGTGTATTGTGATAACCTCTGTTCATTAACAATAAGAAACAATTGGTTTAAAGCATACAATAGTTTTATCCTTTGGCTAGGAGAATATTGAACTACTGCCATGAAATATTTTTGGCACCTTTCTGTACCAGGCAAGATGCTTAGGACTGTCCATTTGTTATCCTTAATATTTAATAGGTTATTCCAGGTGTACAGAATGTAGTGCTACCAAATGCAAGGCACTGTTGAGATATGCTTTGTTGTAGATGGACTATGGGCAAATGCTAAAGGGTTACAACTGAAGACAAGTGTCTGGCTTTACATGACATTCAGTGAATGAGAAAATGTATAAGGAATGGCTAATCTAATATCATCCACAAGTTTTCTATACAAATATGCTTTGCCATGCTCAGCTGTCATTCCGTGTCCTTTGGCAAGGAACTGGTGGTATTCAAAGCTATTAGATATAACATCATGCTAATCTACATACAAGGTCTCCAATGAGCTTAGCAGCTGAAGACATCGCATGTATCTTGCATATATTTGTAAGTATATACCTAGACTTCAATATTATACAAATTATGAGGCATTGTATACACTTGCCTGTTTCAACAGCTACAGGACAAACAAGTGAGGACCCATCACCAACAGGAATCATCTTTCTAGCTCATACATTGCATGAATATGATTAGTTGCAAAGCTGCTGAACTCTGCTCCTACAGACACCTTCCTTCATATGCTGATCAAGAGAAAGGCGTATCATTATGGACATAAATCCAGGGGCGATCAAATAATTACAGTAATAAAAAGATAACAGTTAAATCAGTAATTGCTCATGTCAGAGAGGAAACTGGCTCTTCTCTCCACTCTAGCACACAGAAGAAAAGAGGAACTGACAGACTTAAGGACCAATCGAGAAATGAGTAGGAAGCAACTACTTAAAGCGATAAAAGCAGTTTCAAAAGAGAGACCAAGAGAGAAAAATTAAAAGTGACAGATGTGGAAATTCAACAGCTCATGGCAGTCTGCATAGGACAGGCAGGAGCTGTACGTCATTACAAAAGTTCACCAACAAATATAGGACTATATTTCCACAACTCAAGATATGAAAGGCAGGAAATACTGGAAAAAAAGGAATGTTAATAAAGATATTGAGAAATCCACCTAGGGTTTTATAACAATGGGTTTTAAAACGCATCAAACCCAACTCTGATTCTGTTGTGAATGGAAGTTCTGAAGAGAATCCTCTGGCATTTGCCTTACTATACTCTAAAATTGTACTCCCTCCCTCATGGGAGTGAAGAGTTATCTGAAAAATAACCTATTTTTTATTATTGAATAAAAAGAGAGGTAATTACATTTTAAAAAGGAGCTAACACTAGCAAATTTTTATTTTGAAAGTCTGCAACGGGTAAATATTTCTTTCTGTTCCATTTTTCCTTTTCCCAATTTCAAGTCTCCAGTTGATTGATTATGTGCCATCATTTTTGACTCCTAGCAACAACGTATATAGATTTTCTCCATGATGATCTATCCCTTAACTTGGTTTTCAGGTCTTCCAACATTGCACCCATTACCATTGTAATTGAGTCCATCCACCTTGCTGCTGGTCGTCCTCTTCTCCTCTTTCCTTCCACCTTTCCCAGCATTAGAGCTTTCTCTGTAGAGCTAAGTATTTGCATAATGTCTCTGAAGTATGATAATTTGAGCCTGGTTATTAGGCCTTGAGTGAGAACTCTGGGTTGATTTGTTTGATGATCCATCAGTTTGTTTCTTGGCTGTCCATGGTATATTCTGGAGTCTTCTCCAACACCAAAGTTCAAAGGCATCAATACTCTTCCTATCTTGCTTCTTCAAAGTCCAACTTCTGCTTCCGTAGAGTGAAGTCTCCAATTGCCACTTCTCAAACATTCCAAGTGTACCCCATATGACTTTTAATAGTCAGTTTTCTTGATCATGGAATTTTCAGCAAGATTTTACCAATAAAATGTTAATTCTAGATTAAACGGCTGGAATTGAAATCATTGCTTAGGTTAATGGAGGATAAGTTGCTGCCAGGGGCCAAGAGCTTAATCACATATTTTTAAGATTGTGTGACAAATGCCCTACGTTATGGTATCACACAATAATGTGCCCCCCCTTCCAAAATCATCTAATAAATTGATCCATGCTGACAGGCCTAAACAGATAGATTTCAGTTTTTATTTCCCAAAATAAGCTTCTCTCATATAATCCATTTTATTATATACAGGTAGTCCTCCGGTTATGATGGCAATTGGGACCAGAATTTCCATCACTAAGTGATGCGGTTGTAAAGCACAATGTCACGTAGCCACATCACTTAGTGACAGGAATCCCAGAAGTCCCAGTTGCCATCGTAACCCTAGGACTGCGCAGGTTGTTAAGCAAGGACCTCATGTGACTGCGATGTGGGAGAGGTGGGCAGATAAGAGCTACAGGCTGGGGGAGTGGGTGCTGCAGGTGGGTGCTACAGAGGGCAGGCAAGAGGATAGATGTTGTGGGTGGACACTACAGAGCATGGGTGAGCCGGCGGGTGCTGCATGTGGGTGCTAAGGAGCACAGGTGGACAGGCAGGCAGGTGAAAAAGCAGTGGGAGTGGGAGTGACTTGCAATTTTCTGCCATTGACTTTGCTTGTGGGAAGCCGGGAGATAAGGTTGCAAATGGCGATCATGTATCTGTGGGATACTGCAACCACTGTATGTGTGAGCAGGTTGCCAAGTGCCCAAATGGTGATCACATGACCACGGGGATGCTGTGACAGCTGCAACTTCATGGACCAGTCGTAAGTCCCCCTTGTTCAACATTGTCATAACTCTGAACAACTGCTGAATGAATAGATGTAATCTGAGGACTACCTGTAAAGTGAAAGCTAGTTTTCATCTTTAGGATTGTGAATTTAGCTGCTAGATAATTTTTTGATTTGGTGTCTAGATTCAGGACATCAAAATGGATTTTTTTCTTGAATAACCAAATCCTCTTCTCCAAAGAGGTTAAATTATCTTCCATATTCTATACAACTTACTTATCTTCTATATTCTATACAACTGAGTACAGTGCTTAGAAGAAAGGAACCGCATCAAGGAAGGCCTGCCTATCAACTCACAGGCAGAACACTCAGATGATCTGTATCCAGCTATTTTCTCTGTAATGAACTCTGAACATGTGCTCAGATCCAAGATCTTTGGAAGCAGATAGTAAATAACTAGTTCACCTAGACTGAGCATATTTCTCCCTTTTGTATCTAGAGTTTTGGGTTGGGTTAATAAGGAAATTTCTTATTAGATTCCATGTACAAGACTGCAATGTAGCTACTTTTTATGTTTCAGGCACTAGATTTCTTACAACATGGACAGGAATATCCAAAGCATTTTCCTTTCCATTTTTCTAGAGCTGGGCTGAAGAAAGAACTCTTCAGTAGAAGGACTAACCTTTTAGCCAGAGAGATTAGATTATATCAACAATTTCAACCCCACAAGACTATATTTTACTGGGAAGGCCTGGGAAGAAAGACTCTGCTAATGAGGATTTCAATTATACCCTCCTAACTCATAACTTTTTTCACAGATTTAAAAAAATGTTTCCTCTTCTGCCTGAATAAAGAGTTAGGTTGACATATTGCAATCATTTCTTTGAATAAACAAGACACAAAAGAATACAAACAATAAAATGGTTTGGTTGATGTTGAAACGACGCTTCCTTCCTTTCAAATTTTTCATCACCAGATACCAGAAAATAAGCTGACATATAGGAAGTTAGCGTTTATTACAGCAATAGTTCTATATTCTGGAAATAATAAAAAGGAACTTCCAATTCTGAAAAATCACCTCCTTAAATCAAAATAAGGTTACATTCCCAACACATTACAGCTATCAATATATGGTATTCCTAAGACAGTCACTTTGACAATTTGTATTTAAGTTTGTTTCACAACCATGATCCAAGGAAAGAGCCATTAATGCTGTTGCTTGTAATATAAATGCATTTTTATTCTCTTGGTATTACTAGTGAAACATTTTTTAAAAATCCTCAGTTATTGTACCTTGATGTTAAGATGTAAAACGTTGCCTTGGCTATATAATTGCTTTGAAAACAATACAGGTGTTTGTTTCTTTGCATGTTCCCAAAGGTATCTCAGAAACCAGTTAGGTGGGCAATGCTGTCTGCAGTAGGTGCTCCTTAAACCTCCAATACCCAAGTTATTTAACCAGGCAATCAAGCTATCCATTTTCATTTTGACAATCTATAGATTAGAACTGTATTTGAAAGCACAACAGCAAACAAATTCTAAATAGTTGGAATTATCCACTGCCCCTTCATATCATCAGGATCAAAAATAAGTTTTTAAAGGATTTTCTCCATCTCAGAAGGAAGCACTGAAAAAAAAAAGAGGGGGGGAGGACAGAGGTTGAGGCCAAAAATCCAGGAACAGAACCATTATCCTTGGGATCGAATGTTTTAAGTCAATATGACTTATTAAATTTAGATAAATGGAATATTTATAGCATGTACCACACTGACCCTTTTAAAATTAATCCATTATTTATGAAGGAACAAGCAGGCCTCTTGCCCATCTCATCCTTTAGGCATATGTGCATACAGCATACCAACTGGTTTTGGGGGGATACATGCCATAATACATGCCAGACAGCTGAGAGAGTAATTCAGCCAATCTTACTGGTCAAGATGCTTCATTTCTATCAGCAATACTGTAAAAATATCCTTGGAAATCCAAATACATTTTCTATTGAGTAAAACTGGTAAAATAGTATGGAGGAAGCACAGCGGGAAGACTCAGTATAGTCTGGCCAGATGTGATGGAAGGTATCTACGAGGAGGAGAGTGATGTGGGAGTTCACGGCTATCGGGAAGGAGGGGGCACATTCCAGGAGAGAGGAGGAGGCAAGAGGCAGTTGAGTCCTCAACAGGAGCGTGGGAAGCGAAAGAGGTTCAGGATAGCCACTCCCTAGAATCTCCCAGGGTATTTCCACTAGTTGCTGTAGTATAGAGTTAGTTTGGCAAGATTCTGTCTATAAGGTGTATGCTAATAAAGGGACTGGACTGGACTGGACTGTTTCATCATTGTTCTTGGGCTGGGCCTGACACCAACAGACTGCTGGACTAGAAGTCAGGGGAATCAGGTTCAAATCCTTGATCAACCATGAAATCCACTGGTCCCTTTGATCTATTATCTTCCTTTATCCTACATAATTCATAAGGATGTAATCAGGGCAAATCAGAAGAGGGAGAACCTGGTGAACAGATACTTTGAAAGTGACTTGGATTATCGCAAACATTTTGCTGACTGAGACAAAGGACAAGATGGCACCCTAATCCAATTTTATATATAAATGCTGACCAGACTGGTGGGAGGTTTTCTTCAATATTAGTAAGAGGGCTGCAGGATGAGTAGTAGTAGTGTCCTTAGGTGCACAGTTGGGCACAGGACAATCAAACATCTTGCTGCTTCTCCCTGCCTACAGCAGCTGTCACCCTAGGAAAAGGCAGAATTGCTTCACTCTATCTAATGGTCCAGCTGGTCCTGGATGTTGCAGCAAAAGGCACAAAGTTCCATATTCAAACACAGAAGGCAGGGAACACAACAATGCAAAATATTCTTTATCACAGAAGGCAGTATGGATCTGAGCACTGCGCTACCATCAGGATGTCAAAGAAAAGGTGTAAATGGTGTGTAGAGTATTTTGAAGGCTTTGGAGAGAGACTGAAGAAAACCAGGAATTGTCATAAGTTCAGATTAAGGAGGTTTTGACAAAATCTTAGGGAAAGGATTTGCCTCTGAAGGGCAGATTAAGTGAAAGTTGGCTTAATTAGTTGGCAGATTAAATTGGCAGATTAAGATAAAATTGGCTGCAAAGCCCATTTCCATTACTGTAAAATAACTGTTGCTATTACTGGTATTATTGAGAAGACTACAAATATAACAAACAGGCTGATAAACCCATTCATCCTGCTTTCAAAATTTGCCTTCACATTCATCATAGCATTTAAAATGTATTTTTGGGAGGCAACATATTTGGATTGTTCCTGACATAAATATTGAATAAGCAACTTTAGCCCATCAGCAAAAGACAGCATGCTTTTTATCTGGGTTATTATTTTTTACAGCAGGTAAGTGCTGAACCACCACCGTTAATGGTTGCAGCACTTCAATTATTGGGTTCTGAGAGTTCAAATCTCATCAGCCCACTGAAATCAGAGAGAATGATGCTTAACTTCTGACACTATGTTTGCCTTCTCTGCAATCTGAAGAAATTTGCATTCTTCATTTTTTCCCCTCTGAAGATTCATTTAGTTGTACCATTAACAGAAACATATCCATTTTTTATCAGATCAAATCACTCAAACACTTTCTTTCAGATTTGTCACAGTAGTCCTTTACTAAAAATATTGGGATGTGTATTTTTTTTTTTGCATAATAGTAGTCAGAGAAATGAATTTCTCTCTTCTTAGGCTGTTACTACCTTTCCACCTTCCTTTTCATTTTTCTTTTTTTGATTACCAAAACATGTTAAAAGAGACAAGAAGAGACCACATACTTTAATTTGGAGAATGAAAATATATACATACATACATACATAATGAATTCTATGTAAATCAAGATTAGTTTTTTTTCTCTGAAAGTGCAAATCGCACTGCTTTTCACTTCTTTTAACAGAAATTATATAGAAGAATGTTAAACTGCATTCTTGTTTTTATTCTTCAACTAGGATGAACCCTCACCCCACGAATATCTTACCTACAGCTTTATCTTGGAAAAGGAGGACAGTTCATATTATTCCCATGATATGGTGCACATTTTCAAAATATTTGTATAAATTATTGTTATTCTTTAGTCTTCTGTTAATGCCCCGTGAAAAGTGTCTGGAAATCTTTGGAAATTGTAACAGAGCATTTTCAGAGTTGACTACAGTACTGCTTTCTATTTCTTGACACTTGCAACTATGACACTAGAGTTTTTCATGTTAATAGAAGGTTACCACACAAACTCTTTTCCAATAAGAATAAATTTAAGGGCAGGCAATTGTAGTTATTTTCATAACTGAATCTTCTGTTTTCTGGGTTGTCATAGTGATAATTTAACATTGTTCACATGGCAAATTTTCTTTAAGATTATATTTGTGAAGAAATTCTAATCATAATATTTTCATCAAAGTAGGCAGAGAAACTAATTCTGACAGGTCTAAGAAAGATAAATTCTGGTTTCATATTGTTTACTTCCTGCAAATGTTGATATATCTTTCTTAGATTTTGTATAAGAATTCTGCTGCTAATCTTCTGCTGGAATCTTCCAAGTGGCCTTTAACATCCTAGCTGGACACAGTAAGAGTTGAAGTTTAATATATCTGGAAGACATCAGTTTGAGGAAGGCTGTGTTACAGATAGGTCAAAAGGTTTAAATTTAGGGCTTGTCATTTGCAAAGTTGTCATCACCAGCTTCTAGGTACCATGTGTTTCTCTTGGAACATAATGATCTATTAAGTTTTTTTAATCTAACAATGAAAAATATATTCTAAATAGCTGAGCTTCAAGGTAACATTAAAAAAGTCTTATTTTCCATGCAAATACGGTTCCTTTTATTAAACATTCATTATGTTTTCCCAAACAAACATTAAGTAACAACTTTGGAGATAGAGAATGGACCTGAATTTCTAGCTTTAGCTACCAAGATTTTTTTTTAATTATTACCCAAACATAGTTGAACTTATGCTTTAATGTGACTTAAAAATGTACAGCTATTGGTGATGGGCTTGGTGTTATTAAGGGTCTAATGCTTCTTCCACTACTTAATTTTTCAGATCTACTTTAAATGCAAAGCTTAGTCTTGCATTGGCTATTAGCAAAACCATTTTTCTTCCAGCTGTTAAGGGTTAGATGTGCAACATCCGTTAAAGAAACGACTTGATAGCATGGCTGGCCAGGAAAAGAGAAAGATCATTACAACCACAGAAAATTAATGCAACTTTCACAAAAGAAGTTTGTGAACCACCACCCATTACTACCAAACACTGATTAAATATCAGTATGATCAGCAAAACCAAATTGTTCATTGCTAACACAGAAGAAAGTCATTTCCTGCCTTGGTGGGGCAGGGGGGAGAAAAGGAGAAAGAAAAGGGAAGGCAGGCCTTACATTAGCAAAAATGACATAAAGCAGGGTTCCTCAACCTTGGCAACTTCAAGATGGGTGGACTTCAACTCCCAGAATTCCCCAGTCAGCCTTGCTGGCTGGGGAATTCTGGAAGTTGAAGTCCACCTGTCTTACAGTTGCCAAGGTTGAAGAACCTTGACATACATGACAAAGGTGCAATGCTATTATCTGTCAATGCAGTCAAATCCCTATGCAAGCATATTTCCTCCAGCTTTCAACCTTCTCCATCAGCCACAGCCATCCAAAGAATCATTGCCTCCTTTTTATCACTGCCTGTTCCCATACCACTTTCTTAAGTAGTACAGGGGAATTCCAGTTTGCAACAAGGAAACTGACATTATACTTAAAAGCTCCATAATGATGTAAAAGACAAGAGAATTTCATCAACTTCCTCCCCAATTCCACTTGCAGGGCATATTTATCACCATTATCTGCATGACTTTCCAGATTCAGGTTTTTTTGAGAAAAAAGAGAAAGAAGCAGAAGGGAAAGTAAAAGGAGAATTTGAGGTGGTCAAATTTTAATTGCCTTAATAGTTTCCTATTATTTGATCCAAATTAATTGTAAATGTGTTTATTTGCTCAGGAAATTTGTTTTCAACAGTTTATCAGCGGCTAAATGAGTTTGCAAGAACTGATTATCATGGATGTGCTCTTTGCAAGTATCCCTTCCAAAACAAGCAAATTTTAAAGAAGTTGCTTGCAAATCATGTTAGGATTAGATGTAGGGTCTGTTGCAGTATAAACTCCCTCCCTCCCTTCAAAATAAGAGTTCTGCTCTGGATTCAAGCTGTGCCTCCTCCAGACTTTATTAGTTATAAGGAGCTCAAGCTGGCCAAATTCCTCTTTGCCACCCCTGGTTTTGTTTTTCTTTTCCTGCTGATATACAACATTTCACACTTCCACAATCTGCAGCACAAAGAGTCAGCCACATTATTTACTATGAGAAGTTACCTTATAAAGCTCAAGTTTGAAAAACAACAGCACCCTCAAAGCAGCTGGATGTACTAGACAGAGCAAAGTAACTATGGGGAGATTACCCCAGCCTCATGTAATGCAGTAATAGCTTCAGATGAAACATTGTAGTTACTTAGCAATGTTAAATTGTCCCAGAGTATTTCAGGAAGCAAGAATACCATGCTTAAAACATCAAGAAGAACTATAGGTAAGCTGAATTCAATTATCCAGTTAGAAGTGGAGTGAATTCCCTAAAATGAAGCTATAGAACAATTACTTTTTATAATGTCTTTGCCTACATTTAATACAGAAGGGGGGGAATCACAAGTTTTGGAGTGAGTCTAATTCCAAGGCATGAGTTCTGGCTTTCCTATGATAGGGCAGAATGACTGAGCAGAAAAATGACCCAGGCACCTGTGATTTCTTCCAAAACCTACTTTATGTGGCAGAATGCATTTACAAAATGGAAATAGATGTGCTCCTCATTCTTCTAAGAGTGCCCTGATAAAAAAAGAATTATGGTAGCCTATTATAATCAAGCTGTATTTCTATGAAAAAAAAATCATTTTTCCTTCCACAAACAAAGTTTAAAATATAAGCCCAATAACAAAAGAGAAAATCTGCAAAGCTAAAATACAGGTAGTCCCCAGTTTAAGAACAAGTTCCGTTCCCAAGGTTTGTCCTTACGTCAAATTTGTATATAAACCGGAACAGGATTATTGTATAATCCTGTATAATGTATATGTATAATCCATATATATAATACAGTATATAATATATACTGTATAAGCTAGCCCCATAGAGGCCTTCTGTCTTCAGCCTCAGAATTTTCATCCTCTTGGAGTCTCCTTCTCCTTTTTAGTAATGTTTTTAATTAATGTTTTATGTATTTATATATATTTATGTTTTTAATGTTTGTTGTGAATTGCCCAGAGTTCCCCCATTGGGGGTAGATGGGCGGTTGAAAAATTTAATAAATAAATAAATAAAATAAATAAATAAATAGTATTTTGTAATAAACTTGAACCATTGTATATTTAACTCAAATCATTGTGTATTTAACTTGAATTTTGTTACAATAGGCTCCATTCTTAACTATGGGGCATTCTTAACCCAGGGACTTCCTGTAGTCTTTATAAAGAGGTTGTAGTTTTGATAAAAAAAAAATCTGGGAGTCTGTCCATCTCATAAAAAACTATTCTCAGTATCTTATCAATACGTTAAAAATATCAGGCAGATATTAATATAGGAATCCGTCTAAGAATATGCAGTAATATTGGAGTGACATCCTTATTAATAACTTTTATTCTTTCCCATAGGCATTTTAACCATCTATTAAAATCAATACTAATCTGAGATAAACAATTTTAAATACTTATCTCTTTAGACAGGGGAATATTCCTTGGGATAATTAATCTAAGATATTGAAACGAATTCAAGCAATATGTAAAACTTCAACCTTCACACATTTCCAAAGAAACATTAAATCCTGTTGGAAGTATATTAGATTGATTCTAATTAAGAGAATGTCTATCTGTTTTTTGTTTATTTAGTTAAACATGCCTCTCTATGAGATAGGTTAATTCTCATAATGCACAAATGAAGGGTCTCCAAGGATGAAATGTCTTCATTGCCCCAAATGTCTTCAAAGTTATTTGGAAACCCAATAGGGATGGGATGGCCCAGGTATCAGGGGCAAGCTGTCTTACAGAAGGGCAGCCATCATTGAGAAGGCCCAACTACAGGGTCTCTGTAGATGGCATTCCCACAGCACACTTCCCTTGGTAAAGGGACCCTTAGCAAATCTTCTCCCCCAGCTCTTATTGGATTGGCAGAATTAACCCAGAGCAGTGGGGTTGGTAAGAATCTAGGCCTTGAGCCATGTAGAGCTTTAAATGGGATGGCTGGCATTTTGAATTGCACCCAGAAGCAAACTGGGAGCCAGCGCAGCTCCTGTAGTAGTGGTGTCACATACCCATTATTATTCCGGCTCTTAAATGCTGCATCAGCTGAAGCTTCCAGATGGTCTTCAAGGACAGCCCATGTAGAACACATTGCACTAATCCAGCCACAAGATGACAAGAGTACGACTGACCATGAATGGCTGTGATAGGTGCATCAGCAGTAACTGTGCAGAGGTCATCCTGGCCATGGTGTTCACCTGCTATTCAAGGAGTTCAGGCAGACACCTAAATTGCAAGCACTGTAAACTCCATCTGGAAAACTGTGACCCCATCCAGATGTACGATATTCAGATCCAGTTGGCCTTTGAATCCACAGCCACTCTGTCATACTCTGTCTAAGCCCATTTTTCCCATTCAGTTCCTAACAACCTCCAGGCACCAGTCAAGATACCCTGACTAACCAGGACAGACATTATGATTGATATTATCTGCATAATTTTGATAACCCACCCAGCAGCTTCATGTTGATGTTACACAGCAAAAGTGAAGAGGCTGAGAGTTGTGGCATTCCATAGCAGACGGCCCTAAGGCTTGACTTCTCCTCCCCCTTCCCCACCACCACCAACTGGAACACAGGCCACTGAAGCAGGAGGAGAAGGAGAACCACTACAGAACAGTGTTCCTCATTCACGACTCTTGCAGCTGGTCCAGAAGACTACTATGGTTGATGGTATCAAAGGCCACTGAAAGAACCAGCAGGACTAGGAGGTCCATACTATCTCTATCCTGGTCCTGTCAATGGTTATCTAACAAGGTGACCACTGTAGTTTCCATATCGTATTCAGGCCCTTATCCTTACTGGTCAGGATTCAGATAATAAATTTCATCCAAGATTCTGTCTAGCTGTATGTCAACCACCTTCTCAAAAACCTTCCCTAAAAAGTTATAGTTGAAAACTGTAAGAGATTGTGAGGAGGCTGGGAAAGGAATTGAAGCAAGAGGAAGCCTAAATAATAAAGAGATAGAGTGTGAATCAACTGGCAACTTAATTTCATAAGTGGCAACTTAGCCCAGGTGACAGGAAACCTGGGAAGAAGTGTTTTAAATCATTTAAAGAAACTCTACTTTAATTAAGTCACTATAAATGAGGATGGGAAATTTTCTTACAGTTTCCAAGATTTTTCAGATTCAAATTTGCATAGTTCTTGCTTCCTGGGGAATTCTGAGAGTTGAAGTCCACACATCTTAAAGTTGCTAAAGTTGAGAAACACTGATCTAGTCCAACTGCATTGAGCTTGTCAAAAACAGGAAAATAGTTGTTCAGAATAATTGGGTTGAGCAACAGCTTCTTGGGAAAGTGGCATACCACCGCCTCTTCCAGTGAAGGAAGTAAATGCGCCTACTTCAAGGATGTATTCACTACTACCCAGACCCAGCCTTCTATAAACCCTGGCAGTTTTCACTAGCCAGCTAGGGCAAAGGTCCAATCCAAATGTGGCTGCAATAACAACACAGATAATCCTGTCCACTCCTTCAGGATCCACAAATTCAAACCAATCTCAGATAGCCTCATAAGATTAGACCTCTATCATCTCGGCTAGATTTGGTATCCAGCTCCAAAGGAATTTGAGTAGTTTTATTATCCAGATTTTGTGCAAACTCTTCACAACAGCTCTAGGTATCTCTTCTGCCACCTCATCTCCTTCATCTCTAAAGAACTGACATCAGAACTTCAGGAAATTCCCCAAATGCACTTTGAAAATCCAAGGAATCCATTAAGTGCCTAGTGGATCAAGCAAAATGGTCCTTTCTCCCTGCACAGACTTGTGGCATCAGAAAACTCCAAGGAGGGAAGAGTTATTTGACCATGACAAAGAACAGACAGAAATGTCCTAACCTTCAAATAATCTCTCCTCTGCTTCTCTGCTCTAAATCAGGTCCAATGAGTGTGGCCTTCTATGTGGGCTGGGCCCCTGAGACAAGCCCATGGTATTCATGGTGGTCATGAACTTCTGGGCTGCCTTCCCACTAGAGAAGATAAGCTGAAATCCCCCATGACCAAACGTTTGGGGCATTCCAACACCAATCACATCTCCTCCACTCCCACTATGGTGTTGCAGTTGGTGCAGCACCTAAAGCCCAGATGGGAATATCTCTGAGATGGGTATTCCCTCCTTGTCAAACATCGAGGATTCAGTGACACCTGCCAGATATGCCAGTCAAATCATGAATGAGGAGTTCTTATTACAGATTAATAGCACCAGCCTGAGTCTAAGGCCCTCTAAACCTCCACTGTGTGGGATCCGAAGAGAAGTGGGAGGGCCAGAAGCAGAAATGAGCTTAAGATTTCCAGTCCCTCTCCAGTCCTGACCCACTCTACCTCCTCCTCTTCCTCTCCCCTTTATTTTGTGTAAATGAAGGTGGCATACATGATGCTCCCACCTCCTACCTTCCCCACAACAACCCTGTGAGGTGGGTTGGGCTGAAAGAGAGGGACTGACCCCAACTCACCCAGCCAGCTTTCATACCTAAGGGAGGACTAGAATTCATAGTTTCCCAGTTTCTAGTCCAGTACCTTAACTACTACACCATCTCCCTCTACATTACCACCTCAGTGTTATCTCATTGAGCCTCCTTCTAGCCCCCTTCAACCCTTTCCACTCCTTCATCCACAATATAATTCATACAGGACAACTAATACAATCATCACCACCTCTGACATCCAACCTAATAAGCACTTTTTCACTCTGTGGCCTCTTCAAATGTCCCTTCTCAACTACTATTCCCACGTATCACATTCCAATCACAACCTATACCTCCTTCTTACCCAAAATTGTCTTCCTTCCAGACTCCACTTTTACCTGAATTTGAATGCAGTAACATTTTCCCTCTAGGGACTCTCATTTCTGGAGACAACTCCACTCCCCCTTCTATCTCTTACCCAGAAGATGAGTCAAATCACCAACTCCTTTCTTTCAGTCCAAACCACAATTAGCATCTCCTTCTGTCTCAAACCAAGTTCTCTCCATCTGGTTTATTATATTCAAGGCAGAACTCTTGATACTCCTCTGTTTCTGTCTCCATAGTTGTTTGTTCCTAAATAACCGTGCAATGGGGGTTACTGTCTTGTTTCTAGCTGCTACTCTGCAAGGTTTTGTCCTTGTTCTGGGTTGCAACTCCAGCAGCTCAGACCACTGGGACTTCGTCCATCAGGATCGGATTCTGCTTCTGTTGCAAAAGAGTTCCTCAGCACAATCACCAGCCACTCCTCTGTAGCCAGTGTCAGCCTCCAGTATCCCCAAGGTTTCTGCACTAAGGCAACCACTAACCACCATCTGCTCCTGGCTCATTGCCAATCAGGTGATCTTTGGCTTCCTCATCCAGTCTTCTTGGGTTTGTTCTTCCCAGCCTCCATGAATCCATCTGCTTTTTTCTGTTCTTTCTCACTCATCCTCCACCTTTGTTCCAAGCCAACTCTTTCCAATCAATATAATTAATCTTCTATGCATAACTGCCAAGAAAAATACCTTTCTAATTCTCAGTTATGTCATTAGCCCTACTGCCCATTTTAAATTCCCTCCACATACGTGTTGCTTTTCAAAGTAGTCCAGAGCAGGGAACCAAAATTATTAATGGTAATACTACTTTTATTATAAAGTTACAATAACAGAATCTTGCAAGTCTGAATGTGCCTCTCCCCTCCCTGCCTTTATATTCAAGAAAGCTAGGGAGGGTCATGTCTGAGACATTTTCTCAAATTACATTCTAGGTTTGAACTCAGATTTCTCTTATCTGACTGTTGTCTTGGTTGTGGCTCTTCTTCCTGTTCCTCAAGGTTATTCTCACAGCCCATTACAATGTGTTGCCATCTTTAAAAAAATAATCTGATATCAAACTGTTGTTTTATATCCATAACTTGTGGTGAAGAATACAGGTAATTATAAAAAATGCATGAAACATTATCAACATATAATAATCAGCCATCTTAATACCCATAAAAACCCTCAACTGTCTGATAAAATATGCCAAGGATTCCAAAGTCAAATTAAATATGATAGGAAGACAGAAGACATTCATGACATGTTCCTTAGAGCATCTTAATGGGTGAAGAAAGAATTTAACTGTAATAATAAGTATTGATAATATTCACATTGATAATTAATATTATAAAATAATTCCCCAGCTAATGGATTTGAATATATTTTGATCCAATTTATAAAAAATAAGTGGAAACCCATATTTAGCTAAGACATGATTTAGAAATTTAAACTGAACCATATTGAAAGTCTTCATCCAGTGAAGTAAACTGCTGCCAAGTCAACTTATCAGCTGTATCACAAAGTGCTGTTGTGCAAACATGTAGCCTTTTATGCAAGCTTTTGATTAAAAAATCTTTTTAAAAACAATACAGCCAAATTTCCAGATGTAAAAAAGGAATTATTTGGAGAATGAAAAAAGAAAGAACAAGAACATACACACAATTCTAAATAAATCCTATTAAGGGCAATCTATTTTAACTATTTTACCTTGTGTGTATGTGCCTTCAAGTCAGTGTTGACTCCTGGCAGCTGCCTGGACTAGTCCCTGCAGTTTTCTTGGCAAGGTTTTTCAGAAGTGATTTGCCATCGCCTCCTTCCTAGGGCTGAGAGGGTATGACTGGCCCAAAGTCACCCAGCTGGCTTTGTACCAAAAGCAGGACTAGAGCTCATGGTCTCCCAGTTTCTAGCTGATGCCTTAACTGCTATGCCAAATAGGCTCTGTTACAAAATGTTGGGTTTCAGAAAATATGCAGAGATAAATGTTCTGCCTTAATCTATTGCTATATGTTGATTCTTTCCCTTCTCTTTGAAGCTGAAGTCTGACATAAGATAGCCTCTTAAGAGGTGGTTGCTCTTGTTTTTCCTAGGGAATAAGTCATAAAATTGTTTATCAACTTTCTCAATGACCCTACACTTGAATGATATTTAACCAGATGGTGATGATGATTTATTCCATTTCCATCCCTCTATCAGGCTTCTGATAGTAGCCTTGACTGAAAGTAGTTAATCCCAAGAACATCTCTCAGAACTCTGATTAGTAAGATTTATCAAGGAAGTTAACGTGGCAAAATATGAAATGCCAGTCCTCTACTTTGAAACAAGAAATCTATATATAGGCAAATTAAGGTAATAAGATGTAGGCTCTTTTTCTTATTCCTTTTCTATGTAAAGGGGAAGAGGCTTTTCTCTAGTAGCTGTTGCCAAAACAATCAACAAGACTTCTTATCAGACTGAGAACCGGCTCTCACACCCCCTTTCTCCCCAGAGGAAATTCAATAGGTAAGTAATTGGTAATGTTGGTTCAACATGGGTGATCCAGTTAACTGCCCACTCAGTTAACAGGCTCTCCTCTTCAGAAAGCAAAATATTTGTTTGGATTTGTTGGAACGGCGTGAGGGGAGGGGTGGATTTTAATATGATTTTTAAAACGTTGATGAATGGGTAATATACCAATCATCTTAATGTGCAAGTTTACACTGGATATTTTGTTAATGTAGATAATGCTTCCTTTCATCCATTTTTAAGCAGGCAAATTAATAAAGAATTAACTTGTAGATTGAAGGTATCCATTTTCTCTCTTGCCTTTAAGGTTTCTACTTCTGCAATTTAGCTGCTGAGCCAGCACATCTGGTAGTGACTTATATGAAGTACATCCAGCTGCATGACCCAAATGTCATGCTCTGAAGTGCATACTTGTGCACAGAACAGATCTTTGCTGAGATGGTATTTTGCCTAATCCATTGTGACTGCCCCCAAAGCTCCTGAAATGTCACTGTAATGATAAAGTGTCTTATCTCTATAGACTTTCAGTCTCAAATTAATCTAAAATGACTGTCAGTATGCAAAAGAGCAGAAATGCAAAAGATTCACAAAATATCTCATATTCCTGCATATAGGAGGTACAAATGGAAAGTGGCTAAGATCTCTTCAGCAGGCATTTTAAAAAATTCAAAAGAGTTTTTCTGATCCTGTAGCTCAGATGAAAATCATTGTATTCATCAGTCATATCTTTCTGTTCTTACCATATTTCCTCATGAACAGTCTAGGGTTTCTAATCTCTGTCAACCACAGATCTGTAAAAGAGCCACTAATAAACTGACCCAATTCAAGATGAATGCCATGTTCAAGATCATCTTTGTTACAAAACTGCATTGGGCATAGCCCAGTGACCATTTTAAGAGAATCTTGGAAAGTTCAACTACCACTTTGAGGGAAGCTGGGAAAATAGCAACTGCCCAGTCAACTCTCATTGCAGAAAGAGAGAACTTTTGAAGTTCTGCCCATCTGAAGCTGTTCTGCAGTGATTCTATCATATCTTACTTGGCATAAAAGAAATATCGAAGGGTCATATTTTAAGTGGATCATCATGTTTGTCTTAATGTATTAGCATCAGGAGAGAACTGGGGTTCTAACAACAGAAGAGTTATTTCAGTATGGTTTTATTAATTCTGGCTTGATGTTATGTGTTGGGGAAATGGGGGAAAATGGATAATGACCTGGGGGAGGAAATATAGGTGTAGTAACTGAGAAGAAAAGGTATGATGAGAGGCTGCAATCTAGCTATAGCAAGGAAATAAGGATAGGCTCTTGGTTGGCCTGCTTTCCTTTCAGACTGCGATGTAACTAGAGAAGTCAAGGGGACAGCGAAGGTGGGCCATCTGTCCCACCAGATCTGGCAGAGTGGGCATGCCTTGTGTACCCTTGGTAAAACGGTGACACCTAGTGGGCTGCAGGAAGTGTGACTTCTCTGTCATGGCACCTGCTGTATGTAAGTCTCCCCCACCCCACCCCCCAGATCTGGATGGCCCCAACTGTTGGCTTTTTGGAAGGCCATGAAAACCTGGCTCTTTCCCTGGACCAGGGGCTGGGATGTTAACAATGGGAGCATGTGATTGGCTATTGTACTGGACCTCAAATTGCTTTGTTTTTGTTTGGTTTTAATGGAAAGTTTTATGTTTGCCTTGTTTTTGCTTTTTCACCATCCAGAGCTTTTTTAGATAGATGGGTGGCTATACAAATTGGAAGAAAGAAAAGAAAAAGAAAAAGAGAAAAGAGAAAAAAGAAAAGAATGAATGAATGAATGAATGAATGAATGAATGAATGAATGAATGAATGAATGAATTGGGGGCACTGTCTGGCAATGGTTCTGGTCCTTTTTGTTGTGTTACATTCAAAAGGTTCCAATCCTTCCTGTTGAGACATATTCACAAAGTAGTGCTGAGAGACATCTGTCCAACATTAGATCTTTGGCTGATGGTATCCCATAGGGTTCTACCTTGTTCCTTATGCTGCGTGAGATCACTAGGGTAGGTGATTTAGAGCCTTAGAGTGGAATTCGATCAGTATGCTGATGCCAACCAGTTCTATTGCTCCCTATAATCTAACTCCAAAGAGGCAATCAGTACTACTGAATGTGCCTGATCTCAGTAACATGTTGGATGAAAGAGAATACACTGAAATTAATTCCAGACAACACAGAGATGCTGCTGATAGGGACTAAACTGGACTTGGCCACTGAGGTGAAGCCGGTTTTATATGGTCTTATACTACCCCAGAAAGAGCAGGCTTTCAGTTTGACGGTGCTCTTTGCTCATTGCCTGTCATTATATTGCAGGTAGAGCCTGCATCAAGGAATGTGTTTCTATCATTGGCTAGTACACCAGTTGTGACCTTCATGAGCTGGTCAGACTTTGACACAGATATCCATGCTTTGGTTATATTCCGTCTTGACTAGTGTAATTGCTTTATGTGGGATACCTTTGAGAAGTATCTGAGGGACTGCCTCTCCCACTATGAACCTGCCTGGTTGATTTTACAGGTAGTTCCCATTTAGTGATCACAACTGGGACTGGCAACTTCATCATTAAGCAAAGCGGTCACTATGTGAAACTGCAGCTGTGCATATGAACTTACTTCAGCTTTCCTTTGCTTTACAGACCTGCAAAAGTCATAAATATGAGGACTGGTTGCAAAGTTACTTTTTCATCACCATCATAACTGTGAACGGTTGCTAACCAAGTCAGTCGCTAAATTAGGACTACCTGCAATTGCATTTTATTGTTGTGATTTATCCTTTGCTCTATCGTTATATGCCTCGAGTACTGTTGGTTATCACCTTTAAAGCCCTACATGGCATGGGACCAGGTTACCTGAGGGACTGCCTCTTCCCCACAACTTCAACCCGTCCCACCCGATCACACAGAGGGGGCATGCTCCAGACCCCCTCGGCAAAAGAGCTCTGACTAGCAGGGTCCAGAAGGCGGGCCTTCTCTGCTGTAGCCCCCGCCCTTTGGAATAACTTGCCCCCGGAGGTGAGATTGGCCCCTCACTCCTGGCCTTTCGAAGGGATTTGAAGACCTGGCTCTGCCATCTGGCCTGGGGTAGGGAGGGAAGTCATCAAGTGTGGGATTGGCTAGCCCCTTAGAGGCCTGGCGTTGCTGCCCTGAACCATCGGCCTTCTGGATTTTTTCCTTCATCTTTTGTAACTGTGTATATAGGCTTTTAATTGTATATTTATTGTTTTTAATGAGTTGTGAGCCACCCAGAGTCCATTGGGGGAGATGGGCGGGGACAAATGTAATAAAATAAATAAATAAATAAATAAATATTATAGGATTAAAGTGTGGAGCCTGAATTTAAAAATAAGATTTTCTCTTTTTTCTGGAAAAGAACAGTTAGAAGGGGAAAGGTCAGTTGAACCATAGGAATTAAGATGTACATTGTCCATACAGCCTCGCTTTGCTAATTTGATTCTAAAGAAATGTTACAGAGTTATTTTTAGAAAATGAAGGGATGAATCAAACTCAGTTTGAAAGTATTGCTGAATGTGACAACATACCTAGCTTGACTTATCCTGTGCTAACCCAGTTAAGAGTGGGTTTTCTGACTTATGTTTCAGTCAAGCTAAGATCATGAATATTTTATCTTGATTTTCTCCCCATGCTGATGTAATGATTCCAATATGTTTCGTTTTGTCAAGCCAAACACAATGTGTACCAACTGCCTGTTTTCTCCCAAACCTGGAATCTCCAGTCATTTCAAAAGTAGAATATGCTTTTGTTTGTATGACCTAAAGCCAGTCAAAAATGATCCAGCCTTTCATTTGTTCCTAGTTGTATAGTTGTGGCTCTGGGGCTCTGTAATTTGACACTCATCCCCCTATTATCATGGAAGTGATGTAAAGTTTGAGTCACTTTCTTGTAGCCTATCTGGTAAGAGTCACTTTGATTTTATCAAACTTCACCCAGATGACAGAATTAGCTGGAAGTTTAACTAAAAGAGGTAGTAACCCCCAAGCACTTGAGTGGTTAGTTGAGTTCAGAGGTTGTTTTCAGAACAGATTCTTCAATGTTGGGAAATGCTAGGATTTTCCTGGTGATCAGCAGAAATCATCTGAGGGAACTGCATTTCTTTTATTTACTTACTTAAATAAATACATATGCTAGCCTTCCTACTTAGAGCTTAAGGCAGATAACAGAGTTGTAGGCTATTCCATTTTATTTTTACAACCACACTGCAAGAAAGGCTAGGCTAGGGTAGCTGAGAGAAAGTGACTGGCCTGAGGTGTCTCTTGTAATGTACTGGCTGAGTGGCATGTTCAGTCCTGTTCTTCCAAGCTGTAGTCCAAAACCTGACCCTATATCAAAGTTTTGAATAAAATCTGATAACAGTACAATTTGATCTGTTTGTAATTCTGATCCAAGCCTAAAAAGGTTTACTTTCTACAGTATTGTACTATGTTCCCTTCCTTTCCTACTTACTGATGACTCAGTGTCACTTTTCCCAAACTGCTGTTGTAAGCATCTATACCCACCACACCAGAATACACTTACATTACAAACTTCTCTATTCTAATTCCTCTCTCCCGCTGTGGTTCTCACCATTTCACTCCTCAGGCCTTTCCTGAGGGCCTTCTGACTAGGGTTGCTTGAGCATCTCCATGCTACACTGGATACAATCTATTGCTATATATTCAGCATGCTTCTCAACTATGTTGTTCAAAGCATACCATGAAGCAATCCATCTCCAAATACTTTTTAAAGCATTGTATTTCTGGAAGGGTGGGGGGAGTCTTGGTCAAAGCTCCAAGCTTTTTTAAAAAAATAGGACTTTGGAGGCCCAGGTACTTACATTTTGATTATTGCCTGGTTTTTATATTTTAAAAGCCATATCTAGTAGTAGAACAGATGTGTTATATGTATTCAATTTATCTGCCATACATGCCAGATAAGCTCAGTAAATTGTAGAAACAGTTGAAATCAACACTATTTTAAAATTGCTTTGGCAAGGATTTAGGTTATCTCTTGCTTCTGGCTTCTACATAAACACTGGTTATGATGTCAACAGCACTGACTAAGCAACTGAAACCAGAAAACATAATGTGAGAGGGAAAGTGTAGAGATGAAACAGCCAGCCTGGAAATAATAAGGTAACAATGCAGGATTTTCATCTGTATTCATATTCTGCATTAACAATAAACAGCTACTCTTGAAGAACAACTATGACAGCAATAGCAGTTTTATTTGTTATTTCATTCCTTTCTTTATATTCTATCACTGTAACTTTATGTATTCTCCAAAATGATAATTCAGGTTCTACATTTCTATGAATAGATACTGGTGCTGGGAGAAAAGGAAGATAGAATTTATTTTGTTTTATTGAATTTCCATTCCTCCACAAGCCTTTCTACCCTCTGAAAATCTGCTCCAAGGGGTTGAAGGACCTCTGTGAGCATCTGCATAAATTTCTACTGGTCACATTATTTTTTGAAAATAGGACATTTTCACTCATGGAAAGTCAGCTCAGGATACCAGCCCATACATCTAGCTGGACCAGTTTTTAGTACAATCCAATTTCCTTCTTGATGCTAATAGTAGCTGTGCACATGTATGTGGATAGAATAGTCTTCTTCAGGAACATATAATAGGAGGAAAGATTAAACTTTTATTTTGCAGAGCTATGCTCCGGAGCCAGATCAGGGGCTCACAACTTCTAATTTAATCACATCTACCTATATATAGATATGCATTTAAATACATGTATATTTTGACTCAGTTTATTAAATTAATTTATTTCATGCCTGCAAACTTTAAAGATTTTAGAAGAACTATATATTAACCACATAAGAGCGTTAGTCTTCTCTCTTATTAAAAACTTCCTGAATATGTCATATTTGATTAATGTAGTAATTTCTAAATGGATATAAAAGATAATGCATCTCTTGTTAGCTCAAATGTTAAGTCAAAATGGCATATCCCCAAAGGCAACAGTCTGCTGTGCCTCTGTATGAATTTCTGTTCTAATCTTCTTCCAATAAAGAAGTTCAGAGTCAGAAGAGGAGGAAGAACAAGTGAAAGCTGGAAAACCTTCTCCTGAAGACCCAGCCTTGGTATACCACTTGAACCAGAAACTCTTCCAACCACCTCAGCAAAATTTAAGTCAGAACTGTAATTGCTAAACTGGATAGTGTGATGGTACCACAATGTAGAAGTTTGGGAGTGATGGAGGACAGCTGTGAGTTTATTTGACTTATATTCTGCCTTTCCTTCAGGAGCACAGGGAGACAGACCAAGGGTTCTCTTCTCCCTCCCTGCCCCCACAATCATGCTGTGAGGTACTTTGGGCTGGGTGACAGTGACTGACCCAGTCACCCAGTGAACTTCTCCAGACACAGAACTCCTTAATCCCTACACCACCCTGGCTCTCACATGCAGACTGAGTCTGTGTGGGGCTTGACAATTCAGGGCGTAAACAACACAGAGCTGTCTGAACAGACTGATAGAAATTAAGTTTGCATCTAGTTATTCTATGTTTGGAAGTCTAAATTTATTTGATCTTTTACTCTTGGCCATCTACTGCCTGACTCTTTCTAACAGTAAATAATTGCTCTTGCACCAAAATTGGCTTATTCTTCTGCTTATTCATTTGTGGCTAACTTGAGATGTTTGATTAGACCTTCTAATGTCCCTGGAACAGAACATCCTGTTAGAAGAAAATAACTGCAATTGAGCCTAAATTACATTCTCAAATGAAACTTCCCTTCTGCATCTCTGTAAGAGTCCCATTTTTAAACTCTCCTTCTTTAAAATCAGAACACAAATCCAGAACAGTCATTTATTCAGAAAAAGAGAAAATACGATCCTTGAAGAGCAGGGATGCTCTTTACAAGCATTTTTAAAAAATATATTTTCTAGGTATAAAAAGAAAATATGAGTTGATCTTTCAACTTGAACTTGGAGTACATACCACAAAACTAGGCTAAATCAACTATATTTATTTGATTTTCCAATTAACATCCATGGGTTTTAATCACATTTAATCAAATTAATGACTTTTAATTAACATCTGTAGATTTTTGCACTGCACAGTTTTTCCACCATACTTCTAGTTGTTGTTTTGGTATAGTATTTAGGATATTTTATCATGATTTTTAAAGTCTGACATAAGATTCCCTGATTTTTTTTTTTTATAGTATAAACCATTTTCATCATAAGGTGATTATATTTGGGGATTTTTGAGAAATATGTTTAGTAGCTGTTGTTCAGTCATTGTGTCCAACTCTTCGTGACCCCATGAACCATATCGCACCAGGCCTTCCTGTCCTTCACTGCCTCCTTGAGTTGGCTCAGTTTCATGCTCATTGCTTCAGTGATGCTATCTAACCATCTCATCCTCTGCCGTCCTCTTCTCCTTTTGCCTTCAATCTTTCCCAGCATCAGGGTCTTCTCCAAAGAGATCTCTCTTCGCATTAGGTGACCAAAATATCTGAGCTTGAGCTTCATTATCGATCCTTCCAATGAGCAGTCAGGGTTGATTTCCTTTAAGATTGACTGGTTTGACCTCCTAGCAGTCCAGGGAACTCTTAAGAGTCTTCTCCAGCACCACAGTTCAAAGGTATCAATTCTTCGGTGCTCAGCCTTCTTTATGGTCCAGCTCTCACAGCCATACATTACTACTGGAAAAACCACAGCTTTGATTATGTGGATCTTTGTCGGCAAGGTAATGTCTCTGCTTTTTAATATGCTGTCTAGGTTTGCCATAGCTTTCCTCCCAAGGAGCAAGCGTCTTTTAATTTCATGGCTGCAGTCTCCATCTGCGGTGATCTTGGAGCCCAAGTAAATGAAGTCTGTTACTGCTTCCATTTCTACCCCTTCTATTTGCCAGGAATTAATGGGTCCAGATGCCATGATCTTAGTTTTTTTTAATGTTGAGTTTCAAGCCAGCTTTTGCACTCTCCTCTTTCACCCTCATCAAGAGGGTCTTTAGTTCTTCTTCACTTTCTGCCATTAGGGTGTTATCATCTGCATATCTGAGGTTGTTGATGTTTCTCCCTGCAATCTTAATTCCAGCTTGTGATTCTTCCAGCCTGGCATTTCTCATGATGTACTTTGCATATAAGTTAAATAAGCAGGGTGACAGTATACAGCCTTGCCGTACTCCTTTCCCTATTTTGAACCAATCGGTTGTTCCATGACCGGTTCTAACTGTTGCTTCTTGGCCCGCATACAGATTTCTCAGGAGACAGGTAAGGTGCCCCCATCTCTTTAAGAATTTGCCACAGTTTGTTGTGATCTACACAATCGAAGGCTTTTGCATAGTCAATGAAGCAGAAGTAGACGTTTTTCTGGAACTCTCGTGCTTTCTCCATGATCCAGTGAATGTTGGCAATTTGATCTCTAGTTCCTCTGCCTCTTCGAAACCCAGCTGTACATCTGATAGTTCTCGGTTCACATACTGCTGAAGCCTAGCTTGTAGGATTTTGAGCATAACCTTGCTAGCATGTGAAATGAGCGCAACTGTGTGATAGTTTGAGCATTCTTTGGCATTGCCCTTCTTTGGAATTGGAATGTAAACTGACCTTTTCCAATCCCATGGCCACTGTTGCATTTTCCAAACTTGCTGACATATTGAGTGCAGCACTTTAACAGCATCATCTTGTAGTATTTTAAATAACTCAGCCAGAATACTGTCATCTCCTCTAGCTTTGTTGTTACTAATGCTTCCTAAGGCCCACTTGACTTCGCTCTCTAGGATGTCCAGCTCAAGGTCAGTGATCACACCAGCGTGGACATCAGGGACATTAAGATCTTTCTTGTATAGTTCTTCTGTGTATTCTTGCCACCCCTTCTTAATCTCTTCTGCTTCTGTTAGGTCCCTGCCTTTTTTGTCCTTTATCATGCCCATCTTTGCACTAAACGTTCCTTTGATATTTCCAATTTTCTTGAAGAGATCTCTAGTCTTCCCCATTCTATTGTTTTCCTCGATTTCTTTGCATTGTTCATTTAAGAAGGCCTTCTTATCTCTCCTTGCTATCCTTTGGAAATCTGCATTCAGTTGGTTATATCTTTCCCTTTCACCCTTGCTTTTTGCATTCCTTCTTTCCACAGCTATTTGGAAAGCCTCATCAGACAGCCATTTTGCTTTCTTGCATTTCTTTTTCTTTGGGATGGTTTTAGTTGCTGCCTCCTGTACAATGTTAAGGACCTCCGTCCATAGTTCTTCAGGCTGTCTACCAAATCTAATCCCCTAAATCTATTCATTACCTTCACTGTGTACTCACAAGGAATATGATTTAAGTCATACCTGAGTGGTCTAGTGGTTTTCCCTACTTTCTTCAATTTAAGCCTAAATTTTGCAGTAAGAAGCTCATAATCTGAGCCACAGTCAGCTCCTGGTCTTGTTTTTGCTGTCTATATAGAGCTTCTCTATCTTTGGCTGCAAAGTATATAATGTTTAGTAGTAGTATGTATTTTAAATATACTACTTTTCCAAGTTTCTATCTAGTTATTAACTTAACAAAAGTAAATTTTATGCCACTTGGAATGTTCTTTTCAAACAAAAAGGTAGCATGTAAATCAGGTCAGTAAATAAGTACATTCTTATTTCTTTTCACCTCTATTATTTGTCCTTTTCTCCTTATTAAATGGGGTCTTCAGCCCTCTATGGATAATTACGCATGACAAAACAACAATTTCTGTCCCAATCCTCACCCTGATTTAGGATTAGCAGCCTCATAAATTAAACAAAGCAATAGTGAGTGTGGATATGCCTGCAGAAGGGGGTAAATTCTGTTTAATTTCTTTTATAACTCCTAATTGCATGGCCCTCCTGCTGTCCCTAAAAGTCAATGGTCTTAAGAGACTGACTGGATGAAAATCAACATATAGCTGTGGCAAGCGATAATCACTTTTACACAATATTTAATGACAATTAAATATTGAATAACATAGCAGTTGCTCACAGTTAAAAAAAAACAAAAACTATTCAGAAGGCACACATTTTAAACCATGTTATCCACATTGTGATAATACACCAAGCATGTATTGTATCATATCTTGTAATTTTAATTGATTTTAACTGTATTGTAAACCACTCAGAGTCATTTCAATGAGTGGGTGGTGACAAATTTGATAAATAAATAAATAAATAAAATGTAGGGAAGAAAGGAAATTGGAGGGGGGGGGCTATCTGAGTCCATCTCATGGCTAATTTGCAGATTAATCTTGTGCAATTATTTTTCTTCTTTTATTAGAAGCATCCACTTAGAATGTTTATTATATGCCAACTCTTCTTTTAGCTTTCCAATGCTGCCCATTGTGTTCAAGTATTTTTACTTGATGCATGGCACATCTAGCATGAAACTAGCATGGACGGTTCCATTAATCAAGTCTTCCCCAACCCGCTGTCCTTTATGTGCACTGGATCGCAGCTCAAATAATTCTCAACCATATTTGTTTACATGCATGTTAACTGCAAAAGCAGCAAATAAGCTTTGTTTGGCCTAGACCTTTTCAGAAATATTAACATACTTTACTTATTGCATGTAGATAACAAAGAAGCAATAATAAACATGCATTACTACCTATGATTCTAAAACACTGGACAGAATAGAGTTTGGCTATCTATATTTGTCTATATAATTTACTGCATCAAGAAGAATGTCCAAGATTATAAAAGTTTTTGGTGCGTGACATTTTGGAATGCTGCAGATATAAGTAATCTAACATCATTTATGGAGCATGGAGTTGATTTTATAGATGCATTATACCCTGAGTCCACTAATGGAAAACACAGTATTAGTGCCTTAACGTAATCATGAAAAAGCCATGGGATGATAGCAAACAATACTAAAATAATAAGAGAAGTAAACAAGGAAGTCTTCAAAAAAAAAAATCTGCTTTAGGGATCATATTATTGGTTTATTTTAGAAGTTTATTGTACAAATTGCTCAATTATACTTTTACCATATTTCACTAAAACATATCTTTTAGTGAAGGGGACGGGGGAATTAGTGAGGTGGCTCACTTATTTTTAATATCCTTTTATTCCCTGTTTTATTTTGCTTTTTATATTTTTAATGTATTTATTAAAAGCTTTTAGCTTTGTTGTACACCACCCAGAGTCACCTGTGGTGAGATGGGTGGCTATATAAATTGGATGGATGGATGGATGGATGGATGGATGGATGGATGGATGGATGGATAAATAAACACACACACACACATACACACACACACACACTGAAAAGCTACAAATTTAAACTTTTCAGAGAATACAATACAACAGAATATAATGGTGCCTTAAGTGGTAAACAGGAACTGCTACCCATTTCCCAGCCATGTCTGAAATTGTACAATGATGGGAGCTGAAGCAGACCGAAAGAGGATATTTCCTCCCTTTGACCTGCAACCTAAGATAACCTTAGGGCATGTGCTATGGCTGAGAGCAACCGTACAAAACAGAATGGCATAATGGTGCATTGCATCAGACAACCTACCTAACTCCTATGCTACTCAAATTTGAATCCTGCAAAAGTTTATGCAACTCAAGAGGTTGCGATCCTGCAAGAAGAGTTAGGATGGAGAAGGGTGATGAACCAATCATGTAACCTGCCAGTTTTAATACCACAATTACTTTAATTGACTGTCCAGGGCAGGGTTTATAAAACACTAAAGTATGATTTGTTTAACCATGGTTTGTTGGATACACACAGTGGTGAGTTCACACAGCTTTGTAAGCCAGAACCAAGCATATATTCTGAGCCATGGTGTTGGAGGGTCTGTGTACTAAATATGTTAGCTTTGGTACCATATTATTATTATTATTATTATTATTATTATTATTATTATTATTATTATTATTATTATTAAAATTTGTATGCCGCCCATCTCCCCCAGTGGGTGACTCTGGGCAGCTCACAATGAAAGTAAAACCCACAAACAATTAAAAAATAAATACCCCCATTAATTAATTAAAATTAATTAAAATTAATTAATTAATTAAAAAGTCGAACTACAAAAACAAGCCCTATACATAAAAAACTAAAAACATTCAAGATGATGGGGGAGTAAAATCAGTTACCCCACAAGCCACTTCCACTGGTGTGAGTCCCCATGTGGCCCCCAGGCCATCTGGCATAGCCAAGATTTCACGCTCTTCCTGAAGACCATGAGAGTGGGGCCACACCGCACATCAGGTGGTAGGTTGTTCCACAAGCAGGGGCCATGGCAGAAAAGTCCCTCTTCCTAGATCCCACTGGTCAAAATTCCTTGAGTGGTGGAGTCTGCAACATGCCCCTTCTGCCGGACCAAGTGGGACAGGCTGATATAACAGGAACAAGACGGCTCTTCAGATAACCTGGTCCTGTGCTATGAAGGGCTTTAAAGGTGATAACCAACACCTTGAATTGGACCCAGAAGCAAACTGGCAACCAATGCAGCTGGTGTAACAGTGGTGTTATATGGGGCCCCCTCGGGGCATTCAGAACTATCTGCACCACTGCATTCTGCCCCAGCTGTAGCTGCCGGATATTCTTCAAGAGTAGCCCCATGTAGAGCGCATTACAGTAATCCAAACGGGAGGTGTCCAGGGCATGAGTGACTGTGTGGAGGGCCTCCCAATCGAGGAAGGGGCATAACTGATGCACAATACAAAGTTGTGCAAAGGCTCTCCTAGCCACAACTGCCACCTGCTCTTCGAACAGGAGTCATGAGTCCAGGAGGACCCCCAGATTATGCACAGAACTGTGCCACCCAGCCCCAACTCCTGCAGCCGACCCAAAAGGATACCATGGTTGATGGTATCGAAAGCCGCCAAGAGATCAAGAAGAGCAAGGATGGGGATGTACTACTCCGATCCCGCTCTCACCAGAGATCATCTAAATGTGTGACCAATGCTGTTCTGTCCCATAACTGGTCCTGAAACCTGACTGAAGGGGGTCCAGATAATCTGTTTCCTCCAGGATCCTCTGAAGCTGCTGCACGACTACCTTTTCCACCACCTTTCCTAAAAGGGGGAGGTGGGAAACTGGATGAAAATTGTCAAGAAGGGTGGGATCTAGTGATGGCTTCTTGAGGAGGGGGCGGACCAAAGCCTCCTAAAAAGGCTTTGGGAACACCCCCTCCCACAAAGATGAATTGACCACCACCAGTACCCACCCTAAAGTTACCTCCTTGGTGGCTTTGACCAACCAGGAGGGACAGGGATCTAAAATGCAGGTAGCTGCGCTAACAGCCCCGAGGACCCTGTCCACTTCCTCAGGGCCAACAGGATCAAACTCTTCCCAGATAATTGGATAAGACCACTCCCTGGGCATCTCCCTGGACCTGTCTCACACTTGGCCTCCAATTGAGAACAGATCTGAGCAACTTTATCCATCAGGTGTTCAGCAAATTCCTCTACACGGCCCTATAGATAGTCCTCCAAGCCCCCCCTACCCAGGAGGGACCAAGTGACCCTGAACAGGGCTGCTGGCTGATACTCTGAGGATGCAATAAGAGTGGAAAAATAATGTTTTGCTGCCCTTACCATCACGAGGTAGGCCTATATAGAATAGAGCTTGTGGTAAAGCAAAAGGTGTGACAACTATCACTGTCTCTGGATCCTAAAATCATATAGCTCAAAATTAATATGAGCATTAGGAAATTGATTGAAGCCTAGCTTATATGAAAATGTCATTTAAATGTCACTGAAAAAAGTTTCAGCTATACTACACGTAGTGGCATCTCCATGGGAGGCAAAAAAAGTGAAAATGACTTTTGCATTCCCATTGTACATATGCATGATACTGTGCAGAGGCAGAGCTTAAATCACACAGTCAGAACTGTCATCCAACATAGTGTTACAGGTAGTTCTTGCTTAACAACCATTTGTTTAGCAACCATTCAAAGTTACAATGGCCCTGAAAAAAGCGACTTATGACCAGTTCTTGCACTTATGACCACTGTAGTGCCCCTGTGCTCAAGTGATCACAATCCGGCTGCTTGACAACCAGCTCGCCCTTACAACAGTTGCAGTATCCCAGGGTCATGTGATTGCCATTTGCAACCTTCCCAGCCAGTTTCTGGCAAGCAACATCAATGGGGAATGGCATGATTCACTTAACAACTGCATGATTTGCTTAACAACTACATGATTCACTTAACAACCAGGGTGATTCGCTTAATGACTACTGCAAAAAATGTTGTAAAATCAGATATGGTCATGTGATGCCTTGGTTAATGACCACCCCACTTAATGACGTATTTTCCGGTCCCTATTGTGGTCATTAAGCAAGGACTACCTGTATACTATTTAACCTTCAGTATATATTCACTATATAAGTTGAATAAATAAGGAGAGAGTATGTACAGCCATGTCTCACTCCTTTTTCATTCCAGAGCCAGTCTGTTTCATCATGTTCCACCTGGACTGTAGTTTCTTTTCCTGTGTTTAGCTTTCACGTGGGACAATGAGATGTTCTGGGATTTCTATTTTCCTAAGGACATTCCACAGCTTGACATGGTTGACGCAACTGAAGCCCTTTCTATACTCAATGAAGCACATACGGACTTCTTTTTGGTACTGTATTCCTTGGTTTTTCTCAGTTACACAGTGTGCATCAGCAATAATGTATCTTGTTCTTTAGCCTTTTCTAAAACAATCTGAATATTTGGATATAGCCCTTTCCATGTAGGGCTATAATTTGCTTTGGAGGATCTTAAGCATTCCTTTGACACCATGTAACATCAAGGATGTTGTATGAGTTTGCACACTCCATCTCCTTTCCTTGTTACTGGCACACAGACTGACCTCTTCTAATCTACTGGCCACTGTGTTGTTCTCCAGATTTGCTGGCATAGTTTGATTAGAAGCTTTACTGATTCTTGATATCTATATCTATATCTACTGTATATCTATATATGGAGGGAGGGAGGGAGCGAGAGAGAATGAGAGAGAGATATATTCTATGGCATCTTGGATGTTTATATCTCTACCAAGCAGGATTTCAGGATACTCCTTCCATTTTTGTTTGATCTTCCTCGAATTGATTATCTGTCATGTCAATTGCATACCAGTTCAAAGTTGGAACTTCTTCTGAGTTCAGAGCTCTTTTGGAAGGCTTTCCTTGTTTTTCTGTATGTTTTCATCTTTGATATCTTTACAGATGTCATTATAATACTGCTTCCTGTTTCTTCTAACAGCTTTCTGAAATTCTTTGTTAAGTTCCTTCGAGAAATCTTTATTTTTCATGGCTTTGGCTTCTTCTCTCCTTGGTTATTTCCACTGACTGTTCTGATACTCAGTTTGCTCTTTTGTCTTTCCTGGTCTTTGGTAGTCTCTTGACATTCATCCCAGCAACTTTACCAAGAAAGCCAATAACAAATACACGTTTTAAAAACCTTTCTGAAAAGTACAGTCAAAACCTGTATGAACATATTTGAATGTTTGGAAATGGGATAGCCCTCCATCAGAAGTACTGCCACAAGGAACGGCTTAATAATGTTGAGAAGGCACATTGGTTGAATGTTTTCTACTACCTTTTAACAAAATAATGAGCAAGAACACTTTTTAAAGACAAACTGCTGCAAAGGAAATTTCTTTCAAAATACTGTTTCTCTCCAATCTCTCTCTGTATACTATAAACAGAGCAGGGAAGTGAAATGCAAAGAAACAGGAGTAGTAGTGGTGAGCCATCTGGATCACATAAAAATACAAACAGCTCATTTAATGAGCCAACGCATATTGCTGATTTTATGTGCTACGTATCTCACAGCTGCATTTCTAAAGTTCTGTGCAGGAATAGTGACTAGTATTAAAAATGTAAAAATATCCATAAAGCTAATTCCACATACCAGAATATATTTTTCTAATCAGATATTCCAAATTCAGAGAAGAGGGGCCTCAAACCTTGACTGGTTGCATTTTTAGTTGCACCTTTTAGTTGCACAGTTTAGGAGGTTATGTAGGGCATTCTTTTTGTAGGATGGGGCAGAATATATAATACTTTTATTCATGTAATGCTATTCTGCTTTTCCATCCAAAGACATTCAAAGTGGCTCAAATCATTAAAAGACAGAAATGACAACTAAATAAATGAAACCAAGACAACTAAATCCATTTTAAAATATGCAAATATTAAAATAATCAAGGGTGAATAAAGGTGCCTTAACTGATCTACTGGTAGAAAGAATGGAGCCAAATACAACAGTGTATCCCATACTTTGGGAATGAGTAAGAGTAGAGTATCTAAACACATGCTTAATAAGTAACCTCTGGAAGCAGGAACATCTTCAGAATGGTCTCTCCTGAAAATTTCATTGTCTGCGTAGGTCCAAATTGGGAACAGATAAATAGAGTCTATGCAAAAGGTATAGAAATATCATCCCAATAACTCTTAGAAGATGCTAGTTTAAGCACAGAATATAAACTACAAATGATTACAGATTTCTAACAGCAACAACAAGAACGATTTCCATCCTGTAATTTACAGGTTTTAATCAACAGTAAAAAAGAACTATAAACTTGGTCTCATTTGAAATATGTGCCCTGATTTTCATAATATTTACTGAATTTGGCATTTAGGTTCCATTCTGTGGCATGCTTTCAATTCTGCAGTGTCAGTCATCTAGACTTCTCTGAAAAATTTGGTTCATGTTCTTGAGTCTTGCTAATATTATAAAGATTGGTGAAAGGAAAGTTTATTAGCAAATAAATAAGCTAAACATAACAGTTTAAAAATATTGTATTTAAATAAATAATGAAAACACAGACTTGTTTATCTGTCCTCTTTATGAATTTTAACATTTTGAAGTAATGATTTCAGCCTTTTGGCAAAATTTTGGCCTAATTATGCAAAAGCTGATTGAGATGAAAATCAATTATTACAATGTACCATGGCATTTTATTTTTAGAGCCAATGCCATTTTCCTAAGCTTCTTATTGCCACTTGAGTTATCTTGAGACAGTTAAAATATGTACAGATTACAAGACAGATCTAAAACAATTATTCTTCATGACACATACAGAGAACCATGAAAACTTTTCAGTTAATCACTTAAGTGCTTTAAGATAAAGTCTGTCATTTTTTTTTTCAAATATTTCAAATATAGGGAATTTTAAGCTTCTACATAAAGATGAACTCTTCTGTAAAAATGACTTAAAACTTCTTATGTTACTTCAGGAATATTTCTCATGACTAATATTAATGAAGCCAGACTTACAAGAAAACAGTTGTTTTCATTACAAAAAATTAAGATTATACTATTGCTGCATCTAGTGACCCACCTCCTTTTATGTGGTGTCAAAATTTATGTAATGTCAAAAATTAATGCCAGGATTCAATTTTTCAGAAAAGTTTTATGAAGATCAAGGTCTACCAATTAAAACACACACACATACACATCTAAACTTTTAACCTGATGATGTGAGAACTGCAAGCATCTATCTCAGCAGAGCTATGAAATGGCCATCCAGCTCTGTTTCTACCATTGCAGTTTGATGGAATGGTTGCTGCCAGGTGACAGCTGGGAAAGAAAGATAACTGTTGAAACTGGACCAGAGTTGACATGAAGTTTAACTGAATTTTGAATCCATAGCTAGCAAGAGTAGGATTGGACTGGGACCATGGCATGTGAAAAAAGGGTAGTACTTGCAGATCCATTTTCCTACCATTAGTATCCGGTATTTACAATGCAATAAAAGTCCCAATTTGTATCAGTGGGAGCTTTCCTCCTTTTGCAAATAGGAGGTGTTATGTCAACCTGCAATGCCGTGGAAAAAAAAATGTCCTTGCCCTTAAGCTATAATCCCAGAATGATTTCCCCTGCCTCCTGTAAACATTTATTTATTATAGATAAAACTGCAAACTGAATGAAAATTACCATATACAGCTTGATCCTACCCATCAATTATGAAGGGCACATCCTTCTTTAGAAAGTTACTCTCACTCTCTCTCTAAAAAATAAGATCTGTATTTTACTCTCAGAAAGACCCAGAAATAATGATTAGGAAAACATCCAACAAACTTCTGCATGCCTCTTTTATTGTTTGCATGTACTTTTTATTAGGGCAGCCTTCCAAACTAGGTATCCCCCAAAGTCCCCCACTGGAACAATCAGGGTATCCATAAGTTAGTACAAAATCATCAAATGACACAAAATAGTTGCCTGTATTTTATCCATGCCCAGATAAACAATGTATGCGTCAATTTTCTACCTTTTGCCATCCGTGAGAGAGCAGAGGCTATTAAATAGATTGAAGAGTTTTTTTTTCTACTCTGTCACCCTCATCTATTGTGACATAGAGTTTTCCTCTCAACAATACATGCCTCTAGTCAACGACTACAGCTGTCTATTTTTATGACCAAGGACAACAAGAGAATCTGGGAAAGGTCAAATCAACTAATTGGTTACAGAGTCAGTTCTCAGTACAGAAGTTGGAAATATTCTTGTGAAGTAAATCAGGTTGACATACTGGATTAGTTGCTGCAGTTATTACCTTCATTTTCAACTCTAAACCTGTAATTTTTTATTCATATTTCAAATGGATGAAATAAAATGTCACACGTGTGTGAAGGAAAATATTACATATTTCCCACTGTAAATAAATGGCTATGTGCATGGTAGTACATAGGTCCATTTTCAAGCAATGTATTTGGATTCATTGCATACCTTATCCCCAAAGCACAAGGAAAAGAAATTACTTGCATTTAATCTAACAGTTCCCAAAATGTGGTGGTTACTGCAAGTATTAAAATGAGAGAGAGAGAGGGACAGGGACAGGGAGAGAGATTAAATAATTGGTCCAATGCAAGTTGATAGGTTGTTATTTTTCTCTCCCTAAATCTGAGAAAAAGTGACTGACCCAAAGTCACCCAGCCAGCTTCCCTAAGGGAAGACTAGAGCTCATGGTCTTCTAGTCTAGTGCCTTTAATTACTACTCTAAACTAGCACTCTCTCACAATTTCTCTCTTTTTCTCTCTCCCCATACATATGAACATTCACAAACACACCTACACAGCCCAAGTCTTAGAAGATCGACACGTTTCATTGTATTTCGCTATTTTTACTTGAAATCTAATGACGATTTAACATTTTCTCCTACAATTTTGCAAAAATTTAGGCCAGAATATTAAACACTTGTGAAATTTCTGTCATTTTAAGTTTTGATTTTGAGGTTCTATGGATACCACTTGGGTTAATACCTGCAAGCAGGGCATTGCTAACCTTGGTTTATGAGACAGGCTTTGCTGTGTGGACATTCTTCTCATTTTACAAGAGCAAAAACTAAAACCAAGGCCATTACCAATTGTTTCTTTATACTGAAGTAAGACACAATTAGCTACTGATATATTATAAAGAATTCAGAGGCTTCACTTCCTGGTGCAAATAGAATTTTCCATACAATTACTTTGATATAAAAAGTATCCTTCCACAGTTGTTCCATCCACAGTTCTGAAAACAGAAGCGATTTTGATCCAATGGAAATTTCCATAACAGAAATAGGGACTGTATAATGTAGCCATTTACATATTGCTCCACAAAAAGAATCACAGATCCAAAAGAATCACAACAGATTTAAATATGCTGATTTTTTAAAATATCAAAACACCTTTAGGATTGTTCAGCGTTTTTCTAATATATACACACATAGTTATACATGCACATCCGCACACATACTGAACCTCACCACTTAGTCTGCTTTTAGCAGATTATATTGATGAGTAAAATCAAGGCTACTTTCCCATTTAATGATAGGTCCAAGTCTGATTCAAACGTAAACAAACAATCTTCCAAATACATAGGACATCTGAACTCAGATAAACTGACACAATTCCCTCTTTGTCTTTCAGACCCCATTACCATCTTGGATACTATTTTGGTGGCTCACCCAGTTCTTCAGAGCAAATATTTGGGGATAGAAGGAGAAGAGAGATCTGGGATTTGAAAGTGGTTCATCCTGCTAGCAGCACATACTGAAAAATAGATTCAACTCATTTTTAAAAAATCCAATCCTCACAGCACATTAAAAAAATGGAAAATGTGAGTCCTGTTCTCCACTATGCTGCAATAACTGTATCCTATATGTTCCACATGCAACAGATATTCCAGTGGATACTTCCTATAAACATCTTTAAGTGAATAAAATCCTTTGCCATCATCTTCACAATTCTGCCCACCCTTTTCCGTGTATCTTTTATTCTCAGTTCACTTACAAAGTTCTTTAAAGGCACGTATATGCCTGCCTCTCCCATGTTCAGTTTACTGTCCAAATGTTAATCATATTGTTATACAAAGCTTCCTTTTTCTTGATGGTCCAAATAGGCTTCTAGCTTAACTTGATCATTATTGAAACTAGTTGAGCAGGATTTTGGTAAATTAAACTTGCATTAATGATGCACTCTGCATTAGGTGGAGGAGGAGAAGGAAGAGGAGGAGGAGGGACAGGAAAGAAACTGGCATCTTCCCAGGTGAGCAATCATGCTGACCCATAATGTGTTCATGCTCTCCGTCACTCCAACCTTATCTGGACCTAGATAGGCTAAATAAAAGAAACAAAGATTTTATGGAATCAGAGAACGAAGTTCTTATAGAAAGAGCACCACTAGACTAATTTAGTCCTTCCTAATTGTAATAAGGAAATATGTTCCTTCAACACATCTGAGGTCCAACTTTTGTCTATGGGAACTATTTAACAAACAAGGAGATTTTAAATCACCTGTCCAGGTTTGAGGAAAACTGCAGATTTTAAAAAGTCACCTGCCATGGAAGTTTCCCTTTAACTAAAAGAAAGTGAAAGTGAAAGGGAGACTGTACTCCATGTATGTTACAAACTGTGACTATCCGTGAAAAAACAAAACAAAACACCTCTGAATAACTGCAGCTAAATTGCCATCTGTGCCTACATTCATAAGCTTAGGTAGTTTTTGTTCTTTGGCAAATAAAGGAACACTTGGTCTCGTAACAAATTCAAATTCAATCATCACTGCATGCCTCCATCTACACGTCCAAATAACCCCAGGCATTTTGGGCACTGATTCAATTGTTTAATCTAGCATGACAGAATGATTTTTATCAGCATCCAAGGTTAAAATTTGAAACAGCCCTAGTAAATATTGCATTAGAGACAAAACAGAACCCACTCTTCTATCTGACACTATTTTTGGTTACTTAAAATTTTAAAAACAGTATTTACATTATGTACATACAGATATCTAGACTGAGTCCTGTCTTCCTTGTTTTACTGGAAAAAAAACATAATTTGTTCTTAATCTTGGATATGTTCTAATTCAACCATAATGAAATTATGTAAAATTTGTTTGTACCAGAGTAAATCCTTCATATCCAAGCAATTTAGACTTAATCAAGGGACTAACTTTAGAGCTTTGATCTGTGCATGGCAGTGGAGAACTGGAAAGCTGACACAAATATGCAGTGATGTTTACAGTTCTAGTCAAGCAGACTCACGCTACATTAACAAATGCCCATTGAAGTCTTCTATAGTTGTATATGACATTGTGGTTGATTTACTAATTGATGGGACTTCAATGTCATTTCAATCTAATGACTCTAAGCATGTCCACATAGCAGCTTCCCACACTATTGGTTCAGTGTGCAAACAAGACATGGGAAGTGCCTCAGGAAGACAGAAGGTCTTCTCTAAGAAAACAGAAGCATTCCAATTCCTAGGGTAGGGTTTTAAACTTATCTATAATATAGTACCGACGTTTGTACATATTCCCGAACAGTAGTTTTCAAACTGTTTTTCACAGAACCCTAGGATGATTAATCAGGAACAGCAGAGGACTCTCCCTAGAAAACTCTTACGAAGGGGCAGCAGAAGGGATCGTGGGGTGTGTTCAGGAAACCATTTCATATGTTACAGTCCAATATACACAGATTGTCCACTTAAAGTTAATCCCAGTTAAACCACTCAAATGGAATGTATGACTTTAATATGTAACTGACTCCCCCCCCCCCACCCATCCCACAAATCTTGGTTTGTATGGCCCAATAAGTGGAAATCTGGAGCTATTTTTAACTTGAGAAATATTTTCAAAAGAGATTAGCCTTGCAAACTTGCAATACAATCTCCCAGCAAAGTACAATCAAACATATGCACCCCAGTAACAGCTGATCCCCAAGTGCAATCTTCTGTAATAGAAGAAGAGGCTTTGGGAATTCATTGTAAGCATTCTGATTCCAGTGAAAGAAAAATAAAAATAATTGCAACTGACTTCAAGGCTTTCTTTTAAGATTAAAATATTATATAGCACCTGCACATACCAAAAGGGGTTTGTGGCCTTTTAAGTACTGTTTTCCACATCACACATTCTCTACAATGTATATTTAAAACTAAATTAGATGTATAATCTTTTTGCTCTTGAATAATCTGCATCTTGGTCTTTTTCTATTTATGGGAAGCAAGTTCATACTGTACTGAGTGTAACTATTACATCTCTCAGTGCTGAGGGAATTAGTATTTGAGATTTTATTTTGAACAATGAAATTCTGTTATAATGACACAGTAACAGTCTGATCACAGCAAGAATTGAAATATGGGGGAAAAACACTATTTTTCAGTTAGAAATGCACAAATTGCTAAAGTACATCCATGCTGAGATTTAGAATTTGCAAGTAGAAAGTGATTTTAAACCTCTTTGATCTAGATTTCATTCATAGCAATATAATCATTTGTCCATGCCCTAAATTTGACAAGAACATATTCAATAGGGTTGTGCTAATCCTTTGAAACAGGTGCTTTGGAACACATAGGAGCCATACAAAGCATCCCGTTTTGAATTATTAAAGTAGAGATTTAGAAACTGCTCCCAACTGTTCTCCATGTGTGCTTCCCAGCTAAGTGAAGTGGCTGTGCACGCACACACGTGCAGATGAAACCAGGAGCAGCAATTTACAAAACGGCCATACCATCTGAAAAAGACAGAGGTGCTTTAACAATCAGAAAGAGGTGCTTTATATATATATTTCTGTGCACTACAAAGCACCTCTACTGAAAGATCTGCAAAGCCTTAATGTACATAGATAAATTTAAAAGTGTAGTATTTCATCACCTAATACAACTGCAACACATCTATGTATGCTCAACTTACTATGTGAACAAAATACTAATTCTTCAGACTAGAATCCTGTGCAATTGCTTCCTACTACAAAACACAATCTTGCATGCATACAGGGCTACAGACCTTTGCTGTAAACCAACATTTTCCACTGCTGATCTTTAGAACAATGGCCTATAAGAATCTCTGATCATGATCAGTAAGCTATCTAGATCAATAAAAGTAAGGGCCAATTTTAGGCCACAGGATCAATCAACCAAAAGGTTTATTTTCAGAAGTCTGTGAAGGCAGTCTAAAATAAAAATTATGTTAAAAAGTCAGTTTCAAAAACCACTAAAATTTAGGTGGCTAAATATACTATGGATTTAAGAAGTCCTTCACAGAACCTCAACTCTGTACTATTTTACTGTTTTTTCATAATGTATTAATCAAGGTCTGCTTGGGTATCGATGGATGACTCAAGGAATTGTGGGAAAGTATGATGGGAAAGGAAAAAGCTACTGTTCTCTTTCATTTGATCCACCCCCAACCCCCTCCCCCTCCACACACACACATTTGAGACTTTGGAAGTTGAAGCCATGGAGCTAAGAGCTAGCAGAGCGGTGCTATCTGACTGAGAAAAGCTATAACAACCACACAAGTTTATACTGAGGAGAATCTAGTCACTTTCCCTATGAGTGCCCTACCAAAACTTCTGAAGTATCTTCTAAGTTTAGTACTTACGGGAAGGAGGGAAATTTTACAAGCAGATGCCCTAAATATTTCAGATGTGGCCTGTTTGGAAATGAGTCAGCTCCAGATTCCAGAGGCTCAGAGTTTGGGTCACACAGACATTAAGTGAAGCACAGAAATTTGGAGCTACGCATCAACATTCATCTGCTTTAATTAATTATATGGCTACCAACTTATACACACCTCTGGGCAGCTTACCATGGTTTAAAAATAAGTTAAAACAGAATGGGTGGAATGGGTGGAAGCTCGTCAGAGGGAAATTAAACCTGGAAATAACAAGTGGAATAGCTTGCCTCCTGGAGCTATGGGTGCTCCATCACCGGAGGTTTTCAAGAAAAGATAGGACAACTGTTTGTCTGAGATGGTATGAGGATTCCTGCCTTGGGCAGGGGTTTGAACTAGAAGACCTCCAAGACCTCCAAGGTTCCTTCCAACCCTATGATTCTTTGAGAATAAAAACAGCTCACATTAGGAAAATCACAATTTTCAGGGACAACATAACTCAAAAGTTACGTACACATATTGTCTTGGCCCAGGACCTGTGAAAGAGGCAGGTTTTCAAGCCTCTTTTAAAGGCAGGCAGGGTCAGGGCTGTATGGATTTCTTGGTTAATGCTGTTCCAGAGGGCAGGTGCCATGACAGAGATGTCACACTTTTGGAGCCCTGTCAGATGTTATTGTCTGAAAGGCAGGACCCAAAGCATACCAACCCCATCAGATCTTATTGGAAAGGCAGTGTATATACTCATTTGTTTATCCAATTTATATGACTGCCCAGCTAACCAAGAAACTCTGGCAGTGAACAAAATAAAAGCAGAGACATTTCATTAAAACAAGAAACCAACTAAAACTGCATTGAGGCTCAATAAACCAAATATCCAGTTCTATTCTTCCTGTTACCCTACAAACCCAGACAGTCTTGGGAATACAACTGGGGAACGCCAGTAAATGCTGAGGACACAGTCAACTTTACTGAAGCCTTCCATCATCTGCAATATGTTCTGACCACTCAGCTTATCCAATTCCCTGCTACAATTGAGTTTACTGATGGCCAGCTCTTATGAGCGTCAATAGTCTTCACTGGGTAGATCTTCTGCATGTATACAGCTTTTATATTGTCTGCAGAATATGGCATTGTTGTTTATTTATTTATATTTCAAATTTGGTCACTGCCCATTTCATGAGGAAATGACTCTGGGTGGTTTACAATAAAAACAACACATAAATATTAATTAAAGTACAATAAAAATAGTATAAAATACAATAAAAACCAAAGCTATAATATTGTATGAAAGCTGTGTCTATAAGTTTCTGTTGCAAACATGTTCCTGAATATGGGCTTAAATATTCAAGATTTATTGCCACTGCTTGGAATGACCTCTGACATAAGTAACTTTAGGAGTACAGGATGCATTGATCAAACAAAACAATATTGGAAGTAATATTAAATACTTTCCTGCCATGCAGATAATGATGAAAATGGTGGCCAAGTCTACTACATATGAAGTTGGATTTAGACATTAAGATTTTATTTCTTTCCTAGTTTTCTCCCTGATTTTGAGCTTCAAAGCAGAAGGATGCAGTGCTTTAATGCACTTTCAGACAGTCCCCTCTATCTGGCTAAAAGCTTATTTCATGTTCTTGTCAGAGCACACCAACTGCTTCAAACCCTAACGTCTTATATGGTTCTAAGATCACAGCTATACACAAGTCCAAACCATCCGGTTACTGAATGAAAAAGAATGTTATCTGAATTGGAAAAAGAGAGTTCTGCTAATTTTCCCTAACTGATCTGAATTCAGACCAGCTCTTTAATATTGTGACAATGTACAAAGAAGAGTATTGGGGTAGATAAAATGCATCAATTCACTTTTTAATTTTAACCATAACACTTCCTGTCTCATGTTCTATTTGAGAGGCTTCCTTGTTCAGCTTTCAAGGATTGCCATGGGTTTATCATCCCAAATCTAAAATATTAAGTCTTTATTTCCATTGGCTCAAATGAATATGATGTTCTCTATTTTGTCCATTAATATACAAAACGGTTTCTATACGAGTAGCCATGTTAGTCTGCTGCAGCAAAACCCAAAATATTTGAAAGCCAATAACTTTATTGTAGTATAAGCATTTATAGAAAATAGTCTACTTTATCCAATGCATTAAGCATTATCTTGAACTGCAAGAATATATACTCATTGTGGGGAAGTTTACTCACCATGTATCTGATAAAGCATGCCCTAGTCCAGTATTTCTCAACCTTGATGTGATGGACTGGAATGGAAGAAGGGGGGTGAAAACGGTGCTCTCGTCTCCAGAGCAACGCTCTGGAGATAAGCGGAGAAAGCTGGCGCATCCCTAACATTCCAGAAGATAGTAGAGACTTGTGCCTGGGAATTACTGGTCAGTCTGAGAAGATTCTGTAAATAAGCGCTAGCTAATAAACCTTGCTGATTGAACCTGCACGGTCTCCAGGAGTTCCTTGGGCTAGGCCTGACACTTGGCAACTTTAAGATGGCTGGATTTCAACTCCCAGAATTCCCCAGCCTGGCTGTGGGAGTCGGGAGCATGCCAGGGAAAGGAATTCTATCATAGGATCTTCACTGATGGATGTGAGAAGGTATTCCTTCCCATACCCACAAAGTTTTAAAGGCTAAGGCTATTTCTTTGAATTTCACTGGAAACAAACAGATGGCTAGAGAGATCTTCTACACTGGTGTAATAATTTAAAAAATCTTGCCATTACTTTTCAAAAGCAGCTTGATAGACTGTATACTGCAAAACTCTAGCTGAAATATTATTACTATATGGATAACTATAGCAGACCACCTCTCTCCAAAAAGAGACAGACACACCAGCCAAAACTGGTAAAAAGAGCTATGAAGAAATCCACTTCTGCAGTAATCTTAGATTTAAAAACTGTTGTACTAACCTGTCCAAAGCAGGTTGAATACCATTTTCCTAGACAGATTAATCATTGGCCAGCAACATCTCCACCTTGTATTAAAGTTCTATATTCCAGCTTCTGTTCTAATCTCATTACTAGCTTCGCAGAACTAGTATTCATATATTGCTATGTTAGGTTCCAGTGAAAAGAATGGATAGATCTCTTTGTCTTCCACATATGGATAGTTCCTAACTCCAATCAAGTATTATCTGTACCAAACAAGGAATGGAACAGAATCCTGTGGAATGTTACGGCCTAAGTCATTGGTACCCAATTACAGCAGCCTTTCTGAATCTGCCTGTCAACACCAGGCCCATCTATTCTGATCATCATTCAAGTCAGGTAATCAGGAAGGGTGCCATGATTGATTGTACTTAATGCAACTAAAAGGTCCAGAAGAATCAATATGGATGTTATTCTTCTGGCCCAAAAAATGCAACCAAAATGTTTCTAATGTGGAAAAACTCAGAAAAATCAATGTTGCACAAGACACCTTGAGATAAATAACTACGCAACAAGCATCTTGCTACTAAAAATGAGGTTTGTTAAATGAATTAATAAGAAAAAGACTTAAAACACAAGAATTAAGGATTAGTAACTGCTGTTTGGATGTAACTTTGTTTTAGTTTTAGGAGAATGACTCTTGGACTTGAACAGTTTTCAGCAGTTCTGAGGAAGAGAGCAAAAGCTTTCATTTCCAGTTTAGCATTATATTAAAACTTGGACAAAACTTATTTCTTAACTATGATTCAGTGAAATAAGTCTGAATAAATTATTATCTACACTTTAGATAAAGCACTGAACAATTGAAAACAGAAGCAGAAGAGGATAAAAGGGATTGTATTACAAGTTTCACACTCCCACGTAACATTAAACAAGAAGCGTGCATCTTTCGTGGGGGGGATCAATGGGACAATTAACCTTCAAGGGGTATGCTATAAGGCAATTAATTAAAAGTGATTTAATTAAATCAGTTATTAGAGTTACCATACTTCTATCATGTAAAAATTATAATTCAGTGGCAATTTATGGAGGGGTTTTTGGGGCCATGACCAAAGCTTTTAGGGTCTGCCTACAGTTCTGGGTTTTAATGGACAATCTTGGCAAGCCATAAATGTTTTCAGTTTCTTCTCTCCTATTCATTATTAAACTAGTCTTCATTTGATTAGCACAATAAACAACAGTAGCTTCTGATGGAAATAAGCTGGAAATATAACTAAGATAAAGCAAGCTCCATGTATTGTATAGCATAAGCACTGAGAGCTGTATTTCACATAGTTAAGTTCCCTTTCTCTGCTGAAGGAGCAAAATAACAGCCCATTTCAGGTCAACCACAATCAACAAACACAGGATGAATAGGTGAGGGCTCATGGTCCCCATATCACCTTATTGCCTACGAAAAGCCTGAAAGATCATTCCATTAGATTCTACAGAGTACCAACTGCCAACACGTATGGTATCTTTTTAGAGATAGCAGCTGTTTCCACTGACATCACAGCTATTTGTGTGGGTACATCTAAGTCTCATTACTACTGTACTCCTTTCTTGCAGGTACTCAGGAAAGAAGGGAAGGGAACAACAGAAACAGCCAGCCAGTAGTGTGCCTCCACCCACATCATTTGTGTGTAGCAGCTCATTTTACTTCATTAAAGGGACAATCAAATACAGAGAGACTGGGAATAAGTACTGAGAAAGTTCTTGATGTTCCTCTGCACAAACAGATCCTTTGGCAATCCAGAAAGATCTATAGAATAGATGCATTGAAGAACCTACCTTTAAAAGCTTTTGACATAACTACTATTTATATTTTTAAATTAGTAGTAATGGAAAAAAACCCAACTTGGCTTGCTTAAACAAAGGCAATCAAAAACTGCAATGCAGCAAATAAAAACAGGAGGGAAATTATGTTCATTAGTTTTTACTGTATAAGAAAATATAACGAAAATTCTCTACATTTTAAACAACCAGGAATTTTCTGATGCATTTTAATTCCTTGTCATGAAATTTATTTTTTTGATCTTAGCCCTGTTCAGCTATAGCCAAGTGCATTTACTTCTGGCATTATACTGGGCCTTATCTGCATTTTAAGAAGAGAGTAAAGAATAAAATTCTTCGGTCCTCAACTCCATTAAAACACATATGGAAACTATCTATTGGATTTCTAATTAAAATGTTTTTAAAAATCTGGTGTCATTTCAGCTCCAGGTTATAATTCAATTTTTGTGAATCGTAAGAGAGCTTTCAACTTAACACTCTGCACCTGAGGAGTGTGGAGAAGTACATATCCAACATATCCAGCTATGGTTTTACCAGAAGATTGTTGCTCTTGACAGATATTCCAGCTATGCATGCATGTATGCCTGTATTAATTTCTTTTGTTTAAAAAAGGTAGGGATTTCTATTATAATTTTCTTTAAATGCATACTTTTTAATCATTTAGCTGAGTTAGCAAGTGAATTGCATGCATATGTATGTGTAATAAACAAGCTAATTTAACATACTTTACCAGTGAGATATCTTAACTTAGTCTTCATTTTATATATTAAGTTGTAGCATTCAATGTACATAGTCATGGGTCTGGATACACAATATATGATTCTTCCAAAAGGTTAACTCTTGAACTTGAGATTTCTCTACATATAGCTATCAGTGTAGGGACTATGAAGCAATGGCTATATTTCCACATAGTTTTGTTCTCTCCCATTAGCTTTTCATACCAATAAACATAGCTAACAAAGCTGGACACTTACATATATTGAACTGGGAATGTTAGGCTTATTATCAGAACAAACCAGAAGCCAGGTCTGCTCCTGTCCCAGAACAACAAAAACAGTTTTCTTGCTTCATACTATCTACTATGATAAACAGAGCCATCTAAGTTTGTAAGCTACACTTAGTGGCAAGAGAAATTAGAATGATTATTACTCTTTCATACCAGCATAACTAAAACCTCTTTAACAGTCGGTATCAATATCATTCTGGTGACCTGTTTCAATTATGCTAGACTTGCCAAAGAAAACATTGTTGATGGGTGGAGATTATCACCCAGTAGATGGGACAGGGCAAGCAAGTTCCGATATCTAACTAGATGTTCAAGTATTAGGACTGAAAAGGAAACAGACAGCTGACTTGCTTTCTGCAATAAAGCCTACGTCACTGCAGTCTTATGAATAGTGTGAATCCATTTTACATTCATGTTTTAATAAACCTTATATTACAGGAACTCCACCTATCTCTAGTGAGCTTCTAAAGAAACTGAATCTTAGGTAAGCATTGAGTGATATTTATTTGCACATGAAACCGAGGTTCTTATCCAATATTGACATAATCAGTTTTTACCAAGGAATGATCATAGTCTGGTTCTAATTGATTTAAAAACAATTGTCTCAATGTAGTAAATGAACCATTTAAAAATATTCTCAGTAAACAGGAATGCAACCATAATCTCCCACAATAACTTTCATTTGCTATTTACTGCTGGATATGTTTGTTTACAATGAAGTGGAAGGCCTTTCCAGAACTCCATATAGCCCAGTGATTGCACCAAAGGTGACTATAAACAAAGTTTCTCATTTTTGTTAATTTAGTGCTATTGGATGAGTTATCCTGATAAAGCGTTGAAAACAAAATGGATGATGGCAGATCATGAGGACTGGCTTGTATTCTTATAGATTAAATCTTTTAATAGTTAATTAATTATTAATGATGTATTTTTATGATATTTGGGGGGATTAGGAAAACAGTAGTTACAATGTAAGAAGTAATTATCATTCAGCCTGGAAACCCGCTATTTGTTAAGATTAGTACAGGACATTTAACATAATAGATTGCTAACCGAATATAACAATACTGGTTTTTGTAATTTATTTAATAAACAATATTATTTAACCTTCAAAGTTGCACTTCTAATATACTTCATTGTACAAAAAGGCATTAGCTGAGCAAAATATATTTATGCATACTTGTATCAGAGGAAGGAAGAATAAAATCAATGGAACTATTTGCTTGACTAAAGCAGAACATATAACTCCTGTCTCCTGCAGAAGACAAGATCTAAATCCTTTTGACATTAGGTAAAAATGAAATTTCAGCATCACCATCAATTCAGCATTAAGTCTCTTGGTTGGCCAAAAGTGAAGTAGGGAAGGAAGAAAGTGGTTTAGGTTTTTTATCTTATTATAAAGCAGACTCTAAATATGCAGTTTGCAATATAATTTGCGCAGTCATTATACTACTGATAGAGTTGATGAAGCAAGGTTTGTATTAGATTTTTTTTCCTTAAAAAAGATTTTTAGCATACTATGATAACACTAAATGACTACCAACAGATACCTCTCAAAGGCCAACAAACAAAAAAGCCCATCAACCTTCCACCCTTTAAAAAAGTGTGGTCCTGACTGCAAAAAACTTTGTTATCTCAGGCTTAGAAGTGTACCATTTTGACTCTAAGAATGAACCATTAAACATTTAATTCCACAGAATGCAACTTTAAAAAGTGAAGCACTGCTCTCTTTTCAAATGTGCAGCTGGATGGACTCTCCTGTATGGGGGAACAAATGACTTCTGTCTACTAATTCAAAGCCCATTTCTTTCAGCAGCTAAATAAACACTGTGATAAGAGCAGCATAAAACATGGACTATTTAAACTTATATATACTTCAAAATGCAAATCTGGCAAGTTAGAATCCAAAATCAGCAATACTTTAATTTCTCATTGCTTAAGAAATTCAAAAACTGGTTTTCATTAAGGGATGATAATATACTAGTTTACAGATAAATACAGCAAGCACATATTTTATCAATATTATTGTTTTAAGATTTATGTACAACGATATTACAATATTGTTAATTGAACCTGTTTTGTAATAGTTGAGATTATGGTGTCATTAGCCTTGGTTGTAGTTATCCTCTGTAGTGTTCATTTTGGTTGTTTTTTTTTTTTTAAAAATTCTGTTTTAATCCTATGTAAGCCACCCAAAGTTGTAATTTACAAGTTGAGTGGCCATATAAATTGATTAAATAATTAAAAATAGATTAAAAAAACTGTAATTATATTTAAGTATTTCATATATATGAAGTAGTCAAGTAAAGCGAGACCACACTCCCTCAAACTTCCCTCTTAATGTGGGGTTTCAGACATGGCAAGAATTGATTGATTGATTGATTGATTGACCATGTGCCATCAAGTTGTTTCTGAATCCTAGCATCCACATAGATAGATTTTCTCCATCTATCCCTAGCCTGTTCTCCCAATGGTACACTCATTGCTACTGTAACTGAGTCCATCCACCATGCTGCTGGTTGTCCTCTTCTTCTCTTTCCTTCCACCTTTCTCAGCTTTAGAGCTTTTCCAGAGAGCTGGGTCTTCATATAATGTGTCCAAAGTTGGATAATTTGAGCCTGGTCACCTGTGCTTCAAGTGAGAACTCTGGATTGATTTGTTTGATGATCCATCAGTGTGTTTTCTTGGCTGCCCATGGTATTCTCAGGAGTCTTCTCCAACACCAAAGTTCAAAAGCGTCAACACTCTTCCTATCCTGCTTTTTTAAAGTCCAACTTTTGCTTCTGTAGAGTGTCATGGGAGTACCATGGCTTGCAGGATTCTGATCTTTGTAAGTATAGACACATCATGGCATTTGAATATCTTTTCCAAGGCCTTCATGGCTGCTCTACCAAGTGCTAGTCTGTGGTGAACAGTATTTCTTGACAGCTTGTTCCTTTATTGTTAATGGTTGATCCTAAAAGACAGAAGCTGTCCACCACTTCAATATCTTAATTGTCAATTCTAAGGATAATTATAGTTTTTTGTTTTACTTCCACCCTGAAGAGGATGAAACTTGATCCCATGTATGTTTAGGGATATCCTCAAAGTTACTGCTTGCTACTGAGCTGAACATAATACCTCTTGTCTATACTGTCCAGGGTTTTTCAGAAGTTGCATACTACAAATTTCTTATCTTTGTTTTGTAGGATAATATTATTACAGCAGTGAATGTTAAAAAGCTCATAATTATCTACATTTTCCCTTATACAACCTCTGTTGTATAAACAGATTTGATTGAAACAAGCTGAAGTCCTGTATTCATAGAATAACAAATCAAATTTATAATAAATCAAGATGAATTAAAAAGTGCTTGAAACTCCTATGCTTAAGGACCTGATTACAAGGAGTATTGGCCATTAAGAAGTTATATAAATAATGCCTCCCAAATCTTATTAGCTATTTATATACCTGAACTGCAAGTCTTGAAGCTGGTTATTTGCAGCATGGCCCTGTTACTTGCTGAAGTGGCTGTTTCTAAAATGATTAGTCAAAATGTATGTTTCAGTGTGTTTATGAAAAATAACAAAACTAAAGTATTCCAATCTGATTAGACCCAAATAATTTCAGAGCTGCTAAAAAGCTACAGCTCCCCCTAAATCAATTTGGAGTCCAGTCCAGTGCTCAGACTTGTACATGCTTCACTTGGCATAAAATTATTCAAGGTCGGCATTACAGCCTCATCATTTCTCTGTCAGATGACAGATGAGGCTGATGGCTTATGCTTCAGCTGTCACCAGAGCACCCATGAAGAACTAGCAAGCAGCCAGAGTTCTATTTTAAAGACCAATTCTCCCTGTCTTGCATGGTCTGGCAGCACAGATGTTCAGCTATATTATCTTCAGATGCTTGTTCTACACTGACTAAGACAGAGATTGCCCACCTGTTCAGGTGCAAGGTATCGTAACCTTTTTTGGCATGGAAGCCAATGTTTTTTTTTAAGCTTTAAAATGTAAACAATTGAAAATTTACAAGATTTTGGTGATCTCTCTACTGAAGTATCATACTTTCTCATATGCAAGCTCAAAAGCTCTCATGCAATACCAGCAAAATTGTATGAGGTTTGACTTCTTTTTTTTTTAAGTTGAACTTTTAAAAATGAAGGCTGGAATTCTGAAATACCAGCTAGGCATGACTTGGCACGTGTGAACCCTGGAGTGCTGACTTTGGGGCTAAGACGTGTTGTAAAGCAGGAACGCGCAGTTTGAAACCTGCCTCTGTCCTGAACTAATGATGTTTTCTTAGACAAACCATTCTCTCTCACTGATTCTATAACACAGCAAGGATAATACTGAGCTACAGTACAAGGTCACTCTAAGGACATGTCAGATACAAAAGAGGACAAAAGTGAAGAGGGAATTTTTAAAAGTGTAGCTTGTCATCCAAGAAAATTATGCATTTCAAAGGGCTTTAAGCCATACATTTCAGGTCTATAGAGGGCATAAACTGTACCATAATCTTGTCATTTTGCATATGTCACTTGCCATTTTACATACATCACCATAAGAAGTACTAAATATCATTCAAATCCAACTACACACAAGAAATTATATGGGGATGGGGAGCTATTCCATCACATATTTAATCTATCTCTGATACAGAGATCAGTCTTGTCATCAGAACTATGCAGACAGATTTATCCATTACAATAGCAATCAATTAAAATCAGATCTTACTATACTCAAAGTATGCATGTTATAGGGGTAGTCTCAAACCAGGCATAAATGTACTTTCTCTTGTTGCTTCTCATACTTCCAGCACCAAAGAGAAAATCTCTCACTTAATGTAAAAGCAATTACTTCTGGAGGTGAGTATTCACAGGCCAAGGTTCAAACTAAGATATGTTATTTTTGAATTAATGGCCATACTACACAATCCTCTGAGTACTTACTCAAGACCTTTTCCAGATGCCTTAATTTTCCTCAAAAGGCTTTTCAGCTAAGGCTGAATTAACCAAATTCCATTATCGCAGCAGGCACTTCAATGGCTATTGTGGAGAGCTGCTATTTCTCCACAATAGCACTTAAAAATAGTAGATGTAGTTACTGGAAAATTAATTATTAAATAATCATTCTTCTTCCAAGAAGTCACTCTGTTGCACCTGTTTTGCTATAAGTGCACTACTTTGCTAGAGAGTGGCAAGTGGGCATGGTGTGGAGACGTCACAGACATCTGCCAAGTTCTTCTACTGTGGCATTCTCTCTGCCCTTTAAAAATAAATGTTTGAACTTGCTTTTGTCTCCCTCCTTTGAGGTTTTTACAATTCCTGTGGATAGCATACTTATTTTAAATAGATGTATAATGCAATAAATTTCTGCTACATACAGGAATTTCCTGCTTATCAGGGACATCATTTCTAATGGATGATGCAAGCAAAAAACTAGAAAGCACAAGAAATATTTCCTCCCCTGTCACTCCAACGAGGGAATAATCTTCCATTTAGAAAGTCTCTGGGAGCTTCTTGAAGGTTCTGCTGGAGAAACAATATTGTTAAGACTGAAAACCCTTATCAGTGTTTCTTTGATTCTAGAATGCTTGGCATCAACAAAATGTCTGCATTCTTAATTCTCATGAACCCTAAGTACAAGCAAGTCCTGTCTGGTTCAGACACAGCTCTATTGCTCTGCTTTGGATTACCAGTTTGATAGGGATGCCTAAGCAGCATTTCATTAATCAGTTACAATTTGATGGAGAAATGCTGTGCAACATTTCCATTAATTAGATAACTCTTAATTGCCTCTCAGCATCAAAAGAGTCCAGACAAACCAACCACTCACAGAAGCTTATCATTAAAATCAATTTGGCAGGAGACAACAACAACAATTGAACTTGATTTGGCAGGATGTGAGCTCTGTTCATAGAGTAGATTCTTAAAAACAAAAAAAACTAAAGCACTCTTCCCAAGATGGCATTCTAAGCACATTTACTTAGAAACAAGTTTAGCTGACAATCAGATTCTGCCCTTTATCATTTCCAATTACGAATGTTTAGGATTAGGAAGCGGGTGCTTTTTTTTTTTTTTTTTGCTGTGTTTGCCTGGATTTCTCAGCAGTAGCTGGAGTGTGTTTTAACAGATGGGCTGGGTAGCAAACTGCAGGCTGTAAACCAGGGAGCCGGCTGGAATCTGCACTGAGCGATACTGAACGGAATGCTCGTAAAGTTCACGGACACAGGCAGACTCAGACTTGTACACAATTCCACAGCGAAGAGAACACACACATAGTACACATAGTGGCCAACCTCTCCCCACCCCCCACCAATCCAGGGGAAGTTCAAGACTTGGCATTCGGAACTGCATTCTTGTTACACACATTATAGCCCATCATTTGGCATAAACAAAGGAAGGCAAACAAGAATACTACATCCATATCATTTACCTCTCCAGAGGCACTCACATGCACTCATACAAAGAAGCAAGCGAGCGATATGCAGAAATCTATCTGAAAAGGGCTAGCACTGACAACATTTGCGGTCAACATTTTAAACATTTGCCCATTTTTGGGTATCCAGCTGCCACTGTCCAAAAAGAAAGAAAGAACAAAATAAACTGCAGAAATAAAGGACAGCTCCCTTCCTCCCCCCGCCCCCCATGCGAGACTATTCTTGACAGTCACTATTCTAGGACAGGAGGAAAAGACAGATCAAGGTGGGGTGACATATTGGCTCATGCTATTTAGCTTTTGTCAGCTTGTTTTTGCAACTCAATTGTTGCCATGGGAAGTGTTAAATTTGTATATACATACTATTTTAATATATAGGCGGCTGCATCCTGTAATAAAGATGCACAGATTTGTATTTAGAGCATAAGATTTCTATTGCATCTGCCAGTTTCAAAAGCTTTCTGTACATCTGCATTTTTCTTTAGGGAAGATAATTATCCAATTACAGTCAGAAACATCACTGTTTAAGCCTTCATAACCTATTCCCCTTTGAGTCACAGAACTGGCACCTAAATATTGTGATGAAAATTACTGTCAAGTAGGATGAGGAGTCACTTTTCTGAAGGAAAAAAAGTTTTCATCCTTTGGATCCTACCCACTTGTAACTAATTCTATTTATTTTCCCAGCCTTTTCCCCTGTCTACTATTTGTATATGATCATACCAGAACGACTAAATCACACCGTTTTTCTGTCAGGTAAAGAGAAAAAAATCAAGGGGACAGGAATGAACGGCTTTCTTGCTCGCCTGGCGATCCTTCTCCATTATTATTACAACACGTAGCCCAATGGCAATATTATAGGCGGAGAATAAGTTGGAAGGACGGTTAGCAACCCTGCCTGGCGGTGGCAGCGCAAACTCCGGGCTGTGAGCAATTGAACCCCGTCCACCCAGACCGACCACCTAAGCCGAGAGAAATCACGGGGCCTTGCGGGGACTCACCCTCCTCCGGCGCTCGCACACCCCCCTGCTCATTCCTCGGGAAGGGTCCCACTCTCAAGGCGCCGTCCTCCTGGCTTTGGGCATCCGCGTCATTCGCCCAAGCCGGCTGGAGGGACAGGGATCCCGACACGCAGGGGTGTCCCTCTCGGCCAGCCCCTGACAATTCATTGACCTCTTACCGAGAGCCGCCAGCCTCGGCTACGCGGCCAGCAGCGCCAGCGGAGAGAAGACCGGGGAAAGGGGCGGGGCAGGGGGCGGGGCCGGCTCTGCGGAGTGGCAGACGCCGGTTTCTCCTCGCCCGGCTGGAAGCGTTGGACTGGACACGGGGCGGGCGCGAGGGAGAGCTGGAGGACAAATGGCCTTTGGGAGGAAGGGGACCCCTGGTGGCCAGAGGGCGGAAGACATGCTGGGACATGCCATCAGGCCAAGCGTCCAGGTAGAGAAAAAAGCGGGCGGGGGGAGGGGGGCGCCGGGAAGCGTTCCGTCCACTCGCCGCATTTGCTGGGAGGCTCCCGTCTCACATCGCGTCTTCCCAGGCTCCAAGGACAAAATCCATGTGCCAGAGCAGTAGGTGTGGCACCGCGAGTCCAGAGTAAAGGAGACTGGTTTCTTTCGAACCGAACTTCTTACCTCTAGCGGCATTTTGCTTTCTGCATCTGAGTTTCTTTTTCCTTTCTTACTTCCTTTGTTTTAAAGTATTCGTTTATGAGGAATTTTGTTGTTGTTTTATTTTGTTTCCCTACGTACGGCGGACTTGGTTTTGGCTATGAAGCGACCCATAGCTGGATGCAGAAGGGTCTACTTTAAAACAAAAATAAAAGTTTATCTGCATTTTAAGAAATGGCTTAACATGCAAACGGAAACTTAAAGAAAACGAGATTTCCATATACTTTTCATCCACTGATGGCGTAATGAGCAATAATGATTGCTCAGCTAAGGTTCAAATTACTCCTTTCAGATCCTCATAGGGCTTGGTACTTTAACTACGGTTGGCTTTTAGCTGATTTTTTTAAAAAAACTAAGTTAGACCTGGTTAGTACTTGGATAGGAGACCATCATGAAATCTCAGGGCTGTAGGCTAAACTGGAAAGGCCAAACACACACACCTTGGAAGAATAATGGCAACCTACTGCTGTATTGCTGCCTAGATTTAACTTCTTTTGTCCTATTTTCTCTGCCCATTAACCAGTTTTTGATTCTTAAAATTACCCCCCCCCCAATAGGAACCTGTCAAAATGTTTTGCAAGTGCAAGTAAATAATGTCACATAATTGTGGCTGATCTCAGGAAACCCTAACATGGTATAACTTACCATTGCAGAATTCATGTTGCTTTTTCTTCAAATTGTTTTCTATGATGTTACCTCTTCACCCATTCACATAAAGCTATGGGCTTGTACTTTCTGGATCTCCTCTTGTTCTGTTTCTGTGTAGCCACTGAAGCTACAGTAATTCTGCAGGCAGTACGCCCAGCTATGTCCTGTTTCTGTGATTCAGTCTGCATTGATTTAAGGAAATTGACGCTTAGGAAATACAGTTGCATGCAAAACTGGGCAAATTTTATGTTGCAGTGAACCCTTAAGTGACCACAAGCTGACACAACCTGTCCATGATCTTTTTTTGCACCTTTCAGGGGAGACAACTGTTTATATGCAGTTGTTTACAGATACAAAATTAAAAATAGTGAATATGGCAGATCTTCCAGATATTCAAGAGTTGATTTCAAGAGTTCCATGCAACTTCCTTTCTTAACAGCAATTTCTCACTGTTGAAACTGTTAGCTGGGAAGAATACCCACGCATATATATTTCCCCTGCTTTGTAAGAGTGAACCACCTTTATTTTCAAATGTTGAGACAGCTACTTAGAGGAGACCATGATTGTTGAAAGTTGATACATCACAACCTGAGAACTCAGAAGTGTCCATGTTTGGTCAACTATGGGAATTGTCTTCTCCTGGCTAATTTTAAGCCTAATGAGTCAATTGCCTTTTGGAGCTTTATTAACAACTCTATAGTAAAAATAAAAGTGCACTGAATCAACTGGAAGGGTATCTGAATGTTTGTACCTGCCAGATTTACTATTTTCTTATTTTGAATCTGCAAACAACTGTACACAAAAAGTACGCATTCAAATTGCAAAAAGATCTCACATTTAACTTTGTACTATGTAGAGGCAGTGTCAGCTTCTACTCCCTTAAGGATTCACTGAAACCTTTAATTTGGCTTCCGGTGCCTCCATTTTGGCATGTAACTTTGAGTGTATGTGTATTCCTCTACAGGAGGAGCAGGTGCATTGTTATGGAGATCTCTTACAATACTAAAATGCTCATCTCTATCTTTTTTTTTTTAATGTACCCTATATTTTCACTACATTTTTTAACAAAGCCGATGAATAAAAGTATGGGCATATGAGCAGGCCACAGGCTGTGCTCTCAATAAGCCCTTTGTGTACATGACTGTGTTGCACATGGCTAATAACTCTACCTGGTAGACAGAAGTCTCAGTGAAATGGCATTTGGGAGAACACAGACACTCTACTAACAAATCATAGCACTAATGTCATGTTTAGACTGGGAAGACTGCTTCCTCTCTTTCTGAAGATGTCATTCCCTGATTGTACTGCAAGCACTCCAAGCTGATTAAAAGCTGCAGTAGTAGTAGATAGGCAAGGAAATCCATATACACATAGGCTGCAGATGTACTAATACATGGTGTGGGCTCCATTAAACCAAAGCTCAGTTCACTAAGGACATTGCTACTCTTTCCTTACATGCTTTTATGTGCTGAGCCTCAGCCTAAGTTTCCCTGCTCCAGCAGCAGGAAAGAGGACTGTTTTACAACACAGACCACTTATGAAGATGAATGAGTTCACAACTTTAATATGCTTTATACATTCAAACTGCTAACTAAAAATAACACAAATAGTAATCAGAGGGACCAGGAGCATCAAAGAATGGGGATGAATAAGGGGAAGAAAAGATTTAAAGAGCACGGAAGGGAAAGTACAAAAGGGTTATATTAATCTCCAGTTATCAACATTTTGTCTTTGCCAAAGGTTTTTACCAAAAGCCAACAACTAAGCTCCCTGCTGAAATATTTAATTTTCAGGGTTAATAATTATCCTTTTAAAGATACTCAAGTCTTTTGGGAAAACAAGGATCCTTTGAGCAGTTTCTTTGGAACGCAGATTAGAAAAAGCCTTCAATCAGCCTGAGCTAGCCAGACTCAGTTTGAGTATTGCTGTGTACAGCATCAAGGCTTTATATAAAGTGCACTTATACCGATTATGATAACCTCTCTGCTTGTTGTGTGTATTAAGTTTCCATGGGAGTAAAAGCAAATCACATCAGAGGCTGTCACACACTGCTGCAGGCTCTTACCTCTTGGATCCACTTGTATGTATATTTAATGAGGCATCATTAACTAATAAGCCTCTAATGAAAGACCAATTATGGGGAAATGGGGATCCCAGAACCGGAAGAGCCTTGGAAGATAATCTATTTCAACGATCCACTACTCGTCTTTTGCCAATATAGCCAAAAGGTCTTTGGTCCAAATGCTGTTACTACAAGTATAGCGTTTGAAATTTTTGACTGACTTCCAGGAGCAATCAGAAAGAATGCAAACATTCTCACAAAGAGTGGTGACTTGTGCCGTGTACTGTCCTTACAGATACAAGGCAACTTCCCCCAATTTGAAGCCCTCCAGATGCACTGAATTCCTAGCCAACAGCATAACGGAAGTTGAAGTCCAACATATTAGAAGGAAAGGCTGCTATGTAACTTTAGCCTAAGGATAAAATCTATTGTTAGCTATGCCAACTGATACACAAGGAAAATTATATGTTTAATAACAAATATAAGATTGAAGATGAAATTGACAATAAGCTTACTCAGTTTCAGATTGTTTCAATTATTTTTAGCACCATGTTTTACACTACTTCAGTTTTATTTATGCAATTATATTCTGTTGTATGGTAGTAACATGAACCCTAAAGTGTGTGTGTGATGTATGACAGTTGAATAAACCCCAAAATGGGTGTTGGTGTTTACTGTCAGTGAAGAACATAGTCAATATGAAATAAGCGTGTTATCAAACTCAGCTCTGGTAGTTGAGTATAAAATCAAGTTAAATTTCAGCACATTTTTGCAGGTTATGATTTTATTTGTACAGAAAGCAATACAAAAATCATCCGTGCAACTCTTCCAGTTTGCAGTTAAATATCTTTGTTTTTCTTCATTTATTGCTTTCATCTTGTAATTCTAGATTCAAGAGTTGATTTTCTAGTTTTTGTATGTCTACTCGATGCTTCATTAAAAATTTCCCATTCAGATGAAAGACAGGTATTTCATACTTGTATTTTTCAAGCCAGACTGAATGATCTGGAAGAGTTATGTCTATTTCCTGCAAAATAAACTGTTAAAAAAAAAAAAAGGACAGTGAAATAGCTAGCAGCCAAACATTAGAAAGGCATAGTAATAAATTACACTAAAAGAACTGAGGTGATCTCTAAGAAAATCTATGTAGGTTGTAAAGCAGTATTTCCCTTGGAAAAACTGATTAGGTTCACAATTTTGTTCAGCAAGAATCTCTGAATAATCTGAATAAGAGGATTTGGGGACCCCAATAAGCACTACTGCTAAAGATAAAAATGTCTTGAGAAATAGTTTCCCAATTTGTCCACAGAGGCACTCAGATTACAAATGAACAAGTGATTTTGAAACCTGCAGGCTGTGTGATGAAATATTACATATAGGCTATATTTGCACAATATTTCGAACCACAATCCAGCCAATCATATTTTAGTTTAGCATGTTGGATGAACCCAGCTCATATGATTAGCTTATGTTTGCCTGTATCATGTGAACTTAAACCATTGATTCCCTGAATTATGGTACAGTAAGTATGTTCTATGAACAAAATCACTCCCTGCTCTTTTTGTCAAGCATCCTGGGTAACCTTTGGCTACCTCTATGTGAGGTGTACCTATTGGTTTTATAAGTGGCAACTGTGAGTCACTTACCGAAGACATGCTCTCTAGGCTGGGGAGATCTCAACTGGTTCCATTTGGGAAGAAAAAGGACTTGTAAAATGGGAGTGGGGATTAAAATGCCCAGATCAGATCTAATTTCAGAAAGCTTTCTGGAATGCTCTAGTCTCAGTGTTTGAGCCCTGTACAGATTAGGGGCTTCATGCTTCCCACCTCCTCATATTATTCTAGAGCAGATCAGCCCTGTGCAGTTGGTCCAACAATCTTCTGGTACCATTATACACAAAATATGTTATTTCCTGAAGGCCCTGGGGGGGTAGATGCAGAGGCACTTTATTCTGAGGCATCCAGAATAAAGCAAACTCAGTGAACAGATTCTAGCAACTGAAGCAAACATTTGCCTTGAACTATCTCTTGGCCAAATTTTCAGTGCACAATCATATTTCTTCTCCCCTTTCACTATCATTCTAGCTTCAGAGAAAATCCTTATGCTAACTCATTCCTGCTTAACAAAGAAACAGTTTGTATCAGATTTCTAAATAAGAAAAACAAACGACCACACACTTAATGGGAAGAAAATCTCATTGATTGTGATTCTAACTATATTTTTTTAGCAAAGCGATTGATATAACTTCTAGGCTGCATGTGATAACACACCCATCTTCTGTTCCAGTAACAGTTTGATCTGGATATTGCTTTATCTTGACCATTTAAATGGGCAAAATTAAAGCCATGCAGATTTGCAAGCAATTATTTTGGTAGGAACTGTAATACATAAAATTGAATTATTTTACAGTCAACTATGTCCAGTTTTAGTACTGTATTTGCTTACTGTTTACTGTTTTATGAAACACTATTGCTAACAATTAAGGTCTCTTGGTGGTTTACAATAAAATGCACTATCACAATTAAAACCGAAGATACTAAGAACAGTTAAAAACAAACAAAATCAACAATTAAGCATTGTTGATTTAAAAGGTACATTGTATGGCCTTTTAAAAAGCCAACAAAGAAGCTAAGCCTCTTAAGCCAGCAAGGGGTGTATTCCAAGAAGAATGGAGGCAACTCCAGAGAAGCGTTAATGGAGTTGTAGCCAGAACAGCTCATGGTATCATATAGAAACCAATGTCCTCTCAAGTAGCCTAAATCAAGGTATATAAGGCTTCAAAGACAACTCTAATGCAGAGTTTCCCAACAGGGGCATCATCATCATCACCCCATCCCATCCTGGAGCAGGATTTTTAAGTTCGAGAGGGCAGTTAAATCTAAGGAGAAGGTAGGGACATTGTTTAGTGGCAAATTTACATGAGTTCTCCTTGCCAGAGTGTCCAGTCTCTTTATCTGCAACTATAAGGGATAAGCTTGATTTATGAATCAGAATGTGTAAAGAATTTGATGCATTTTATAGCAATCATAAAGACTGTAACATATTATTAAAATAATGAGTGCTTATAATAAATGTCTGTGTTAACCATAAGGTGGAAAGATTTATATAATGCTATACTTATCCATCATTATTTGTCTGCTGGTGGATTTTATTTATACCATTCACAAGGCATGATTTACCCATGAGAAGTGTTTGATTATACATTCATACTTAGTATTAACGTTTTTTGAAGGAGGCAGTAGAAAAATGATTTCACTGGAATAGGATCCTCTTGGAAAAAAGTATGGGAACTAATGCCCTAGAGCAAATTGGCTGCTGGTGTACAAGTATAATGCCCAGCAATAACATGGCTCTGGGTACTTCCGGAGACCAGCTGACTATAGTACTCAGTTCTGTCCCAAATGAAGTTCCTGAACTTGTCAGAAAGGCAATCCCAAGTATGACATGTTGCAGTAATCAAGCCTGGAGGTTAACAAGCAGGTATCCCGCAAATGATGTACCAACTATAATTGATATAAAGTGGTCCTGGCTGTAGCTTCAGTCTAGGACAATGTTTCTCAACCTTAGCGACTTTAAGATGTGTGGACTTCAACTCCCCATGCTGGCTGGGGAATTCTGGGAGTTGAAGTCCACACATCTTAAAGTGGCCAAGGTTGAGAAATACCGGTTTAGGAAACTGGAAAGATATTGGACCTAGAATAAGCCTCTTAAACTCTTTCTCCTTTTTGACTATTTGACTTTGTATTGACTATATCAATATTTGGTATAGGATACATGTAACTGTAGGATACATGTGTATTGACTTTGTATTGACTACACCAATATTAGGTGTAGGATCATGTGATTTAAATGATTTTAACCCCAAGATTGATTGATATTTTATGAGGCCTTCCTGCATTTATTCTGTCACATTATTTTAAATGAATCTACAAAATATTGAATCAATCACTCTCTCATGGCCATCCTGTAATAATTTTATTGCATAAATTATTAACTACCTATTAGGAAATATTTAACTTCTCCCACTTTCAGGATTATCACTGGACATTTATTCTAGCTTCAGTTACTGACTACTCAGTACTTCAGAACTTCAGAACTGTTCTCCTTTTGGGGCTCAGTTTGAAAGTTACTATTTGACTCCATGACAACTATTAGGAACCCTGTGTGGGTTAACAATTATTGCTGCTCTGTGTATGTACCTATAACATTGGATTATTTTGAACTGTTTACTCATGGAAAGTTTATTATATAATAATGCCAGTTGAAAAATACTTTTTATTCTTTTAGTAAGATACCAAAGATGTAGACTGGATTACTAGACTTACTTATTCTGTGACATTCCTGACTAATGGTAAGGACTACACCATGAATGGGTCAAGGGGAAAGGGAAGGCCAAGAAAGTTAATGAAATCCTCAAAAACAGGAAGATGAGAAATTTAAAGAACAAAAGGCTGTGTATGAAGTGGTGTATGGATATGGCAGAAGTAAGGATGATTTGCAGGGATAGAAAGCTATGGAGAATTATAGAGAATGGAATTGGTGTAAATTAATTTCAGATATGCTCCCTTTTTCTTATCTCAGGCCTTTAATTTCTTAGGTTTAGTATTTTTTCGTCCTTTTCTGTGCTTTGCATAACTTTGCTTACCTTGAAAAGGAATAGCATGATAAGTAATCATGTAGATGCATGTAAAATAGTGGGGAAATCCAATCTTTAAAAATCAACTGGGCTTCTCATAATATTATTACTTTGAATTAATTCAGTTCTGAGAAAGCCATTTTAAAAAGTTTGCTGAATTAAAAAAAAAAAAGAGTGAATAACATCAGATTGTTTCTTGGCAGTTTATTCAATTCAAGCATTTCTAATGTGCTCTTTTTTGTCCAGATTGTATTGTTGCTTCTGAAGCTCCATAGTGGTTAGAAGTTTTAGATGGGTTAAACAGAGCTCCCAGTAATCCTTTTGTTATGGGAAGCTGATGAAATTGATATTTGTTACTTAACATAAGTTCTTCTGTGCTGTATCTCTAGCATTTGAAATCTATCAAATCTACAGAAATTATAGATTTTCAGCCAATAATTGAACTAGGTTTTTATTTGCAATGAAGTGGCAGGAAGAAGCAATATGGTCAAGTGTTGCTATATTTACAATATAATTTTCCAGAATTCCACCCTTAAATAATTCTCAAGATGATTAATTCTGAGGTTAAATTATAGTGTGAATGCTGTTGCATGTATATAGACCATTTTATTCTGTTTGTTAATATAATATAATATAATATAATATAATATAATATAATATAATATAATATAATATAATATAATATAATATAAATGAGTAAATGCCCTCTTGTCAAGTTCCAATGTATAACTCTTCACCCAACCTATTATCAAATGCAGGCATACATTCAGGAAATGACATCATTATCTGAAGATGGGCATCATCAGCATATAGATCATACCCAGTTTCAAAACTCCTGATGAACTCCTTCAGCAATTTCATGTAAATATGGAAAGAACTAGAGAAGCAATTCTCCAGTGAGGAGCAATTGCCTTCAAATGATACCATCTAAATTTGCTTTGAGCCAAAGGAAAAGAATAATTGCAAAGCAGTGGCTACTCTTTTTAGATTTTTCAGGCAACCCATATAATTTGGTCAAACCACCGAGAGGCCAAGAAGAACCAAATGAGTCACACTTTCTCTGTTGGATACTAAAAATGATTAATCTGGCCAACCAAGGCATTTAATTCCTGTAGCCAGTTCTGAAGCCAGTCTATAATAGAGCAGTGCATCTTTCAGTTGCAACACAAAGGCTGAAAATGCTTTCTGAGAATTAGCTTTGTGAAAATCAGTCATGAAAACTAATTTAAGAAATTGCTAAAAGAAAGAGAAACTGATGCCAATACATTCATGTTTTTCTGCAAACAGGAAAGTTCTGATTCACTATTTTAAATATTATGTGTTGGTGTTCTGCTCAAACAAAGGACTGTGTTAGCTTACCTTGTGTTTATGTGGTTCAAGCATCACTTTGGCTTCTTCACACAAAGAACAGGGATGCTTAAAGAGGGGAGAGAAAAAGCAGACAGTGATGAAAAATAGCAGAGGCTAAATAAAGCTTGCTAATATGCTCTCAAACCATTTTGACAATTTTTTGGCATAAGGTAACACTGGACTCTGTGTCTTAGATTAAAGGGGGGAAATGAGAGAGACAGCACTGACAGAATTATCTATCCTATTTCAGGGGACATGGTTGTACCTAACCGTGGCACATGTCCCAGCAATCTTTTTTCTGTCATCTCTTTATAATGCTGACTTCCTGGGTCATTCTGCTCTGGGCAATGGGAAAGTTGGATTCTTTGAAAATGCCTTCTCCTCCTATACCTGCCAGGCCCCTGAACCAATTCCTGGCTCAGACGCCTGGGTTAGTCTGAAAAGCAGCTACCAGTAATGGCAGTTGAAGGGTTGTATAATGAAGCAGGAAAGAGACAGCCAGTTTTCTGCTGCTTCATGGCACAACTTTTCCTACACCTCTCAGCTCTTCTTTTCAACACAGAAGTAGTGATTCTCTGGAACTGTGCTAAATTCATATCCAAAAGGAGCCCGATAATCAGTTCTGGGATGGCACAAGTGGTTTGTGCAGGTGTATTCAAAGGGAGACCACATGTTAGGCGATACCAGTTGACCATCAGGCTTCTTTTGAAATGGGTTTAATGGTGCTAAAACCCTGTCTGAAAGGGACCCAACTATTAAATGATATCAGCTGGCTGGTAACATTTGGTAAGAGAAGAGGAATTAATTGTTTTAATACATCTTGTATTGTGTAAATAAAAACAGGACTGTTTGCCAGCATTGTGCCTGTTGCAGGATACAAGTTGCCAGTGGAGGCAGAAAATTTTATGTTGGTCTAGTTTTCTGCCAACTTAAGGACTACTGGGTAGCACTCAGGAAGAGCCCACTAGTGATTCATCACTGCTCCACAGCAAGAAAAAATGAAACGAGGCATGCAACAATACAATTTTTTTTTTTAAGGTTACCTAATTCACAGGAACAAGTGGCCAACATTGACAGCCCTCAATGTCCTTTCCCACACTATAGGAGGAGAAGGTGAAGTCAAATATTTAGTACATTCACCTATATCACCCTGTAACATGTAAGGCAGATATAAATACATTTCACTTGAGCTCAATGAAGCATACAGATAGATCTCAAGGATCTGTACTTAACTGCAGCTTCTTACAGTTTATTAAAGACAGACCCTATCTCACACATTATACAGCAAAAGAAAATACATGCTAAATATTTAATTCATATCTGCTTTTAGCTTGTAGCACATTACTAGGAAAACTGCAGTTATACAGATGTTGTTGAACTTCAGCTTTCAGCAGTTCCAACCAGCATGGCCGATGATGCTAGCTCAGCAGCATCTGAAAAACCATAGGTCCCCACCCATTATGTGGCTTTCTCAGAAGAAAGGAAAAATGGAACACAGAAGGTGGTTCTGAAGGATCAGATTAGGAAGGAGAGAGAGGTTTCCTTGCCTCACCCACAGCCAACACTATTTTGTTTGATGACATAAAGTGCAACATGAAGGAACACCGGTTTGGTTAGAGTTGGGTGGAACATGCCTTTTGCATATTTACAGATGTGCCTCTCTTCCCTTTAGTTTTAGAACTTTAGCATTCACCATGTTTTCTGCATAATTGCTGGAGTAGAATTGCATGTATCATGCAATGCGGGAAAGAAAATTGTCTTTAAAAGTGAGAATTGGTGACTTCCAGAGGAAGGAATGGTGGACTGAAGACAGCTTCAAGTGGAGCCAAAGAGCATGGTGAAGAACAAAGAACTGGTGAGTAGACCAGCTCTTCAAACCTCTCCGAACAGAGAGAGGATGGGAGATTGCCCACAAGCGCTCCAGACAGTTGCTGCTCACAAGGAGACTGCAAGACAGTGGTCTCTGGCAGGTTTTGAGCATTGGGAGACCAAGGAATAGCCATCTTGTTCAAACTGCGGTCAGCGCTCTTAAAAGGACACTAAGTTCACATACCTCCTTTTCTAATCACATTCAGAAATTGCTTATTAACTACTTTTCAGCTGTTAGAAACCTTTGGATTGACAAGTCTGAAAACATCAGGTGAATTTGCCTTCAATCCTTAATGAAAGAAAATTTTAACTACAAGCTTAAGAACTTTTAAAAAAACGAAATAAACAGCAGAAAGCTAATTAAGACTTTGATTTTAGAAAGTTATAAATAGATTATGGGTCCAGGTAAATTTGAAATAAGATTCTGGAATTAATTATAAAGAATCCTTCCCATGGGAAAGTTGATTTGTTTTGAATTTTTTCTAAGACATAAAAGAGAGAAACAATTTTAAAAATTGGACACTAGAAGGAACTAAAGATTTTAATTAAAGGAGAACAATACATAAACCTGATTAACACCTATAGAATGAAGCAAAATATTATAACATTGAAAATACTAAATGATATTTTTGAAAAATAGAATCAGAAGTTAATATCAACAATGTCAATAGCGATGTTTGCTTCAATGGATAGACTGTGCCCAAAAGATGTTTTGGAAGAAATGACAGAAGAGAAACAAGTTTTATTTGACAGGATAGAGACTGAGTTGGCACTGAAAGTGGATCTACAAATGACAGGCTACAAGAATGACATGGAAAAAGATGTTTCATTGGACATATAAAATAAATTGGTTGATGCTTTAAAAATCAAAAGGGAATTACAAATAATAAACCAAGAGAGTGACTTGGATAATTCTTTTATATCTTGCCTAGCAGCAGCCCTTGAGCACTTGGATCTTATTGTTAGGTTGATGGAACAATCTCCTAAGCTTATAGTACTGCAGGACTTCAACTTCCAAGTCCTATGGTTGGGGTCATGTGCAGTTTAGATCTGCACAGCCTCCATGACAATCAGGTTGTCTTGGTTCTTTTCATGTTGGTGGTCACATGCCAGACCTAGATTTAAACTTGGAGCAAGGCTATCTGAGCGACTGCCTCTCCCTAGGTTCATCTGCCTGTCCTACCAGATCTAGCAGAAAGGGCATGTTACAGGTCCCATCACCTAGGGAGCTACATTTGGGAGGCTCCAGGTGGTGGGCCTTTTCTACTGTGGCACCTGCACTGTGGAATCTTCTTCCTCCTGAGGTGAGGTTGGCCTCGTCATTGTTGAGCTTCCGAAGGTCCCTTAAGACTTGGTTATGTTAACAGGCCTGGGGACCCCAGGGGACAGCAGAATTAGTGAGGTGGCTCCCTTATTTTTAACATCTTTTTATTCTCTCAGTTTTATTTTGCTTTGTATATTTTTAATGTATTTATTATTTTTAGCTTTGTTGTACGCCGCCCAGAGTCACCTGTGGTGAAATGGCGGCTATATAAATTGGTTTAATAAATAATAAATAGCATATACATTGAACATGAGAACATTGCCACCAGTCCTCTGCCATGATCAGGTCACTCTCTGGTCAAGCTCTTCCCCCACTGCTCTACAATGTTTGTATGAAGCTGTTAGGAGAGGTCATCTGGGGTGAGGTATCATCCATATGCTGATGATATTCAACTGTATTTTGTGGCTCCAGGCTATGATGGAGATGCTGTGGAAGTCCTAACATGGAGTCTGGATGCTGTGAGGCTCTTGAAGGCTAGAAACAAGTTCAAATAAATATCACCAAAACAGAGTTGTTTGTCTAGATACACTCTGACTTTGAGATGATCTCTGTGTTAACTCTGGATGGGGATCCTGTTAAAACAGCTGGTCTGTAACTTGGGAGTCCTCTTGGATTCACAGCTCCTGCTTGAACAGCTGGCAGAAGCCATGAAGGAGGGGCTTTTGCCCAGCCAAGGCCAGTGAAGCAGCTGCAACCCTACCTGAACAGAGAAGCCTTGTTTATTGCCAAAGAAAGTTTTTCTCAACAAGGTGCCCCGCAGATGCATTGAGCTGCAATTTTTATTATCCCTAGCCAGCATGACTAAGCCAACTGAAGTCAGTGAAATAGACATCTGTCAATTGCACTATAAATCTATCCAGCACCTTGAAGACTAAATGATGGAAAGGCAGAGGAGAATTATTTTAAAAATACAAAGCAATTTATATTACTTAATATCAGGGATCGCCTCTCCCCGATCACATCAGCCTGTCACATTTGATCTGGCGGAGAAGGCATGTTGCTGATACCATCTGCCAGATACTTACATTTGATGGGTCCCAGGAGGTGGGCTTTTTCTGCCATGGTGCCTGCCTTATGGAACATTTCCCCGCCCCCCAAATCAGGTTAGCTCCATCCCTGTTAACGTTCCGGAAGTCCCTCAAAACCTGATTATGTCACCAGGCCTGGGGTTCCCAGGGAATTGGAAACATTTTGAGATGGTTTCATTGTGGTAGATATTTTTACTCTCTCTGTGTGGTTTGTATATTTTAAACTTTTTATAATATTTTCCTTTTAAATAATGATTTTTTATATCTTTATAATGATTGTTTTTATGTATCTGTGGTTTTTTTCAATTGTTGTACGCCACCCAGAGTTGCTTTTTGCGAGATGGGCACTATATAAATATAATTAATTAACTAATTAATTAATATTGGATTTACAAAAGACATTTCTTAAAGCTTGGAGAAGGGGTAAAAAAGAAATGAAAAGAAATCAAGTTCTGTGATATTACTTGAATGGATTAAAGATTAAAATTATTAGAAGTAAAATTTGATCAAGGTTAAAATAGATACGTTGTGATTTCTGGCAACCCCTAATGGACTTTTGATGACACCAGGACTGAAATGATGTTTTATGGATTTGTTTATAGATAAGAATTGGGACATGGGCTGAAGAGATTATTGGTTGTAAATTAAGAGGAGGTGAGAAGTTACTAAGATTGTTTATACTTGTGAAGTAGGAAGGTTGGAAGTCATTTCTTTTTATATATATATATATATATATATTCTTTTTCTTTAGTATATTTTTCTTTCTTTCTTATACTTTCTTTTCCTTTGCACTTTTTACTTTTTCTACTCTTCTTTCTTTTAGTTTGTATTAGTTTTTATTATTGCAATTATAATCTTTAACACAATTATTTTTTTTAAAGTGAGAGTTGGTGTGGTATAGTGGTTAAGGTATTGAGTAGGAATAGGGAGACCCAGGTGTAAGTCCACCCACATCCACAGCTCACTGGGAGACTTTGATCAGTCCAACCTATTTCACAGGACTGTTTTGTGGGGGAAAAAATGGGTCTTGTACTGTGCTTAGATATAAGCACATACCAAATAATAATATTATTGACAAATTCTTTTTACTTAATGTATTATGCTGCTTCAGTTAATCTGTCTCTGAGTAGTTTACAAGCAGCATTACAAATAATGTAATAATATTACAGTCACCATAAAACAATCAAAATACATCATAACCATACTTCTGTTAGAAACATCACAATATTACCATAATAAAACATAGCATCATACATTATCAGAATCTCCTCACACACCCAGGTACCTCTGACTTTCCATGCTTCAGTTCCCAAATGCTTGTTAGAAAATGGGCCGTTACTTGTACTATTTGCATTTTTTTAGAAGATCTTCAAGGGCAGCCGCATGTGGACTGCATTACAGTAGTTTACCTGTGAGATGACAAGGGCTTGAGTGACTATTGCTTCTGTTCCAGAAACTGTCACAACTGAGGCAGCAACTGAGTTTCGGCAAAAGCTCTCCATTCACAAGTTCTACCTGCAGTTCCAGCAGAAGCTGAGAATCCAAGAAAATCTCTAGACTGTGTACCAGCTGTTGCTGGAAGGCACAGCCTCATCCAGAGCTAAAGTTAGTATTATTCCAGAGTCAGATAAACTGTAGTCACTCCATCTTTCCAGGGTCAAGTCTCTGTTTTTCTCCATCTGTACCCTTACAGTCACCAGACACCAGGACAAGACTGTTACTACATCTCCCAGACTGTCTGAGGTTGACATATGTAACTGGGTATCATCAGCATATTGATAATATTGAATCCAAAACTGTTGATGTCGCTCAGCAGATTCATGCAGACATTAAATACAAGGGGGAAAGGGTTGATCCTTGTGGTACCCCATATCAGAGGGTCCAAAGGCCATACATATGCAAGGATATAGTACTTCTGCTTTACAAGGTGTAGCCATGAACTTAGGCCCATATTGTGTCCAGTTGGATTTACTCCTTGTCTTCCACCATTGTCACTCTAAGTATCTCCTCTGGCACTTTATTGCCAGGTGCTCCTCAGAAAATCAAGGGACTCCTGAGACCGGCATATAGGAAGAGGATCTTTAGAAGCAATCCTATCAAGAGCTTTGTTATCCCTATATTCCAAAGTTCAACTTGGCTCGTGGCAAAACCACTCTCCAGATTGTTGGGACACTCCCCAAGTGCCATCTGGAAGCCATTTGGATCCATCAGATGCACTATTTCATTGCTGTATGTGTTTGGATCATTTTAACCTACTCTGATCCTTCCCTGTCGATGCAGTACATCAAAGTCAGCATGAGCTACATAGTCTGGGACTTAGGAAGTTGTCTTGTCTCAAGTGAGATTATTGGTCCACCTAAACCTGAACTGCCAACTCTTATTGTCAGGAGCTCTCCAGGGCATGATGCAAAGGCCTTTTGTCTTTCATATTATCTGCTATCTGATCCATTTAGCGGAAGATGCCAGGGAATAAGACTGACCTTCATGAAAGCAGGTGATCTGTCACTGAGCTTTGAGTCCATGTGACAAGCTTCTGAAGATGAAGATGGAATAGCAGCTTTTCACCAGATTTATCTTGCGTGTGCTCTAGTGCCAGCAAGATACATAGAGGGTTTCCAGGTGGATGCTTCTAGGGAGAATTGCTATATTTTTTAAAATCCCAGATATATGTTTACAGATGGCCAGTCTATTGGTTTAAATTTATATGCCAGATGAATTCCAGAAGTTTATATGCCAGAAGAATCTAGACTGATAATTTGGCAGGTCCTGTTCCCCATTTCCATTTCATTCACACAATTCTAAGCCAATTCACCATTTTGCATTCTAGGAACACTGAAGTACCAAGAGAAATCTTCTCCAAAAGTACTAATTTAAGGGGTAACATTCTGAGCCTCAAGTTTGAAGGAAATACCCCTTTAAAGAATTATCAAATACTCTCCCACTGCAATTTTTCAAGAGAACAAACATACCTTCTGGGCATCTATGATTCTTTCTGTGCATTCTTTGCAGCATAATTTTTCTGTTTACTTAAAAACATAATTGAGACTGGACAGAATGGACCCAAAGAGAGAATATTACATTAAGCTAATAAAAGAACCCTGCATTTTAGCCTAAGGAGCTAATTGTTTTCTGCGTTTGCTGGTAATTTTGCAGGTTCTGTGCAAAAATGTTTATTTAATTAAACAAGCCTGCATAAAATGTCATTTCCTATTTGTATCTATCCATCCATCTATCCATCCAAAGTATAGCTTGTCTTTCATTCAGGACCTCAAGGAGGCATACATAATGCTCCCTCATCCTATTTTTCCTCACAATAACAATTATGTGAAGTAGATTGGGCTGAGAAAGAGTGACTGGCTCTAATGAGTCACCTAGTGAGCTTCAGTGGCTGACTGAATTTTCAGACTGTTAAGACTCAGCATGTATTATAGCTAAGGCTTTGCAATTTTTTTTTTCAATAGTTAATCATTATCCCCCCATCATACTATTATTCATCATTTCTTTGCTATTTAGAGTAGAAGCTGCATAGCTAGCTAGCACTGAAACATCTTTGTCGTATTAGAATCACGTGGAAGAAGAAAGTTTTAGCTTGACTTGACTGTATCACATCGGCTAAATAAAATGAGAGAATTTCATTCTGAGTGTTTCTTCCCCTCGTTTTAAAATTGTTTACTTCTGAATAGAAACATTTGTCTCACAAGTTTCTGTTGAGTTGAGGTGCTAATTTTGTTATTAAGGATCATTAACTGACACTGTAAGCTATTTATTTATTTGTTTGTCATATTTGTATAACCGCCCATCTCACAGGCAAGTGACTCTGGGCAGCATACAACAAATGAACACATTTCTTCACTGTGGAAGGTGTACCAACAGCACAAGGGGGCAGTGGTGTCTAGATACAGATTTACTCTATACCCTTCTTTGTCTTTCTGCCGGTTGGTAATCTGTGGTCACGTCTTTCTGCCTTTCTTCCCAGGCACACACGCGCACAGCATATGCTCTTTGACTCTCTGCTCAGTAGGATGTAGTTAGCTAGATGCTAGGCTTTGCTTGTGTCTATAAAGTATTTCATGTAAACAAATCTCTTTTCTGTTACAGCTATGAACTTGCTTCCATAATCATTCCTTGGGTCAGATTCCTGCTCACACAAATACACAGAATGCTTCAACCTCCAATCTTCATGTACTACTGTATATATCAGGGCTCTAAGTGCTTCAGATCTGAAGACAAAAGGGTACATAAGAACATTCAGGGGCACACACAAAGCCCAGTCTGCCACCCCTCAAACCAAACTCAAGCTGTGGGCCATGAGTAAATTTGAGGGAGGTTGCAAATGTTTAAGTGGCCACAATGGCTGAAGGGCAGGAACTGTAGGGTTTGCATCATTCCAGTTCTGGGAAAGGCAAGAAAGGAGGAGTTTGAACAGGGAGTGGCACACACCCGACAGGAAGAAGTGTAGCCTGCCTACTGTTCTCTTGGGATTTTATTCATGATATGAAATGAACACCCCAGCAGGATCAACCAACCATGAAAGTCCAAGAAACCACCCATAGTAGGGATTGGCTTGTTGGCGGAAAGCAGGCAAGGTTTTGCTACTCTTGCACCCCTGCATGCTGTAGAACATCTTCTGCTGTACAGTCCTAGTGGATAATCACAGGCCAAGCTGACTTAGTATCATGTGGGATGATGCAGTGATGGCTACTGAGGCCAGCTGTTACCACTAGGAAATGAGCCAATTACAGATGAGGCACCACAATGACACATCTTTTGCTGTTCCTTCTGAGCTTCTAGCTCTTCTCTGATCTTGGGACCCAAAACATTGTGGGCAACAAGACTTGTCCTGTATCTTGCTAACTAGCCTGTTGCTGCCAGGTATAGTAGACCATTGCATCTCATGGCCAGTACTGTTACATTCAGCTAAACTCCATTTGGCTTCTGTAGGAAAAGAGTGGGGGGGGGGCACAATATGACATCCTTTGCCTCAAGGAGAAAATCATCTTGGGGTGGTCCAGTTTCTGAGAGCATAAATCTATGTTATAAAAAAGAAACTAAGAAACATAAGAGTAAGTCTGTCACTGCACTTCCTAATAATCAACCACGAGCACAAGTGCCGTTTCTTTGGGAACCATAACTCAGTGCTAGAACTATGGCCCCTATACAGAAGGACCTTATACTGAAGAACAGAGGTTCAATCAAACTGGAAATATGGAGCAGTAATTAATAAGACAGACCCCTGAGATCCTGGAATAATACAATTGGTCAAATTACATAATGTTGGGCTGACTGATCTATCTCAACATATAGCATTTTCATGTGAACAGACAGGCATGAAATGGGCAGTGTGGACCCTTTCAGATACATTGCCGAACCTCAGCTCCCATTAGCCTTTGCAAGCATTGGGCATGTTAGTAATGATGGAAGCTGATGTCCAAAAACATCTTGAGGACCCCAGGTTGGCCTGCTTCTGACAGAGGCCTAGTATCATTGAGAGTATTCTACACATAACAGTCTTGCTACTGCCAGAAAACAGCTGTACTCTCCTATTTTTATTCTTCCAAGCTACATTTAGTGCCTGCAGGATCCCCTCTAAGGCAGTGTTTCTCAGCCATTTTAAGATGTGTGGACTCCAACTCCCAGAATTTCCCAGCCAGCATGGAGAGTTATGTTCAATTTGAAAATTATTGTTTTAAATCTGCACTTGAGACCATTGCATTTGGCTTACTTGATCAACTCGTATTTACCTTGGTGAACAACGTTAACACAGGTAGTTTAGCACTGGCTTCACACAACATCCTTTGAAGTGGTTTTGAATACTTTGTGAGATGCAGGGTCCGACTCTGAAGCCAGAGCATCTTTGCCCTGTTGAAATAATAAAATATTCCCCTGAAATTGCACATATGGTACATTTTAATTGCCAACCATAAGTTATGTATCAGTAGACAGTCCCCATATAGGAGTGGTGCTAAATGAAATATGTAAAATATAAATGCGATTGTATATTATTTTCACAACACTTGTTTACTATTGAACAAGCAGAATTTAAATTTGATTACATTTTCTTGCTGTAGGGCTTCTTTTAAATTCACTAACAAAGCACACTGGTATAAATGTATTGCACTGTTTCAAGAAAAAACAGAGTAAGACTTACCCACTATTAGCAGAATACAAAGAGTTGTGCTTTGAACCTCTCTTAATCTAATCACATTGCTTTACATAAAGTATTGATAGTTCTTCAGAATGACTCTAATAAACAGCTGCTTTTGTATTTCATTGAAATACTAAACTAACGTGTCTGGCAGCAAGTATGAAAAACAGACAAGATGAAATTACTCTGTAATGTGACTTAAAAGCTTGCAGATTACATTGCAGGTAAAGAAACAACAATAACTTAATATATGAAAATATTTATTGTTGGCTTGTTTAAAAAAGACATTTTGGAGGATTAAAAATGTATTGTTTAAATATTTGGAGGATGATTTTAAATCAATATTTTGGGTCTACATGGGTGCTTTAAACTGTTGATTTATGTTACATTTTTCTTCTATGCCTTTTCTTCTTTTTGAAAACTCTGTATCTGGGGTCAAGCATGCAACTGCAATAAATAAAGATTATAGTTATAATCCAAAACAATTATGTTCATTTGCAGTGCAATTCCGTAGATATCTACCTTGAAACAAGTTCCAGTAAATGAGACTTACCTCTAAGGAAATGTATGTAAGATTTCAATCTTACAGTGCAATCTTATTTATTTCTTTGTTTATGTGCTGCTTCCCACATTTAGAAGAAATATCTTGAAACAATCTATTTTATGCCTCTCTGTTTGGATGTAAGTCAGTTTGTTGATTGGGACATAAATCTTAACAGATATGTTTAGGATTGCAGCCTTAAATGCATTGATTTCAGTGGGCAGAGACTCTTACTTCAACTGAGATTTTTATCTTCCCTCTCCTCTACTATGAAACTCAAATTTAAAGCACGTCTAATTCTATGATGGATTATAACCTATGTCTACCTACCTACAGTTTGATTACACTATTGATAATCATCACCATACAATCTGTAATGTAGATAAATCCAGTTACAGTTCTGGTTTGTACTGACACTAGTATCACAGATGAAATGGATAGGATTGATGAACAGATTATTAGAACTGTGGATCATGTTAAATTCCAGTCCAATTACTCACTGCTCCTTCTCTTCTATCTGGTATGATATATAATGAACTCTCTCACATACACACATCACTTTCAAGGGTCTTTGAGGTTAGTTTCCTTAGAGGAAATGACTAATCATTTATGCTATTTTTTTATATAACATTTACATATACATTCAGGTGAGCATAAAATGAGGATTCACATAATAAGAAAAAATAGGAAAAGATTAGTCCTTCTTGAGATGGATGAGAATACCAGAACGTATTGGCAACTAATATCTGCTCTTTGACAGAACTACCACAACTTAAGAACACTTGGAGTCAAGAATTACAGGGGCCCCATAATATATCTTGATCAGCCTCCATAACAATATGCTTAAGATACAAACATCAATATTGTTTGCACAGTTGCTATTCTAGAACACTTTAATATCATTTGCTAACTGCACAAAAAAACCCATGTTTAACCTATGGACTAAACATATGAACAATCTGCACTTTTTAAAAATAATCTCTTACTGGAAGAGAAATTTTTCAGAAATGTGTGCTCCTCAGGATCGAGGTAGGCCAAGTGCAAGTTACATTCAAGAAACTCAAGTAGACTGGGTGTGTGGCATTACTAAAATGATATTAAGAACTAATTAATTTTGGTTTATTTAAGATTTTGGATAGAAGTAAAATTATAATGAGACATCATTATAAGAGTAAAAATTATACTGCAGTATAATTCTTGTTTATAATGTCAGCAGACTAAATGTGACAGTTTAACCATCTGTCATTTAGTCAGACAAATTTTTCAAAGTTGAAAGCTTTACTGCTTTGGCAGTTGTTTTAGAAGCCGGAAAACCAACTTTAGGCAATACCCCAAAATCACAGTAGACAACCAAGCTATATTGAAGTTCAGATCAAAGACACCGGTTACAATAATATGGTGAGTTTGAAAAAAGTGCCCACGAAGACAAGTAAGAAAGGAGACTTCTAAAAGGGAAGGGGAAGTGCAGACAGAGAGGCAAAAAGGCAAAGGGTGGAAAAATAAAGATCACACAAAGTAGGTGGCCGTCAAATAGAATCTAGATCAGTGTTTGTCAAACTCAGCAACCTTAAGCTGTGTGGATTTCAACTCCCAGAATTCCCCAGCCACCTGGGAAACATCCAGATGTCTGGAATTTGAACTCCCAGAATTCTTTCCAGATTGCATGCTGGCTGAGGAATTCTGGGAACTGAAGTCCACACCGCTAGAGGGTGCCCAGTTTATATTAGGGTGTTGCAATTGTGGTGCCTCCTTTAGGGTGTTGCAGTTGTGATCCCTCCCTTTTCTCTCTTTAGACGAGCAGCCCAAACTGGTAGCATATTTTCTGTTAGCTGTCATCAGTATTAAATGTGAGTAGAAAGGTAGGCTACGAATCAAATCAGTAAATACACTAGTGCTAGTAGAACCTCTGTTCCCCCACGCCCCGCCCCGCCCCCCTTTTGCAATGGAATGATGAGCTGCATGAAATTGCTGCATATCATCTCAGAGCAGCTTGGAGACAACACTGTGGTTCATCACATTTAAGTTGGAGCTAATTGTATCTAACGTTTGTGGAAAACAGGCCCTGAGAGACGAGGATCACGTGATATCAGGAGGTTCAAGGCTGAGTCAAACAGTCTACATGAAGAACTATTGTTGCTTTTCATTTATAATTATTTATAATCTATAATTATTGTCTGGTTTTGCTTTCAGCTTCCAACGCTTGCATTAAAAGCTCTACTTGCGCAGGATCTTATGACCTGCATTTTTTATTCTCTTTATTTGCCTATTTAAATATTCCTAGCTCCCCACTTCATCCTTTTTAGATTTCAGTGTGGTGCATAATAATAATAGTAAAAAATTCTACTGAAAGTGAATACAGAACAACTATGATCTATAACAATCAACTTCCAATGTATTAAACCTGCTCAGGTAAATAACATTACTTTTGCCTGACTGTGAAGTTTGTACTGTTACTCTCCCACAGACATCTCTGAGGAAAGAGTTTCAAAGTTAAGATATTCCCGGGGTGGGGGGGCGGGATTGTGCTTCCAAATAATGTTTCTATCCACCTTTGCGTTGCAGGCCAGACCCAAGTTGAAAATCCTTTATGGTGGCAAAGTCATTTCCTTGTTACTATCTAGATCAGTGTTTGTCAACCTCAGCACTTTAAGTTGTGTGGACTACAACTCCCAGAATTGCTCAGCCAGCATGCAATCTGGAAAGAATTCTGGGAGATGAAATTTCAGACATCTGGATGTTTCCCAGGTTGGGAAAAATGTCTTCCTGGCTGCAATCTGGATCTTGGGAATATGACTGTATTCCATTTAAGCATGGAGATGTAATATAATTCTAAGAAAAACACGCAGATATATAAAAACTGCAGCATATTAATTGCAAAAGAAGCCAATTTGAAGAAAGACTCTTGGTACCTAGAGACAAGTAAGAGTTATTTTACTAGTTTAGCTTGAGTACCATTAAAACCTGTTTTATAAGGTAGGTTCATTCGTAATTCTGAATATATATGGATAAAGTGTGTTATAAATCTCAATTACCATAAAACAACACCTGCTGAGGCTCCTGGCACTTTTCTCTCATTCATCACTATGAAAAACAGCTATAATCATCATCATACAAACATAATATAGAATGGGGGGGGGGGAAACCTTGGCCAGTGCTATATTCCAGGAAACAGAGCAAAGCAATAAATCCCCTTTTATGTTATAAATAAGGGCAGCCAAGTACAATTTATATGAATTAATTGTCTGTAATATTAAGAGATAAATATGTCTAATTTCTCAGTTGCCCATTTTTAATTATGATTAAAAAAAAAGATTTCCAGAGCTACAAACTACTAATGGTTGATATTGCTCTGAACCCAAATGTTAAAAATAAAGATGCCCTCCAGTCGATCTTGATCCGTGGTGACAGCAGCTCTGTTTTCTTGACAGCACAATAAATGGGGGTTGGCACTGTCTTCTTCAAAGATGCTTGCCTGACTTCTCTTTCTAGCCAGTAGCCCTGGAGAGGGCTGACCTTACTGAGCTTCTGATATGATTTGGGTGTGTCTAGGTCCTCCCACCTGCTGAGGTGTGGCATATTTACCAATAAATTATTAATTACAATGCCTGAAATCAGGCAAGAATCTATTTCTTTCCATGAACTCTTATCTGCATCACTATGGTACACAGCTAACAGCCAAAGGCTTGACTGGTAGACCAACTTTTTGAAATATATATTAGTAACAGGTGAAGCCTACAGAAGTAGTATCTGTCACATATCTCAACCAGAAGTTCCATTAGGAGATTTCAGCAACTCAAATCACCCACATATCTTTCTTACCCAACTCTTTCTCAAATTGTCAGTTCCATAATTATTAAGGCAACATCAGGAACAAACCAGAGAAACAAACGGGAATTGTTCTACCACATCTCACACATGATGGACACCAATAGCTTCAGAGGCACAAGAGAAGGATGTTGCTTGAACAGAGAGGTGCCAAAGGCTATGGATTGCTCTGGTTGTCCAAGGATATACATTTAACAAAATAATAGAATAACCTGTTAGAGCCTACAATAACAGAGCAGCAATAATCAAGCCAGAAAAATAGCAGTCTTATAGTTTAAAATATGTTTCAATGTGTTTTTGAACATGTGCGTATTTAGTTATATATATTAGGATCAAATTGTGGTCCTATTAAGCAGTGTTTCTCAAACTGGGCAACTTTAAGATGTGTGGACTTCAACTCCCAGCATTCCCCAGCCAGCACATAAAGCAATCTCCAATGAAAAGTGTACAGAGGAGGAGCAGGCATCCTCAAAATGTTAACTGGCTTATACTGAAAGTCAAAAACAAAATCATGGCTTCTGACCCAGGCTTCAGTGTGATTCCTAGGATGAAATGACAAGCTGTGATCAATTAAAATGGGAGCAAATGCTTAAAATCTGCTCTTCCAGGATATGCTGAAAGAAGACGGAAGCACCAGAGTACATACTTGTGTAATTAATGCTAAAACATGGTTTAAAATCAGAGCAGACAACTGAATCCAAAACATTTGGAGTGTAAAAGTTGTCTATCACTCGTCTAGTGTTATATCTGGACTAAGTCTGTATGCAGTATAACTGAAGTAATGCTTTTTCATTATCGTGAAGAATTATAATCTAAAGCACGAGAAATAAAAATTTGTTTATTGCCACCTCTGATACTGAAGAAGCAACTTGTTTTCTTTTTATTACCATGGACCTCTCTTCTTCAGAGAATGATATAAGAAATTTTGGTAAGTATTATATAGCAGAAATGACAAACACGCTATATTCAATCAATACCGATTGTGCATAGATGTTACTATAACCAAATGACATTTGATCAGGAACAACTGCCTTCAGTTATATATAACACTGTATAAAATACTGTTGGGAGATGGAAGCTATCCTACACTGATTACAGCTATATTTGGGCTATAAAAATATGGATGACCACTAGATGGAAACAAGCTTTTGTTTTCTAACTTTATATATGTCCTAACTTTGATGAACGTGTTTCAGAAATTTCCTTTTCAGGGCATCCCACTTAATCACTACTGAGTAAAAGACAAAAGTTTATCTTTAGTTATTTATAATGAGACTGTGATAGAGTATTTGGGGCTTCAGCAAAGTTTGGAGCATTAGTGAAAGACACTGTACTATATTTCTTTATTTCTACTATATGGTATGTCAAGGTCATTACAGTTAGTTATAATACAATCAAATGTAGAATAAAATAATGGAAAGTTCTTCATTGGAGCAATTAAAAGAATCATTTATTGTACAATGATCAGTTGATCCATCCATATTTCATAGCAAGAAAATAGCCATATATTACAAAATTATTTATTGTAATTTAAAGAATAAAAATTAAAATGTTCCATGAATTTAAGCACCTAAACTATTGATCTATTAAATAGATACCTCTGTTTTGTATGCTAGCTCCTCTTTTCCTGAATAATAAATCAGAAGCATGCTCTTCTGAACTTCTCCACAATTATTTTAATCATTCCTTTCAGTCCTAGTTCTGCTGCTAAGAACTTCCTCTTCCTGAAAAGATTTATTTCTACTTTCCTTTAACAGATTTGATAAATGATAATTTTGCTGTGATATGTGGCCTTCTTTGTCAGTTTCTCTACGCACGTACACACACACACACACACATACTCTCCTTGGGCTTTAAAATATGGTTGGTATTTGATATCAAAATTCAAAAATTAATTTTATCTTTTCAGGAAGAGATTGTATAGGCACAGTAATTTCTAACACTACCAAGCAAAAAATATTATTGGTTGCAGCTGAATTATTGGCCTCTAATAAGGATCTGATAGGATAGTCTGCTTTTATATTTATAGGCAAGTATATAAAAGATGAAAATATAAGATTAATCCTATTATTTAACCCTTTTAAATATTTTAAAATTTCTAAAAATGTTAATACTGTACTTAAATCAAGTTTGAGTTCTTCCTCAACATGTAATTTTTACATTTAAATTATCATAATCTACACTATTTTGATCTTAGACTGCACTGTCACAGAGAGGGAAATAATGTAATACAGGCACAGGCCATAATGAAACTGGTCTGATGAATTATATTTTACTCTGTTAGCACCACTTAAGCCATGGTTTTCTATTTCAGATGTCACTTGAAGCTATCTGTAGCAAAGCTGGCCTCATGGGGACAGAAAGGACCATGCAGTCTAATAAATCATGAGTATTATACCTAAGCTTGGTTACAATCTGTCTTATTTCAGCATCAACACATCTTGTTTTGGCTCCCAAATTTACTTTGGAAACAAGGCAGCATGTTCTTTAGCCAGCCCAGTCAACAAGTCTTAATTCATCCCCAACACCCCTGAACTGAGAATGTGATTGTTTCTGTTCCAGTCCTACCATGAAACAGAATAAGGCGGCTGCCACAGGTAGCAGATTCTGAAAGAGCAGTAAATTGTCATTTGGTATCATTGTAAAGTTACTGTCAGCGAGGAGGACACGTTGATTGTGGGTTTTCCAATCCCATGCGCTAAAAAAACTTGGCCGGAAGTGTATACTGACTTGAGGAGAGGGATGCTTTGCCTCAGGCAGCAAAAAGTCTTTGCCGTTCTGCCCTAAGAAAAAGGAACAGCTGCTTTTTGTGGTTGTTATGAAAATTTTTCATTGCCAGTGCTGAAAGGGGGCAGTGTTATTTTCTGTACATTAATATATGATGAACTAGTGAACCACAGCTTCCTCTGTTCTTTAGAAAATGGAGACCAATCCAATTCTGGTATTGATTATTATTTATTTCTGAAATCTAGATTTCTGGTAACTACCAAGTAAGCAGGTGGTTTACTGTCCCAACTGTCACTGTGAGGAATTGTTCTAATTTAAATTAAGTTTTTGGAGTTGAGTAGTTTGTGGGTCTACATGTTATGAGAACCCAGCCATCCTCTTAGCTTTATTGCATTGTCCAGAAGGCCATCACACTTAAGCCATAATATAAGTTATTATATATCCAAACAACTGGATCTGAGCCCAGACTGTGGATAACATGCAGTTCAAACTGCTTAAGAAAAGCACTGACATAGATAAAGATATCTGGGCTGCCAACTTTTCCAGTTCCATTCTTGAATCCTAATTCAACAAAGATCTGAGCATTGCTTTTTCCAATAGATACTAGCCTGATCAATAAAAATGTACAGCTCAGAAGGAGATCTAAATTTCCTCCCAGAACTGCAGTTTTATTTTATTAATCACATTTAAAGGGCACGCAACTCAGAATGACTAAATGACATAAATAAATAGAATAGTAGCAAACAGTGTTCTGCTGTTTTAATAATTTATTATCACACTTCATCTGTTTTTCCCAGGAACTTAGAGAGTTGTACTCAGTTTCTGAAAATGTACTCCCCTTCCAATTCTAGGCATACAACAGTTGTCCTCAAGGTTGGAGACAGGAAGGGGAAGAAGGTTGAGGAAATGAGGTCTAAATGCCATCTCAGAATTGTTGTATGGCTAGAATTGAAAAAGCAATGCTCAAATCCTTGTTGGACTAAGGTCCACGAATGGAAGTGGGAAAGTTGGCAGCCCAGATATCTTTATATGCATCCCTGCTTTTCCTAAGCAGTTGTCCAAATCTGAACCGCGTATTATCCAGTCTGCACTGAGATCCAATTGTTTTTATTAATTGAACACGTTGCGCCCAAATAATAAACCATATTATGCTGCTGGCTGGGGAATTCTGAGTGTTGAAATCGGCGCATCTTAATGTTGCTTAGGTTGAGAAACACTGAATTAAAGCAAGAGAAGCCTACGAATTTGCTGCATTATTAGAAAAGAACGAGTCTCTCCTTTCAAAAGACCAACCTCTGACAACCGATCCGGTTCCAGTCACGAGAAGCAGCGAGCGATCGCGCGCGCCCGAATTGTCTTTGTTCAACTTCCTGAAAGACGCTTAGAGATACACGAGTATAGAGTCGCCCTCTTCCCTCTTCCCTTTCCTACTTCTATAGCCTTACGTCTCTGGAGCCGGAGCGGTAGAGGTGTCCGGCTACGATTTAAGGCTGCTTCCTGCTGACCCCTGAAGGGTCGCCATGCAACTTTGCTTCGAAGTGTAAACCCTCCCCCCGCGACCTTCCTTTCCCATTTGCGGTCAGAATGGGGGTATGCTAGATCGTAGGAAAGGAAAAACAAGGATTCTTCCATTGCTTCCTAGAGCTCCGTTCAAGTGAAAAGACGGCATGTACTGTATATCCATTAAATGAAAATAAATACATGGATTATAATTAGTTATTTTCTCCAGAAAAGAAAGAAGGACAGGTCAAAAACAATGCCTTTATTTATCTATAATTGTTTAGTCTATGGGATTTCATTTTAACAGCAGGCAGCGGGGAAAGTGAGAAGTTAAACCTTTCCGTGTAGTAAAGAGCAATTCGGACCATAGACGTACACATGATAGATGGACACTTTGTAAACACTTTGGATTCCCAGTCTAACATTTTATCTGCAGGTTTAGAGTAGGACTTAATTTTTCAGTGTTTAAAAATATCCCATGCATCTTGTGCTAAGGTTTGCTGAAAGAAATAGAGTAGTACAATTACTATTACATAAAAAGAAAAATTTCACTCGCCTTCTTTATAAGTTTTAGATGGGAGTAAGGGGGACTGACATTTATTCTTTCCTCTTACTATTTTCCAGCTCAGTATTGGCTGAGCATATGGATAGCAGATAGAAGGTTTATTCAATGCTCCCACTCTCAATGTTATGAGAAAGTTGCATAAACTACCAAAGACAGCAGCTATCACCACATTTTATTGCATCAAACACTGACTATTAAATATGGCTTGTCTGAATGAGCACTTCCCTTTTATCTGCTCTGGTAAAAGCTTTATCATCCTTGATAAAAAGCTTTTACAAGATTCGACACAACTTGGCAAATAAATGAGATCTGCCCCTTCAGGAACGTTACTATCTTACAACTGAGCTACAATTTTAAAACATCCGATGCAGAGAGTAATAATGCAAGAGAAGAGCAGCAGCATTTTCTGGCTGCTACAAAAATACCCACCGACAACTGCTAAGTAAAATAAGGCTCTGTGCTCAGACAGTGTGCCAAGACAGTTAATTTGAACCATGCCAAACAAACACAAACCTTTAGGGCACTGTAGTTTTGCATGCATGAATTCAGTGCTGTTGGCTCTTCAGCAGCTCATAACCACAAGGGACAGTTGTATGTAGATATGGATTTACTCATGTCGCCTTAGTAAATACATATTTCTGTTATAAAGCCTGCTTCACCAACTGTTCAGGTCTGATTAACACTCTTGGGAACTCTCCCTCTCAAACACACACATACACGCACACACCCCTTGCCAGCAGATTCTAATTCACCTAGTCCATTTTTCTGGAGAATGCTTTTCATAAGTAATTCTCCACTTCTCCCTTCTCACAATAATTGCCTTTAAATCTTACATTTCTTCCACTCTTTGTTACACATATTAGTAGGAACAGACCTAACTCCTGATATCTAAGGTCACCTTTTCTTTGCCTAACACACAGCAAAATCTTACAGGGGATCTTTTGTCCAAGTAAATGGCAGGTTTATACACAATTCTATACATTGCTCTTTCTCTTTAATAAAATTAGAGAGTGCTGCAGAGTCAAAACAGGTGCCATCTGGTGATCCATTTACTCTCACATTCATTGCTTTACCTGCTGCTTTTGCACTGGGTTGAGATAAATCATAACCTTTGGAATGCACAGTGCCCCAAAACATCTGGTAAGTGGATTCCATGCTGAAAGGCTGCATAAATGGAATTCAGCTTTCAATTTCCCCAAAAGCTTTTCCCATTTAGACAATGAAAATCAAATTACTGCATACCTTTATCATTCCACCAAATGTCATTCAGAAGGTAGAGTCAGCACTTCTGATTTGCTGACTAAATCCAGGATATTAGAAACAAGATATACAATGATTGGGCAAAGCAACAATCAGTTTCCTCAAATAAACTAACTTTCAGTTACTCCCCATATTCTATCAACCTAAGCGCTAAAGGAAGAAAGGGCATAGATCAACATTCAAGCAGAGGGGCAGGTGATTTCCCTCCAATTATTCCCCCTGCTGCAATTAATTTGGAACATGTGCTAGACTTATTTAAGGAGATAATAAGTTTACCTAGGCTGACTGTGTTGTTTTTATTTGGAATTGTGTGTTTCCCATTGTGGCTTTCTTCTGTATTCCCTCCTTCCCAATAATCTCCCTTTTAAAGAGAGATATTTGGCTTCATTGGTTTAATAAGGATTTTCTCATTTAAATCATGGATGCAAGACTCCATGGCTGTGCAACTATCCCTAGTGTTTCAGAATTAGTACAAGGTTTATTAAGTTCTGTAATTCTGGACTTTGGGCAGTAAGATACAAGGCATCTGCCTTTCTATTTTTCTAGGGGTAGGGTGGATAGAGAAATCCTTATCAGAAGAGCTAAATATTCTACATCTGGATGAGCTAGGATGTATCAAGAGGTTCAGCCAGACTGGTGGCAACTACCATATTATGTTTTACTTGAAAACCCTTAAAGGAAGACTGTTTTTTTAATTATCCTTCCCAGATTAGGATATCATGGTTTGTTGATCAAGTCATTGTGACATGGTGCATACATAAAAATAAACTGATAAACCATAGATTATTATTCTGCTTTTTTTAACAACTCAAGGCAGTGAAACAACCGTCATGAAAGTTAACAACAAAAGCAATGTGACTTAATACTATCTGGATCCAGCCTTTTTGACTTAACATTGTAGGTGAATCCACTTATTGTGTCTTAGTCAATAAACCATGATTGAAACAACTTGGTTTAGCATGACATGATATTGTTGAGGGCTGGCTATAGAAAAGGACTGTTTTGGTGCCACACTGAAACTGATACATAATCTTGGTTCTCCAGGAATGGTCACAATAGACTATAGCTGATCCCTTCCTGATGTAAATGAATTTGGCCTTGTTCCCAGCCGTAGGGTGTTACTTTCTTTTTGCATTGCAAAACTACACTTTAGGGATTTGCAATCATGCGGTTCCATAGTTGCAAAGGTATGTAGGATACAGAATGGATGTGCTCAATGTACCTTCTGAGCTCCTTAAAGAAGCCATGCCTTTTTGTGGCCTTCACAGGAAATACACGTTTGAGATAAGAAGGCATTAAGAAGCCGCCTCCTTCATAGCCACACATCCCTATTTTACATGATATAGGAGAATGCATGGTTAGATGTCTGGAAGACAGAGTGATTTGAATGAAGTATAAATCCTAGGAAAGAATATAACTCTTTCCTTCTTACTGATTTCCCAGTATTTCATTTTATTTAAAGCATTTATATGGCCTGAGCACTTGAGCACTGTGATACTGGATGGCTTACACTAAATCAGGAAAACAAAAACAATTTCAGATTAAATCCAATACAATTAAATCCTTAACAGACAGTCAGGAACTCACCATTACTGGCTCCCACCAAACAGGACTCCAATCATTCTAGCCCCAACACCCAAGGAAAAACTCATGCACGCTCCTCTATCAGTACCAATAGAAGAGAATATATGTAGCTCAGGGTTGAACTGTGGAGTCCTTGGTGCTCTCTGAGCCTGGTTGTTTGATTGCAGACATTTCATTACCCAACTAGGTAACATCATCAGTGCCAGTGAGTGTGGGGTTTGCTCCCTATTTATGTACAGTAGCTTGCCCTGCCAATGTTGGTGGCAGGGGGGGGGGCGTTCTCCTTGGTAGTTCCTTGATTAGGGTATTGTTTTCTGCTTGATTTTTTTCTGGTGTTAATCCCTCCTTATCTGGGTCTAGGCTGCTGGAGAGGATGTGTTCTGGTCTTTTTGTTTCTTTATTAGCTTTCTTTTGAATGGCCTGTAAATGTGGTTTATATCTTTGTGTCTATTGATGGCTGATGTGTCTGAGTGCCAGGCTTCCAGGAATTCCTTAGTGTTTTTGGATTTAGCTTGGTCTAGGATGCTCATAGTTTCCCAGCTGAAATTATGGTTGAGGCTGTCCTTGTGTTGTGGGATTAAGGAGTTTTCGTTGTGTCCTGACTGCTAGTTGGTGAATAAACAGAGAGCAAACTCCACACTCACTAGCACTGATGATGTTACCTAGTCAGGTAATGAAATGTCTGCAATCAAACAACCAAGCTCAGAAAGCACCAAGGACTCCACTCCTCTATCAGTATTCCTGGGGTGGTAAGGATGATAAAAAGCAAAGGACCCCCAATCTTTTGGGGTAACTAGGTATATTTCAAATTTTAAAACCATATTAAGGGCACTATAACAAAATGGCTGCCATGGTTGACAGAGGGAGCAGTCACCAGATGGTAAACTGGTAAGATTTCCCCCAAACATTCATTCTAGTCTTCACAATGTATCAAACAGTTTTGCTCCAAGACCACTTCTTTAAACAAATGATAGGCTAAAGTGTAAGTAGAGGCCCTGAATCAGCTAAAAACTCTAAGAGCCCAAACACCTCTATGCCATAGACAAGAAAGGCAAAGGGAGCAAATGACAATATGCTTGGGATAACATCATAATGCAAATGCTGCAGCTTACATACTTGCATCAATTCATAAAGAACAACAACGAAAGACTACCATAGATAAGTCATAGGGCTAGGCAAAAGGTGTTTCAATTCATTCTCACAATGAAACAGATTCATCTTTCTCCAGCTTCTTGATCAGACTTTAGCTGTCTCCTGCACAGCCACTTTACTTTGTTCTCCAGCAAAGTGAAGTAACCATGCACGCATGTGCATCCAGGAACACCTTAGGAAGCAGACTCACAAAAGAGTAGACAATTCAATGGCTTGGAAAAGAAGTGCTTTGGATGTGATCTTACACAGTACAAAGCGCTTTTTTCAAAGGATTTGCACATCCCTAATATGCATCAGGCTCAAAGTACAGTAAAGAAGCCATCAGGCCAATTAGAGATCTGGGGAAACTGCTAGCCATTAATTGTGTACTCAGATGGCTTGATTCTCTAATGCCTACAGTTGATGACATCTGTATGATCTCTCCAGACCTTGAATATTCATGGTGATGTCAGCAATGGCTTCTGGTAGGGAAAATTGCATGGAAAGTCAGGCAAATCTGACTACATTTTCCACACTTTCCACATATTGGCCATTACAGATGGCTATATCTGGGCACCTCTGCTGCATGAAGTATTTCAATTGAAATTAAGCCAAGCACTGATTGTCCGCTTTGAAGATAACTGATGATGACATTCTGATTATGGGAGAAAGACAAAATAATATAGAGAAGGGCCACGTTGGTAAGTTGTGGTCTTCCTTTCAGTGGTGCAAAGAAAAGAATATCAAACCCAGAGAAAATTAGATTCAGCCAGGGAGAGGTGTCATATGTAGAGCACACCCTTTCAGGTCAAGGTCTAAAGACTCATCGCAGAACGAAGAAGCAGTTTGGAACAGGCCACGACCAAGGATGTGACCAGAATTCACTGCTTCATGGGGACAATAAACTTCCTAGCTAAATTCTACACAGATTTGGCAATTTAGGCAGTGTTACTATTAAAAAAAGGTGTAGAAGGTACTGGTCAGTACTCCAGGAAACGTATTTGAAAGATTAAAGCAATTAATCATTAAAGCGCCTGTTATAAAATTCTGTCAACTGCTGGAGCGGATGATTTTACAATGTGATTCTTCTGAAAAAGGATTAGGGGTGTTTCACAGGAGCAACCAACTGACAATGCAAGCAGAGTCCTTTCAGAAACACAACAGGGGTATGCATAAATAGGAAAAGTAAATAGTAAAAGACCTACTACTGTGATGTTTGGATAGATTGTTTCCAATACTTTGCTCTTGGGCAACTGGTAATAGTACTTTCTGATCACAAATGACTGGAAACAATAACAAAGCTGTTCTTTAGAACTCCTAAATGGTTGGAACATGTGTTGACAGGCTTAGAACCATAGTAAGTGCAGATCAGATACTACCCAGGAAATGTTCTCCTGTTGGTAAGCACAGTGAGACTTGCCTATCTATGTAGTGTGGAAAAAGCTGTCTAGGAGATGAAGATATTAGGCAATCAACATGGTGTACTTCCTCTGAATTTAGACAACAAAGCTACAAGAAATGAAAAATGCACAGCTCCAAGTAATTAACCATGTCATTTTGGAAGACTGGCTTGTAAATAAAAGCCAAGTGTTTCTGGGAGCAGAAGCATTGTTATGGCCAGCACGACCTAATATATTTTGAGCAGATCATTCTCATTCTAGCCTTGCTGCATAACAGAGTTTTGGAAGCATGTAATCTCTCAACAGTTGCTTTTGACAGGATCAAAAGTTAACCAAATTTTCCACAAGGCCATGAATGATATAGTATGGCATAGATATAGTAATAACACAGCACTTTAGATTAAAATACAATAACTTTTAAAGCAGATATGGCTACATTTAAAGAAAAACAATATTTTACCATTGAAGATTACTATTCCAACTTCTGGAAATTTATGGTCTACAGGATACAGGAATCTGAGAGGTAATCCAGAAATTAAGCCATACTTTTCCAAATATTGGAGTCCTGACACAATATTTGGTGACTGTGATTCACGTGTATTGAATTCAGAGTATTTTCTTCAGAGCAATCAGCATTTGATCACTTCCATCTCCCAAGCAATGGAAAAATAGTCAGCTGTCAAAACAGTAAAGAAGCTGCTACATAAAACTGTGACCCCTGGGTCTGCCTCTTATCTGCCTCTCTCGGCTTATCAAAATAATGCATTGCAGGATTGCAAAACCAAAGCAACAGAAGGCCTGATGGGCATAGATCCAAAACTGCTGCCAGTGGGTAGCCTGGATCTGCTCGTGCCTGAATTTGTAGGAAATTACAGAGACAAACCTATATTTGTTTTACAGCATTTTGAACCTGCCGCAGTCCCGACTGACCCTGTGTCAGCCCCACTAGGTAAATCTGACCAGGAAATTGACTCCACAGGAAGGCTAAAAGTACTTTTATTGAAACTGGCTAAAATAACAAAACCTTGCAAGTCTAATTGTGCTCTTCCTCTTTCTTCTTATAATTCAGTGAATTAGGGAGGTGTCTGCCTGAGCCACTGCATATCTCCATCAAGATCATATTTGTTACTCTCTACACCCTGGGTAGCAAACAGTAGAAAAAAAATGGAGTAATATGTTGGAGATTGGAATTCACCAGGAGCCCTTTGTAATGGATGTGCTCCTGAGCAGATCCAAAATGCTAAAAAGTACACTGAGTAATTAAACTAATTATGCTGTTCAGAACTGGTTGTGATTGGAGTGGCCTATAAGCCCTGTAAAATAAATAAGTAGCAGAAGGTTCCATTAAAAAAGGAAAGTGTTCATAATATATTTGACTTGGATGCAGAGTGTGGGCTTGACTCTACTATCCATGAATGCTAGCAGACATTCATTGTATCGGAAGGAAAAATTAGATTTAATGATAAACACATGAAGATAGAAAGCTTCCCTTCTATCTAAACTATGGTTTTAAAGAGAGAAAGACAGGAAGTTCCCTTGTTTCTTAAACTCAGAGACTCGTTTTACTAAAAAACAGTCCAGACATCAGGAGAATATGAGGAGACTACCTGCCTTTATCTATCTCTCACCATTTGTCATCAAAAGGCTCCTAAGTCCAAAGAGATGATGCAGTATCTAACATAACCATTCAGTCAGAGACCTCCAATCTCCAATTATACAGGGTTCTGCTGTATTAGATACAGCCTGTAGATAAAACCACCCCAAAAAAGATCACCTGGGCTTATGACAGAAGTTCTAGTTTTTATGAGATGACTATTCCTGAAGGCAATCTATTCCCTCATAATTGCAGGCATCTGCACTCTCACAAGCAGAAAGAAGAGAGAGAATGATATATCACAGCCACTGCCAGAACACATACCACCAAAGGCCAAACTGCATGGAATGAAAATGAGCCGGTGTTCTAATTGTCATGAAAAATGGGCAAGAATTAAAGATGTTCCAATCTGGCCATTTTTCAAAGAAACCAACACAAGTCAAGGACATTTTAATTAACTGAGTCCAAGATAAGATCAAGATCATGGACTTGTAATCTCTGGCTTTAGCTAGGAGGAGATTGTACAGTGTTGAGGATTGAAAATGTTTAATATAAATGCTTCAGCTTCTAGAAATCTGTGGAAAACAACACCACAGAAACAAACTAAAGTGGGGGATTGTTTCTTGATTAATAGAGGTAAATGGACAGAGTCATATTTTAGAAAGGAACAGAAAATTCTGGGACAACAAGATTGGTGGTAGGAATCTTGGGTACCCAGCTGGGAGTAGTCTAGGGTGAGCTACTTTTGAATTGCATGAATTAAATACTTTTTTCCTTTAAAAAACTTTGCAAAAGCTTAGTGTTAATAAAACATCTATCACCACAACTTACCTCTGTTTCTTTTTCTTCTGGGCAGGTGGACAGTTTTCAAACCTAAGCACTATGCTGCATAACCTAGAAGTGTTCTTAAAAATAAAGATTTTGCCTGAAACTCAAATTTTCTTTGCCATGTGATAGTTCCCTATACAATCAGGTGAGATATGAAAGCCACTGGAAGTTGTAGTGGATCTTGTACTGAGCAGGGGGCTGGACTACATGACATCTTACAAGACATCTTATGAATGGAGGCATTTATGGGTATATTGACACCTGGGTCACCAAACTGGGAATCAAGGATATAAAAATAGGACAAAATAAAACCTTACACTGATCAAAGGCAGTTATAAAAAAGTATTTTTTGCCTTTCCTTTACCTAGAACCACCCATAGCCCACCTTTAAGTGCAACACAGAAAGTCAGGTAACCCTCCTGTAGAGGAAAGCTATGGGATGACAGCTTAGAAGAGGGTTTCTTCCAGATGAAATAGTTGCAGAAGAGATTTTCAACTGGCCTTGACTGGCGTAATGAAATGTAGAAACTGTGGCCTAACTATGTTTGTCTCCCTTCTTCCCCTGCTACTAAAGCTCTAGATATAAGAACAAGGGGACAGAAGGAGACCTGGATGGGACTGGAGAAACAGCAGAAATGTACAGGGACAAGTAACCTTCTCTTCCCCAGTAAGTTAATAGGGCAAAGTTAGGAGCCAAAAGCTTTAAGATGCTCAACAAGAACCAAGCAGAAGACCCTAACCTTACCCTGGAAATGAGGGGCATATACCTGTATCATCCTACCTAGGCAGGAGGGGGCAATTACAATTTGGGGTTAAGAACTTAAGGATCACAATAATAAATGTAGCTGAAGTAGCCAAGGATGAGGGAAACCATCTACTCAGTCAAAGGTGTGGGGAATTCATTCAATTTATCTACCCCCTCAAAGCTCATAGACTCTACCGGTTCTGAGGGCACTCAGAGCCTATTCCAGTACTAAAGGAACCATGGCTGGTGATATGCTGAAAAAAAGATCAAAACTATTATATAACTTTCCAACCCAACCTTTCCCAATCTTGAGACATCTGGATGAATTGGGATTGCAACACTGAGAATTCACAGCCTGCATAGTTGCCTTCTCCTGAGATAGATTTTGGGGCTCACAAGTATGTTTCAATTTGTGCATGGATTTGGAAAGTGTGAAGTAGCTTTATATAGAAATTGTCCCTCTGTAGTTGCAGCCACCTTACCCAAACTAAGCAAACTAAGCCTAGTTTACTTAGGGCTTATCTGGGAATTTTTTAGAACTGCTATCTAAAGTTCAGTCACTTAAGAAATTTGGAAAATACATATTATATATGCATACAATTGTAGAAGACAAATCTATAGGGCTAAACTTGGAATAGAACCTTTCTTAGCCATGTTGACTCCACTTTCTCTTTCTATCGAGGAAGTCACGTACTGACACATGGAAATGGTCAAGATACCTTTGCAGTGACACCAAAGCTAGGAGATAACCACTGCTATTGCAAACAGCAGAACTTCCCAAGAGCAAAGGTATTAATTACCATAACTGCAAGGATGAGACTTCCTGTTATTGCCCAGTAGTGAGTGAAATTGAGTGATTGCCTGGAACAGCCAATGTGACCTCTTCTCTGTATTTCCTTGTGTTCATGTGTTTATCTATGTATTCGGGTCTTGCTCAAAGAAATGTTCTCCAACGTGTTCTTTGAGTGCTTGACTAGATTCTGCAGACTCTTAGCAAAAGTATTGGAGACTTTGCAAAAGGCATCCTGATTAAATAGCGGGGCAAACCTAAACCTCATGGTGTAGGTGACTGAGAAGAGAGAAAGGTGATGAAGAAATTGGCAATTTTCTTCAGCACAATCTATTTGAAGGCTACAATTAAATCTTAAGAAACTTCACACGGGTTTGTAAAACAAAGAAAAAGTTCCTGGGGTAACGTGTTTGTAGTCTGCCAATGGTCTCCTTTACTACCATTACTTATTTATGCAATTAGACCAGAACACCTATGGAAAACCATAGTTCTACACTTAAATCTTTTCTTACCCTTTCTCGTTACTTTGCAAATATCCTACCCAGATACATCCATTCTTTATTCAAGTTCCAACTCAGCTCTTCATGTCATAATCTCCGAGGAGGATCACAGCAAATCGTGTAATTTTCTTCCCCCCAAAAATGTCTGCATCCTGCCTCCATAGCAAGCAAAATTAATTAAAAAGCAAAGTGCCATATCTCTTGAGAAATGCTGTGAAGGCTGAAATCAGCTGGGTCCTCTGACTCATTTATAACCA